>NC_047050.1:48051940-48662060 GCF_011762595.2 Tursiops truncatus
AATATGCATGAGCTTTGTTGTCCTGAGAGTTTAGAAAATTCAGGAACATTTTGCAACAATGGGGGAAGTACCACAGTCACAGGACATCTGGAGTAGCAAAAGAAGGTGGCACTGAGAGGCAGTGTTAAGAAGAATATCTACCCCACGAGCCCACAAGGCACAGACATTTTCCAACAGCACTCTTCTCATATACCCTCTTTAGGCTCCACTGCTCCACGTCAGAGGACATTTTTGCTTCCATGGAGTTATGCTTAATGTCTCTTTAAAATTATTTCACCTGAGTAAATGCAAAAAAAATAGTTACGATGTGTTTTATCTAGAACCTGCTAGCAACAACTCAGATCCCTACCTACTCCAGAAATAGCCTTGCCTCTGAGCCATTTTATGTCACTGTAAAATGAAGCCATATTTACGAGTAGTTTTATGTGTCTGTTTATAAGCAAAGAATACTATATATGAACATTTTTCTAAATGTTTACATTACCAGGAAATTCCAAAATATTCAAAGAAATGCCAAACATGTTATGTTTCTCTTAGAGCAAGTTGAGTTGTAGAGAAAGCGTACAGCAATGCTGTCTGCAGAGAAATATTCAGATGACAGTGAGTACACAGGATATGGGCAATTCCTCCATTTTGCAGGCTTCACTAAAACTGCAATCCCTAACTGCGTAGACGTTACACTCTGCACTGACTTGAGGGCAGATGTATCCAGGATGGCTCATTTGGCTCCTATCCTGTGATTCTCCATGTTTGATAAATCAGAGATTTTTAAAGTTACAAGAGGTTGTTTCTTAACAGTTTCATCAGTGTCTTTGAACTTGCAAAATACCATGGCTTAAGGGTTTCATTCAGCCACACTACTCAGCCGGCAACACATGTTAACCCTTCTCCTATTTCAGTTTTGGAAATCATTCTACTCTCCTCACTCCAGATGAGGTCTGCAAGGGGCCTCTTTTATAGTTCTCTTTTAGGATTTCTGTGAATATTTTGTTACATATTCAATAAATATAACTTAGCATGTCCCCTTAGCATGAGGCTTACACATTTATATATTTGGAAAATATCCTTTCAGGATTTGTTGCTGACTGAAAAAAGTGAATAGAGAATTTGTGATTTGCTAGCAGTTTTTGATAAAAACATGAATATGCGCCCTTTAAGAAAGAAATGATAACTGTTGCTTGTAGACAACTAATCCACTACAGAGGAAAAAAATATTGGATACATTGTTACAAAGTTTAAAGTTGGTGAAGTTCTTTGCTTTGTCTTTTTCATTTTTTAATTAAAAAAATTAACCTGATTTGCTCTATTTACAAAAACAACTCCGTTTTTACCATTTTATTTTACGAGTAGCTTCCTTCCCAATATAAAACAATTTTAAAGCCTCTATTTAGGACAGATTAGGAGACTCCATGTGTATATAAGATACTGGGGTTTTTTTTTAAGATTTTTAATTAACAGACAATATTGTAGAAAGGGGTTTTAAAAATAGACATGGTCAAGTTTTCAGAATAATATGTAAGATGTATCTTTATCTTCAAATTCATCAAGTTGTATACATTAAATATGTAGTTTTTTGTATGTCAATCATACCTCAATAAAGTGGTTTAAAATCCTAAAAATAAAATGTAAAGAAATACCACCAAAAATTCAGTGATCATTTCATCTTAAACATACAATTTGAGTCATTTTTAAGCCATTCCAACTTCATTATGGGTGGAAATGTGAGTTTTAAGCTGTGTTGGCAGGAAGGAAGCAAACATTTTTGCTGTTTTATATATGACTCCACATTGTACTTCCTTGGATGTGTCTGTCCAGTAATTAGACCAGTAACACGGAGCAAGCCATGTTAACCCTTCTCATGAGGACCTTCAAGGAAAGTAAGCTAATACCTCCTTTATCTTGTAAACATCTAGAAAGGTGATTATCCCAACTTGCGGACAAAAGTAATGTTATTGATAACAAGTTAAAGATGATATGTCACTTTAGTTTACTTTTTTATTAAGAGATACTTTAAGTATTAATGTATAAACATCTACCTATGTTAAAGCATTAATATTTTTTCTCTAACCTAGTGAAATTTTAATATGCCATGATGGTTAAAATTCTAATGAGCTAAAGTAGAAATAAAATCACATTGCAGATGCCAGTATACTTATAGGCTAAAATTGGAACCCCTAAGTGTAGAGAACATAGAAGGCACATGAACTCAAATAAAAGATACATCTGTAAACTTCTAGTTTACAGAAGTTCAGACATTTGGAAACATTTGCCAAGTTAATATTCATCTCAGTATGAATTGGCTTTGACCTTGAGCCTCCGGTGTGCTTCAAGATAGTTTAATTTACTGTATTAACACTAGCCCCAATGGATATCACATTCATAAGGAACCAGTTTGGCATCCTCTGAAAAGTAAGCAGATAAAAATAAAGATTTTTTTCAATAGTTAGTACACAGGACAAGCAGTTGGCATTTATTAATTTCTTTCATTTCTTCCACACTGCAGAATAAAGCGCCAAGCATATTGATAATTGTTCAGACAAACCCATGAGTCATATTATCACCACTGCACAGACCCCCTAGAAGCAGAGTAAGAAATTAATAAACACTTGAGGATTTATTGATGCTTGGATTATTTATTGGGTTTACCAATGATTGGCTCTACACGGAAGCATCATATTACACAAGAATATTGTAACTTATTAGGTAACTTCTTCACTACCTAAACATTTGAATTCTGCTTCTGTACACAAGGACTATTTCTTCTACGAATACAATGCAAGTCCTTCCAGACGTTTGTTCTATAAGCAATATCTCTATTTTAGTTAACACCAGATAAAATATCAGTCACTCTTCACATTGAACAATAAACTAATATAACCACTATTATTTCATCAATTTATTAATAGTCTGCATTTGGTCATTAAGTATTTCAAAGTTTTTTCTTACAAAATTTTTAATTCATTCAGATAAAATGTGTGCATATACACATGTGAAACTGCATATAATGTTAAGGTGCTCATGGACCTGTTGAAGTTTGTCTGTGGCCTTCTTCACAATTTCAGTTCACAATCTCAGACTTGATAGACAGGTAATTTGTATGCATGACCATACTGAGCGTAAATCTGAGAAGATTCCCTATCAAATTATCTTTCTATTTCATGAAGAGATGATGTGACTTCCGTATAACTATTTTTTTTTTTTCTTTTTTGGTTGTCAAATAATCCTTTATCAAAATGTTTTCCTCTGTAGTTCTTAATTATCTGGGTGTTCTGCTGTCCCACTGCCAATGTCATTGGTGATGTCATATGGGTGGCAGCCATCAGCATTGTAGCCCACAAACTAGGCAGCCTCCAGGATCTCTTTAATGATTCCAGAGAGTTCTCTGGCCAAAGGTTGGTGCTGTATCTGTCAGGCAATATTGGCAATCTCATCAAAAGTGCTATTTCCATTGTGCTTATAGTTTTTCTGCTTCTTTCCATTTCTGGGTAGTTCTTGAGGGTTTTGATGTTCAGAGAGAGGCAGAAGGTACCACCTCAATCTGGGCCTGCCTGTTCAGAATGGTCATTTTCACTGTAATCCTGACTTTTCAAGTCACCAGTTGTCTTAGCCATGTCATCACCAATCTCTTTTGGAGACATCCAGGCAAATGGCTGTGAGAGCCAGGGTACCTGTGACACTGTTTCCCCACTGAAACACCTCAAGTGTATGACTTTGATCTTGTTAGGGTCAAACTTGGGTGACCTGGCATAGAAGCAGCTTGTGTAGGATAAACCAGATGGGGACCACAGGACCTCCTCCACAGGGAGTCAGAAAGCACCCCCATCCACATAACTTTTAAATGCTAATCTTTTGTTGTAGAGGGTCCTATCTTGTGAGCAAATATTACAATAATATTTAACGTAGACATATATCTTCTGTATATTTTTGCTATGTTCCAGAACACAGCCAACAACCTAGAAAAATGAGAAAACAAACAAAAGGCACCTAAGTTTAAATATAGGTATACATTTCAATATATGCAAATATAGATTTTGCTTTAAACAAACAAAACTTTAGTTAGATACCACAAATGTCTTATATTTTGTCTCATACTTTATCATTATAAGAGTCTGTCAGATCTTCACTGAGAACTTATGAACTCTTAATTTAGATACAACCTATACAGTCCGGTTAGTTGGTTTCCCAGCTCACATTGAATTAGAAAATGAAGTGTTTGTTGGCAGCAGGAACACTGACAAAATTAAGAAGTGAACATCAAAAAAAATAAATCCCACTAAAGAAATAAAATATTTAAGTGTCAGATCCTTAAGGAGTAGAATGGCTGCCTCAATAAATAACCTCTGAGAACACTTTTCTAAAACAATGCATGCTTCAAACGATTCTCTGTTCTGTGCCCTCAGTTTAAGGGGAAATACTCTAGGTTTTATAGCAAGGGTAGCATTAAAGATGGTCAAGTAACAACTTTTGACCTTTAACGTGGTAACTAATACAGATCAAACAACTCAGTCACAGATTATAACAAGTACAGGCAATGTAGTTGTCATCTTTTGGCCCAGTCATTTGGTGCAAATTGTCCAGGTCTGTGTGAATACTTGAATCGCATTAAAGGTTTTTCTGCTGTTCCTAATGTTCAGTAATTTGCTTAGGTTGTTCCCATCTACTGGGATTGTATTTATGAATATTCATGTTTATAGGGAGGAATACACAAGCATATGGGGGATGCATACTTGGCTGCAGAATTCCCTGTAGCCCATTTCATAGAAATATTCAGTTTGGATAAATTTTGCTTTTTTTTCCTGAGAGAACAGCTTCGGCTGTCTTGCTTGTTGATACCTTTGATTGCTCTTATATAAACAGTAAAGACACTTTGCAGCTATAGTTTTTCCAAGGCTTCTGGGCAGATACGCTTTTAACAGCTTCTTTCAAGTCTTCTTAGGAATGTTTCAGAAATGGCGGGTTAGAGGTTGGTGCAAAAAAAGTCAACAATTGTAAGGAAAGCACTGCCACTACAAATAGTAGATTTCATGCTTTCAGGTCTGTTTCGGAGAGGGTTGTATTTTGTGTTTCTCTCTACAAGTTGGCTTCCTTATAACCCCCTTTTCTTTCCCCTGTATCCTCCCCTAACCCCAGAAATTATTGTATTTGGCTTAAAATTAGTGAAAAATGCTCCTTAATACTGGGGCAGTCTGGCTAATGGACTTAGGTCGAAATAATTGATCCTGAAAACAAGGAAATCCACCCAAATCCTATCTTTATGCTCTTCTTAATTTCATTACATGCTTCACAGACAGTCAAAGCAGGGTTCAGAAATGTCAACTATTACGCAGCATTTAAATCCATTTGCCTCACATAGGTCTGTTCTATCAGAAACAAAATATTTCACAAACACACTTTTATCATCCTCTCTTATCTCCTGCAAAGCTTAAAACAGAGAGGAAATGAGAAGAGGGGTACAAAAAGAATTGGTCAATATAAATGTGAGAGCTGTTGTCTGATGCCAACATAGTAGTGCTTATTCTAACCCAATGCGAAGAATAAAGCAATAAAAAGATAATGGTAAATAACTTTCATAGCATAGAAATACACCCTAAAGCCAAATAACATTGTAAAAATAATAAAATTAGCTTTAATTATGGGTGTGCAATTCTATAACATTATAATACCAGGGAAGTCCAGCACACTAATATATAAATATAATTATTTCAGAGTCATGGAAGATAGAAAGCAATTTCCATATAGAACATAAAAATATAGTAAAAAGTTAAAATAGTAGTCTATTTTATTTACTCAATAAATAGTTACTGCGTGCGTATTGTGTGTGTGACAGGTATTGTCCTAGGCACAAATTCAGCAGTGAGCTTCTTCCCTTAGGATCTTATATTCCAACAGAGGAAGAAGATGATAAACAAATAAATGCACAAAATGTATACTTTGTTAAATGGTTAAAAGTGTTAAAGATAAAAATAAGTCAGAGAGACAAATAAAACACAGAGGGGGGGTTGAAATTTAAAATAAGGTAGTGAGGGGGCTTCCCTGGTGGCGCAGTGGTTGAGAGTCCGCCTGCCGATGCAGGGGACACCTGTGAGCCATGGCCGCTGAGCCTGCGCGTCCGGAGTCTGTGCTCTGCAGCGGGAGAGGCCACAACAGTGAGAGGCCCGCGTACCGCACAAAAAAAAAAAAAAAAAAACTAGTGAGGGAAGACCATACTGAGAAGGGGGCATTTGGGAACGTCTAAAAGGGATGAAGGGGCTAACCATGAAGCTGTCTTAGGCAGGAATATCCAGGGTAGAGGCAAACACATTGTCATGTGTGAACAGCAGGGCAACCCAGAGTGCCTGGACAAAATGAAGGAGGAGGAGAATGTAGCAAATGAAGCCAGAGGGCCCAGCAAAGGAAAACTGAGGAGCAGTAGCCAGTGAGATGGGAAGAATACCAGGAGAATGTGCTGAGTGGAAGCCAAGGGAAGAAAAGGTTTCGAGGAGAAACCGTGTTCAGTTTTTCTGAAATTCAAGTAGGACAAGATCCAAGAAACGGGATTGAGCAATGTCTTTGGTGATAGTGACAAGATCAGTTTCCTTATAGATGTGGAGATGCGCACCTAACGGACAGTCCAATTGGGAGATAGCAAGTGAAGGTAACTACTTCAGGGTGTTTTGCTTTAAATGGGAGCAGATAAATAAGAGCTGAAGGGTTTTTATTTTTTTGTTGTTATTGTTTACAAGAAATTGTGGTATGTTCATTCTGATGGGAATGATCTAGTTCAGACTGAAAAATTGATGCTTGCAGGAAGAAGGGGAGCACCTAACACCAAAGTGGAGGGTGGCCTTAAATAAGGGCACTGTCAGCACATCCATAATAATTGTCATGAGAGCAGAGTATATGGTGCATATAGTTGGAGGTGCGTATGAAGGAGGCAACAAAGTTCTCTTCTGATGGCTACAATTTTCTTATTTAATAAGGAAGCAAAGTTGAGAGAGAATGGATGAGGGAGGTGTGTTGGAGAATGAATGGGCTAGGGAAATGTATTGATAGTGGGATTGCTGGGTAACACTACCAACCCACATAATATTATTGATCATGAATTGAAAATGAGACCATTAGGATTGTTGTGTGTTTTTCTTCAGCTACTGCTGGGTATAAAGGCAGTGTAGGTAGGAAGTTGGATTGAACAAGGTTGGGATTTTGCCAGACGAAGTCAATGAGGCAAGAGGGAGTGAGGGCGCAGAGGATATTTGCAAGGAAGGGCTTACGATGAAGGACACAGTGTCTAAGCTGAGTAAGCAGAGGAGTATGGACATGAGGAGAGGAAGGACAATGGGGAAAAGGTGACAGTATTGGATATTAGGGTCTAGTGAAGTTAATGTTGGAATGAAAGTTCTAGAAAGAGTAAATTAGAATGATGGAAGCTATGGTTTGAGAATGGGATCTCGGATGTGAAATTATGCGGGGCAGGGGGGAGGGGAGTAAAAATGATTGGCAATGAAAAGACCTAGAGAGTGAGTAGTTGGAGATGGGTAGAGAGCAAGTTCATTGGATGAGAGGAAGTCAAAGAACTGAGGGTTCATATGATTGGATATTGTGGACTTTGCAATTAAAGTCCAAGGATTAAATCAGGAGCAGTACATGAGAAGATCCAGGAGCTGAGTTTTCAAGAAATGATGACAAATGACCCGGAAGTCTCTACATGACTGTGGCAAGCAGTGATAGGAAGATAATATGAGATTCAGTACAGGTTTTTAGAATAGGGAAGGAGAATAATCTGCCATGAGGAGTAAGGACAACTCTTCTACCTTCAGCTCAAGTGATATACGGTTCATGGGAGTGAAATCAGCTCCCACTCTAGAGGGAAAGAGCAGGGAGGCAGAGTGAACGTTCATAGAAGAGGTTGCGACTATTGCAGATTTTGCCAGTAATTTCCCTTGAGTACCAGGGGAAGCGTTTTTGAGAGCTGGCAAAGTATGAGAGAGGAGATGTCAGTCAGGCTGTATAGGCGCTTATATTGTGGGGAGAGGGTCATGGAAGGCCTGGGCTTCTAGGAATGACTGATAAAAGCAGACATAAAGGTGACAGTATGATGAGCTATTTTTATCTATTCTTTTTTTTATTGAGATATAATTGACATATAGAATTATTTTAGTTTCAGGTGTACAACATCATGATTCGATATTTGTGTGTATTGTGAAATGATCACCACAGTAAGTCTAGTTAACATCCGTCATCATACAGGATTAGTTCTGATCGTATCAGGACTTGGAGAATGACGATGAGGCTATGAGTGTCGGTGAGACTAGTGTGGGGCTGGCCAGGAGCATGCAGGGTCCTGGTCTCTCCGCTCCCTTAAGGGTGATATAGGAGCGGGGAGGGGCAGTCTTATCTGAAGCAGTCAGATCTCTAGGGTCCTCTTACTCCCTTTGCCCAGACAGTGAACTACTCCTTAATGAAACAGGCCCTGTGTGCCTATGAGTCTTCAATTCCAGTGCTTTACATAGTAACTCATGTCCTGGAGCAGAGGCTCACAACAAATGCTCTTCCTTTAAGCTGCTTTTGCATCTACCATAAAATGAGAATGCACATATTATACTGCTGTCTTTCAAGAATGTATGTTTAATGCACACAGTCCACAAGAACACATTTTCTTCCATCAGCCCAAGCTTCATATGGTCATAGTTTTTTAAAAAATCCTTCCCTGTTTAGTTCAAAGTGCATTTTTTTCCTGAAAGGCAGCTATGAAAAATAACAATAATAAATATCTGAATTATTACTGGAAGGGCAGATGGACATTTTCATCCTTCAACATAGAAGATCTTTTTTTTTTTTTTGCGGTATGCAGGCCTCTCACTGTTGTGGCCCCTCCCATTGTGGGGCACAGGCTCCGGACACGCAGGCTCAGCGGCCATGGCTCACGGGCCCAGCCGCTCCGCGGCAAGTGGGATCTTCCCAGACCGGGGCACGAACCCGCGTCCCCTGCATCGGTAGGCGGACTCTGAACCACTGCGCCACCAGGGAAGCCCAGAAGATCATTTTAAATCAAATCAAGTGAACCCCAAACCTTAAAGCCTCATAAATTTTGTTGTAGAAATGCTAATAGACAAACTGTGAAAATGATGTTCCGATACCTACCTCACTTTCCTTTCTGTCTTGCCTACAGAGCTAGAATGGGAGCACATGCAGGAACACTGATGTCCTCCCTCTCCAGCTCTTTATCAGGTTCTTTTTATAGCTCCCTACTACTTTTAAACAGTTTAGGCATGGCGCATAAAGTATGCTTGAGCATATCCACAGATTTCAGACAGGCAGTACTCCTTCCCACAGTCCACCATGCTCCCAGTACTCAGAACCATGGTCCCACCTCTAGCTTTGAATGGCCAGGTGGTCTCATACCTATAGTCTTATATCCATTCAACACGTTGGTGTTGCACTTCAACTAGACATTGAGGATGGAATGCAGATCCAAAATAGCTAAGTCCCTATTCTCATGGAGGTTACTGTGTAGTCAGAAAGACAGATACTAACAAATGTATAATCACAAACTGAGTCCATCATAGAAAAGAACACTTTGATGTCATGTAACTAAACACACCAAAACTGTGTGTGAGTTTCTGTGTATTTCGGCGGGGGCGGCACAAAGAAAACTTTCTTGAAGAAGTGATACTTGCGTGAGCAGAATTTGAAGCATGAATTAGTCAGATAGGAATAGGGTGAAGTTTTCTAGCAGGAGGGAACAGAATGTGCAAATGACCTGTGGCAGTCAGTGAATGGTACATTTGACATTTTTGAAGAAGACCAGTGCAGCTGGAATAGGGACCGAGAAATGACTTGTAGGCAGCCAGGGTCATATCATTATACACAAACAATTGCATCCTGGTTATCTCACAACTTCATGTAGTAATCTTTTATTCCTCTTCTCTGGTAATTCTTGGCTTGGTCAACCCCAATTCTCTCAATGATATTGAGGGAACAATAAGAGTTGTATGTTAGTCCTTAGGCATCCACAGACTGTCCACTTGCAAGCTCAAGCTCTTCTTTTCATAGCTGAGTTGAACATCACATCTTCTCCATCTCAGCTCCCTTAGTTTTTAATGTGTCCTTACACTGTATAACCCTTAACGACCTGTATTACGGTATTGGCCTACTACATTATACTGCTATACAGAGACTGTATTGTCTACCTGCTACCTCATGGAGTGGCTATTGGCTAGACAGTTGTAAATTCGGTCAATATACTATTGCTCAATAAATGTGTATTGAATTAAATTATCTTAAACATTTCAGATTCTTCAGATAAAGGCATCACACAGAACGTCTTGTTAGTATATGTGCATGGACAGACACCATCTAATAGCGGTGTTTACTGAAATAAAAAACAACAACGAAAACAGATACTGTAACTGAACTTAATAGAAGAACACATGTAAAGGTATTTTTGAAAAAAAATATGTAATTAAGCAAATCAAGTTACCAATGTTTTACCTTACATGTATTATATTTTGTAGTAAACCATAGTTATCAAGCTACGACTTCAGAGAGCTGTACTTTCAGTGTAGGATATGTTTTATGACCCAGGATTTGTCATCTGTTAGGAATATTTTAGCTTGCTTAGCTTCTGAGCATTAAGAATAATTTCTGACAAAAGGCTTAACTTTGTTATCACCAGTTTTTTAATTCATCCCAGTGTGATTTTAATGTTCACTTAAGTCCAAGAGAATGACATTTTCATCTGCTGAATTACATAAATGCCCAACCAAATAAAAATGCTTATTGTAAAAAGAAACCTTTTAAGTGTAAGGGATGTATACCGAAAATATCTTTTCTCCCCTTTGGAGTCTCTGGGTAAATGACTGGTTAGTGGCTTAATAGAAGGTCTTTTCATCCCATTACATATCAAAGTTATGGAGTCCCCAGTGTGGCAGATAAAAACTTTTTGACCCAATTGTCGGGACATTTACAGCTCCTTTCAAAACAAAGTGGAGTCATTCCCAATGTATTTATGCTAGGGATAATTGGGGAAAATATGTCATTGGTAACTACCATTATTTAATTCTAACTGTTTACATTTGAGCATTCAGTTGGAATGTTAAACCTTTCCTGGTTAGTATTCCCCATTGCATAAAATAACAAAGTAATAACAAATGCTCATTTGAAATGTGCTTGTTTTACTGGCATACAGGTACTAGTCATACATTATTGCTTTTAAGAAAGGCCATAGGGCTTCCCTGGTGGTGCAGCGGTTAAGAGTCCACCTGCCGATGCAGGGGACACGGGTTCGTGCCCCGGTCCGGGAAGATCCCACATGCCGCGGAGCAGCTAGGCCCGTGAGCCATGGCCACTGTGCCTGCGCGTCTGGAGCCTGTGCTCCGCAACAGGATAGGCCACAACAGTGAGAGGCCCGCGTACCACCATAACAAAAAAAGAAAGGTCATAAAAATATATGACACAATAATCTGTATTCTCTCAACATATGTATACATATATATGTATACGTGTGTGTGTGTGTGTGTGCGTGCATAGTGTATATAGTAACTACGGAGGGTTTTTTGTTCTTGTTTTTTGGTGAATTTTGATCAGTTGGGATAGCAAATCTGATCTCAAACCTCGCTTCTTCAGCAGTAAACATCAAAACCTAAATCAGAAACGGTTGCCTCTATTTCCCTTTATTAAAGATGACACAGTCTTTAAGTTGACGCAGGAAATCATGCTTGTTATTGCAGGTGCCAAACATTGCCTTAAGGATATTCTCAACGTGCCCTGACATTCCTGGAATAGAACTAAAAATGTTATGAAACTAGTAGGTGTGTAAACGAATGCTATGTTCAAAACATTTTGTTATTTTTCTCTGAAATATATGGATGCTTGAATGAACTCAAAGGGTCTGTGACACAGAAAAAACGAACTTTAAATAGCAATTAAGGCATTTTTTTCTTATTTCAGCATATAAAGACAAGGAAATGTAATGGTTTTAATAATTAAGGATGCAGACTAATGCACACATTTTGCAGCACTAATAAAAACTTCCTGTTATCATCTCTATTTTTAAGAATGAAGAAGGCATTTCCTTAATGCACTTCACTGCTTCCCCTGCCAGCTCTGTTCAGGCTCAGAATTTGATAACATTTCCAAATAGTAAAAATAAAAAATAGCATTAAAAATTGATTTAAGTCCAACTTTCCAAATCAGTTAACCCAAAGGTTAAGTGCTACTGCACTTGACCAAAGAGACAGTTTGTTCCCTTTTTGTAAGACCTGAGTGTAAAGAATAAAGGCAGCATTTTTCTTCTTCTCCTTTTTAAAGAAGCCACATGTAATGTTCTCTGAGTTAAGTTTTACCATTCATAATGAATGCAGTCTCGCCATTCAAATGCGACCATAAGTACACAGAAGATAAGAATTTAATTAAATGTAGATTAAAACCAAACAGGAAAACACACTAGCTGATAATTTTATCCCGTCCTCTGGCCATATTTTTTATACTTCCTTCTTGTTCTTCTTTGGGCTATAGCTTATCAACATGCCGATAGTACCATAACTCATTACATCTGATGGTGCAGCAGAAATGTGCAGGCTCTGTGCTCGGATTTCCGAGGCACTTAAAATGCAAAGCATGTAAATGTCTCTGTTAAATATACTAGTGTGCTAACAGTGGTGAAAAGGAGGTGATTCTGAAAAAAATCCTTAAACCTCTCACAAGAAGCATTAGTGCTACATAGTAGCCAATGGAATTTTCAGAGTGGAACCAATTCATGTTTTCACACATATATGGTAGGCTTACTATTTGGAAGTTGAGCTCCTTCAGCAGTTGGCAAGTTTGAGTGCCAGTCAACTTGCTTCGGTTACTTCGACGTATGTAGAGTTTGATACGTACGCATTTATATTTCTGAAGGAAAGTGGTGTTTTTTCCATTGTTGGCCATAATGTGGTAGCCCACTATCTTCGTGCTTGAACATTGCTCTCATTAATCTTATATAGACCCTCCCAAAATTATCTCCTATTATTTAATCTGAATCTATTGAATTGTTAAGGTAGAGACCACAAAATCTCAGAAGGGACAGAAGGCTTTAGTTATTAGGACAATTCATATATATTATTTATCCTTAATCAGTTTCATTTTTTCTAACAATTATTTCTAATTATTGTAGAAATAGGCAATGAACAGCTTTTTAAAATCTAGGTCATTTTAGAGGAAGGCTATAGACTAAATACAATATTTTTTAAATCCAAAAGAGAATACATATTGGATCTGTTAATTAAATATTAGGCTAAGGTTTAGAATGTCAATACATTCCTTTTTTCTTGGTGGTACGTGGGCCTCTCACTGTTGTGGCCTCTCCCGTTGCGGAGCACAGGCTCCGGACGCGCAGGCTCAGCGGCCATGGCTCACGGGCCCAGCCGCTCCGCGGCATGTGGGATCTTCCCGAACTGGGGCATGAACCCGTGTCCCCTGCATCGGCAGGCGGACTCCCAACCACTGCGCCACCAGGGAAGCCCTCAATACGTTCTTCATTGTGCAATCTTGATTTGTTAAGTGCTAGCAAAGCATAACTGAATCATTTCTGTATTTGCATTCTGTGTATCTAAAACTAAGAGCCCTAAGAAGTGTAACAAACTTCTTTTTTTTAAGCAAAAATAAAATGCTGTGTGTAATCTGTCTTTTGAAAGGTAAATAATTGGTTACTTTTTTTGTTGTTTGGCAATGGGTGGTTTGGCTCACATTAATAAATAGGATTTTTCAATTAAAAGCTCTCTGAAAAAATGATTTAGTTTTTTGGGAATTCCCTGGTGGTCCAGTGGTTAGGACTCAGTGCTTTCACTACCCGGACCCAGTTTCGATCCTTGGTGGGGGAACTAAGATCCTGCAAACTGCGCAGCGCAGTCAAAAAAAAATTTTTTTAAGATTTAGATTTTTGCTTCTTTAATGTCATCTTGACATTCTTGATGGTTTGAAGTACTAAACTAACAGCACTACTTTCTCTGCGTTAATTGTCACATGGTCACTTTGCACTCAAATTGATATAATACGATGTATTGACATAGCTGCCAATTTTGCCTTTAGGAATAAATCCAAAAATTAACTCAATTTTCAAAGATATCAAAAATTTCACCATCTAGGGAAACAGTGTTTAATGGAGTGAACCTATATTTTCTTGCCATTAAATCCTTTGGAAAAATGAGAGTCACAGTATGGATGTGAACTAAAATGTGGAAGTTAGCTGTACAGAGTGGCTTTTTCCAGACTGTTGGAGACATTGCTGGGGCATCTGTAGTATTCTCTATCAAAACGTTAACCTTTGGCCCCATCTTCATAAGTTAGTTTCACTGGTGATATTAAGAAGGAACAAAATAAAGCTATGGAGAGTAAAACTGAATTGCGAAATGGAGGAACGTATTTGGGAGTTTTGAAAGAATACATTAAAAATGCTTTTGTCTGCTAAAAAAATTTTAAATATAAAAAGAAAACTGACCAAGTAGGCTGCATTTATCTTTGTAATGTGTAGGAATTAAAATTACTAGTCTCTAAGGCACTTAAAAAATGTTGGGAGATAAACAAACAAACAAAACATCTCCCTGGCATGCCACGAGAGCAGAGAAAACGTTTTTAAGCATTAAGTCTAATAAATTATCCTCTTTTATCAAACAGATATTTAAAAGGAAAAGGAGAAAAATGTTTTTATGAAACTTGCATTACTTCCCTCGCGGGCTC
The DNA here is from genome assembly GCF_011762595.2 of Tursiops truncatus. NCBI lineage: Eukaryota > Metazoa > Chordata > Mammalia > Artiodactyla > Delphinidae > Tursiops > Tursiops truncatus. The sequence continues at coordinate 48,066,635 of NC_047050.1, forward strand.
CAGTCCATCTTAGATTCTTTTCTTTTGAGAAGTTCTAAACCCCGCCTGCCTTGCAGAAGCTCTTATGTTATACCCTGGCCGTGGTTGTGGTTTTCTCCTCTCTAGGACTGCTACTTCTTCCAGGACAGTACACTGTGCCAAATGACTGCTGGGTCATTACAAGCAAATCTTATCGTTTAAGATGAAAGAGAATGAGAAAGAAGGAGGGGGAGAGAGGGACGTAGGGAGAACAGGAGAGAGGGGAGAGAAAGGATGGTAGAGGAGAGAAAGGCTAGGGGAAGGAAAAAGGAGGGAAAGACAGAGGGAGGAAGGGAGAAATTTACCTAACCAGGAACATGCTATTCTAGTATCTCTAGTACTTTATCAGGCTGAAAATGATGCCAGTTTCAGAAGAATTGAGAATTTGAGCTTAATGAACAATTTAGGGAGAAAAATATGGAGGGAAGTGTCTGTAAGATTTCTCCTGGGCCACATTAGTGAGTGTCAATGGCCAAAAACGAGAACGAGAAATGTGTACTTGTTAATGCTTTGTCAAGGGCAAAACACAGAGAAAAGAATGGGACTAATATTTATTGAATACCTACTATGTAATGAGACTTTATATGTTATTTTACTGATAGCTTTAAAAAACTCACTGTAGAATGAATTATCCGCATCCTACAGATGCAGATACTGAGTCTCAAGGAATGTGAATAACTTACCTCCCATCAAAGAATGAATAGATTCCAGAAGGGTTTGCAAGCAGAGATCTGTCCCCACAGCAGTCTGTACTTGTCTCTGCAACAAACCCTGCTGCCTCCAGGACTGTGGTTTTAGTTCATTGTGTGTATATTTTATCTGAAATGAAATTACCTTTTTAAATTAATTATTTGAAAAATACAGTCTTATAAATAGTATGTAAAATTGTGATCTTTACATCAATATTATTTGAGGACAGTGAAATTAGATGGGTGTAATAAAATCAGGGAATTATAGAAACAATGCATATTTCTACGTTATGTGTATTATGTGTTAGGAAGTTATTTCAGTCACGATATTATTGGGGTGCTTGAGAGATTAGGGATTTGACTCCATATACCATGTGTGTCTATTTTGACATCGTATCTTTGGTCATTACACTTTGAGGTGTTCTCTTAAGGCTGAAATGAACAAGAGTAATGTTGTAGTTTGCTTGATTCAGAAGAGTAACTGTTCATAGTTTGATTGATTCAGAAGAGTGACATTAGCAGACCACAACCAATTTTGCCACCAGGGAAATTGGTGAAAAGCATCTTAAAAACAACTCTGACATTTTACATGTAAATGTAAGAAATCCATTTTGGGGGAAATATACAGAAAAGATTGTCATAAAAATAGGCTTACACTGGAACAAAGCTACTAAAGAGAGCTTCGACCACCCAGGATATTTTAACTCCACCCTTTGTCTGGGGGGAGACCGTGTTCCCATCATGCTCTGTAATAACTGAATTATCATAAGTTCAGCATGCAGGCTTTTAAGTGAATACAAGGTAGATTTTTCCAAACAGATTTGGTAATTTCTGCAAGGTATACTCTATGTTAATCAGGCGTAAATAGTAGGGAAAAGTGAAGAAGGGACCTATTTTCCTACCAATAATCATATTATACAGAATTAAACATTTGTATTAATGCTCCAAAGTAAAACCTGATTTATTTCCACTTTTTCAAACTGTGGTATGGTTTCCCAGGAAAACCAAAATGGATTGCAGGAGTCTGCATGGATAGGAAAAATTGTATGTCTCAAATAATTAAAGAAAAATAATTATAACAGAGACTAGAAGTTGAAATATTATTGAAGTATTTCTGTTAATGGGTAGTTAACGTCACCTCCATGGCAGTGGCAAAATTGGAAGTCGGATTGTAACGAATGCATGTTACAGCATTAAACAATGACACATTCTTCCTGGGAAAACTAAAATGACAGGTGTAGCCATTGATGCTTCAAGCATATACTCCGACCTCAGGACTCACAATCTGCTACAGTCTGTAAAGCACATACTGTGGAGTCAGAATTATGCCGAGGGAAAGGAGGACTAGAAAATGTCGTATAGGAACTTCATCGTCTTTACTGCGAAATATGTATTTCAATGTCTTATGGAGATAACATTTTAAAAATAAAATGGAAATGAACGTCTCCCTGACTGCTTACTTCTCTTCCTCATTTTCTTAAGCACAAAAGGAGGTTTATGAGCGGTGGAAGCTGTATTTATATAGCTTTTTAAATGGATGATACTGTGCTATTTGACCTTAGGTAGATTGTTTAAAAAAAAAAAAAAGTTCTTCACCTGAGTGTCTCTTAGTTATATTTGAAACTGGATTCTTGCTGCATTTTTTATTTAAATGGTTTGCCTTAATGATCAGTGCTCATAGATTTCAGAATTATGCAAAAGATGAAAATAAAACTAGCATTAGTTGAGTTCATATTTCTACAATTCATGCGTTATTACATTTTGTAGTTCTCTGCAGATCATTACTTTGTGCTTGGGTTTTCTCCTATTTCCAATTCTGTCTAATTCTCAGTCACAATTTCTACACTATAACCCGCCGAAGATTTTTTTTTTTCATTTCAGTAACCATTATTTGAATCATAAAAAAATGCATTACTATATTCATAATGTACTGCTCATGTGACAATTTTTGAACTTTAATATTCTTTTCTGTAACGTGCCAGCTTAGCAGCCTATAAAAGAGACATATTGTTTGTAATGTTTCTTACCCACAACAAATGGTGTGATTCTGGGGTTTATGAAATGGCAGTAGTTTTCTAAATTTGTGATTCTTCTGTGTTCTGTCGTCAAGAACAGTTGTACATCTGCTCAGCACAGACTTTCCCAGACTATGAACTTTAATTGAGGAAAAATAATGAGGGTTCAGGGACTACTGATATGGAGCTGGTTGCAAAGCAGGTGCCCTGCTGCCAGATCAATGGATTATTTACTCCTTTGTCATAAACAGGAAGCAGTTGTTTGTGGTGACTACACGCATATTTTAAAGCCTGTGTACATGTTTTCTCCTTCCTTGTCAATGTAGAACATTTTGCAGTGTTCAGTTTATGATTTAACATAACTATATAGAATAAGCAAACAACACTTGCTGTGTTTTAATAATTAACCACCTTGTTTGTAAAAGAACTTTAGGAGTGATTTCAAGAACATGCAACATCATATGTGCTTCCAGCCCTTACCTCTCAACTCGTATGGTTGCAGTCATAAACTCTCTATATAACTGTCCAAATATTTTTCTGCCTTTCTTTATAGACATTTGAAAGTAGAAAATCTTTTTTTTCCCCTAAAGACATAGGGAAATCTAAAACTACAAATTGTAGTTTTAGAATTTCACTAGGACGCCTAGCAGTTTGTACAGGTTTTTCAAACCACGGGAGCAGAATTTTCTCACAATATAATTGGGAGGTTGAGGGGGGCCAGGGAGCAGAGCTCAATCCGTTTCTGAGTGCATAAAACAAGCACATCGGGCTTTCTGTAGGCATCTGGTTTCTGAGGGTGTTGGAACTATCTCCAACACACCTGAGCAGGACCAACCTAAGAGGCGAGGGTCACCCAAAGGGGGCGGGCTCCTCGCTCGGCTCTCCTCATTAGCAAACCAAACGAAGGGCTGTAGGATGCCTGGAATTAGCTGCAATTTCCAAGTGACTTGTTGTGTTACATAATGATATGCTGGGAATTTAAATCCTAGGTTCCAGAGATCAGTGGTTTAAATTCTAATGATGGGTTTTGTGGCACTGACGTCTGACTTTTAACACTTGGAGGTTGGGGAACTGTAGAAACCACAGCAGAAACTTTATACACAGAGCCCAGCCGTGGACAGCTCCTCTGAACCCTGAGACAGTTCACACAAGCCTCATCTCTCAACCAGAAATGTTATAATAGAAACCGTTCTTGGAAATAGTCTTCATTTTTACTATAAATCTCTCTTAATTCCTTTTGGAATTGGGATTACTACTGGAAGTCTGAATTACGTTTGCAAGAACTGCCACGGGAGAAAACCAAATTTATGTGAAAGAAAAAGACACCTGAATTTCTAAAATGCCGATGATTGAGGCTAAATGCATTAAATAATCAGTAACTTTAAAGTACATTTAACCAAAGTATGATGTTGGACAATCTGATTAATCTGCCTTAAAGTCTGAAAACACTTTGGTAAAAAACAAATCGGTCTTCTTGTTTGTTAACCATATGTTCATTGCTACATGATATAATAATGTAACAATGCATATTTTCTACCACAAAGTGGGGACAAAAATATCATTAAATGTGGAAACAAAAATAAAATACTTTAATTCCTATTTATATCAAATAGTTGCTAATAGTTAAATGTGCGATTCTTTAAATGAACATTGGATATTGTACTGTTTCAGCACATGTGTATACTCAGAATGGGTCTTATAACAGTGTTAGCATTTCTAGTATGTTATTACATATTTTAACAATACTTATGTTTAGATTTTTAATTTGTGCTTGCTAAATATTACAGGCAAATATTCACCACCTGATATTTTTCTCTGTTACTAATTACAATAATAAATATAGCCATCATGGTCAAGTTGAATTTCCCATCAGTACTGTAGGAATAAGGTACAAATGAAATTCACTTTTTTTCCACTGGGGTAGATAGGGGATTGTTAGTTTACAGTCAACAAAATTTCCTTTGAGTCCAAAAACTAGAATGGGAATCAGGGGATATTACAATTATGAACAATGAGAGATGTGATTACTTCATTTCTTTCGATGAGAGGGCTTAAATTAAAAGATAAGTTGAATTATTTAATTTAAAATCAAATATTCAACTATAAATCTGTATTCCACTGGCTTTATAAAGAATTTCTTAGGTCCACACTCTTGAAAATATGTAGTGTCAGACGTAGAATTATTCCTTCATAAACGTGTGCTTTATTCTAGACAGCAGGAAGTAGTACGTTCAGGCTTGGAAGCTCTGTCATAACATGCAGGGATGAAAAGTTTGAGATTAAGTCACATCAATGAAAATTCTCTGAATAAAAGACATCAGTACCAAAGTCTTTGTCTAGGGCCCTTGATCTCTAGAGATGAATATTGTACCTGAGTTTCTTGTTCTATGACCTGCTGTTCTCAATTGAATCTAAGTTTTTCAAAAAGAACGTAAGAAATCTGAATTGTAAAAGAGGTAACGACCAATTTTTTCTACCGATGGAGGTAAAGCATGTGATTTTTTTTTTCCTTTTTGTCACAGATGTGTCTGAGTGATAACAGAGAACACAACTAAGGCATGATTTGTAAGCCCAAACATGACTGTTGCAAAATTGGCCCTGGCTATAGAAGATTTAAGTAACTATCGTTAGGAGGATTTTTGCAGTTGGCGAACAAGTCTGCCATAGATACAGACCTTCAGTGTGTCTGCTTTTCCTGCATTTTGTGATGGTTAGGGGAAATTTAATGTGTGTGTGTGTGTGTGTGTGTGTCTGTGGTGTAGTAATTGTAACAGCAATCTCAGCAGAGACAAGGAAGGCTAACTCTGTTTTCAGGAAGATATTTAGTTAAATGAAAATGTGGCAAAATACTGAAACATAACATTATTGTCTTGAAAATGAAACTTGATTTGTTTAGGAAGTAAAAACAAGAAAAGCATTTGAGAGACTTCATAATGACTTTATTGACATAGTAAAAAATTATTTTCTGACTGAAGTTTTGAGCTTACAATAAAACCTTTATGTCAAAATTTACGCTTGTGCAAGGAGATTAAAGCATGCTGCAGGCCTTTTAGAAATGCCATTTTCAGAATACCTTCTGATGATGATTGGTCTCTTTTTTCTGTAAAGTTCTATAGCGAATATAGTTTAATTAGCTTCCACTTGATATTACTTCATACACACTGCCCAACTCTGACCCAATGTCTGATCATATAGAATACATTACAAAAGAACTGGTCATCTGAGTGCTTTAAATATAGCTTTGCATTAATGTCAGGCATCATTTAGAGACAAGGCATTAAAAGTGTTATTTTAGGGCTTCCCTGGTGGCGCAGTGGTTGAGAGTCCGCCTGCCGATGCAGGGGACACGGGTTCGTGCCCCGGTAGGGGAAGATCCCACATGCCGCGGAGCGGCTGGGCCCGTGAGCCATGACCGCTGAGCCTGCGCGTCCGGAGCCTGTGCTCCGCAATGGGAGAGGCCGCAACAGTGAGAGGCCCGCGTACCAAAAAAAAAAAAAAAAAAAAAAGTGTTATTTTAATGACTGAAGTGTGTTGGGTAGAAGAGGCTTGATCTTTATAGGAAGAACACTTTCAATTAGCTCTAAAATATTAAGTTGCTGGTACAACTGTATACTCTAATGTTATTTGGCTACAAAACATCTTATGAATAATACATTGCTGGAATCCACTTGTCTTATGATGTAACTAATACTGCTAATTTTATAACTGCCATGAATCAGTTAAAATAAAAAATATTTTAAAACTTGATCATTTTTAATATTGAAGGCTTTTTCTTCACCCCCTTCCCCCAAAGTAATTTGTAAGGCTATAAGTAAGGTATGCACTGTCTGGCTAGTAAGATATTGAATAGGTTTTAAACACGATACGGCTATCTATCTTAAAATTTTAAGGGCATTTTTATTTATTTGTTTACATGGCGAGTATAAGATATTCTCCCTGGAAACAATTTGTCTCACTGCGGAAAGTGTGAAAATATGAGAACAAAAATAACTGTGTACTCTAATCCTACTGTTGTGTTTCTGGGAACTAAAAATGCTGCTGTTCTGGCTTTTACTCTCCTTGAATATGTCCCTGTAGCCTTATCTTTCCATTGTGCTGGCTTTATTGCAACATCTTGGCATTGGTTTTCGTGGCTGTGCATGTGTCCCTACCTTAAGGTGAGTGAGAGTCACATGGGTAAAAGCCCTGTGGCCCTTTAGAAATTATGCTGCTTTTTCCTGTAGCTAAGCAAAAATCTGCAATTGCTTCATAGACTTCACAGGGGCTGCCTATACGAGGTGAAAACTAGAAGGTTCAGAAACACTTGAACGCTATGTGCCAACGTGAAACACTTGTCTCGTGGCTTGGGTGGCTTTAAAGGTCCTGTTACACAGCACCAAAGCAGCTGGATGAAAAGTGAAAAAGTCTGTTGGCCAGTCTAAGGTTTCATGCATCCTGACAGACGCCCACAAACAGACTAGTAGAGTAGGAACCATGATTTTCATATAGGTAGGCCTAAGAAGCATACAACATCTTCCATAACTCTCCTGGTGACTCTCATTGTCATCAGCGGCATTGGCCACATTTAACCTGATTAATTCTCAAATATATGAAAACTAGATTTATTTTCATGTAACTCTTGCTCCATGTAAGGGGGGGGGGTGGGAAATGCTGAGGTTTATAGCAAAGAAGAGCCACACAAATGCGGTTTTTCAACTAGGTAAAGGAGGCTTTTGTAGTAGATTTCATGCAGCAGTTGGCATTGGCAGTATTGCAAAAAGAGATGTATTCTGTTGTGCTCTGTTTGATCAAGTGCTAAACCCGTGTGATCAATAGAGAGACAGATGTCGGGTGCAGATGGCGATGCCGTGATACCTGGGGCAGCGCGGGCCTGCCAGAATGACAGAATGGGAGCAAGGAAGAGCAGCAATGCAACAGAATGTGACAAATGAAATTAGGGTTTATCCTAGTCGATAATTTACAGCTAATACAAAGTGACAGAATTTTTCAGTACCCCGTATATTTTACTTCCAGTAATGCTATAGCCAATAAAGGCATATTTCATGCAACATAATAAAATGAAAGCTGTGGGGAAATATAGTCCAACCATTTTTTATTATGTTACAACTTTTAAAATTGATCCCTGAGAGAATACTAATAGCACACAAGTCTTGTTAGAGTAACGTCTAAAGGCATTTTATCTCCAACTTCATAGTGGCTCCGTCACCTACTTTCATTGCATATTAGACACATAAGTTGAAGACAGATAACTCTGTACTGACCAAACTGCACGTGCTTTGCTTTAAAAGATATATTCAGAAAGAAATCTTTCAGTCTGTTTATAAAATTATAAAAAGACTTATCAATTTCAACTTAAATAAACATTTTAATTTTCTATATTAAAGGGAATGTTTAAGCAGTCACCTGTGTAATTAAAAATCAAAATCTAGGCACATATTAAAAATCTTCCTCCACATCCAGGCCAAAAAACATAGTTCATATATTTGGAATATATTTTATGACTCTATAATTCAAAATACATTGATAAATACCCTGAAATGACAACTTTTGCCATGATGGTGAGTGAATCTATTGATGTCCTATGGTGACTTAGCCAGATACCCTGTATTCTTGAACACACACATACACAACTCTGTAGTGACCTGCTACCAGCATGGGAATGGTATATGGTGGATGAGCAGAGCCATCCCTAAGCAAAACTACGTGGTGGGCCCTTTTCTTTTCATTCTCCTCTTACCTCCTTTGTTTCTCCTCCTCCTTCTGGGCTTCTGGTGTTCTGAAGCAATGCACGTCTGCAAAAGATAACTTCAAAGTACCGCTTATCAGCCTGGAAGCTTTGTCCCCACCCACCTCCCCATTATTCAAGTATTCACTGAGCAGTAGAGTCTTAGTACTCTTTTCCCAGGGCTTCTGTAACCATATCCAAATGAAACCCTAAAGTTGGAATGCCCACAGTCAGGGATTGTCTGATGGAAGACATGTTGGAAAGTATAGACATTTCCCAACACCTACCCATATACAATAATGGACAGTAAGGCCCGTAACTGCCTGTGACACTGACAAATGCATATTAATAATATTAATAAGAGATAATCTGTGCTTTTAACAGACTTTCCTAAGTGCCTGCTTTGTAAATACCAAAGAAGACCCAAGACATATGCTTCAGGAGCAGTAATCACCAGTGTCTTTCATTGGCTTAGATGGGAACAGTCACAAACCATGGCATCAGTGAAGGGAACAAAATCATGACACCCACAGCGTTTCTGAAAATCTGGGGAGTCTTGCCTATCCAAGATAACACTTGGCGGCTCAAACTCACACACACACACACCATTTATTTACTCTGCATACAGTGGTAGTTATTTTTATATAACAGCGAGGCTAAATTATACTTGTTATCCATAGTTGTATCATAATTCAAGCTAATCTTAAATATAGATGAACCCATGCTCTAAAATGAACATTCATAATTACTAAAAGTAATATAGCAGTAATAGTCTAGATAGTTCAACAGACATTATGCTTTGAGGTTTGCTATTTCAGTTCATTTGATTTAAAAAAAAATTACCGTTCTATTTTTTAGGAACCTCATTGTGAAATGTTAGAAACATTGATCAAAAACCTTAACTAGATCTTTAATAAAGGAGACTAGTTTCAATGTGCATTCCTTAGTTATTCTAATCTACCAATTATGAGAGCTGTTACAGAAAGCACTCTTAACTCCGAAGGATCACACAGAAATTATGCCCCAGGTAGTTGCTCTATTACAGTATGAATGGATCATTCATTTTGGAAAACATCCACATCTGGGCCCAGAGTCTTCATAGGAAACTCATGCTTGACAGTGAAGACCTTCCTGGTCCGTATTAACAGGCTTCTCTTTATTTGGATCATGACATTCCCTTCCAAATATATTTTTAATATGCCATTTGATAGGAGCTAGTTGGAGATTAGCAAGGTTATAAGGTATTTAACTGGATTCTTACCTTTCTGTAGCTCTATTTCACACATGACAACGAGTAAGCTTAGGCTCATAGGAAACCATTTTATTCCTTTTTTAAGCTCTAAAACCTCACCCGGAGTTGTCTCATGGTGGCAGTATTTATTGGCCTAGCATCATCACTTTACTCCATTTGTCAATTTTGGTCTTTGAATTAGTTGAAAGGAACCAAAATACTAGCCTTTTACTTTTAAAGATGAAGAGAGTGAGACTCAGAACAACTACGTGGATTTCCCACATTCTCAGTAGCTGTAGAAGAATCCAGTTTTCTTGACTTTGCCATCAAGGCCAAAGGTAAACAGAACACTTGCCAACCTGGGTTCCTTTGCTAGGGCAAGACTCCTCTGCACAATATCAGCCTCATACATTCTTCACGAGAACTCAAATCCCACCTCTTTTCCTAAGGCTTCCCCAGCTACTTTAGGCATAATGATTTTCTACTCCCCCAAACTCCTGTAACAAGTGATGTTTGTATGATTCAGCTTGACATATGAATGCTCTTAATGACTGCCTGTGTGTGTGTGTGTGTGGTGTGTGTGTGTGTGTGTGTGTACAGTAGTCTCCCCTTATCCAAAGGGGATACTTTCTAAGACCCGCAATGGATGCCTGAAACCATGGGTGGTACTGAACCCTATTTATACTATGTTTTTTCCCTATACATACATATCTTGATAAAGTTTAATTTATAATTAGGCACAGTAAGAGAATATCCAAATTGCCAGCATCACTACTCTTGCGCTTTAGGCCATTATTAAGTAAAATAAGGATTACTTGAACACAAGCACTGTGATACCGAGACGGTCAATCTGATAACCAAGACAGCTACTAAGTGACCAACAGGCGGGTAGTGTATACTGCAGGGATACACTGGACAAAGGGATGATTCACGTCCAGGGCAGGAGGGAGCAGGATGGCACCAGATTTCATCACGCTGCTCAGAAACGCACACAATTTAAACTTATGAATTGTTTGTTTCTGGAATTTTCCATGTAGTATTTTCGGACCACAGTTGACCACAGATAACTGAAACCGTGGAATGCGAAACCACGGATGAGGGGGGACTGCTGTATTCACTACGCAACTAAATAATAAGTTCTTACAGTCAAGGCTCTCAACTTTATTTATTAATATCTTCAACTATAATCAGAGTACACATGGGAAAATGATGGAGGCATTTATGCGTGAATGAAATCAACCATGAATTCTTTTCATTCATCGTGACCCTCTCTGCTTTCTTACCTTGCTTGTTGGTGGGAGCAAAGAGGATGCCTCCTTAGTGTTCCTGACCAATGGCAGGGATAATGACATTCCTCCATTTCACAGATCTTTATTGTTTGCCTACATGTGCTGGACATTCTGATAGGGTTTAAGGATATCATAGTGAACAAAATAGACAGGGCTTATTTTCTCCAGCTCTGGAGGGTGAGACACTGATTGACTGAGCGAGGAAAAGGACAGTATATATATCAAGGCAAGGATATGTTGTTTTTATTTCGTGATACATAATTTGACTTTTTTTTTTTAAAGCAAGCAACTGGGACTTCTTTAGTGGTAAAGATTATAAGAAGATGTATTTGAAAAAGCAACAAACCCACTTTAGAAAGGTCTTAGCACATTTCAAATCAAATTTCTAAAATAGGCAATAGACTCCAATTAAAAACAAAAGCAAGGAATGGGGTGTATTATTCATGCCTGAGTCACACAGGCTTGAGCCCCTTCTCTGGGTTAGGCATTTTACGTGCGCTACACAATCCTCAGAACAACCCTAGGAAGTAGGAGTTATGACCCCATTTTACAGAAAAATGAACTGAGGCTTAGGGAAAATAAACAATGACCCAAAGCAACACAGTTAAAAAAATGACCAAATTATAACAACACACAACATGAGTTTGTCATCTTGACAGCCTTTTAAATTGTACTAAACTGTTTCGTATTACCTCTATTTCACCTGCCCCTATGTCAGAGGTTTTTTAAAGATGATGTGTCTTTGACGGTGTCATGAACATTTCTTATACAAGTATTCACTGGCATCTCAGTATACAGACCTAGTGAGATCTAAGGCCTAAGAGTCCCCCATAATGGGACAGGAGAGGAGAAAACTGCCACCCCTCTTTTATGAAGACAGGCTGAGCACTTTGAGGGAACAATCCATGTAATCTTTTACCCTCTGGGCTCCACATGGCCTTGACCATAACGTGTGTTCCATGAATAGAGATTGAGTAAGTGTCTGAATAAATTAAGGACGAAAATTATCTCTTAGTTGCCAGCTTATGTTTTGTGCTACCAAATGTGACCAGGTAATGCTGGCCTATAAATTACAAATTCAGGAATAGAGGAAGTCAGGTTGTGCTCTGCAAGGTTTTTTTCATCTTTCTAAATTACTGCTCTTTTTATAAGCTATAGAGAAGCTAAGGAAAATTCCGTTATGCTTCAAGAATGCGGGGTGGGCATTTTCACTTCTGCACTGCTAATGCCTATTTGGACTCAAGATGACTTGACCCGCTGGTTGTATAAAAATACCTATTTCTCTGAATTCCCTTACAAGCCTTGGAGTATGGCTTCCTCTCTAAATAACATATTTAACTCAGAAAAGTGCAAGGCAATGGAAGACAGGAAACTACAAATTTTAACAGTATGAACATTTTGTAAAAAGTTACAGGGAGTTTGGTAGAATAACAATGATATCAAAAATATGAATTTTTTATTTGATCCCCAGCAAGAGAGTGGAAATTCAGTACATTAGTATAAGAACTGAAGAAAATAAATGCAATGAAACTGACAGATATAGTATAGGAAAAGTATTTAAGAAATGCTTTGAACAAAAATGTAAGTAGTAGATTCTTTTCGTGCTACTGCCTTCCATAAAACACATGTATTATGTATGTTACTACATAGCCCTTTGAAAGTCTCTTTGAAAATCAATTATGCTGCCATACATGGCCTTGGCCTACTAAGAATATATGTGCTGATAAAATTAGGTCCAAGATGGTGCAAGGTCTCAGGCTGAAATATTTAACTTTCCACACTTTGGTAAAATTTTTAATACTCTGATGAGTGATAGCACACTGAATTTTTTCTCTGTAATGGAGATTTTGGTAACATGGGGGCCACAGAGTTAACACAAATCCTCCTCTCCAATAAAGACAGCCACCAAAGGTCCCGATTACAAGAGGGGGTCATAGCTCACTCTACTATCTATCCTCTCAAACCTTCATTTTGGTGTCACCTATATCATGTCAGACTGGCATAACTCCTTGTGAGTGGGCACAGTGCCAACATAACAGATGGCTCTGAGCTGGGCGTGCCAAGGGACCAGGATGTGCATCAAGTTCTACTATTAGAAGCGGAGTTTCTATCCAGGAGTGTTGTTCATATAAATATTTTTGCACATTTATAGTTTTTGTTTTTAAAATTAATGCCCCAAACTATGTTACACACACATACATACACATACAATTGCTTTAGAATTTAAAAAATTAAATGCTTAACCAGATTTTGAATATAAACAAATCCAGACTTCATAGTATAGTGCTGATGACACATGATGGAATATTTAACCTGAGGTCAGTGTTTCCAATCTAGCTACACTGATAAAATTTAGAAAATATTTATGAATAGTATCTGTCATATTCATTTATTTATTGAACCAAATTTTTTAAAATACCTATTTAAATTTCTCTAAGTCAATGAAATATACATATTTAAAGAAAATATCTACTAGAGCAAAAACTTAAAATATCACGTCAGTCCCAATGACTTTATTTTTCCTTTTTCATAGCTTCACTTGCTCTATCCAGCTTAAAAAACTCAATCTCTGATCTAAAAAGCAAAGCAAAACAAAACAAAATCCCAACAATATGGGATTCTGTGGAATTACAAATATATGTAAATCCCAAGAGTTTTGGTGTTTGCAGCGAATACCTATTTTCTGGATTCCTACCATACAGAATATTAGCAAATGCAAATTTATTCCAAAAATGCAGCAGACAATAGAGGGCTGAAAGCTAAACAGGGCCAGTCTTCCTTGGGAATAACAGTCTGAAATCAGTGACATAAATCACTCCCCGAAAGGCAACCAGGGCCAACAACAGAGTGGCAAACAAAATGTGCTTTCTACGGCCAATGCCTTCTAGGACAATACTTCAAGCAGGTGATATTTTACAATCTGCCCTAGTTGAAGCTTCCAGGGAAGTCTCTGCCATTCCAGGTAAATAATTATGAGAAGAGAGCAAACATTTTTGAAGCACCTATTCCCTGCTCATCCCTGTGCCGTGTCCTTCATATAAAGTGATCTTATATAATAATCGCCTGAGAGTAGGCAGGATGATCCCCATTTTCCAGATGGGGAAATTGTGTTTTAGAGGGTTAAGTTAACTGCCCAAGGTCACACAGATGCTAGACATTCAGAGCTGACTTCCCCACCCAGATTTTTCTGATTTAAAAAATGTCGGTTCTTTGCTCTAAACATGATCATCTTTGATGACCTAGCAAATGGAGCCAAACCAATAGGCAAACTTGGTGATTCATTATGGGTTTAGGGGTTGTTCTTCTTATCTAAAAGAAGGGGGTCACAAACATCACGATCCTAAGAGCAAGTGTAGACAACCTGCCCAGCAGCCAGTTAACACTGAAGAGAAGCTTCTATTTAATGCAGAAGCAATATTGAACAGGAACTGAATGGTAAGCTAATTAGCTTCAGGGTCTGAAAATGGGAGGATGCAACTACTTGAGTAGGATATTTTATTGACCAAATGTTTAGCCTATTGTCTTCTTTTGAGTCCTTTTAAGATTAATTGGTGAGTATCCAGGACTCCCTTTGATCTTCTGAAACTGTAAGCATGAGATACAGGGAACAGACAGAAGTACAATTCTTTGCTCTCTGCTATAGGAGCCAAACTTGAAAATTGCAGGGTTTTGGTGATAAAGCTAGACCACATTTAAAATTATTTATCTTGAGGAAAGTATGGATTTTGTGAAAATATTTGAAGACTTAGGAAATACTGTATATTTTTTTCACTAGAAATATGAATATAGCTGTAATATATATATATTCACTAGAAAATAATCAAAATCAAATTATAACAAGAATTAATTTTCAGAAACAATGTTATGCTAAATCTACTCAGGATTTTCACAATTGTCTAATATTACAATTAGAAGGTTAATAGATATTCCTTTTCTATTACCCTTAATTGTTACTTTTTTCAATAATTCACTGAACCAATAATTTTTTTTTTTAATTCACTGTTTTCTTTTTGAAAAAAAAAAAAAACTCATGGTCTTCCATGGATTCAAAGAATGTTGTAATAAGTTAGATTGTGCTCAAGAACATGAAAGGGGGTAACTGTTTCATCCTTACACCCTTGACTCTATTATTTCTCTTGCAAAATGAAATGTGTTTTTTTATGATTTTTTTTTCTTTTAGTTTCATGGTACACTGCTATACTTGATGCGATTTCAGGGTAATTTTATACGATTCTGTAAATGACTTAAGTGATGTAATGCACGGAGATACACTGAAAGGTGTTTTAAAATCTGTCATTTCCATTTAGAAGAAAACACGCTGAAGATTCAGTAAGCGTTTGAAGAGAAGTCAAATGTGTGCAGGGAAGTTTGATTTACCTGTCTCCACCTCTCTCCCTTTCCCTCCGGCTAACATGGGCTCTAGCTTTCAGAATTCAGAAAGACCTTTGATTTTAAACAGTTGGTACTAAGTTCTGTGTTTCATTTAAAAGCACAATTCTTACCGATTTCAGGAGCAACTAGGTGGTCAGTATACAACGTGTCACTTATGTCCCTTCTGAACACAGTTGATGCGATGGTTATAGGCTTTGTTTTATTTTATTTTATTTTAACATGAAGCATCCTTTCTAGGTCCCTGAATCATTGAATACGGACTTTGCTATAAAAATCACAATACCTGTTATTTTGGGGGTCTATATTTCTTAGTACTTTGTAGTTAACCAGTAGTACTTTCAAATTTACTAAAATAGCACCAATGCTAAGTTTAACCTAGTACATAAAGCAGGTTGTTTAGAATTCATATATCTTTTCTTTTTTTTTTTTCAAATCATTCAAGCCACTGTCAGTTTCCCCTTAATAAAACTAATCTTCAGTTCTGCATTTAGCCACAGTATACCAGTACGATTCACGTTTTAATTCACTGTAAGATTCTAACTTTTTGTATTATTTCATTCTAGAGTTCCAGTTGCTTTACTTAATAAATTGTCCTTGCATCTCATGGAGACAATTGCATTTTACTTTTCTAATGAAGCTTGTGTTATTGTAGCCAAGTAAATGTTGCACCAAATGGTAGAAGAAATCCCGAAGGGAAGCATGCTTTTCTCCACAGAGGTTGGAAAAAACAGCATAATTCATTTTTGAGAGTTAGCAAGCAGTTTGTCCCTAAATGCCTACTTCATACCATTATTTTATTTTGCATTCTGAGATATTTTGTAATGGTAAATGTATGTTCAAGGTTCTCTGAGTTATTTCTAACAACGAACCAGTTAAATAAGTTCATGTGGCCTTTCTTCAGCAGGCAGAATTTACAATAGGAGCAGAAAGCATGCAGAATGGCTTCTTGTTTTCTGATGTTTTGGGCACACATTTTGGTCCTCTTATTTACACTTTCATAATTTGTCACCGGCATTTCTGGAAATTAATTTTCAAGGGGCCTCATTGCAATTTATTTAACAATGAGTGAAAACGTCACCAAAATCTCGGTAGTTGAACTGGATGTGAAAGAAGTCAGTGGTTTAAAATTATATTCTATTCTGTGTGTTGTATTTATCTTTAAGGCATTTATCGCCACAGTTTTATCTAGTTTGAGTTAAAGAAGGGATTAAAGATGAAGTGTAGAACATGGAGGGGGAAAGAGGAAGTCTAATCCAGAGATAGAAACTTGGAAGATTTGATCTGTAGTCATAACCAGCATTGATTTAGGAACAGTCCTGTTTTTTGTTAACCATTAATGTCAGAGCTTTATAACCTCTCACTCATCTGTGTTCCCTCCCCAGATTTTACTTGTACGTACAATTGAATGTTATCTGTTGAGATCAGCTTGAGTCCTCACAATCAAAAGTGATAGCCAGGATGACGCTTTACTGCTAGGATGTCATGAATAAATAGCTTGCGTTCCCTCCTGTAGGCAATGGAGAGCCATTCAAAGATTTTAATTGAAGGTGGGAACAGGATCAAGTTTGTGCATTAGCCATGCGTTCATGCAAAAGTGTGGAGGACAGATTGGAAGAGCATAAGACGGGAGGTAGGGAGATTAACCATTGTGAGATAGATTTGATGGGGTCTGAACTGGGCGAGCGTCACTGGAGGAGGAAAAGGGGAGAGAGATTTGAAAGATACCTTGGATACAGAATTGGCAGGATTTAATGATGGAGTGGCTATGAAGCGTGAGGACAATGAGAAATCTAGTGATTCCAGGATTTTGAGAAGATAATCAGACTCACTCAGGAAAATCCATTTCTCAGACCCATAAATCTGATCGGAAGATGAACACTAGGCCTTTATAGATTGTCAATATTGTCAGTCATCTTCTCGGACCAAATTCCTGGCTCATTGTTAAAAGTGTGGCTGAAATCAGCCATTGTGCAAAGAGCTCAAATACTGGCCTAAAGAGCTTAGAAATAATGGATTTTCTTGATGGGTGATAGTTTAGGAAATAATCAAGCAATTATGAAATGATCAATAGTAAAAATACTAATAAAAGTAATTCATATCAGAGAAGCCTATTCCACCACAAATGAAACTTGGCCTCTGTTGTTGTGACAGAGCAGCTATTTGCAGGGATTTGAATATACAGACACAGATACAATGGTCATAAGCCTAATGCATATCTGTGGTTTTAAAGCTGTGGGGATGGGGGGGACAATCTGGAAAACAAACTGGTGTAAAGATTTCAAGAGATGTACAATGTACTTCTCCTTCTGTTTACAAAGCATGATTTGATTTCACATACCATCCTGGATAGTGACTTTAAAATTATTAAATGAGAAAACATAAATAAATAAATAAATAAAATTAGTAAATGAGAACCATAGCCAGCAATGCATGCAAAATATTCCTTCATTGTTGTAAACTACAAAAAGTTTGCTTTTATGCAAAGAGAATGCCATTGTAGAATTTTAAAAGGCATAGAAATAAAAGGCTCAGGTTTGGAGTGATTTAAACAAACTCACTAGAATATAGTAGATGATTAAAATACAATCTATAATTACATTACACTGGTATCAGGTAAGGATAAAAGCCTATAAATACACTGGGGTCAGGGTAAGCATAAAAAATGAAACAGTTATTTGAATAATCTGAGATCAAGTTGCAGTAATTAAAAACGAATGTATTATTAAAATGAAGGAATTAGGTTACAACACTCCTTATATGAAAATATTATTGTGACAGACTGAAATAAGTTGGAAATGATTTTGATTAAAAAATGGGTAAAGGAATGTAATAACTTTCACTGGGGAAAAATAGACAATCAGGGAATATCAAAAAAAAATTTTGGCTGACAGATGAGAGACTAAGAGAGGCTAGCTGTTCAAATGCTTTTTGATATCTTAAACTTCCAACAGTTAAGCTTCTGTTGCTATTTTATTAAAAGATTTAATTTCTCAAATCATTCAAAGGTTCCAGTTTCTTTCCAAAATCCCTTTCTCTTTGCTTTTATAAAAGCAATATTTTTATAGTTTACAACAATGAAAATATTTTGCATGCATTGCTGGCTACGGTTCTTATTTAGCAATTTTAAAGTCATTATATAGGATGGTATATAAAATTAAATTGTGTTCTGAAAACAGAAGTTCTCTCCTCTCTCTCTCTCTCTCTCTCTCTCTCTCTCTCTCTCTCTATATATATATATATATACACATATATATTCACATTTATGTTTATATTTATGTAAATAGATTTTTCCTGCAAAAATGTACACAGGCCTGGGGAGAGGGGAGGGCTGTTTTTGATTACTTTAACATTTCTTATAGGATGTTACTTTGAGGGAAGTATGAACATTTTGATTTACCTTAGCATAAGCATCGCCAGTTAAATATGCAATTGCTTATATCATTTATTGAGGAAAAACTTACCTTAATGAGGGAACATACACATACATCCGTGTCCTCCTTCTGCTTAAGGGTGACATTTCATTTGCATTGTATTCGAGGATTTGTACATTCATCTTCCATTATTATTTGCAGACACTGCACAGTTAAATCCATGTGTATTATCCAAAAAATAAAATCTCCTAGATCTAACAACATCAATACCACCATGTCCTGGGAAAGTAGGAACATCTATTTAAAGCAGAATGGATTTTTAACAATTTATGAAGAGATGCTCCTCAAAAGAAGGTGGCATAATGTTTTTCTTAGATATTTTTACGATTACATGGGGGAGTTTAGTTACTAAAGCGAGAGAACATATTTTAATAACATATTTTACATAAATTACTCCCCCAAATTTCATACAATTAACTAATTTTTAAATCTAGTGGAACAAAAAGATGCTATGAATACCTACTAATCCTTTTATACCTTGTTAGTGGATAGACAGGACTCCTGTTACTTCTCCACTGTTTTAAACCTGGAAATGTATAAATATTTCTAGAACCACAGAAGCATCTCTTTATTAATTCACTAAGGTAATTCACTACCTCTTTCCCTCCCTTACGATATCATTAGTCATTTACAAGATGTAGAATTTGAAAGAGTGATGTTATATCCACACTGCACATTTGAATTACACCCCCATCATCAAGGCTCCCTCCCAAAGGGATAAGGATCTTTTGTTGAAGCTGACAATTATGAGAGTTTTTCTGTGTTTGTTAAGCTGATGACTTGTGTTCTCTTTAACTAGCTGAGGGGCTGCACAACAAAGAGCTTTGCAGTGAGACAGCTTCGGTTCTAGTCCCATAATTTAGAATCTCTATAAATGTGAATTATTCAACTCTTTAAACCTTTATCTCAACGAATATAATGATACCACTAACCTCAGTAAGTTATCTGGAGAAAAAAATGATGTCATAGTAAGGGTTTAACAACTACTAACGCATCCAGTTATGAGCTACATGTTAATCCTACAGCAGTTCTATACTGGCAGACAAGTTACTCTCATGTGAAAAACAAAACACACACACTCACTGGCAGTGTGACCTTTGACACGCCACCTAACTCCTTGGAGCTCTACTCTCTTCATCTCTAACAGGAGGTCTAGAAGCCCTCCGTGCTTCCTACCAGTCATAAATATTTACAATCTTATGAGCAACATTCAATGGAGTAGGATCAATACATGCTAGAGACGTCTTATCTAATATCTTTTATTTGGGAAGATGAGGGGAAAAAACCCAGGTTTCTTTCTCCAAGGATAATTTGTCATCTATCGGGCTTTTCATGTTTTCAGTGGATTTTTATATTGCTTTACTTTACAGCCTATGAAAAACAGATTCAGCCACAAAGGAAACATGGTCATTTATGAAGCACATATTACTTTGTGCTGAGCTAGGTTTAGCTACTCATGCGATTCAAGATAAAAATCAGGATGTATCGTGAGTTTATTTCAGCCACTCTTTTCCTTTGACTCACTCTCTGATCCCCCCCAGGTCCCTTCTTGGCTTCACTGACCACTTCCTGGCCCGGGTATAACTTCCCGCTATGGGATACTTCAGAGAGTCCGATAAATGACTCTCTGATGTATGATAAATAGAAGAATGATAAATTCTTCTCTAGAGTAAGAATTCTGTCTTTTTCTTCTCTCTTTGCCTTCCCTCTCTTCTCCTTTTTCTTTGGGAGGTCAGAGAAGGGGGGGATCCATGTTTCTGACTCTATTACCATTTTCCTTATGTGAGAACTTTGTTGGTTCTCAAAGACTAAAATCCAAAAATGAGTCTCAGTCTTGAGCTCTTATTTTTATACTGTATCTCCTTTGCCTGTCTTTTCCTCTTATCACTACTTATAAAACATTACCACAGTGTGTCCTTAGCCTGACCCTCCCTCTGTTGAAATCCTTTTAAAGCCTTAATTATATCCTGTCTTGACGTTTTCAGTTCCTTCTTCAGCAATCTTCCACTCCCTAAAATTTTGGCTATACTGAACACTTCAACTAGATCATTCTGTGGGACCCTTTGTGTACAGGAAAAAAATGTCATAACTTCAACAGTTTATCTCCTTCTTTTACTTTCATTTTTAATCGAGATATAAAGAAAGATAACTCAATCTGCTGTACCTTCCTTACTTGTATTAAGAAAAATGTATTGAAAAAAAACGGTTGATTCCCTTTTTTTCTCCCCAAATTCCACCTTCATTTTCTGTTTCCCTTTTTCTTTATATTTTAATTTTTATCAGGCTGTAGGTAGAAGAGGTAGAAGGTTGATCTTTTAACTATCCTTAATCTAGTAAGTTTAGAGCTGAAAGAGTGGTTCATGAAAATATTGGAAAGAATTACATCAGGGATTTGCAGAATTCTAGCAGATTTCCTTTAATCATCTTCTAGGTGTCCGTAACAGTGCTTCCCTCCTATAACTAGGTGCCCTATAACAGTTTCCTTGTGATATGTAATTGACTTTGCAGGACCGCTCTTTGCAGAGAGATGAGCCATGCAGACGATGCATTGTTGCACCACACAGAGAGTAGGTCTTCAAACTTACAAATACCTACAAAAAAATAAGAGGAAGAAGAAGATATTGGGTATTGATCTCAGAGAAGATAGGTGAACGCAAACTAGAGCCACAGGACTTTCTGCTCAAAAATATATGTCCAACTCCTATTAAAATGGCAGCTCATGTCCAAGGATCTCTCTGTTCTTGTGAGGGAAAATGAGACCACATAGTAAATGTTTAAGAAATGTTAAACAATAAGCCGTAGTTTCAGTTAGGCTTTTCAGTTCATAACTAGACCGTAGAGGATACTTTATTACCTGAAGTTAACCTAAATTAACTTTTCCATTCTCCTGAATAATATCTGAATGATATCTTGACTACTCTAAACCATTAAAAAAAAAAGCCCCATTTAGAAATTCAAGACCAAATGCAATTGTAAAGCAAAAGCAATCAAAAGAACATTTAAAAAAAAAAAAAAACCCACTCAGATGATAAGGAAGGTGTGACTCAGAGACATAGGTAGCTGTGGTGAATTTAAGTGAATACCACTCAGGTCAGAAAGTCAGTCGTAAAGCAACACCCATCTCCATGCCCTTCATCTCAGAACCCATTTCCAGATCACTCTCAGACTCAGTGCTTTGCTTACTCCCAGCCTCCCTGTAATGCAAACGATCAAGAGTGAAATGTATTTCTTACCTGGGCATCATCGGTAAACAGAGCGAAATATTTTGATGTAACAGTTGTGACGTCATCCAAGTCCATTTTTCTGATGAACTTCTGGATGAGCGGCCCTTTTGAGTGTAATATTCTGCACTTCTCTCTGCACTAAACCGCACCCTGATGTCAGTGCCCGACATGCAGTGTCATCCGTGAGGACAGCCTCCATGAAGAGGATCCCTCCGCTGCCTCCCCCGTGTTCTCTTTTTTCTTTTACTTGAGACTCATACCTAAAGGTGACCGATGAAATGTGATATAAAACATGAATATCTTTTACCAAATCCTGTCACAACAGAGTCCAACTAAGAAGAATCAGGGAAACACTGAGAATCAAGACTTTTATTCTTAAAGGCGCTGATAACACTACATTTTTCTATAGCCGAAGGACACTTGTCTGAGGATATTTGCATCTCTTTGGGGATAAAGACAATGTATTTTATTATTAATCTTACTGAAAACAATGGACACACTCTCGAATATAGCATTGACCCTTTTGCGCAAATTAATGCACAGTAAAATTTATCATTCCAAGCTGTACAATAAAAATGGAACAGAGGGCCATGCAGTCTTCGAAAAATCAGTTGGCTCTGCTTTTATCATCACACGAGCAAAAATTTGAGATTTTGCAGCTCATTCCCCTAAGATCACCCACTCATCTGCAACAGCCTTGGCAGGAGGCCACCCTGCCTTCCACACTGCCCTTCCTAACTCGACTGTCAGGGGCCGACCTTGAAAGATGGATTTTCAAAGCACTGGGCAGAGCCACAACTCCCTTTCTGTTTGTAGAGTTACAGTGATGTGTAGCCCCATTTCATCCTTTGAAATTATACGATGTGCTATTATGTTGATAGAGCTCGTTTTTAATTTCTTCATTTTATTAGTGCTAATATAATTTGTAAGAAATGATAAATGATCTTCAACGGTAATAAGATTATATGGGAGCTAGAGTGTACATATTCTAAAAAATACATGTTTTAAGTATTAACAGATCTTACAAGTGATGGTGGGATGCAACATGATGTTTATTATGAAAATACAATAAACCCACTGAGTTTCAAACCCACCCAGTGGATTTCAAACCCACTCTCCACTCAGTTTAATGAGACTTTGCCTAGAAATTCAACAGTTGAAACCTTTAGAGTTTAAGCCTCAGTGTTAAGCAGCTCTACGACTGGGACTCTGATCCAGGTCTTCCACTTAAGAATGACAAGGACTGAGACTATCGTATGACCATGGGTACCTTTGCCATATGCAAGGCCAAATTAAAATCAAGTGAATGAAAGCACTCATTGACAGAATGATAGTAAGAGGTAGGAGAAGGTGAGTGTAGAAGGATTTATGAGGACACTTAGGTAAAATTCCTTACACTCTTTATCACTAGAGGGAACGAAATACTGCTAGTTATTACTGCTAGTAATGGTGAGTGTGAAATAACTAAGACTTAAAGTTTGAAAGTTCAGAGCAAAGTTTTCTCCTAAGTGGAGGACGAGAAGGCAGGCAAGAGGAGAGGAGGAAAAAAAAAAAAACATAAGGACATCATTTCAGACAGATATTCTACAGGGTTATTTAGTTTTTTGGGGTTTTTTGTTTCCCCAGGTTTATTTAGTTTTACACGTATAATCACCTTTACCATTCAAAGCTGTTTTTTTTTTCTTTCTTTCTTAGCGCAAACACATAATTCCGCATAACATTCAGAGGCAATACATGTGTCTCAGTAATCAGCAAATAGCTATTCAAAGAGTTTTATTATAGGACTTTAAAACATCCGTGATGCAGGTTATAAACCCGTTCAAAAATAAGTCCCTCACGTACTTCATTTTAGAAAGTGAGGTGCTAATAAAGCACAGTAGTGACAGTTGTCTTCTTTTAAGCAGGAAATTCATTTGGGGAGTTTACATTATACTTCAGGAACACGTTCTTCTCCTGTTTCGTCGGGGAAGGTTACAACTTTATGCTTTGTTATCTCGACACAGACACGCGAGTTGAATTCAGTGCCATTTAGATGAGCATCAGACAGCCTATAAATTACCACAAAGTTGTTTATTCAATTAACAGAAATCTTTGGCGATTATAAAGCTTGTTATATCAACTTCACATTTAGGATGAAATAGAATTAAGTAAATAATGCCTATCTTTTCTCCTGGCGGGGCTCTTAGAATGCACCGAGCGCCATCTGCTGGTGATTAGTTTTTCAAGATTATTTTCTTACCAAAACTCATCAGTGCAAATGAAGACCAGGTACACGTACGTCAAAATAGAGATACGTGAAGACAATCAAAGGGTATCCATGCACTATAAATAACGCTCATTTCACATGAAAGCATTCTATTATAGTCCGTCATATAATAATTCTAAAATTTGCCTTAGGATAGAGACCCAGCAACACTTCAAGTAAGAAATAAGCTGTTTCCATATTTTAGAATAGACCGTCATGAAAGTTTTAGACCGAGAAGCAATAGCCATTAAGGTTTTCCGTGTTCACGTAAATCATGACATGAACGTATCCATCTGGTTCGAAAAAATTAAAAACTTTAAAAACAAGCAAATGAAACACCATTGTACCACTTCATTCTGTATATTTGGAAGCAGTTAAGGAATATAAAAGCTTAACCTTAGTCCCCTTTAACCTTAAATTATAAGTTAAATTATGTTATAACGTCTTTGTTAATTTTGTAAGACGTTATAAATCAACATACTTAAACATGTTCACTCTTACTCCGTATCTTATTAATTTTTAAAAATCTGTGACCAAAGAATCTAAATATCTTGATAAAAGCCTCAAAGGTAGGATAAGAAGGAAATATAGTACTTCTAGAAAGAATTCTACTTCACACAGTGTTTTTGAAGATTTTTGTGTTAAAATCTATGTCAGATCTTTGTTCTGATACTTGGTGTCTCTGAAATTCGAGGAACATAGAAACATGCGCTTTTGCCTGCATTTCAGGTCCTCCGTAACCCATGCAGAGAAGTAGACCCACTGTTCCCCATTAACTTTGTCTCCAGACCAGGCACAATGAGACCCAGGTGCATGAGTGTCCATTTCCACCATTCCTATGGAAGCAATCATTAGTTCTGTTACATTTAACAGTAGATTGTAAAGAAAGATAATTACCTACGGGAAAGCTCTTAGAAAAATGAAATAAAAATGTAAACATTATTTTAAATTATGTTATAATAAGAAAATCTGACAAAAATTGTTATCCCCAGAAGTTGAACCTTAATAACAGGAATTGGTCATTGCACATCATAATACATAGCCTATCAGTAGATTTATTGAGCTCTTATGGAGGAATAACACGTTCTCTATAAAGGAAAAATTTTTTTAAAAAGAACATCCCCCCAGCAAAAGGGTATGAAAAAGCGTAGTGTGTATGTGCGTGTGTGTGTGTAATTTTAAAGTATCGACATGAGGGCAGTTTGTGTCTGTGTTGAAGACCATGGTTTTTTTTAATAAATAATATATTTTTGAAGAGAAAGTTAGAGTGACCATACTTTGAGCAAGCATGGAATGATGTTAGCCGTTCGGAAAGAGGTTTCCAGAAAAGCACAGTGTGAAGGAATTTAACCCCTTTTCCTAGTTTCTTCCTTCCGTGGATGCATCCGGTCAGCACCTGAGGGACAGTATTTCTTTTAAGAACAAGGAGTTTTTGACCATTCGAACCCACTGTTATTGAAACCCATCTTCTGGGAGGAGATTTCAGGCAGAGCATCCCTAAGGGCTTGTGGCACTAGATCATGGAAGCCCTCCATCTGTGTTGCAGACAGAGAACCACAAATGCAGGGCCCCCCCCCCGCCAGCTCCTTGGCACTTCTGCCCCTTCATCTACCTGGCCTTGCAGGGGCCTGTCAGCCCTGCAACACCCCTTCAGAGGAGTCTACACTTTTAAACTGACTCCCTGGAGACGTTTCATGAGCCTTCCGGAATTTAAGCAAAACAAAGAAGTGTAATGGAAATGGACAAGCTGAAGAAGGAATAGAGAGGTTCACTCCCAGGCTGGTGCTGCAGGGGCTTTCCTCAGGAAACTGCGATGGATATTGCAGAGAGCCATGGAAAGAGGAAAGAAAGAAATTAAAAACAGCCTCCTGTGATGAACTTGTATAATTTATTCCTCTGCAAAGCAGTAGGCACGATGTTTCATTTTCTTTCCCCTCCGCGCTTTCTTTCCCCCCTCCACCTAATTTCTGAGCACTCCCAGGCTAGGCAAGCAGGAAAATTCAGCATACCCAGCCCAGGAGTCATAAAGTGAGGAACGCGCTCAGGTGATTCAGAAACTTGCACGTTGTGTATCTTGGTGGAGACTTCCTCCCTTCTGCTCCTGATTGCTGATGAAGAATGGTGTTTTCATAGACAGATGGTAAAGACAATTACAGTTAGGGGCTCAGCTGGGAGTTACATCAGTTTATTGCAAATTATTAACTGATACATGCTTTTGTTTATAAGCAGAGTCTTAAGCAGCTTTGTAATCAGTTTATCAGCAGCAGTGAGAATCTTGACAGAGCGCCTTTGGGGTGAAATGTCACCTCTGGGCTAGTCATTTAAAGTCATGATGGTCAGGCAGCCAGTCTGATGGGCTACCTCACGGCACCACGGCGAGCTCCTGCAAAACCAGGGCGCAGCCCACCTTAGACTAGAGCACAAACCCCACGGATGCTGAAGAGTCGCCATGAGCAAACGTTTTCCTGTTGAAATCCCATAAAAGCAGCGTATCTATTTGCCTAAACCTTAGATAGGATACCTGAGTTTCATGACCTTCAACACATTAGTTCAGCAGACTTTCCAGGCAGTGCTGAATGCCTTCTTATTCACAGGGCAAAACTTTCTGCACCTACACTTCAGCAGACATCTGGAATTGAGCACGGGGACACTGTTTACTTTTCTGAAAGGAGCTTCACGTGCCTCTTAAATGGGAAAGGAAAGTATCTCAGTGGAGACATTTTTCTTACAGAAAAAATATAAATTCTGTGGGGAGAATACACACCATGAGGTAAAAGAACTGGTGGGGATCGGTTACAGGTTTGGGCCTCGGAAGGCCCTCTGTGATAGGAGGGGAGTTTAGAAAACGCACTGGTTTAACCAGGCTGGCTTTGATTTCCTTGTCTATAAAATGGGACGATAGTATTTCCTATTTGTCACACAGATAACTCCTTGGGATTCATGAGGGTGTTCATGTTTCTTTAGTCTGAGTTCTGCTCAGACCAATGTTATCTGTTGAATTTATGCTAAATAATACAGCATATAATATTTAAAATAACAATTTACAGATGACGTTCTTAAGCTCGTTTACAGAATACTTGCTGAAAGAGGGTGCTTTCAGTTTAGCATTTTTGCAATAAAGCATTATCAATATTTATTAGGTTTTTTTGCATTGCCGTAAGGACCTAGTTTAAAAACCTGAGATGTTCAAAGTATATCCTTGAAAAGATTCACTTGATCATAAACCAATAAACAATTCATGTCTTTCTAATTTACTTTCACTCTAACAAAGTAAATTTTGAGCTTAATCAAAATAAAAATATTTCTTATATATATAAAGAATCATATATAATAGCTCCTAAAATAGTCATTTTTGTTTGCACCTACTATTAATTTATATGTTTTTATTTCCTGGTTTGCAAACAAAACTTATCAAGCTAATTGGACACGAACCCCTGAAGTCAGAAGCCAGGTTTCATAGCTGGAATTAGATATTCCATATCCTCTAAAATATTGACATAATCCAGGAAAGTCTTTGGAAATATGACTCCAGCTGATAAATTTTAAATCACATGTATCATATGTGTAAAAGCAAAATCTTTCTTCTCTTAATCTCAGAAATATGGTTAAGTATGTCTATTCACTTATCTCTCTGACTTCTTTCTAATTCTGAGTTTCTCAATTGAGTTCCTAAAAGCATCAGAATAGAGTAAATCTTATTTAAACTGACCACATGATTCAGTAAAGTTTGTAATTTTAATGTTGGGTTGACATAAGCCTACTTAAAAATATTTGGGAGAAAAACAGAGTGTGGTGTTTTATTCTCACGTCAACATTCAGCACACAGTATTCAGTTCCCAATTTTCCAGTTCTTAAGCAATTAAATGTTCTGTTGACATCAGAGGAAAGGCTGCCTACAGAAGAGATGAAGAATGAAAAACCTTGATATCTTAAATTGTAAACTGTGATTTAACATAAAGAGCATAAAAAGTTGCTTTTTTGTTTTCTATAATCAAGTTAACGAAGGATGAATAGTGCATTCGGCAAGTAATTCTGCCATGCGTCCATCCCTCTCGACTGGAAAAGGCAAAGAATTTTTTTTTTTTTAAATCCATTCCCTTCTTTGGCCGAAAAAACCAAAGGCACACTCTAAAGTTGCTGGTCAAGTCTGATTTTTTTTCCTCCTTCTCCCAGGAACTGCTAGGATGTTCTATAAAAAGATGTCAGGAAAGCCAGCATGGGAAAGTTAAATGCCCCAAAATGCCCTGCATTGCCTATAAGTACAAATGAAAAATGTTAAAGATTATTTAAAAACAGGAAAGACCTTTTGTAAAATGCTTTTGATTTATTGCTGTGTATTGTGCAGATCTTTATCAATTATTCTCACTCTATTTTATTCAAAAACTGTTGTAAACTATGAGTTGGCATGTTGCTGCATACGGAAGAAAAGCATTAATCAACTCTAAGTAAACAAGTGCAGAGATCTCTCTAACAACTATGAAGTAGTTAATACATTTTTGAGCAATTTTATTCTAGAAAGGAGGTCTAAAAGAGTAGTGCTTAATTATCTGGACTCCTCTGTGCTGGGCTCCCTTTTGATTGTATTAATGAAGCAGCTGGCCCATTGTTTCCCTTTAATTCCTCTATTGTTTTAAGAATATGTCACAGCTCTTTATTCTTTTATCAGGTGCTGTGCAGGAGGACCCACACAATACCTCATATTCCTACTGTATTTGCCAATGCACAAAGAAACCTCCACAGCGGTTTGCAAAGAAGGGGCACACATAATTTATAAGTTCTGTTCCTTGCACTACTCCACTGTCAAGAATTTCAACAGTATTGGATTGGAATTCATTATAAAATTGCTATTAAACAATGTGGCTACATATAGATATAGGTACTGTGTGAACATTCCCACCCTGAGATCTAGGTAGTATCACCTGCGATGTTGCAATGGGACAATTATTTAGCTTTTAGGAAATTATTTTGCCCAATCCCTTCCCAGTTGTGAAGAAACTAAATTTCATAAGTGGGCATGATGTTGGATTTTCAAATTACTTAGGTAAAAGAAAAAAAAGAAGTTAATGACAGAACGAGTAAGTATTCTTGTTTCCTCCAACTCCAGAAACAATGTCTGTGTGTATGAGTGTGAGTGAGTGTGTGTGTGTGTGTATGTGTTAAACAGCCCATTTATTCCCCCAGAGAACAGCTTTAAATTACCTTAGTGTGCCTAAGAGATATCATGGTTTACTCTATAGACCAATATGTAATCTTTATTAATTGAGCTCTGATCAACTGACCATCTTCTTCTTGTATTTTACACATGTGAAGGAAATAGACTTTTAGATTGATGCATAAATATCACTGTACATCTTAAGAAATCAAACTGCTGTTAACAATTTAGTATATAACATTTTATGCCAAAGCTACTTAAAAATGCTGGTTCATTTATAAGTCGTTAACTTTTCTCCAAATTTCCATGGAAATCACACACAAAAAAATCACCCATGGTAAAAATCTCAAAGGTCTGATTCACATAGACTTTCTCTTTTTACACACATGGCTTTTTTCTTTGTTTTTCCCCTGTCAAATGTCTGTATTTTTAGAGGCTGTTTTCATTGATTTTTTCCCCCTAGTGTCCCCCGTCTAATAAAGAGAAATAAGACTTAATGACTTAATGCTATGTAGTAAAAGTTACTAACTTCAACTTTTAAAATGTCCTTAGAAAAGCCATTAGAATAAATTAGTATTGAAAACCACCTATTTCCTTTTGTATTGTTAGGTGAGTGTGTATGGGTTTGGTTTTTTTTTTTTGAGCTTAAACTTTCAAACTGGTATCCCTATCTATTCGCTTGAGGCTCTTTATCCTTGTACATATTGAGGCAGAGCAATACAAAATCTAAATGTGATTTAATTGGTTCAATTTGCTGTATATCTTTATGCTAAGCTTAGGTCCGTATCTTGATGAGCCCAGATGTAGTTGTGCTCAAGGTTTACAGCTTCACGTTGCTTGTATTTCCTTATTTTTACAAAGCAAGCGTCTATCAATCACACAGATAAATTAGAAAGAAACATGTATAGACGTAACACATGGAGAAGATTTTTCAGCGTGCTATGTAATTATTAACCTGATTTTTACCATTGTAAGGAAGCATGAATTGCAGATAGCATGGACGAAGTTAAATGCTTTTATACTGGATACATTTTGCTTATACAGAACTCTATAGGTATGGTCGAACAATATAATTGAAGCTTTGTCAGCTCTGTAACCTAGCAACAGATAATACTGTTAGGTTACTGAATTGCTCCTGGTTGAAAAGTAGGGAGTATTTTTGTGTTTATCATGTTTGCTAATGATGGGATCCTTTCCAAAAGGCTTGTCTTAATCTTAATTAGAGTTTATCAGCAGAGGTCTGCATGACATTGTACAGACACTGATTTCATAAATAATAAAAAGTGCAAGTGAAAAATTTGGCAGGATGGGGAGATACTTAAGGCTACCGCTTCTAGTAAGAGGAGCGTGAATTTCCAAAATACAATCAACTTTGAACTGTGACTTTATTCTTTATTATCAAAACTTGTAGTACACTTCACTGCAGTTTTGACAGCAATTATGAGAAAAATTTATAAGCTTCCTGTTAGGAACCATATCTGTTTGTACAAGAACTTTGATCATAAACATTACTTAGAACAGCAAGTACATGTTTTTTCAAGAACGTCAAGGTCTTTGAGGTTATTACTTTCTATGGAACCTTGAATGTATTTGCCCTTTATACGTGAAGGGAGTGGTGTGTGGGTGTGGAGCGTGGGGAGAGTGACTGTGTTTGCAGCACAAGAGGCAAAGAGAGAATCCTAAAATAACCTTTCCATTTGGTAGACTTGAGGAAGGTATCAGATAGCTGCTTCAGTGCCTGATGTCATTTGATAAAGACTTCATGCCCATGCAGTAGAAATGTGATTTTTTTTTTTTGCTCTGGTTTATACAATATGATCTTTCACAGTTTTTCGAAATGTTATTGTTCATTTCTAATAATAAGTTACACACCTTCAAAATAATAAAGAATTAAACATTGTAAAACCAAACACAGTTCACAAATTTACTAAATTCCTAACTGGTTTATTCAGTTGAAGGACGATGCTAAGTCATTACATCCTTTACCCGCCTTTCTACAACCTTTTCACTCATCATGCCCACATTATTCAAAGCTATGTTCAGTTGTCATTTTCTGAGTTTTGGAGTGGACATCTCTCTACTGAATTGTTTGAACAAGTCTATGAAATATTTGATTATCAAAAGAGACCTTTTTGTTCATAGAGTTTCACTCTCTCTACCCTATACAAACTACAGATAGTTTACCCTTATGCCAATGATCCTTAACTCTAGAGGCATATGAAGCCTTTCGGGGAGCTTCTAAAAAATAGTGAAGCCCAAACTTCACTCCCAGTGATTTTGATTTGATTGATCCAGGGTAGGACCCAGAAAGCAGCGTTGATTAATAGTTCCCAGGTGTGGGCTTCCCTGGTGGTGCAGCGGTTAAGAATCCGCCTGTCAATGCAGGGGACATGGGTTCGAGCCCTGGTCCAGGAAGATCCCACATGCCGCGGAGCAGCTAAGCCCATGTGCTACAACTGCTGAGCCTTTGCTCTAGAGCCTCTGAGCCACGACTCCTGAAGCCCGTGCGCCTCGAGCCCATGCTCTGCGACAAGAGAAGCCATTGCTATGAGAAGCCTGCTCACCGCAACTAGAGAAAGCTCGCTCGCAGCAATGAAGACCCAACACAGCCAAAAATAAAATTAATTAAAAAAAAAAAGCTCCCAGGTGAATCTACTGTGCAGTCATGGTTATAAAGAATTGTGATACCCTTTCAGTGTCCAGCTAAACTTGGACAAATGCTACATCCATATTTAATAGGTGTGGAACGTTTAGAATAGTACTTGGCACATAGTAAGTGCTTTCTAAGTGTAAGCTATTAGTCATGTTAGAAGATAACCTGACATTACTTCCACACCACAAAGATTTACATTATTCTCCACATTGTGGCTATGCATTTTAAAGCTATGTCTTATCACTGTGTACATCTTCTTAACACTGTTTCATAAAGTGAACCATACTGATGAAAGAAATCAAAGATGACACAAACAGATGGAGAGATATACCATGTTCTTGAATTGGAAGAATCAATATTGTAAAAATGACTACAGCAATCTACAGATTCAATGCAATCCCTATCAAATTACCAATGGCATTTTTCACAGGACTAGAACAAAAAATTTTACAGTTTTCAGGGAAACACAAAAGATCTCGAATAGCAAAAGCAATCTTGAGGAAAAAAAAAACAGAGCTGGAGGAATTAGGCTTCTTGACTTCAGACTATACTACAGGGCTACAAACATCAAGACAGTATGGTACTGGCACAAAAACAGGAATATAGATCAATGGAACAGGATAGAAAGCCCAGAGATAAACCCATGCACCTCTGGTCACCTAATCTATGAAAAAGGAGACCAGAATATACAATGGAGCAAAGACAGCCTCTTCAATAAGTGGTGCTGGGAAAACTGGACAGCTATATGTCATTTCTGGTTCAGAGAGATAGCAGTGCTAATTACTCAAACTGAGTAATCAAGGTAAGGTACCAAGGCATTTACTTAGTGAACATCAGATGGCACTGTGACTTGGGACACTGGGTTTTTCATTCAGAATCTAGAGCCAAACTGCTTTGTTCAAATCCCATCTCCCATATCTCCTTCTCTTCCTCCAAGTCCACTCTAGCTGTGTGATCTTGAACAGTTTATGTACACTTCCAGCTTCATGACCTCACAGTAAAAGGCAACAAATAAAAGCCACCTCACTGCTTTCTTGGGAGATATTAAGATAATGGATGCAGAGCACTTAGCACAGTGTCAGTGCAGAGCAGATAGTAGGTGCTTAATAAATCTGAGGTTATTCCTATTATTAGCACTTTGGTCACAGAAGCAAAAAAGTTGCTCACAACTTGGTGATAATAATCTAGTGGTATCTAGCCTAAGGTTGTCATGTTATATGATGTAGGTAAAGCAGTTCTCCAAGTTCACACAGTAACCAATAATCAAGTCAGCACTAGAACTAAAGTTTCTCACCCACAAGGCAAACGCTTTTTCTAGTTCATCTTTCCACTGAGGACAAATAAATTTCCAGTGATTTGGGGTGCCAGCAGTGCTTCATTATTAGCATATAATCCCTTAGACAAAGATCATTTGCTCTTGAATTACTGTGCGAAGTAATTCATTCATTCAAATGAAAATAGTTAATGTGGTCAAAGAAAGTAAACTCCATCTCAGCGGCAGCTTCATTCCTCTAAAATCTTAGTTTTCAAGTATTACTTTGTTAAAGTAACTTCGTTAGGAAAACTGAGAGAAGACCTCAACTGTTTTTTTTTAATACATCTCATATGAAAAGCACTTAATAAAAGTTATATTCCTGTCCTTAGCTATAACTAAAAACTTGTACAAATATTCTAGTGAATGTTTTTTAGTGAAAAAAAATAATACTCTCATTTTTTTCCAATTTTTATATTGTGGTGCGTATATATATATATATGTATATATATATATGTGTGTATATATATATGTGTATAACAAAATGTATTAACCATTTTTAAGTATACAGCTCAGTGGCATTAAGTACATTAACATTATTGTGCAACCATTACCACCATCCATCTCCAGAACTCTTTTCATCTTGCAAAACTGAAACTCTATACCCATTAAACAATAACTCCCCACTCCCCCCTGCCCTTAGCCCCTGGCAACCACCATCCTACTTTCTGTCTCTGTGACTTTGAATACCCTGAGTACTTCATGTAAGTGGAATCATACAGTATTTGTCTTTTTGTGACTGGTTTATTTCACTTATAATAAGGTCCTCAAAGTTCATCTATGTTGTAGCATTGTCAGAATTTCCTTTCTTTTTTTTTTTCTTTTTTTTTTCCTTTCTTTTTAAGGCTGTAAAATATTCCATTATATATATATATATACACACACACATATATATACACACACACATATATTCTATTGTGTGTGTGTATATATATATATATATATATACACATATATATATATTCCATTGTGTGTGTGTGTGTGTGTGTGTGTGTGTGTGTACACCACATTTTGCTTATCCATTCTTCTCTCAGTGGACAGCTGGGTTGCTTCCATGTTTTAGGTGTTTTTAATAATGCTGCTCTGAACATGGGTGTGCAAATATCTCTTTGAGACTCTGCTTTCAATTCTTTTGAGCATATACCCAGAAGTGGAATTGCTGGATCATAGGTAATTCTATTTTTAATTTTTTGAGGAACCATCATGCTGTTTTCCACAGTGACACTACCATGTTATCCTCTCCCCAGCAGTGCACAAGGGTTCTAACTTCTCTACATCCTTGCCAGTCCTTGTTTTCTCATGGTTTTGTTTGTTTGTTTGGGCTTTGGGGTTTGTTTTCTTTGCGTGTTTTTGGTTTGGGGGGGTTGTTTGTGTTTTGATTTGTTTGTTGGTTTTTTTTTTGATAGTGGTGCTCTCATTTTAAAGCCAAATGTAACACCCTGTGATTTGTTTCCATTGAATGTGAGGTCAGTCAGTGAAGACACCAAAAAAGCTAAATATCAACATGATTTATCATTTTCATGCACTCAGATTGCTTCTTACTCAAGATGAAGACTCCTACCTTCCATTGAATTGTAAATTAGAGTTGGCTGTGTTTACCCTAGCTCTAAAAATGGTAGGGTAAGAAATTGGTTCTCCTGTCTCCTCAGCCCCATGTAGATTGCTAGAAACCTTACCTGTTTCTAACTGGTCAAGATCGGTATTGATCCACAAACGATGCAGCCTTAATCATTTTTCCAAAATGAGTTAGCTCTCTCCAGTGAAGCACAGATACATGTGCTCATTGAATTTGTAGGTTTATGTTTTCTTTCTGGTGAGATTTCTTTTCTTCGACTTAGCAGGGCAGTGAGAAATGAGAAAAATAGCCCCAACCAGACCAAACCAAAAGGATAATGGTTCACAGTTATATAGCACTTACTATGGCAGGTGCTGTTCTGAAGCTTTCACACATATATTTGCTTATTTAATCCTCATGATAATACCGTGAGTTCAATACTACTATCACCATCCCCATTTTCAAGGCTGAGGAAACTGATAGAATGCTTAGGTGATAAGTTCAAAGTCACACAGTTAGCAAGCGGCAGAGGCAAGATTTGCATCCCAGCAGTCTGGGGCCGGTGTACTTCCTCCAGATGGGATTACATCCTCACTAGCAGCCACATTTAGAATATTTTTTTTGAATCAGTAATTGAAACTATGTTATAATACTTGGGATATCTCTCCCTATAAATGACTCCCTCAAGTTGTATGCTCTAAATTCACATCAAAAGAACTCAGCCAAGCTGTTTCCAAGAACCAATCCTTGACTTTTACGGCACCGTTCTCTTGGTTCCCCTCTAACCTTTCCAAGTATATGTTTCCTATGTCTTTAAATGATTGCATCTCCTCTGCCCACATCTTAAATGTTGAGATTCTCCAAGTTTCAATCTTTGTTCTTTCTCTTTTGATGCTGTAGTCTTCCTGCATTACCACATCCATGCAAAGAGCATCCGCAGCTATTTAGAATGTGTTGATGACTTCCAAAATATTTTTTTTTTCTCCAGCCTTATTCTCCTCCAAGGTCCAACTGCCTCCTGGTTACACCCACCAAAAAGCCTCTCAGGTACCTCAGACTCTACATTTTCAAAGCCAAATTCGGTACTCCCATGTATATACATACACATACATAAAACACACATGCACACTTGGGCTTTGGAGTTGGACAGCCAGAAGTCTAAATCATGATTCCGCCAGTGATTCTGCTATGTGTATAGCTTTGGGCACGTTAGCTAACTTCCAAGATTCAATCTCCTCAACTCTTAAATGAGGAAACTATCACTCACCTCACAGAATGATTGATAGGATTAAAATAGATGAAACACATAAACCCCTTAGCCTATCAGACCCAAAGAAATTATTCCTAATTAATACCAATTATCTGTTATTGTCCGTATAATACCACTTGGTAATATACCAGCTTTACTGCCTTGTTAATGGAACTACCGTCAGCTGGTTTTGCAAACCAGAAACCTCTGTGTCATTTTCAAGAGTTACTTTTACGCATCTCAGGAAATCACCCCAGTCCTCTGTCAGCTATGTCTCTTGAATCTGGCCCTTTTCTCCCCTACAATTTACACTTCTCACAACTGAACTGGTACAACAGCCTCCTAATAGCCCTCGAGATAACATTTCCTACCCCTTCAGTTTACTCTCCTCAAGACCCTGAGATCTACATTCTGGCGGGGGGGGGGGTGGGTGAAGCTCAGATCATTCATTCACTCAAATAAATATATATACCATTCTCTCCACCATGAGCCAGACACAACTGTTTTTATGTTACATCAAAACTCTCCCCCTGCTCTAAACTTTCTGTGGGAGGAAGCCCTGATTTGTAGTGCTTGACAGTTTCTGACAGCAAATGCTACAACTCTCACCATAGCTGATTTCAGGTTACCAACGTGACATCAACCAGCACACAGAATTCCTGACAACTGAACATTCTGCCCTGTGATCCAGAACAGGCTGGCTCTGGCACACCACTGCCCATAATCCACCTCTTTCTCCCTCAGACCCCAAGCTCCAGGTTTGCTGGCCTCCGAGGGCCAGGCAGCCTCTTCCATAATCCTGCACTCACATGCATGCTCCTGTATCTGCCGGTAACGATGTACCTGCCAGGTCCTCCCTACACATACTTCTGCTACTTTACTTCTACTCTTCTTGAGTCAATAAAAATGTCCCATTGGGTGGCTTGCCTGACTCCCCCAAGAAGTCTCAGTTACTCACCCCTCCCACATTTCTTTAGTACTAGGGGATGGGACCACCGTGTGGTGTTATAATCTGTCTGTTTATATGTGTGCTTTCAGGTTGTTTGTGAAGTTGTGCATGAAACCGTAGCACGCAGCCTGGCACACCAATCAATAGCTGATGAATGAACGACTTGAAAAACTAAATCCTAAGACAATT
Organism: Tursiops truncatus; assembly: GCF_011762595.2. Lineage (NCBI taxonomy): Eukaryota > Metazoa > Chordata > Mammalia > Artiodactyla > Delphinidae > Tursiops > Tursiops truncatus. The sequence continues at coordinate 48,103,953 of NC_047050.1, forward strand.
GACTTCTTCATCAGACCTGCACAGTACATTTTCAGTCTGATTCAGCCTTTTAAAAGGATATGCTCTGACGAAACCGTAAAATGAGATAAAATGTTAAAGATGATAAAATATGAAACATCTGAAAACAGATATGTGTTACTACTGCCAGTCTGCTTAATAATGTAGAAAAATCATTTTTGGCTTACTTTATTTTTTATTTATTTATTTTTAAAAATAAATTTATTTATTTTTAAAAATAAATTTATTTATTTTTAAAAATAAATTTATTTATTTTTAAAAATAAATTTATTTATTTTTAAAAATAAATTTATTTATTTTTAAAAATAAATTTATTTATTTTTGGCTGTGTTGGGTCTTCGTTGCTGCACGCGGGCTTTCTCTAGTTGCAGAGAGTGGGGGCTTCTCTTCATTGCGGTGCGTGGGCTTCTCATTGCAGTGGCTTCTCATTGCAGAGCACGGGCTCTAGGAGTGAGGGCTTCAGTAGTTGTGGCTCGTGGGCCCTAGAGCGCAGGCTCAGGAGTTGCAGCGCATGGGCTCAGTTGCTCCACGGCATGTGGGATCTTCCCAGACCAGGGCTCAAACCCACGTCCCCTGCACTGGGAGGCGGATTCTTAACCACTGCGCCACCACGGAAGCCCATGTTTTACTTGCTTTAATTTTCACTTAATATTTTGTGAATTTTACTTATTGATTGGATCTTTTTGGTTCAAAGTCTGAGCCCAAGTGTTCGGAGTCATCCTGCTGTTGAGCTCACTGCTGTGATAAAGATTAGCCGGGTGCTACCTTCTCTAAAATATCGATTTCTCCAGGGTACCTGAATTCAAAACTTTCCTTTTGTAAAACATAGCCAGAGCTCGATTTACCAACAATGTAAGTTGATCAAAAAATGGAAAACTATTACCAGTAATATAAGTTATTCAGTTCAACACTGAAATCCAGTGACTAAAAAACCAGGCGAGGAACTAAACCTGAACTGCAGTGCCTGCCTCTGCCCTCCCCACCTCTCTATTACACAGACTCACTTAATAAACCTTGTCCCAGAGGAAAGATAAGGTGCAAATGATTACCTTGTCTACAGCTGTAAGTAGTTTAGATCTGTATGCACATCAGAGAAGGCCGAACAGCCAAATGCAGAAGCCTTCCAGGGGGAAGAAGCGTCACCAGCAGAAATAGCACCACTTAGCGCTTTTCAATGCTCATCAGATTCCGCGATGATGCCGCTTAGCTTCTATATTTGTAAAGAAGTCATCAGTGCCAACCAAGGTGAATCTGTTTTCAACTTTGGGAAACTTGTATGCTTTCAGATGTATTAAAGTGAAAGTGAAAAATGGTTGTTTTCTAGTCTTTTAGTATATTTGTGTTTTCCTTGGAAACTTTCATATAAATTCGAGGTCTGTAATTTCAGCTTTATTTTTTCACAAACATTTACTGTCGTGGATGGTGTCTTGTCTGCTCACCTTTGAAATTTAATCAGCTGGTTTAATGAACTGTCCGAGGTTTCTAAAACGATGTCCTGAATCTTCTAGGCAACTCTGCCCTATCATATGCTGTTGTTATCTTTTCCACCAGCGTTTTACCACACGTTGTTTAAAAACTATGATCTCTTTCAGGGTGGAAAAAAATGAAGTGCGGTTGAAAAGGCAGTTATGCTGAAAGAGAAACAGAGCAATATTACTTATCAGAATGGGTACAATTTTTGCTTGCTTAATGAGTACAATATATAGCCTTGCAGTATATACACAATGAGGAAAAAAAGCTTTATAACATATCAAGTATGCCATATTACTTCAGGCATAACTGTACAGGATACATATCTAGGCCTGAGAGTGTAGATAACAAAATATAAGTGCTTTGCCTGTCTAAACATGTTAAATAAATGAGCATTCACTATCGCATTCCAATACATTAGAAGATGTACTTGCATAGTTAATTTTCTTTTTAATGCACCACACGTGATCATTTGAAGCCCCAAGCCAGAGTCTATCTTAGTGTTTGAAGAGAGGGTTCTTTTCATTTAAACAAATCTTTATTTAAATAAGCCTTTCTGAAAAGGCTCTTTGGCATATCTCTTTTTCAGGAAGTTCAATCAGGGTAAAAGGAGATAAAGAAGCTGCATTATAAGAAATATAATAAGTAAAGATCACTCGGTGCTCACCCCCCCACCCCCCCAAAATAAATGGCAGCAGACTTATAAGGAGAGGAAAGCTAACTGGAATTTCACTTTAATGTTCTAAATTTTAGGAACTTTGTTTACTTGCTTTGTAGTGTTACGTATCATTCATTCATATATCATTCCCCAGTATCTGGGGAAGAGAGAGAAAAAGAAATAACTTCTTACTTCCATGAGCTACAGAAAGAGCACGTAAAGAGTAACTTCAAAGCCTCACCTGAAATAAATTTTGTGGTTGTATCCCTACCATGCTTGTTCTTAGGCAGTATAACATGTAATAACATGGTTAATGATTAAGTCAAGCGCTGGAAGGCAAACAGTTGACAAAACTCTCTACAGATTATGTCTATACTTGGTTATTAATCTTCTGCTACTGTTGGTCACTGAACAGTTCATCTGATGCAAGGAATACAATTTTCCACATAGGCAGGTACGAAAATTAATAAAGGGAAACAGCACTAAAATGGAGTAGGGAAGTCAGAAGGGGGAGCTGGCATGTACTACTTGACTTCAGTGTAGATCCCAACAGGAAGAGATGGACTTTGCATCTCCATCAGGGAGTGACACTACTTAATACCTCTCAGCTGAAGGAAGAAAGCATTTCTCCTTGTCTGACAACAGCTCAGCCAATGAAAGAATGTAACAACTCAGCCAATGAAAAGCCACTATATTTGGAACTTTCAATTTCCTCCAATGAGCTTTTTGTTTATAATGGCCCCACCCAACCTCCCCTTCTCTATAAGAGTTTCCTCTCTTTTGTTTCACCAGACTTTCATGTGGTTGACCATAGCTGCCTGTCCTGAGTTGCAGCTCCTTGCTATTAAACTTGTGTCGCTGGTAAAGTAACTGGCAGTTTTATTGTTTTAGGTTAACAAAGGGAAGAGGAGGACAGCCGTTGTCTTGATCAAACACTCCACCCCAGTAGAAACTGATGTGAAAAACATGAGAAGGTCCTATTGACATCAATCCAATGTACAGCAGGCTAGAGCATTCTATGTCAATTCTTTTTCTTTTTTCTTCTTAATAGGGGGTCAGCTTTGGTGCACGACTACGAAGGCCATCTCTGAGGGTGAAGAGCTAATTGCCTTTGTGGTGGATTTTGACTCAAGGCTACAAGCTGCCAGTCAGATGACTCTTACAGAAGGGATGTACCCGGCGCGCCTGCTGGACTCAATTCAGCTGCTCCCTCAGCAAGCTGCCATGGCTTCTATTTTGCCTACAGCTATTGTCAATAGTAAGTGCTGAGTGCAATAGCCCAGTACAATAGCTTTGTAGTGGTGATGGGTATTTATGGGAGAGAAAAAAATAATGTCTACTGACAGGCAACCAGGGACAGACTTTTTTCTCCAGTGTTATGATTTTATTTTATATTCTCTCCAATTTTAAGTGTGTGTGTGTGTGTGTGTGTGTTCACTTCTCGTGGGAGTATAAAAGGAATAACTTAAATTCATTCATTTCAGGTTGGATTCCTGAATGTCACACAGAAAAATCTGACATTCTAAACTAAACAACATTCAAGACGATTTAGCTGTAAGAGGTCCAACAGCTTTCATTGTCGCTCCTATGGTAGAATAGTTTTGGTATTAAGAGCCATAGAGTTAAAACATAAAATAAGAAAAAGGACACAAAATCAAATTTGATTAGATACACTAATGAAGGGGAAATGTAGGCTGGATGAATCAAGACATCAGCTAATGTAAAAAAAAATAAAGAGAAGGAAAGAAAAATACGTATAATCTTAGAATACTTTATATGGAGAATTTTAAAATGTGCCCTGGCAAATATACCTTTGTGATTATAGTCTGTTAAAAGGACTATTGAACTTAGTTTGTATTTCCTTGACATAAAATCAGTGATCTAGGAGTCCCAAGATCAGAATTCTAGACTCTGCTCTGCTTTTATCTAGCTCTGTGAGAAAACGTGAGTACATCTTAAGAGGAGAATAGATTCTCAAGCCAGTGGCAAGTGAAACATTGCACTGAGTCAAAAATGTCCTTGAAAATCCCTGAGACTTTGAATGATGCAGAAGTCTAGAGACTACAATCATGTCTTATATTATATATGTATACATATATACATACATATATATTCAACAGTAATTATGTTCTTGCTGTAACAGCATCCTTTAGAATGAAGAACTTCTCAGGTGTATCTGGAATTACTCTGCATCCAACCAGTGGATTCAGTGTACACAACCCAAGCTACTATTTCTGAATTTCCTTAATGTAAATGGAGTTGTTTTGTTTACTGAATCTTTAGTTTGATTTGAATAGTGAGGAACTTGAAATAACATGGACCCAACTTGAAACTGAGGCAAAATGATTTTGTTACCACCTATTCTAGGAGTTTCTTATATTATTGTGACACTCCAGTGTGTGAATGTTAATTCTAATTATATTTGAAGGAATACTCTGTTTGCTTTCTATAGCAAGATGACTATTAATCCCAAATATATCACCATAGATGCATACAGGCTTTGTTCTCGTTCTTAAATTAGTTAATCAGTTAAAGTCATCCTGAAAAATAAACCCTTTACTATACACTGGGCCTCTGAAAAGTATAAATGTAACTAAAACTTGGGTGGGAGGGGCTAAATAATAAACAGCAGTAGTATATAATTTTGTAATTAAATTGTATTTTAAAATTCTGTATTGTACCTGCTGTCCTTACTTCTCATTGCTAGAATTTGGTCCTTACTTTTCTCCTTCTCTCCTTCAACAGGATCTCCTGAGCCAACTCCTTCACTATCATGTGTTCCAACTCACTATACATTAACAGTTTATAAATCACAAGTCCAGCTGTTTCTGGCGAGTTTCAGACCTCTCTTGCCATCTTTGCAATGTTCCTGTCTCTTTCTCACAGAAATATCTACTCCCACATATCTACTGTGACCATATGCCCCAGTGTGCCTGGATTAATCCCAGTTTACAGTGTTATCTGCCATCCCTCTGATCAGAGGCACTACAAAAGTGCCAAGTTTGCACAATACAGTGTCAGATTTAGTCACTCCATATGTGCCCCAGCCTGAATTCATCACCCATCTGTCTTCTATTCCCTGTAGAGATGAATGAAAACATCCCTTAACACAGAAATGCCAACAAGAAGTCTAGGCACCGAGGAGAAACCTTACCTTCTGCTCTAACATCTAATTGCAAAATAGTGGTCATCACTTCCAGTCAGTTCTGCTTCCTCAGTATAACTTTGCTTCTCTCTGTCCCCCTTTCATTGAGGCATTATGGAAGAGTGTTTACACCAGGGTTTTCCAATCCCAGTTCACCCAGTTGCATGATAATGGCAAGTTACTCAACCTCACATTCTTCACCTATTAATGAATGAGGGGAAAACACAGAGAGAGAAATTTTCCATGAATGAATACATGAGAAATACATATCATACATATTATAGCATGACTTAACAAATAGTACATGACTATTAGCTACAATTTAAATTCTGTCATATTTCACTTAGATTACTGCAGTTGTCTCCTACCAGTCGTAAGTCTTCCTTCCAAATTCACTACCTTCAAAACTCCACTGTTAGGATTATATCATAGCTGATTCTGTCAGTCTATTGCTTGAAATGATTCAGTCATTTCCCATAACCATTGAGATAGAAATCTAAACTTAAAAAAGCTGACAGGGCCTTTGGGAGTCTGTCCCTGACTTCTACAACCTCATCTCTCCCAGCCCCTTGCCTGAGATTACAGAATAGCCTCCCAGCCTCCACCCAGTCCCTCTCTCAAGCTCCCATAGCTGATCCCTTGATTAGGAGGACACAATCCTCTTCTCCACCTGACTAGCTTAATTTCATCCTTCACAAGGCAGCTAAGGCATGTCATCATCTTCCCTCTAAATCCTTCTCTGACTTCTTCAAGTACCTCCATCACTGTGTGTGGTCATCACGTTCTAATGTAATGAACAAACGAACCACTTGTTAACCAGCCCCAGGAGATCTAAGCTCCTTAACAACAGCTGTTTGGTCTCTCATTTTGTTTTACACCCAACTCAGCATAGATCTGGCACTAAGGAGGTACTCTGTAATTAATTTATTAAATGGACCAATGATGTCAGGAGTTGGCATCAAAGCTAACTTTAGTTCAGCCATTAGATCCGTTACCTTTTAACCAAGCAGATAAACCAATTCACATTGCTATTTATAAATGCCTATTTTTCTAAACTATAAGCACAATATAAACAATTTAGGATTAATCTCTTTTGCTTTATGTTGGGATTCTCCTAGAGTACCACTTTCTAAAGAGTCTGTGGGAAGGTAAACTGCATTAAGTGGAACATTTCTTTAAAAATAGTCCTGTACTGTGGAACAACACCCAAGACTGCACTAGCCCCTGTCTGATTGCCTAATTCATAACCTGGGAGCAGACTCTGAGAAAAACTGAACCAAATGCTGCTTTACCCATGGTTGGCTCCAAGTGGGCAGCAGCTAACATGTCCCTGTGTTTCTGCCTGCAGAGGATATATTCCCTTGCAAGTCCTGTGGCATCTGGTATCGGAGTGAGCGGAATCTGCAAGCCCATTTGATGTACTATTGCAGTGGGAGACAAAGAGAAACTGCTCCAGTGTCAGAGGAAAACGAAGACAGCACTCCTCAGATTTCCAGTATGTGCCCCTTCCCACAGTGCACCAAGAGCTTTTCAAATGCCCGAGCTCTAGAAATGCACATGAACTCACACAGTGGTGAGTGCCTCTCTTGTTTCTTCTTCTACTCCAGGAGACCCTCTTCTTTCTCTACATATATACGTGCATTCATACATCTCTATCTATCTATAAAATCAAACTTAAACTTGCTGGACCAGCTGGTTACTATCTTTTGTCCTGAACAAGTATACTCTATTCAAAGGACTTGGGTCTGAATTATTTTCTAACGACTTACAGTGCTCAGTTTACAGGCTAAATCATTCTAGTTTGTTCTCAACTAAAGTAATTATGCTGAAAAACAAGTTTCTTTTTCTTTTTTTTTTTAAGCCTGTTCTTGAGAGCAAGGTGGCAACTATTCCCATTTATTTTGGAATTGTATGCCCAATTGTTGTCAGTATCATACATAGTATTCTAATTCCTATATTTTAAAAACAACTGAAATGAATCAAATGTACAGAATTATATTAATTTTAGATATTTCTTTGAACATTCTTGGATAGGGCAAACCAAGGTTTGGGAATCATAGTTATTCAGAATATGAAACTTGTAAGTCACCTCCGGGTGACTTCCTTTGCTGTTTTTGCTTGGGTTGAATAATTAAAAATGGAAATAGGTGCTCAGTTTAAAAAAACTAACTCCAACCTCCAGTGCTCTAGTACAGTGCAAGCTTTTGTCTTTGCACCTATAAAAATAAGCTGTTTCCTTTCTACTTATTCTCTTCCCTCTCCCTACAAAGAGCTGTCTTTATGAGGTGATAAAGCAGGGGAAGCAGAAACAGGTTGGTTGTCTCACATGGTGAGTGTAAAGTCACGCGCAAAACAAAAATAGAGATAGAGGGATCTTCCCAGCTCAACAGGAAAATGAGTATTGGATTAGCCAAGGAGAAAAGGAGACAAATAAAAGAAGTCCCCTTTTATCTCTATCTCTCTGCCATATTTTCATCTTATAAATATAAAAGACAATTCTCATTTAAGTCTAGAGGGCAGAGAGGAGGAACCAAGCCTGATGTAACCATATGCCAACAAATGGGAACAAGAGTTGACCTGAGTAAGTAAAAGTATCCAGATCCTGATTCCAATTCATAGGGGAAGGGGTCCCCCCGACCAAGTAATTCTTCAGACACCCACTGAGTGTCTTGCAATGCAACTCCGCTCAATTCTGACACTATGCAGGGAGAGCATTAAATTCCCCAGATTAAGGGGTCAGTCCTACAAGAGTGACTCCCCCACCGCCACCCCAATGCAGACTTTAGTCTTTTGTGCTTCTGACCAGTGAGCTATAAATCAGAGGTCACCAAGACACCCCCTTGGTTTGACTGCTTTGCTAGAGTGTCTCCCGGAACTCAGAAAACCCATTTGTTCACCAGATACTGGTTTATTGTAAAAGGATATAACTCAGGAACAGCCAGATGGCTGAGATGCATAGGGCTAGGTTTGGGGAACGGGCAAGGTGCTTCCAAGGGCTCTCAGAGCCTGCCACTCTCCCCAGATCTCCACATGTTTACCAACTGAGATGCTCTCTGAACTCTGTTTTTTGTGGGGTTTTATGGAGGCTTCATTACATAGGCAGGATTGATTAAGTTATTGGCCATTGGCAATTGAACTTAATCTCTAGCCCCTCTTCCCAGAAGTGGAGGAGGGGAAGAATGAAAGTTCCAACCCCTGTAATCACAAGATTGCTTCTCCTAACAACCACCCATCCTTAGGTTACCTAAGGGCTTTCCAAAAGTCACCTCAGTAACATAACAAAGCCACCTTTATCACTCTTATCACAGGAAACTCCAAGAGTTTTAGAAGCTGTGAGCTGGGAACCAAGGATAAAGACCAAATATATATGAGAAATAGATTTTACTCATCAGAATGACCAAATACATATTCCTTGTAAATCACAATATTGCATTGAGGCTTACCCACCAGTCAGTGGTGATATTCAAAATATTTAATAACTGACTAAAAACAGGCCATGACCAATCAGCATGGATGTCGGTCCTAAATGACTACATTAATGTACTGGTACCAATATCAGCCCTGGATAGAGATAAACCATGTTCAGCAAAACCAATGAATAAAATTCTAAATTTGTACCAAAGATAAATTAGTAGGTTATTAATTACTTTAGAAAACGGCTTCTATTTGGATTCTTTTGAATAAAGACCCAATCTGGTACACTAAATGCACTAAGATTTATTTGATTTGCACATAGGTTATCACTATCAACTCTAACTAATGCCTGCTTCTTCCTAATGTAGAGCATAGTGCTGTGGTAAGAAGGTTACTGGATTAGAAATTATAAAATCTGAAGTTTAGTCATGGATCCATCACCGAATAGCTTTATTACCATGATCAATTCCTTTAGCCTCCTTGCATGTGTTTCCCGACCTGTAACATTGAAACAATGATGCCTATCCCACTACAATGCAATAATATTCACGAAAGTGCTTTGGAAACCATAAAGGGCTGTTATTATCATCATCTATGGTGAAGGACGTCACAAGAAAAACGTTACTATCACAAATAAGATTCCGAAAGATTTCAGTTCGTTTCTGCTGTGTTGGACACATGAGGTCATTAGTAACGGTTCATATCATTAGAAAACCAATATGTGTGGTTCTCAGTATTCTGATTTTGTATGTTCCTCCAGGAGTGAAAATGGAAGAATTCCTCCCCCCTGGTACTAGTCTAAAATGCACCGTCTGTAGCTACACTGCTGATTCTGTGATCAACTTTCACCAACACCTGTTCTCCCATCTCACTCAAGCTGCCTTCCGATGCAATCACTGCCACTTCGGCTTCCAGACTCAGAGGGAGTTATTGCAGCACCAGGAGCTCCATGTCCCTGGCAGCAAACTGCCCAGAGAAAGTGACATGGAACACTCTCCAAGTGGAACCGAAGACAGCTTACAGCCAGCCACAGACCTGCTGACCAGAAGTGAACTCCCCCAAAAGGCCATGCAGACTAAAGATGCGAGCTCTGACACGGAGCTGGACAAGTGTGAGAAAAAGACTCAGCTCTTTCTCACTAACCAGAGACCCGAAATTCAGTCTGCAACAAATAAACAAAGCTTTTCTTACACGAAAATAAAGTCTGAGCCCTCTAGTCCAAGACTTGCCTCATCTCCAGTTCAGCCTAATATTGGGCCTTCTTTCCCCGTGGGACCCTTTCTATCTCAGTTTGCTTTTCCCCAAGATATCACAATGGTCCCTCAAGCTTCAGAGATCTTAGCCAAGATGTCTGAACTGGTACATCGGCGACTGAGGCACGGAAGTAGTAGCTACCCTCCCGTCATTTACAGCCCCTTGATGCCCAAAGGGGCTACCTGTTTTGAGTGTAACATAACATTCAATAATTTGGATAATTATCTAGTGCACAAAAAACATTACTGCAGCAGCCGATGGCAGCAGATGGCCAAGTCCCCAGAGTTCCCTGGTGTTTCAGAAAAGATGCCTGAGGCCGTGAGTCCCAACACTGGCCAAACCTCCATAAACCTTCTCAATCCAGCCGCTCATTCTGCTGATCCTGAGAATCCACTTCTTCAAACACCCTGCATCAATTCTTCCACTGTTTTAGATTTAATTGGGCCAAATGGGAAGGGCCACGACAAGGACTTTTCCATTCAAGCTAAGAAGCTCTCCACCCCCAACAGCAATGATGATAAAATTAATGGAAAACCTGTTGATGTGAAAAATCCCAGTGTCCCCTTAGTGGATGGGGAAAGTGACCCAAATAAGACTACCTGTGAAGCTTGCAACATTACTTTCAGCCGGCACGAAACATACATGGTCCACAAACAGTATTACTGTGCTACGCGCCACGACCCTCCGCTCAAGAGGTCAGCTTCCAACAAAGTGCCTGCCGTGCAGAGAACCATGCGTACGCGCAAGCGCAGGAAGATGTATGAGATGTGTCTTCCTGAACAGGAGCAAAGGCCTCCGCTAGTCCAACAGCGATTTCTCGACGTAGCCAACCTCAGCAATCCTTGTACCTCCACTCAAGAACCCACCGAAGGGCTGGGAGAGTGCTACCATCCAAGATGTGATATCTTTCCAGGAATTGTCTCAAAGCACTTGGAAACGTCCCTCACGATTAACAAGTGTGTTCCGGTTTCCAAATGTGACACTACTCATTCCAGTGTTTCCTGCCTAGAGATGGACGTGCCCATAGATCTCAGCAAAAAGTGTTTATCCCAGTCTGAGCGGACGACTGCATCTCCCAAAAGGCTGCTGGACTACCACGAGTGCACTGTATGTAAGATCAGTTTCAACAAGGTAGAAAACTACCTGGCCCACAAGCAGAATTTCTGCCCGGTCACTGCACACCAGCGTAATGACCTGGCTCCGCTCGACAGCAAAGTGTTTCCGAATCCAGAAAGCGAACGAAACAGCCCCGATGTCAGCTATGAAAGAAGCATCATAAAATGTGAGAAAAATGGGAATCTGAAGCAGCCTTCCCCCAACGGAAACTTATTTTCATCCCACTTAGCAACCCTGCAGGGCCTGAAAGTCTTCAGTGAAGCCGCTCAGCTCATTGCGACAAAAGAAGAAAACAAACATTTGTTTCTTCCACAATGCCTGTACCCTGGAGCAATAAAGAAGGCAAAAGGAGCCGACCAGCTCTCTCCTTATTATGGAATAAAGCCAAGTGATTATATTTCTGGTTCTCTTGTCATCCATAACGCTGACGTGGACCAAAGCACAAACGCGGAAAATGAATCTCCCAAAAGCCAGGCTTCTTCCAATGGGTGCGCTGTGCCGAAGAAAGATTCCCTGCCGTTGTTGCCCAAAAATCGAGGCATGGTCATAGTGAATGGTGGACTGAAGCAAGACGAGCGCCCTGCCGCCAACCCACAGCAAGAGAACATTGCCCAGAATCCTCAGCATGAAGACAGCCGCAAATCTCCCTCCTGGATCTCGGAGAACCCATTAGCCACGAACGAGAACGTCTCCCCAGGAATTCCCTCCACAGAGGACCAGTTGTCTAGTATAGCTAAAGGTGTGAATGGCTCCACCCAGGCTCCAACCAGTGGGAAATATTGCCGGCTGTGTGACATCCAGTTCAACAACCTCTCAAACTTTATAACTCACAAGAAGTTTTATTGCTCCTCACATGCAGCAGAACATGTCAAATGAAATCACAAAATAAATAAACATCACTCACCTTTGGTACCAGTGTTTAGTATGTTGTTCTACCCAGTACAGAAAAAAAAAAAAAGCAAAAAAAAAAAGAAAAAGAAAGCTGTTTGAATTACATCTGGGCAATCAGGAGACAATTCATTATGGCTGAGTTGAAGACTTAAGGTGTAATTTCATTACAGTCCATTAGTAAAGTGTATTATTGGTGCCATTTTAAAAGAAAATTAATTTATTTTACCAGCAGTATTCATAGCTGTGGTTATGTTATTTTTTATTTAAAAACTTTATATTAAAGTCATTTGTAATGTTATTGTATAGTTATTGTGTAGCATATATGGTTTGCACTGTATAGTAGCTTTTAAAGAAAATAGTCACAAACAATACAGAAAAGCATTTTAGAAATAGCTTCCAAAGCACTTGTGTATCTTGATTTCTTCTTATATGCTGTTGCAGATACATGTATATGCTAAAATATAACTTGCAAAGATGTTCTAAATACACGTGCTATAAGTTCGCCTTAAGATTTCAGTTCTTGGATAATCAGGCTCCGTTTGCACTTTATATTTTAGCAGATACAGTCTCTTAGTAACTAGGCTTTGCATTTGTATGTAGCCGTATGTTTCTGTCCATTTTCTTAATCTGAAACATGTATGTTAAATGAAGACGGCAATTTTTTTCTTGTATAGTACTTGTATTTTCTTTCGCTGATGCAGCTCTGTCTCAATTTTTAAACTTTGCTGTTAAATGCAATACTTTATAAGAATGAACAAAATTACTGGAAGCAGTATTGTAAGTAATGAGGTAGTATTAATCGGTTTTATCTTTTGAAAGGCACAGTCTAAATCGAAACCCTAAACTCAATGCTGCAAGTATGAATTTAATTCATATATAAGATCTATTTAAATATAAGAGTAGCAATACTGCACCTGGTGATCACAAAGATAATGTTCTACTTCTGATAGAAATAATTTCTCAACAAATGTTGTTACTATGCATGTATATGGATGGAATAAAATTCCAGATTGTTGGAGAAGTTTGGCATACTTTTTTTTTTTTTAAATACAAGGGAAACCCTATATACCCGTTCTTTGTAACAAGAATAGGTTCAAAACAGTACTGGATAGCTGTAGTAACATGATGACAAAACAGTTAATATAACTTACTTTATTAAAATGAACCGGAAACTCCAGCCTCTGGAACTAGAAAAGTTCATTATTAATATGTAGAAGAAGCACTAGCTCTCTGTTCTCTACCCACCCCCAACTGTAGCACACAAAAAAGAACAATTTCATGAATGTCTGAAAGGCTTACAAAGTCTACCATGAGAATCGGCACCAAAGATGATCAAGTGCACCCAACTTTTATTTTTTATTTTATTTTCTTTAATTTTTTTTTTTTACTTATTTATTTTTGGTTGCATTGGGTCTTCGTTGCTGCGCGCAGGCTTTCTCTAGTTGCATTGAACGGGTGCTACTCTTTGTTGTGGTGCACCGTCTTTTCACTGCGGTGGCTTCTCTTGTTGTGGAGCACAGGCTCCCGGCGAGCGGGCTCAGTAGTTGTGACTCGAGGGTTCTAGAGCTCAGGCTTAGTAGTTGTGGCACACGGGCCACAACTGTTGCTCTGCGGCGTGTGGGAACTTCCCGGACCAGGGAATCGAACCCACGTCCCCTGCATTGGCAGGCAGACTCCCAAGCACTGCGCCATCGGGGAAGTGCCGCAGCCAGCTTTTAGATGGAGTTTACCAGAGAGAGGTTTGCATTTTGAGGAGCAGCGAAGCGGTAAAGTGACCCTGATGAGTAAAGATGCACAAACTTCATGCGGGCAATTTGTAAAAGACACTAGTTTTCACGCATCTCATTTGTTCTTTCTGAGGGTTTGCGCGTTGAGGGAGAGTGGAGAGCAGATAATGTGGGTTAGATCATAGAGGATCTAATGAGCCACCCAGAGATGTTGACGTGTGATTCAGTAGTCAAGATGGCGCCTGTCGCCCATCAAGAGAGATGCGGTCCACTGCAGTCTGAGAAACGCCCCGATCTGGAAAGGCAAGTACCTGTGGTTAAGACACACTGTTTGCAAGTAGGTTGTGATGCACTATTTTTTTTTTTAAAGAAGATGTTGGGGGTAGGAGTTTATTAATTAATTAATTTATTTTTGCTGTGTTGGGTCTTCGTTTCTTGTGCGAGGGCTGTCTCTAGTTGTGGCAAGCGGGGGCCACTCTTCATCGCGGTGCACGGGCCTCTCTCTTACTGTCGCGGCCTCTCTCGTTGCGGAGCACAGGCTCCAGACACTCAGGCTCAGTAGTTGTGGCTCACGGGCCTAGTTGCTCCGCGGCATGTGGGATCCTCCCAGACCAGGGCTCGACCCCGTGTCCCCTGCATTAGCAGGCAGATTCTCAACCACTGCGCCACCAGGGAAGCCCTGTGATGCACTATTATTCATCCTTATTAGATTTGGTAGCATAATGAACATAAGGTGCTAGTCCCAAACATAGCCTATAAATACTGTGTGGTCGAGAACTTTTCTCCAGTTGCTTGTTGAGAATAACAGTTTTTAAATGTAAAACCTTGACCTTAGTTGATGTTTTAAATCTTTTTAAATCTGTTCAGGTGCTTCTAATATGTGACAATGTTGGGAAACACTACAAGGTAAACTAGGACCAGGTGTGAAGGCTGAGTGAGACTAAGGAGAGTAGAAAGGCAAAATGAAAAAGGGAAACCGATATGGGATGAAAGAGTTGGGAAAGACTTTATGGGCAGGGTAGGGTACAAAAAGGTAGGTAGAATGATAAGGAAAACTACCTGTCCTTTGGAGAGCCCTGAAATACCTATGCACTATATCCAAAAAAATATTTCCAGTACCGTTTGTATAGTTGAAAATAAGTTCTAATAGCCCATTCACAGAAGGAAACAGATAGCATAGGCTGAAATAGTGACATTTGGACCAGAACCAGGCCCTGCAGAGTACAGAGGAAGATAAAGGTTTTTGTACATGTAGAGATCATTGTAAATGATGGCATTAGAGTAGCATGTGAGGGTGAAGAGTGAATAAAAAATGTTTTTTTAAGGAAGAGGGCTCAGGGACTTCCCTGGCAGTCCAGTTGTTAAGACTTCACCTTGCAGTGCAGTGGGTGCGGGTTGGATCCCTGGTTAGGGAGCTAAGATCCCACATACCTGGCGGCCAAAAAACCAAAACATGAAACAGAAGCAGTGATGTAACAAATTCAGTAAAGACTTTAAACATGGTCCACATCAAAAGAAATCTTTAAAAACTGTTTAAAAAGTAAAAGAAGAAGGCTCAGGTTGTAAAGTTAAAGAAAATAAGGGAATAAATAGGAATCTGGTGTCACAAGACCTTGAATGCCAGGCTGAGGTTTATGGACTTGCCTTGTACCTTGCTTTGTAGAGTCATGAAATGAAAATTGTGTTTAGGAATGGTGATAGAGTGAGTGTGAGGCCTAGATGCTAGAGAGAGGGAGATGAGTTAGAAGGCCGTAGTGGTGGTCCAAATGGGGGTAGTGGGAGCCTATACCAAGAGAAGGACAGGTCTGGGTACGAGTTCCATAATAACAGATACTGAAGACCAAATCAAAGGTCTTCAATCTTCACTGATAAAAATGTTCCATGTTGAACAAGATACCGTGTACGACAGGATATTAGCGCCCATTGAATGGTTTGGGGGAAGGGTGATAAAAAGAGCGATGGTCTGTGTTGGTTCTCCAGATTGTTCTGTAGTATTTAAGTCTTTTGCAGGATACTAAAACCTACTAAATCAGAATATCTTAGGATGGGCCTGGATTTCTGGAGTTTTTTGGCAAAGCAACCCTAGGGTATTCTGTTGTCGTCCCTCGATGAGAATCATTGAATTAAACATAGGCAGAATGAGAAGCGGTATTCTGTGGTCAACACCAAAATAAACTAAGCTGGAGGCAGAATTTATTACACAATTGGTCTTCAAAGTGTTGCTAACTAACACATAATATATTTGAGTGTTTAAAACTATTAAAATGTTCAAAGAATTCAACATATGTGTTTTAATATTGAGATTAAAACAAAAAGTCATAATGGAATCTGTAAACAACATTTGAAAATCTTTTAATCAAGTTGAACCTTCTCATTTTCAGGCAAAACTAAGGATCAGAGATTTTAAACACTCTAAGTCACAGAGCTAAAGGGTAAGAGCCAGAGACCTGAGTCCTGTTCTCAGATTCCCTCCCCTCATCCTGTTCCTTTTGCCACTAAAGCAGAAGGAACTACTAAGGCAAGCAGCTAAAATTCCAGCTACTTTTCCTCTCTCTGATGCACTTAAGTCTAGTTCAGATATTCTCTGGAGATAAGGAAAAGGGAGCATATTCGTTTCTCATGACTCCTGTACAATTACCACGAACTCGGTGACTTAAAACAACAGAAGTGTATTCTTTCACAGATCTGGAGGCCGGAAGTCTGTTATCAAGATGTCAGCAGGGTTGTTCTCCCTCCCGAGCCTTTGGAGGGTACTTTCCTTGCATCTTCCAGCTTCTAGTAACTCTGTATCACTCTAATCTCTGCTTCCCTGGTCTCATTGCCTCCTCTTCTCTGTGTGTAATCTCTCCCTGCCTCTCTCTTATAAAGACACTTGTGATGGCATTTAAGGCCCACTAGGATGAAATCCCCACGGCAAGATCCCTCATCACATCTGCAAGGGCCCTCTTTCTTTATAAGGTAATATTTTCAGATTCCAGGGATTAGGATCTGATATTTTGGGGAACCATTATTCAGTCTCCTACGGGAGGTCAACGTGGAGGTGGAGGGGTTATGGCTCCCAGTCAGGTTCTACAACTGTGCAGCAGCACAGCAGAAATTATTACGCCCAAACTGATGAATCTCTTGGCATTTGATTGAGACATGAACGTTATTAAAAAACATCAGTGGCGTCCATCAGAAATATAGCATCTAAACTAACAGGTCTCAGCTGGTCACTCAGGACCCAATCATGAGGTAGAATTGAGTCTGATGACATCTCTGCACCAGTCAGTATATCTGTCTGGAACTTAATAAACCTTATTAATTCAGAGAATCATGAGAAAACAGATACAGCCTGGGCAAAAGTTTACTTTGGCACTATCTAGAAAAGAGAGTTTGCTTAGTATATTAATAGAATAAACAGGATAGAAAATAAACTGTTTTCAAGAGCCTTGGCAGCCTCACTTTGCATACAAATAATATACTAATTTCAAACAATTTTTATCTTCGTATTAGAGAAGGATGTCACAGCATTTTGCTTGGCAACACTTCTTTGGTCATTAAGTCCATTTCCCATAGCTGACATAACCTGGTTGCAGATGGTGTAAAGGTATCAAATTCACTAAGTCCAGAACTCTTTTTTTTCCCTATTGGGGTTCAATGACCCTCAAGAAAAACAATCAAGTCAAATGCAATGCTCTTATATTTATGAAAAGTATGCAGTGGTGAAATAGTCACTTTAAATTAATAATAGAGACATAGAAGTGGTAAGAAAAAATCTTAAGAGGAAAAGAGAAAATGCAAGACAAAGGAATGAACAGGAAGGAGTTCACACCAAGACAATCACAGACACAGCAGGGTGGACACACAGATTCCTTCCTCCTGCTACAATGGATGAACTGTTCCTGATCCTACTCAAAACCCCTTACTCAAATCCTTCCACTTAAGCTTCACATACTCTCCAGCCAAGTTGATGATTTAGCTCCTTCAGTTATTCCCTCTCACGGCACAAAAGCAACAGGTGTGTCTTTTTCAACTTATGTAAGGACTTGGACAAGAAGCCTCAACATGTTCCCTGAATTGAAGTCTGAACCAAACATGAAGGGTCTTTCTCACATGTCATGGATTGTAAAAGAAACCGTCAATTTCCTAATCTTGGAAGTTGGAGGGAGTTCTAATAATGCTCAGATTAAATTCCCTGCCTGTTTTGTGGGGGGAGACTTGGAGAAGATTCAGTTTAATTTAGGGATCAAAGGAATGTAATATCACACATACAATAGTATTGAGCAGTAAGTGTTATACCTACTATATCGGTACCATGATGACTGTTTTACCCATGAGCAAACTGAGGCTTAGAGCAGTTGAGTGAGTTCCCCGAATGACAGAGCCAGTAGAGCCAAGTATTGAACCCAGTTGTCTTTCTATAAGCCTTTGTCACCCTTTTCCATAAGGCCCTGGATCTCACTGTCTACCTCAAGCCAAATCCCTTATAATCATGTTGCAGGTCCGCCCGACACCATTTTATTGCCTGCTGGTTCTGGGGTTGCCTGTGTTAGGATAATCATATGTCTTATTCTGCCTAGGACTGTCCTGGCCTGGTTCAGAATTTTTTTTTTTAATTGGAATAAAATTGCTTTACAATGTTGTGTTAGTTTCTGCCGTACAATGAAGTGAATCAGCTGTATGTATACCTATATCCCCTCCCTCTTGGACAATCATTTTAACACCGCTTTTTCACGCTCACAGATGTCCCAGTCTGGATAATAAATTCTAAAGTAAGCCTAAAGTGAGTTAATCTGAGCTCAGTAGACACTTTGAATGCTATGATTTAGGGGAAAGCCTCTCAAGGTTTAAGGTCCACGTGAGCCAGCTGAGGACCTTGTTAAACTGCAGACTCTGATTCAGTAGGACTGGGGAGGGGCCTGGGAGTCGGCGTTCTAACACGCTCCCAGGGGATGCCATTGTTGCAGGTATGCAGACCACTTTGAGTGACAAGGCTGAAGATGGCATGGTTGTCACTGAATGAGCTTCCTACGCAGTTGCCCGGTGTTCCCAGTCCTATGCAGTGTTGCTTCCTTCCTTTACTCCAGGCCCCAGAATGCCTCACTCCTCATGAGCTCAGTAACCACTAATATTCCACTCAAATCTGTAGCTCCTTTCTTCATTTCTTCGCCTATTTCAGTTTGGAGGTGAGTGGTGAGGCCACCCGAGCGGCTGTGCTGCTCTCTGTATATCCCCTGCTTGAGCAATGCTGCTCCACCTACACCTACTCACGACGGACCTGCCCTCTTAATCATGGAGGCTAATCAGTAAAAGTTTACATCCTTGCCCCCAGCCCCAGCTAGTGATTGTTCGATCGAAACATCTCTACTATGATAGCTTATCAAAGGGAATGGGAGGGGGCGTGCTCCTCTGCTGGTTTCCCTGGTAACTGATGAGCCAACCTGAAGTCAATTCCCCTTATAACTGGTAACCTCCCTCTCTCCTGGTAGCAAAGACTGTTGCTGTGTCCTGCAGGCCCTCAGCTGCACACGGTGGGATGTCGCTCCAGGACCGCGCTTCAGATGTGTAAGATCCTCCATTTCTTAAACCACTGATGTCTCTGTTGCTTACTCCAGGCTCTTTCTTCAGTCTTGACGCTGGGCAAGTACAGAGCTTGCAGGCCTGTGGGGAGTAGCCCAACAGGAGGATTTGTCCGTCATACAAACAAGGCAAATTTATATCAATTTGTAAATTAAATTGGCCTTATGTGATAGGTGGGAGTAGGAAAGTGGCCCTTTCACCCTCTTTTCTTGCTTTACACAAAGTTCAGAGAATAGAGAGCTTATTATTTTCCAGACTGCATTCATGTTTCACTTACACACGACAGCTAGCTCACTGTGAACTTTCCCTTTTCAATTTAGTATTAATTTTGATGAATTTTTTAACCCAAGGAAAACACTTCTGGAGTCTATTACAAGATTGGCGGACTCACACTGTGATCAGAGGCAGATGCTTAAGGGAATAGTGGAGTTATTTGTGATTCATGACCATTCCTGGTGGGGGGTAGGGTGGGCGTGGGGAGAGAGTGAGAACAAGTGGGAACAGAGTAAATATGTAAAGAGAATTGCAATCTCAGGGCCATCTGTGCTAGCTGCAGGACGCAAATCTCAAACAGAAACTGTAGGAAAGCAAATGTTATTCGTTGGTTTCAATCCTGTGCCCTTCAAAATTTCTCGTTTCACTCATTCATTCACTCCTTCATAAGCACATTCACTTTTGAGTTCCTACTCTGACACAGGCTTTATGATGGGCACTGGGGACCAGATGTTAAGAGAGACTCTGTGTTCAATTAGCTTTGGGTAGAGAAATGTAGAAATCCTTCCACTCGCTCATTCTACTGCCCCCCACCCCTAATGCTGAAACTCGGCCTCTGTGCACTGGTGCCAAATGGAATCTCAGAGACAGAGTTTTGGGTGAAGTAGAAAAGAACAGCTTTATTGCTTTGCCAGGCAAAGGGGGAGTCAGCAGGCTAATGCCCTGAAAATTTTGTGTCCCAACCCCGGGGGGGGGGGGGGATTTGGAGTTTTGTAGCAGTGGTTCAAGGGTGGGGTTGCCGATAAGGATCAGGGTGTGTGTAGGACCTGCATTCCTTTCATCTGGCCTCAGGTGGCCTCTTGATGAGTGACTGTGGTTCTCAAGGTTATCAAACTTACCTTCTCTCTGGAATGAAGAACGCTTCATCAAGTAGTTAACATCTTCCATCTGTTGGGGGTTTTAGTTCTGCAGAAGAGCTCAAAGATATTGTTATATGTATCACTCAATGCAGAACCAGGATCCTGTCCCAAGGCTACACTATTGTTTCGTGGCTTCTCCTCCCTTGTCTCTGCATCCCCTCCCTTCCCTGATTAGCAACTGTTTGAACTTGCCCTTTGGAACTCAGGGAAGGTCATAGAGGCTACAGTCTGTTCCCTACAAGAAATGGGGGACAGAAGGGCTTCCATGCCCAGGAGCCCCACATGGTCCTGCTCAGTTTCATCCCCCCACACAATTTTAGGCAGTCATCTAATTCTGTCAAGTCTTCCTTCTAGATATATCTCAAATGGATTTCCATTCACAGGGCCACTGATATATAGCACAGTCATCCTTACCAAAATTATAAGAGCCTCCAAACTGATCTTCCTAATTTCAGTTTTCAACTTTTTCAGGTGGAAAATCTTTTTGACTACAGTGATCTTTCCAAAGGTAAAATCTGATTACTATCTCTCCTTTCTTAAATCCTTCAGTGGCTTCCTATTGCCCCAGGGTCGAGTCCAAGTTCTCTTACAACTTAAGATCTTTATTGGTTGGGCTTCTGCTTACATCTCCACTTCGCTGATCCAGTACTTGATTCATTTTATAAATATGTGTTAATCACCTATATATGACAGCCACTATGCCAGACACTCTAAATAAAATAAGAAACAGCCTTGCACACCTAAGGTTTATATCCTACCAAAGGAGACACTTAAACAAATAATTAGGTCGTTAGCACCAGTTACAAGGACGCTTCTTCACAACCATCTTTATGATGTGAATATCCTAGACATTCTAACTATAGTATTTAGGATTATCTTGGGTATGGTCTATTCTGGAGTAGAAGTTTTTCCAGACCTTAATTTTACAAGAGGATCATTACTAAAAAAAATAAGTAAATAAAAAGACATAGTCACTCTATTAGTTATAGTAATGCTAGGTACTATCACAGACAAATTATGAAATTTCCGTAGTTTAAGACAATGACAATTTATTTCTAGCCCCTATAGGTAGGAGGGACCAAGCAATCATTCAGGTATTCAGGCTGTTACAGATTTTTTTTCATTATTAACCCAAGGTTTCTAAGTTTTCTGAGCACTGACATCCTGCTGACAGCCAGGGGAAGAGAGGACTCGAAGGTAGGTTTTAATGGGCCAGACCTGGAAGCAGAACGTATCCCTTCTAAGCACATTCTACTGGCTAGAATTTTTCACATAGTGAAGTGAAAGGAGGCTAGGAGATTCAGAACAGTCCTGTGCCCAGGACCAGAAGGAAATGGGTTTGATAAACAGAGACCTCGATTAGATAGAGTTGGGGAGACTAGAAGGAGCTCTCAGTCCCTGCTACAGCCACAGACCCCAACAGGAGGAAGAAAGACTCCTCTTCTTTCCTGGCAAGGACTCATGGACTCTCCCAACTTCCTTCCTTTCTCCCCTACAAAAGTGTTCTCCTTCCCTTGCTCTGCAGGGACTTGCACATGACTCTCCGTGGTTGCAGACCCTGAATTTCAGTTCTCTGCTGATCTCAAGCAAACCCATCTTCGCTGGAGAAATACCTGGCAGTTTGCTTCCTGTCAACCACCCATAGCCCTGCAAATCACACCATCACCGTGTGCCTCGCACTCTAGTGAGGCGTTCTTCAATTATCACACATTTTAAAACAGATGATCAAGTTAAAATTCTTTAAAACATAATTCTGCTTTTAGATGCTTCTGGGCTTAAGACTCAAAGAAAGAGTCATCTAATACCTTTGTTTTCTCTCATCCATGAGCCTCTGTGGAAACAGTCTCCCCTGTCCCCATGCCTATCTTCCCCCATCCCTGCCTGTGTCCCTATCAATTTGTCATTTGCTAAATTCTTAGCTGCCTTTTAGATCTTACTTCAAAATTAGCTTTTATGTCGTGCTCTTGTGATCTCCCCTCCATGGATTCTAGGAGCACTTTGTAATCTCTATCTATGCATGCCATGAAAATGTGTGAATTAATTAATGCCTACTTAATTCTAGTATCCCTGGAACTCAGCACAATACCTAACACAAAGTGTAATACCTCACTGACTGAAGTGATTGATGTTTTTCAACAAGGCTGGGATGTAGGGCATAAGTGGGAAAAATGTAAAAAGATTCACTATCCTGGATATAATCTAAGGCAGTGATTCTCAGAGTGTGGCCCCTGGACCAGCAATATCATCATCTGGGAATTTATTAGAAATGCATATTCTCAGACCCTACCCTACACATACTGAATTAGAAACCGGGGGTGGGTCCCAGCAATCTATGGTTTAATAAGCCCCCCCAGGTGATTCTGATCTCATGCTAGAATTTCAGAACCACTGACCTAAATGTTACCAAGAGAAGCCTAGATTAATCAAACTAATTCCAAGAAAAAAGAAAATGGCAATATTGATAATCTAATAAGAACAGCTATCATTCCTTGAGTATTTCTTGTGCCTTTTATAAAGTTGTGACCCCAGAGCAGTCTTGTGACTCACGTAATCCAATTAGATGTGGCTTAAATGTAAAGCCTAGTACGACAGATGAAAAGAATGTGATAAGGATTCAGAAGAGAATGAGCAATAAATAGATTGATGTAATCCACTCAAGTAGTATCACCACCTGAGTAGGGATTACTGACTCAAGTAATTTGAAAATTAGGTAATGTGTAACTTGAATCCAATGGGCAAAGGCTGTGAAGTACCTCTTTGGAAGGCTGTAACACAGCACCTATATGAAAAGGCTGAGCCTGTCAAGCAGAGTTGCCTCCTGATTATTGAGATCTTACTTAACAGGCTGAAGCGTTGGTTCTAAACAATACTTGAAAAAGTGACCCCTGATATTGTTTGGGATGACATAACTTGTTTTGAATTAATATGTCAAATATGTGATTGTAGTTTAAAATAGATATTTGGCCCTGGTTTAAATTTCTGATTCTAAGTTGAATTTTTACTATACTTGTAAACCGTGTCAAAACATGTTTGGGAATTTAGTGTTTACGATATTGATAGGTTTAGTTTATTAGATTTACTGGACTTGTATAAATATTTAGGAATATTTATTTGTTAATGTGGAATTGAAAAGCTTTAAAAGTCATTAAATATACTGTGTTAATGAAATTTCAAAGTTTCTGAATGTTTGACTGAGTTGTGAGATCAAGATTTAAATGAAAAGTGCTGATTAAATTTGTTTGATTTATAAATAGATTATAAGACTCATAAATTAGACTTAAAAGTTTAAGGAAAACTATTTTTAAATTTATATCTTTAACCCCAGCGCAACTTCGTGGTAATCTTTTCTGCATAGAGAAACTGCCACTGAGCATCTTTAAAAGGTAGCAAACTCCCAGTTAACACCAAGGGCTTTACCTGATTCAAATCATTTAATCCTCCCAGAAACTTGTGAGGTAGGCAATGTTTTTATCCTTCTTTTATTATGAACAATAGATTAAATAACATGTCCAAACACACAGCTAGTAGGTGGGAGATCTAGGATTCAAACCCTTTAGTTCAGATTCCACAGCCCATCTTCAGACTAATCCATTTTCTTCCCCTTCCACTTGCAGGCCCGTTTGGAGCCAGAGGGACAGAAAATGAGGCTGAGGGGATGACTCTCAGGGTTTATCTGGAGGCTATCCTAGTAGTAGTGCTCAGAATGACACTATATAGATACTGGATATAGAGCTGAATTTTGCTTCTTTTCTCATCTCCCACTGGCACTCACTCCCACTCCTGTTCCCCTCTCCTTCCAGTTTTCTAAGGAGGGAACTTACAGACCTCTGGGGTAAGATGGTAGAAAAATTCCCAACTAGGGGTTTCTGCTGGGGAGACTGAGGGTTGGAATCCTTGCTTGACTCCTTTTTGGCCCTAACCCTCTTTCTATATCTGAGTCCCTGCTTTCAGGCCATCACCTGTCAAATCTGTCCTCTTGCCACTGGCCTGTTATTTGGGGCCTCTTTTTTTGTTTGTTTTTTGGTGATACATTTTTTTTCAACAAATTTTGAAGTACATGCTTTATTTCAGGACTTGAACTGGGGACATAGATTCCAAAGATTAAGATATAATATAAATAGTTAATAATTTGCAACTATGATGTAAGAGGTCTTTCTCCTGGAAGAAAGTATGAGTAGCTCTTTGATGACAAAGAAGGTGGGTAAGAGGGTTTCAAGGAGAGAAAACACATATTAGAAAGCCTGGAACAGGGAGAGTTTGGCCCATTAAAGAGTTAAAAGAAGTAAGAAAGGTTGTTGTTTTTCTTTTTTTTTTTTTTAACATCTTTATTGGAGTATAATGGCTTTACAACGGTGTGTTAGTTTCTGCTTTATAACAGTGAATCCGTTATACATACACACATGTCCCCATATCCCCTCCCTCTTGCATCTCCCTCCCACCCTCCCTATCCTACCCCTCTAGGTGGTCACAAACCACCAAGCTGATCTCCCTGTGCTATGCGGCTGCTTCCCACTAACTATCTATTTTACTTTTGGTAGTGTAGATATGTCCATGCCATTCTCTCACGTTGTCCCAGCTTACCCTTCCCCCCTCCCCATATCCTCAAGAGCATGGACATGAGGATATAGGTGGTTGTTTTTCAGAGCAAGAAAGGGAACCACCTCCAAATGAGACTGCAGAGTTTAGCGTCACTGTGAGAAGGTTCTGCGTTATCACACAATTGGTTTGATACCCAAGCGCTGTTCATGGGATCAGGTGAGTCAAGAAAGTTGACCAAAGAACACCAATGTCCTCCATCAGGAGACCCAATCCACCACACAGGAAAAAAGTGTTCTAACACACTTAGACACATATAAGTAAAAATCTGCTAGTGGAAATGAGAGGTGACGGTGCATAGTTCAGCTCTGTTCAGTTCGTCAGGTGTTTACCGATCTTATTGATTGACTTTACTTATATGTCATTCACAGTGTTAGATACTGGGACACTAGGATGAACAAGAAGTCCTAGCCTTTGAAGATCTCTAGACTCACACACACACATGTATGTATATGTATATATTCATATGTATATATATTCTGTACATGACAGATATATGTATATTTAATATATAGCATATATGACAAATACATATGACATATATTATGTATGCATATATACGTGTGTATATATAAGAAGAAAAATATAAAGACATCTTAGCCCTTAAGGACCAGTCTTGTGTGTACATGTATTTAGTAATACCTGACCTAAACTATATATATGTATATTTATATATATGCATGTAATAGCTTAGGTGATGGGCCACTAATTAATGGAGAGAAAGAATGAGAAGCCAGCAATTCATTTCATAGGAAAAGGAACCTGTCTCCCTATGGTCCAGAAAAGGAGGGAAATGGCCTCTGTACTATCAGCAAAACATCTTCAGGAGCCTCAGGAGGTCTGACCTGGCAACATGTTTTGGTTACAGGATAAAGCTTTTGTCCTTAAGTAAATGAGGAAGGTCAGGAGGATGAACCCAAGAAGAGCACTCCAGTCCTAAAGAGTGAAGGCATCAAGCCAGCTTGGCCAGCATCTTTAACAGGACAGCTACCAGGTACAGCCAGGTGAGAGAAGTGCTGGAAATAAGACAGCTGATGACACACCTTCATTACAAAAAGGTCTTTTATCCCACACAATTTACATGATGATATTGAAAGAAAAGAAAGGCTTGTTTGGAAACATGACCCTCTCCTCAGTTCTTCACTGAAAACTATTGCCAGGGAGTAATGACAGAGTTGCTGCCACTTGAAAGCTGATTTGGAAATGGAAGGGCTTACTTTATCTCAGAACCCCTGACTCATGAGGGAATCACTGAAATCTGTTTCTCTTAATGTTTTCCAAAGAGACTTACTGATCAAAGTTGTTTCCTTCCCAGAGGTGTGTTCCTTCAAGCACAGGGAGGAGGCGTATCTCTGGGACACCCAGAGGACGTTTATAGTCACTTCCCAAGTGGCTCTTGTTCTCAGGATTAAAAATGGAAATTATCTCTCAGCTGTCAATGTAACATCATCCAGCAGCATGAAATTCTGTCAAAATTGAAATTGAAGATGAATAAAACTTAGATACACACTCAGGATTATTCCTATTGGGATAGCAGCAGTGCTCTGCACTGACGATTCTACACCCTAATAGTAGATTAGGAAATAGAGACGTACTGGTTTTCTAAATGCCCCTGTACACTTTGCCATGGGAAGTAGCGGTGATTGAATAGACTGACAACTACTGTGAGCATATGCAATGAGCCAACTCCACAGCGCCCCAGGGCAGGATTATAGATGATTTGTGTGCATTTGGGGGGGGTAATCAGTTATTATAATTCCATTTGTAATTTATGTTTGCATGAAAATGCAGTTTTTAACCACTGCTAGGATTTGAGGCGCCAGTGCAACCTGTTTTCATTTGGTCAAACTCCAGGGAATTTCAGCGTGTCCGTTCAGTAATAATGCATATCTACATTATTGGATGGCTGGTTTCAAAGAATAAATAACTACTCTTTATAGGAACAATATTTACAGAACATGTCTGGTGCATGCAAAGCTTCATTACCCGTCGGGCTTCATTCTAAATAGATACATGCCAAAATTCAGGATAAAGGGAAGAAAGGCAATTAAACAGGAAGGCCAGAAATGAATGCCCTTCTCTTTAGGTATGTCAGCGACACCTTACTCACAGGTTTCTAAAGAGAATTAGAGAGGGAAATTTTACCGAGGTCCAGTCAGATGACTTGAGTCTGAAAATGTCTTATGCTTGGAGAAGCAAGCGTGTGTTTAAGAAGATGAGAGGGAGGCCTTCCCTGGTGGCGCAGTGTTTGAGAGTCCGCCTGCCGATGCAGGGGACACGGGTTCGTGCCCCGGTCCGGGAAGATCCCACATGCCACGGAGCGGCTGGGCCCATGAGCCATGGCCTCTGGGCCTGCGCGTCCGGAGCCTGTGCTCCACATTGGGAAAGGCCACAACAGTGAGAGGCCCGCCTACCGCAAAAAACAAAAAAAAGAAAGAAAGAAAAAAAGTTAATAGAGGCAACTATAGGTCAAGACTAGCTTGAAGGGAGGCACAGTCATTCATGCTGAAAATCCTGCTGAGGGTGGCAACAGGTGCCTTGGAACAATTCAATTAGCTAATCACAGATGGTTGCCAGATATGCAGTCTAAACTTTCTTTTCACTAACAAATGTCACAGCTAAGAAAATCTGAACTTTGGCAAATTGGGAGCGATTCCCTGCGAAGGATAACTTCTGTTCTCATCACAATTTCATAGGAAACAGATAAGGAAGTGCATTGTCACATGAGGGAGACTTGATAGCAATTCAAGTTGCCCAACAATGAGTGATCGGCACTTTGGAAAAATGAGATGTCCATGGCTGATCTCTCTGGGGATTCCTGTGTAGGGGGGCCCCTGGACTTGATCTCCATACCTGGCAAGACTCAGAGTACCAAGATCCAAAGAAGTGAATATTTATAAATTGATAATAATTCAAATGCATTAACTGAAGTTTATCATCAAGTGAATACATTCTATAAATAGAGTCTATAGGTCTAGTTCCCCAGCCCTTTTATAAGAGTCTCTTCATCCTCTGGGGAATTGGCACAGTGATTGATATGAATGTTTGCTAGTGTGTCAATGGTTATAACTATTTCTGAATAACAGAAACTTTGATAAACTGATAAAAGTTTCTTCATAAAAGTGGTTTGGATAGACAATCACACAATCTTTCTCAGGCAGTCTGAAGTTTCAGAAATCCTGCAATCCATCCACAGACAGTTAGGCTGTAAACTTAGGTTGTGAGACACCTTGCTATATTTGATCTAGTATGAAAACCCAGCTTTTCTACTGTTTTGACTACTTAAGAACTAAAAATACACCTAAAGCTCTCAGTTGGAGGTAGGGTGGGAAGAAAGAGGAATCATATTTATAAATGTAGTTGTCATTACATCCCTCTGGCCCATATCCTTTACCTCACACAGTTAAAAGCATACATGTCAGATTTGGTCTAACTTCTAAAAAGAAAACCCTTCCATGTATATTTCTGGGTTTTCTTAAACAAAAGTTCAAATTGACGTTTTTTCTCACAGAAAATATTTCTTTAACTCACCCAAATGCTTTTTTTTTTAATCAGCCCAAGTTAGTGTTTCATAGGAGAATTAATGAATAGATGGGCTAATATATGATTTAGAGATCTCTGTAATGAGGGGTAAATGAAATGACGGTTAATTATCTAGTGAATCATGCCCAAGAATCCCCATTAGGTTTGCTTGATGTTTCCAAAATTTTTTCCCCAAAAGGAAGCAGGAGGCAAATTCAAACTCCTTGGAGAACTCTAGGCTTGGTGTTTCCAAGACAAAAACAGCCATCACATATGAACATACATAACTACCCTCCTTTCTTAATGTCAAGTAAGAGCAGAAAACCCATTCAGTGCATCACCAGATCCCATATTATAGAGGCGGTGTTTGGTTTGATTAATATCTGATAAAGGATGACAGCTCTATCCTGAGGGCCAGGGTCACTGGGTTTCCTTCCCCACTCCAACACTGGAATGGTTCTTATACTGCAGATACACGGTAGCATCATGGGATGTGATACCCATTGCTCTGTATTACAAGCACCCACAATACAAACTGTGCATGGACCTTAGAAGCTAAATCAGCAGATTCAGTTAGACCCAATAAATACTAAAATGTCATCTAGGCTTTGGATACAGTTTTATAGTAGTTACTCCTCCTACAGAGAAGCAGTAGAAAAGAAAAAGAATTGTGTTGACTCCCTTCTGCACTGTCTGGACCTGTTAATATTCAGGAAGGATGAGGTCCTCATATATATCACTATCTATCATCTATCTCTCAAATATATATATATTTACATATATAAAGGTATATATAATTACAATATGTACATATATAAAAGTATATATAATTTAAAATGTTAAATAGCTTGGTTTTTTCCATAATGCACACCCTATAACATCAGGAGAGGTTGACCCCCCGTACTCATTTACATTTTATAAATATTTGACCTTTAAAGTATATGTTATATCTATCATGCTAGAAATTAAAAGAGGCTAAAATATTTTCTTATTGGAAAATGATTTCAGTGGAAGAGTGAGAAACAAGTAACTTGATAAATAACTACTTGTTATTCAATTATGACTACTTTTGCTAACACACGAGTCAGTATCATGAAACAAGAAAGCCTTGCAACAGTAAACTCGAGTCTCTTTTTTCAAAGTGAGATGCAGAGCTGAGTTAGAAGCACCTCCATTACACTGAATCAAGTTCAGTTAAAGGAAAGTAAATATCTCGGTTTTTTAACCAGGCAAAGGGACACAAAAATATTTTCTTCTTTTCAGTGTTTTAGGAAGGTAGGAAAACAAAAACGTTGTCTGGGTACATCTTGAAGCACAGTTTGTCTCCTTCAAAAGACAAACTGCTGAGCTTCGAGGTGATCCGGCACCACAGATGTGCAGCCCATTTTGAAGACACTCCCAATTGTCAGCCTCAGGAGAGATGTGATGTAGCCTTTGATAAGAAAAACGAATTTGGCTCATTACCTGCTGAAAACATCTTTTGTAAGGTGGAGCGTCCTCAAAGCAACAGGGAAGTTTCAACTCCCTTCAAAATCGGCAAGGGTGGGATGGTACTGGTGAAGTTAACACTTAGTACTCACAGGTACTAAGAAACAATCTAATATAAAAGCCTTCTTCTAGGGGATTACTGAATTTTTAAATCAATTGTAAAAATTCATGTCGGGCCTCTGAGAGATGAAACTGAAACTAATATTAACAAACACCTTTTTTTTTAAACTAAAAAAAATTTTATTGAAGTATAGTTAGTTTACAATGCTGTGTTAATTTCCGGTGTACAGCCAAGTGATTCAGTTATACCTATATATGTTTTTTTCATATTCTTTTCCATTATAGTTTGCTACAAGATATTGAATATAGTTCCCTGTGATATACAGTAGGACCTTGTTCTTTATCTATTTTATATATAGTAGTTTATATCTGCTAATCCCAAACTCCTAATTAATCTTTCCCCCCCCCTCCCCCCTTTGGTAACCATAAGTCTGTTCTCTATGTCTGTGAGTCTGTTTCTGTTTTGTAAATAAGTTCATTTGTATCACATTTTAGATTCCACATGTAAGTGATATCATATGGTATTTGTCTCTCTCTCTCAGACTTACCTCACTTATATGTGATCATCTCTAGGTCACTCCATGTTGCTGCAAATGGCATTTTGTTCTTTTTTGTGACTGAGTAGTATTCATTCTATTCATATACCACTTCTTTATCCATTCATCTGTCAATGGACATTTAGGTTGCTTCCATGTCTTGGCTATTGTAAATAGTGCTGCTATGAACACCAGGGACATGCATCTTTTCAAATAGAGTTTTCTCTGGATATATGCCCAGGAGTGGGATTGCTGGATCATATGGTAATTCTATTTTTAGTTTTTTAAGGAACCTCCATACTGTTCTCCATAGTGGCCACCCCAATTTACATTCCCACCAACAGTGCAAGAGGGTTCCTTTTTTTCCACACCCTCTCCAGCATTTGTAGACTTTTGATGATGGCCATCCTGACCAGTGTAGTTTTGATTTGCATTTCTCTACTAATTAGTGATGTTGAGCATCTTTTCATGTGCCTGTTGTCCATTTATATGTTTTCTTTGGAGAAATATTTATTTAGGTCTTCTGCCCATTTTTTGGTTGGGTTGTTTGTTTTTTTGATACTGAGTTGTATAAGCTGTTTGTATATTTTGGAAATTAATCTCTTGTCGGTCGCATCGTTTGCAAATATTTTCTTCCATTCCTTAGGTTGTCTTTTCATTTTGTTTATGGTTTCCTTTGGGCATAGCTCTCTTTAGAAATGTTGTATCGAATCAGGTGGTAGCCTAAAAAAAATTCTTTTTTATTTAATGCCACATCATACATTTTTTTTGTTCCAATCCATTAAGTGTTGATTTTATAGTTTGGCTGTATGAATGTAAACTTATTTTATTATGTTCAAGCATATAAATGCGTGTGTGGGTACGTGTAGGGTGGGGACTTCAATATTCTGTTTACACAGGGTTGATTCAGCTATTTATTAACTATATCTTAGATAATTACATGCGTTCAGTTACTTTTTTTTCCCAAAATAAGGGCATCTGGCAATTCTCTTACCCCATTCTAAAATTCTATCCAAAACTATTTGGTTGTTGAAAATCAAAGCAAATAGTAAAACGTTAAAGTAAAACAAAAGCTATATTTTATGGTGCATTCCATTGTACTCTCCTTTTTGGGAGGAACAGAAAAATCAAGACTTTTAATAGGTACCTAATAAATGATTTGTTCCTATATAAGACATATAGCTCTGGTAAGTAAAATATAGAAAGGGGAAATGATCGAATTATATCTCGCTGAGTAAAAATTGATCTTAAAAAATTTTCCATATGCTCATTAAGGGAATTAACAATAATAATTCCTGTATCCCAGGGAATCAATGCAGATTTAGACTTTGGTCAGGCAGGTGGTCTACAGAGAAAGGCTTGAACGTGTTTGATGGGAGTTGCAGTGATGTAGAGAAATAGAGCTTGTCATAAAAATTTCCCATTCGTTGTGAGATCATAAATCATTAGGTCTAAAGCAAGCAAAATTATGAAGACACAAGATAGGGAAAATTTGGTTTTGAAATTTTTTTTCTGATAATAAAAAGTCTGGGACTTAGACTTCTTCCAGATTTTGTTGTGAGACTTGATTCTTCCCTAGATATTGGTAAGATTGTCACCAATACTTATTCCCCATTTTCATGTGTTGTTTCTGAGCCTTTTAACATTTTCTCCTCCAAACTCTAAAATTTCTTCTCCTCTATTTCAGTTCCAGACACACCTCTCTATGCCTCTCTTACCTATAATTCTGTAATATTGAGGACATTTACAATATCTTTGTAAAGGAGTTTTGTAAGATACTCAGTATAAACCACATTGTCTGGTATATGGTTAACAATTCATTCAATCTTTTAAAAAAATTTTTTTATTGAAGTATAGTTGGTTTACAATGCGTTAATTATTGCTGTACAGAAAAGTGATTCAGTTTTATGTATATATATATATTCTTTTTAAAATATTCTTTTCCATTACAGTTTATCATATGATATTGAATATAGTTTCCTGTGCTATACAGTGGGACCTTGTTGTTTATCCATTCTGTTTATAAAAGCTTACATCAGCTAACCCCAGCCTCCCACTCCATCCCTTGTTCAACCCCCTCCCTCCATTAAATCTTAACTCTTACTACTACTGTTACTACTACTATTACTATTATGATTAAATTCATATATAATATGCCTAGAACCTATAGTATATAGAATAAAAATAGGTTTGGTCTTAGTTCTTTCTTACAGCAGAGTGCTTTAGGTTTGACTCCTAGGACACTTATAATTAGGCACTGTGACAGAGATATTTAGTATTCATCACTTCTCCATGTGCTCCTTGACATTTTATTGAAATGTTCTCCATGGAAATAAACTTTAACTATGGTACTATATAGCCTATGGCTTTTTCAGATCTAGGCAGTGGGAAAGGGTGTGGAGAGCCGAATCCAAGCTCCAACCAAGATCAATATAGAGAATCCTAAATAGCTTGGAGAAGCCAGGCTGCATTCCACAGCTCAAATATAGGCCATGATGTGCTAGATGAAGTAGGGTAATCTCTTTATTCTTACCTTCAGAATAGCTAATATTCACCTTTTCATAAATGTTAGCAGTTTAAAAACAATTTCTCACCATGTCTTCATAGCCGTGAGGAGTAGATATCTCATTTTCCTCATTTTATGGAGAAGTAGACTGAGTTTTCAAAAGATTAAATGACAATCCCAAGTTTGGTGTAGCTAAGGGGTTGGGGTCTGGCATCCAGCTGACAGGTGAGACACATGGGATTTGGGCCAAACTTCTGTCTCTTGGAGGCTCAGTTTCTGCATCTCAAGGGATTGTTTCATAGTTTGAATGAGACAGTTTATCTTAAACAATAAACATTAGCTATTGTTGTCACAAAACTGGTAAATGGTAGACTAGAATAGGATTCAAATCTAGGCTTCTCAGACTCCCAAACCTATTCTGAACCACTGAATACAACATACTCCCCATATTAGTCTCTAATACGGTGCTCCATCACATAATTTATCATTTAACCAGAAGTCTGGAACTGCATGCCCAATAAATCTTAGAAAACATGACACTGTCTTTCCTTCTTGTCAGGTTCTTCACATCAATTATCTTCTTCTCTATTCAGTAAGAAAGAGTATGGTGGTAATTATTTATTCACTTGATGAACATGTATTGAGAATCTATTATGTAGTAGGCAATAGACTAAATGCTGGAGCTACCAAGAGGGGCTCACAAGCTAGGAGCCAAATAGACATAACACCCAGCAAATGTCAGTCACCATGATTAACATGATTTTAAAAAATTACTATAAACAGTTTGAGGAAACTCTGTAGAGCCTGTAGAACAGCTAAACCGAACCTCAAAAGACTAGAGATAAAGACAAAGAAAATTGTCAAAATAAAGAAACATAAGTATATATTGGAAGGTGGGGTAGACTGTACTTTTATTTACTCATATCTTATCCTTCTATGAGAAGGATTATATTTTCCCAACCCCTATGTCAGGTTGGGCCACATGGTTTGCTTTAGCCAATGAAGTGTTTACTTCTAGATAAAAGCTTGAAGAGCCTGCCCAAGCTTTGTCATACTCTCTCCCTTTGTCTATAAATGACCAAATAGTAAATATTTTAGAGTTTGCAGGCAACACATAGGCTCTGCTGCATATTCTTTTTTTTTTTTTAACTCTAGCCATTAAAAATTTTTAAGGCATTCTTAGATCATTGGCCACAAAAAAATAAATAAAAAAGAAAACACAGGTGATAGGTCAGATTTGCCCCACTAGTTTGCCAACTCTGTTACAGATAATCGGTGTGGAGTGAGAAGAGCGCTAGCAGGGAGCAGAGAACCCAGGTGACCCATGGTGGATGCATGTTGTGACGATAAATAAAAGTTTCTTGTGAGGAACTGTTGAGATTTCAGCATCATTTGTTACTCTAGCATAACCTAATGTATCCTGAGAGATAGCAAATCTTGAAACATTCCACCAGGAGAAATTTAGAGAGTTTTTTGGTAAAATGTTATATTTAAGATAAATCTTAAAGGATGCATAAAATCTTGCCAAGGAAAGAAAAGAGCTAGGATTTTAAACGGAGAACACAAGTTGGGCAAAGTTTTGGATTCTTGAATGTGTGTGGGTGGGAGTTGGCGGTAGGGAGGCTCGGGCAGAAAAAGCCCGATGGGAATGTTACCTGAGAGGGCAGCAGTACTGCGTTATTGTCCAGGATGGTAGGGGGGGTTGTGGTTTACAGAAACCTGCCTGCTTAGAATACTACTTACATTTATTTGCAGAAATTTTGTCCGACCACTGAGGAAAAGTCATAACAGAGAATAAGAAATGTTGCAAACTAGAGGGCTAAAGTTAACCAAGTCCATTGTACCGAAGCTCAATCTTCTGTGGAGTTCTTCAACACTATTTTGATGATTTGAGCAGTGCTTCCTAAAAGAACTAAAGATTTTAAGGGGGTTTTGAGGACAACCGAATCTCTTCAATATCTCAATCCTCAATAACCAAGGCTGAGGCTGGGATCACTTTAGTAGTGATTCAAATGAGCTTTGGACTTAATAGGTCTGAAGATACACTCAATTTCTTGGGGTTGATAGAGCCAAGGACTCAGGTGAAACATTGTAGAGACACACATATATAACCTTAAAAGTATGATTTGACACAGGAAGTTTAGTCCTTTGGCTTAATTAGTAGCGAAAATATTCTTCCTAATATATATTTATTAAAGTGTGATTTTCTAAGCTACATACTAGAGTGCGGGGGTGATGGTGATGGGGACAGAACTAACATTGAACTTGAGTACCTTCCTAGCAATCAAAAAACTGATAGTTTATAGAACCTTATAGGTTATAGATAAACTAATGTGAGTACTTTGCATTTTTAATTCTCCCACTCCATCCAACTTGTACTTTTTAAAATTATCTTAGGTACGTACTTATTCCGAATGAATATTTTCATTATATGCGTGGATTTTTTGATTACTCAAATTAATCACTTTTAACCTTGTAACTGATTTATAAACCTATAAATATAAATGTCAGCATTCATTTGTCATCTTGAAATGAACTGTCAGTAGTTGTTTTTCAACAAAAATAGAATATCTCTACAGAGATTGACATTAATATTGGCAATATAAATATATATACACACCAGGTACTCTGGATACTAATGATGCATCTTTATTAACACATTTGTGAGAATTTGGGGGTAAATCTTTAGGAATTTTGACAAACTGAGAGGTTGACCCAGTAAACAGAAACGTATGATCACTCCATTCTGTATAATGTGTCATTTCAAATTGTTCAACCCATACAAAAGATGGGAGATGGAATAAAGAGTAGACCTTTCTCCTAAAGAAGAGAGAGAGCTAGGAACCTTAGAATTATGATATGAAGACCTCTCCAGTGATTCATGTTTTCTCCTAATTTCAACAGGAAACTCATGATAATTTTCAATAAAATTTTAGCTGACAGGCTGTAAAATCTAGCTAGTAGGTGTCTGAAATGAGCTTAGCACAGAGCTGAGTAAGACAAATCCCAAAGCTCAGAAAATTTTGTCTGGAAGGATGAAGTGTGGAAACAGTCATATAAAAGGAAACATGAATTTCAATGGGGTGAGTGCGAAGATAAAGTACATACAGCGGCACACATGGCAACATAGAAGGGATCCTGGAAGGGCAGGGATTCAAGAAAGGTTCTTGACACAGGAATAAGGTGCCTAAATTGAGTATTAAGGGATGTATGAGAGGCAGGCAGATGAAGGGAGAAGCAAGCAGCTTGAGCATCCCAAACAAAGGAATATCCTGCTACCAAGTCCTTTTCTAGAGCCACCCTTTTCTCATATACAAAACGGTTTGGAATCCCTGCGTTCATATTGCAGTAAATGTATACTGTAAATATGTACTACAGTGTGGTATACACTGCACTGCATGTACCACACTGTAGTATAGTGTCTAGGCACTCCTTGGGGAAGAAGGAGAAGAACGGGGGAACCAACTTGTTGATGGAGAGGAGCTTGGACTTCTGCCCAGCATCCACCTGAGAAATGAGTTCCAGAGAAAGTTTCAGCCAAAGATTTAGTCCTTATAGTATGTTGACATCAACCTGTCATCTTACACAACACATTGCTAGGTTGTTTGTGATGTTTTGTTATTTTTTTTCATGCATCCTTCTATAACCAAGAGAAAACCATGTTTAAAGAGTTAGAAGATTGTCACATCTTTCCCAAAGCTCCAACCAGATAGTATAACCTTTCCCCTGGGAGTAGGCAGAAAGGAATTCCTTTCTCAGGATTACTTTTGGTTCATAAAGATGTGAGTAGATGCTTTCCGCAGAGCTCAGAAGCCAAACTGGGAGACTCATTCAGCAGGACGACTCCTCTGTCTGCTTGGGAAATAAAATACGTTCACAAGATGAAATGGTTTCCTTTGCTCCTAAACTGCTTGATTTGCAAGTTGGAAGGCTCAAAATTTCCTAAAAGATTTTAATATACAAAAAATCCCAGTTTTCTCCTCAGGGTCATTAGTCTTATGCACTAGCCATTCTATTACTGAGAGTCTAAGGCCCTTGGCCAGGAGAAATATTTTTCAAGACAGAAACCCCATGCACTGAGTAATATAGTTCCCTTTCTTATTTTCGTTTAGTGGAACAATGACATGGGGCTTTCATGCTAAGGATGTATAATATAGAGCTCTGAGAGTAAGGGAGACTAAAGGAATAAAATCTCAAGACTGGAATGTATCTGAAAGTAATTAAACATTTCTGTGTCATGTGGACCCTAATAGATGGCAATCTGTCTCATTTTGAGAATTATATGTACATTCCTTATCTACTTTACTGAGAATTTGAGGTCACTTTTATAAAGACTTACAATAAATAGAAATCATTTGGATCATAATATACCATAAACATTTAAAATACAAAAATAAAGGGCAGTAAAGCTCACAAACTTTGATACACCTATTACAGGTGAATAAAAAAATGAGACATTCACTGAAGACAGAAGAGGGGAGACACAGTCAATTATGTATTTAACCTTCTCCATATCTTCTCCATATAGAAAAGCCTTTTAAAATTTTTTTAGGGAGGACAATGTTTTCAGGTATGAGGTCCTGAAAACCATTTCTCATATAGGGTTTCAAATCCTGCTCTGTCACTTACTGGCTGTGTAACTTCAACTACTTGTTTAACATCCCATGCTTTTGTTTCTTCATCTGAAAATGGAGGTAATAATTGTAACAAACTCATAGGGTTATTAAGAAGGTTAATGTGTTAGTATGGGTGATCTTGTGTCTGCATTTGAGAGACACATATAGAACTTCTACATCCATTCTTCAGTAATGAGGGAAGCAAGCTTGAGGATAGAGCTAGGAGACCAGGTATATTCTAATAAAAAGGTGGAAAGAACCTGGGTTTCTGGGGACATTGTTAAGTCACTAAATTAACCACCCTGGAGTCACCCTAACTCTGAATTTGTTATATGGAATGAATCACCTCACTGTATGATCCTGGTGAGTTGAATTTTCTGTTACTTGCAGACCAGAGCTTCCTACGTTTAATGAAAGGAATTCAGACCTTTTAAAAAATAATAAATTGGTGATTTCTTGACAATGTGTTCATCAGTTAATCCTCTACAAGTATCAACTTTTTGAGAGAAGTGTTGAAAGAGACCCAGAACAGCAGAATTAGTAAGAACTTGAGATACTAGAATTATTTCTAGAAAGTCTAAAATGAGATTGTTCCAACTGATTACAGAGATAAGAAGAAGGTAAATTTAAAAAAAAAAAAAAAACTGGAAGGCATTGTGAGAAAGAAACAAAAACCCTCATGTAAAAGAGAAGTTGAAATATAGACATTTTTAGGTGCTGAGAGTTCAGACCTCTCACAGATTCTCAGAAAGAATTAATAAATGATGTACTTCAGTAAGATGAGATTTAAACCAGAAAGGAAGAAGTAGGATGCAAAAAGCAAAGGTAAGCGGAGAAACTGGTAAATGTGTGGTGAATCTAATAACATTTACACAGAGTCCATGGAAGAAATTGACATTTATGCTTTGTCTGCCCCAGACCTGTCATGGATGACTTGTTAGAGATTAGCCAAAATCTCTAATAAGGTGACTTAATTTTGTACGAAGGAGCTAGTCACGTGCTCTCTATCTTAAATGGATATTCACTTAGTATATATAAAGATATACATTTCTTTACACAGAGCTGAAGATATTATTTGCGGGTTGAATACATGATTTTCCTCCAATACCTATATTTTGTGACTTACAGGACAATAGTTAACATTTATACAGCCTGTCATAAACATTTTTAAAAATTTTGTGAGCTTCACAAACATGGTTAAAGTTACATTCCTGAATGACAAAAGGAAATTTCATATTTAAACTTCAGAATACCATGGAAAGCCTTTCGTTCCTTCTTCTCAAACATACCCAGTAACTGTGATAAAACTAATCATATCACGTAGTTTTAAACTTAAACACAACTCATGCTCCAACTGGCTAATCTCTAATGGTGTTCTTTGTATATAGAACTCATATGGTCACTGGAGTGAAAATGTTAACCTTCTCTTTCTTATCTTCCTAATTCCAACATGCACTTGAGTACTGTCAACAAGATAATTCATGTGTCAAGGTTTCTCATAAAATTCTAAGTGACATTTCTAAATTTACATAACTTGCATTTAAAGTTGTAATTTCTGATTTTCACAAGGCTCAGGGACTTTCTGAGAGCGAACCCAAACTGTGTCCACATTTCAAGTTTCATATACTTCGAAGCTCATAAAGTGAAGGGAGACTTCAACAGAAGCTTATGTCTGTGTTTTTAAGTTTACTCCTATGAATTTTATGCTTTTGTTGCTGCAGTAAAGTCCTTTTTCTTGTCGCCGTATATTTTCTGTTAATTTCTATATGGAAGAAACATTTTGATTTGTTTTGCATTATTTAATTCATAGTTGGTCTTATTAAGTGCTTTTATTCCTAATAGCATTTCAAGGAATCCTTTTGGATTTTCAAAATAGTCTATTTTCAGAAATCAACAATTTTGGTATTCTTGCTTATTCTTTTGTAATATGTACCGCTCTGATTCCATATTCTTATCTTTGGAGACGTAGTGTACAGGTCACTGGTTATCAGCATCAACCATGGATTCAAAAGGATATGGATCTGCATTCCAGCTCTATAGTTCCCTAGCTGTGTCATTCCCTAGATTGGGAAAATTACTTAATTCTTCAAGCCTTAGTTTCCTTATGTGTAAATTGGGGATGATAATACCTACCTCAGGGTTATCAGGAGCAAATTAAATTACATTTAAATAAAAATTTGAGATGGTGCCTGATACATAGTAGGTACTCAAAACACAGCTAGTATTATTTTTACATAGGTATAACATTCTTAATAATGTTATATATTAATTTTGATAGAAGGAATTCTTGTCTTACTGCTGATTCTAATGAGGAGTGTTTTGCTATTATGATCTTGACTAATTGTTTTAGTAAGAACTGAAGCGCAAGGGCATTTGTGGAGAGCCAATGATAGCAGTTACCAATGTGGTTCTGTATTTTCCCTCCATTATTATACAACAGGTAAGGAGGTAGAGATTACTTATACCTTTAAATTTATTGTTTACAAGATGGGAAAGAACTGTATCTGGATGGAATTGAATATAAACTTATTCAGGGTTCAATGAAGGAACTAGAAACCACGATAGATATTTTAAAACCAACTTCATTGAGGCAGAATTTACATATAAAATTGCTGCCTTTAATATTATAGCCTGATGAAGTCTGGCAAATATGTACACCATATAGTCACCACTACAAGAAAAATATGGAACTGTGCTATCCAATATGGTAGCCACTAACACAATGGCTATTGAGCATTTGAAATATGACTGGTCTAAATGGAGACGTGTTTTAAGTTTAAGATACATACCAGATTTCAACAACTTGGTATGCAGAATGTAAAATACCTCATTAATAATTCTATTGAATTGATGTTATAATATTGAAGTTATAATATTTGAAGTTATAATATTGCAGAAAAAGTTGAAGTTATAATGTTTGAAGTTATATTTTAGATACATTAGGATAAATAAAATGTATTATTTATTTAACATTAGGTTAAATAAAATGTATTAAAACCAATTTCACCTGTTTCTTTTTGTTTTTAATGTACATATTAGAAACTATAAAATTACTTATGTATCTCACATTATATATCTATTGCATGGAACTGATACAGAATATTTTTCTTGTGATTTTTTCCTTTTAATTTCCCATACTTTCAGTTCCAGTCATTGATCTACTTACAGAGAAATAGTTATGTGTTATAAGGCCATGGTATGCGTAACTAACTAGAAATTGATAAGGTAGGCACTGCCAATTCTGAGGCTACCCTAAGACCATCTTTTCATTCTGCTTCTATAGATGATTGAACTCATAAGTAACAGAAGTTACATAACTTCTTTTTCTATAGGCATATGAATATCTGAACAGAGAATGCTATGTTTCTTTTAAAATCAATGAAAAAACTCCACTTGGAAGAGTACAGCCAAGAGGATGACATTAAGGTTGTTACTCAATAACAAAGAATTTAATTGGATACTGTTTTAAGACTTTTTAGGTTTGCAGAAGCCTAAGAAGATGAAAGGAAAAAAGATTCCATCAAGCTTAAAGGTCTTTCGAATTAGATGGAAAAGTCATTTGCATATCCTAACAACCAGAGAAATGTACAATCCAACAAAGTGACATGGGGGTAGAGAACTAGATGACTCTTGTTAACCACTCCATCTTGAAGTTATGTTCTCACTGATGTAGGAGTCAATGAATCTGCTAGGAGCCTGTCAGCCCTTTAGCCAAAATTTCTTGCCCTGAAAAGTATAGCTTCAAATATTCTGATTAAGCAACCTCAAACTTACATGGGATAACATCCTCCTAACTTGTGTGAAATTGTATAATAGTTTCCGTGGTAGGTGAACATGTTTCAAACCTGGGAAAATTTAGAATTAAATGTATAAATGTTTAAAAGAATAAAATTCATAGCATTGTATATCTTTGTTAAACAGTTTGTATATACTTATGATTTTACATGGAAGGAACATTTCAGAGATTCTGGCATATTAGAAAAATGGGTCAGCCATATATTAATTCACACTTGTGATTTATGTAGAGTTCAGAATCACTTAAGGAATTCAAGATTCATCATATGTGTGTGTTCAAATTATCAGATGTACAAGTTATTTTAGTACTTGGAAATAGTTTGTTTATTAATTCAGACAACCCGAGTACTTAGAAGGAAAGTAAAAATTTAATGAAACTGTAAATGAAACCAAATATTTTCCAAAGGCAATTAGGTGGTAGGTAAAATTTGCTAGAATTTTAAATAGAATTATATGAAATGTAACTCAAACAAAAGCTTCTTAAAAGGGAAGATAGGTTCTTGCATTTGTAACTTTAATGAAATAAGAACTTTTTTTTTTTTTTTTTTTTTTTTTTTTTTTTTTTTTTTTTGCGGTACGCGGGCCTCTCGCTGTTGTGGCCTCTCCGGTTGCGGAGCACAGGCTCCAGACGCGCAGGCTCAGCGGCCATGGCTCACGGGCCCAGCTGCTCCACGGCATGTGGGATCTTCCCGGACCAGGGCACGAACCCGTGTCCCCTGCATCGGCAGGCGGATTCTCTACCACTGTGCCACCAGGGAAGCCCCAAAATTCTTTATGTAATGTGTAAGTAGCAAAAGTAAGCCATTTAAAAAAAAATTCTTGTTTTACCTTGTACAATCCCTATTTAATATTTACCTATGTTACACCTTAAGGCATGTGGTCTTTTAAATTCCCCTGTGCATGGGCAGCGCTTGGTCTTTACTTAGGAGGTTTCAGGTGGTGGTTATAAGGCTCCAGTACAAAAAGCAGAGAAAAAGACACCAGTTGATTGGCATGACTGATGGTAGAATGCCTCTAGTTACCCACAGCATATAGTACAGGTTCAGCATAAAGGCAGTGCACTTTTCTCCCCTAAAACAGATACACAGCCTCAAATGTAGATTACTGAATATGGTTCTGAAGTGCTACCAAACTGTTGGACCCAAAGCGAGAGAACTCAATAAGTAACTTATCAAAAAGTGCTCTCAACGAACCACAGCTGCACTAAGAACATGCTGCAGGCTTCAGGGGTATTCATTCAACAGACATTCACTGGATACACTTATGTGACAAGCACTGGAAATGCAGAGATGAGGAGGACATGAATTTCCGCCCCCCCCACCCTTTTAGTCTAGATATAATGTAAACAATCAGAGACGATTTACAGTACAGTGTTACAGAAGCATCCGTAGAGTGAAGGAGCGCATTACAAGGATCCCTAATCTAGTCTGGCAGGATGTAGAAAAATGTCAACAGACCTGAAACTTGAACAATAAGTAAAAGTTGTATTTCTTTATATAAAGGAAAAAATTATAAATAGGACTTTTCAGTGAATTTCAAGGTTGCTTTGGATACTAAAGAGCAAAAGGAAAGCAAACCAGAAATAAATTCCTCCTTTGGCATCATGGTAAAAATGGAAATAAATGTATTTGTATTA
The DNA here is from genome assembly GCF_011762595.2 of Tursiops truncatus. NCBI lineage: Eukaryota > Metazoa > Chordata > Mammalia > Artiodactyla > Delphinidae > Tursiops > Tursiops truncatus. The sequence continues at coordinate 48,147,096 of NC_047050.1, forward strand.
TTGGAATAACAAAGCTCAAATTTTAGATTTCAAGGGGAAGATAAGTACATTGTAACTTCCCTTGCAGGATAACTGACTAGTACTAATGTTGGGGGAGGATCTGGCATGGATGGAGAGAGCCAGAGCGTCTAACCAGTGTCCCAGTTCTCCAGAAACTTGGAGGCTTGTTGTTAGGTGATGATCCAAATTAGAAAATTGGCACAATGTGAAACTTCTCCCTGATGATACAATATGCTCTGGCTACAAAGCACCAGAGCCATGTCAGAGCCTGATAAAACTGATCAGTTTTTTTGGCACAAAAACTATGACACATCAAGGCATACCAATCAAAGGGCTAAATTTAACATTTCCTATGCTCCTTGGATCTAAAAACATGAAGAACGAATAGACAACATCCCAAAGACAGGAAAACCACCAAGAGCTAGACCATGCATACTTGGAATTTTCCATCTGGCCTTCAGTCAATTTGTTGTTTAATTATCTTTTAAACTTGAAATTAAAAATTTTTAATTTCCCTGTATATGTTGAATAATCAATATTTAAAGGCCTTTTATAAAAAGAGGTGTTTCTATGTCAGTGTTGGGGCCAGCATTTCTTTCTGCTTAGAGAAATGTGAGATGAATTTTATGAATGTCAACATTCATAAAAGTTAACAAGATTTATGATGCCTTAGTCAATGTTTCATTAAAGAGGCATATTTTTCAAATTGTTTTGTAAAATTCTTATGAGTTATTTAATGTTTACTTGCTTATCCCAGCCCTTGGTACATATGAGATGCTCAATTAAAGGTTGTTTAATTGCATGTAATTGTGTTGAACTGCCTTGCATTGCTTTGCATTTAATTGTGTTGGACTATGTTGAGTTGAATTTGTAATGTGTTTGGTTGACTTGAATTGCAGGGAATTGAGTTAAACTGATTTGAGTTGTATTGAAATGAAGTGAATGGAATTGGCTAGGTTGAGAAAGATAATCCCTGTTCCATCTGCTGAGGGACCTTATATTTTTGTTTCATCCCTTTATCCCCAGGAATTAGCTCATTTATCAGTACAAAACACATACTCAGCTAAATTTTGAGTAATTTAAAAAAGTAAAATGACAGAAAGACTATTACTAATAGCACTTAAACATTCAATAATAATTTTAATCATAATACTCTGTAGGCACCGTGCTATGTACTAGAGATACAGTGATGAATAAGAAAGAGCCTGTCCTCAAAGATTACAGTTTCCTGATGGGTACCAAATAAGTAAATAAGCAGTTGAAAAATAGTATAAAACAGTATCAATTCTTTAGTTACTACCGGCGGGCCATTCACATAGCGTGCTATGAGATCAGTACATCACTGCAGTGGCCACTGTAAGTGATAGAAATATATACCAAATCCTATATATGGTTGTGTCCTATATAAAAGTCACTGACCTGTAAGGAAGTAATTAGTAATCCTCTCTGTGTTCCACTAACCCAGCTGTCTGCCTTCTCTGATCTATCTCCTGAAATTCCCAGAAAAAATTTTCTAACTCAGTTATATTGTAACAAAGGTCAGGGGATCAAACCATGAAGAGTATTGAATGAAATATTATTGCAAGTGAGGGAACAACCTGATCATATTTTCTTTTTGAAATCCATATGAAGAGTAGTTGGGAGGCTGGGAGACCACCCAAGAGGACACTTCAGTAATCTTTTCTAATCTAAAGGCATGATACTGGGTGTTTGAATCAGGGCATTTCCCCCTCCGCATTCTATCTAGTTGCTAATTTCCATTTTTATTTGCTGGATCTTCCTCTCACAGCCCACCTTCCAAACGCTGGAATTCCTCAAGGATCCATCTGAAATCGCCTTATATCTTATCTGTACACTTACTCCTAAATACCCTCCTTCATTCCTCTGGTTTTATAATAGGTGATATATATAATAGGTGATATATATCACCATCTGGTGATATTCATGTCTCTGATCCTAGACTCGTCCCTATGCTCCACTCCCATTTTTCCAACCACCAACTTATTTTCACTTCATGTCTCCCAAGGAGCTAAAAATAAAAAGTCCCACATTAAAATCTTGATTTATTTTCTCCTTGCAAAGTCTTCCTTCCTGGGTGTATGGTTGTGAGCATAACTTACGCCATCTTGGGGCCATTCAGTTCATCCTGTTCTTCCACTGACCCTACCCAGGGCTGTACTGTGTAGTAAATCTCTTCTCTGTCATCAAGGGCTTTGTAGTTTACAGATATTGTTTGGTGATGGTTAGGTCCACGTGGCCTCTATGCTCTGGTAGTCTCCAAACAATGACAAAGACCTTTGGTGAAATATTCCTGACACTCATGAGACTAGTTACTCATAAATTTTGACTAAGGAATGCACTTTCTGTTCCCAAGCATGTACCCCCATGCTTAGGGTAACTTAGTTACCCTAAATTAACTATAAAATTGTCCCCTTGGTTTTTTCAGAGTGCAGCTGTGAAGGCTTCCAGCTCTCATCTGCTCAATCCTACCCTATGAGTGAGTTACCCTATAGTAAACTGATCCATTGATTGTACGTAGCTGCCTGCCTCATTTTTCAGTCTCAAAATACCTTCTCAATTGGGTGGGCACTTTTTGTTCCCTCTGTCGTCCAAAATTGTGTCTTCCCAGCTTCACTAAATGCCATTACCATGTTTCTCAAGTCCTCAAGCCTCAAACCTGTGACGTCACTCTCTAACCTTCTCTCAACCCTTGCTCCCCATTTCCAACCCCTATCTACACAGCTGGCTTTCAAAATGGGATCTGAGAACTCTTGTGCCAGGGAGCTGGTTAGAAATGCAAATGCCAGGATCTTCCTCCCCAACGCTGCCCTCCCCCAAACTACTTCATCAAATCTCTACTTGTGGTGGCCAAGCACTTAACTTTCTAGCACATTCCCTGCGAATTCTTACACTTAAGTGGAAGAACCACTGATAAAGATTATACCGTCAAAACATACTTTATAGTATTCCTCTCTTCATTTCCACAACCATCCCCTATCATCTCCTTACTGGAAGAATAAAATAGCCTCTTAAATGGCCTCCCCAACTTCATTCTCTAATCCAAGGGTTAGCAAACTTCTACTATAAAGGACCAGGTAGCCAGTGTTTTACATTTTCTAGGCCATAAGTCTTTGCTGCAGATACTCACCTGAGTCGTTACAGCATGAAAGCAGCCATTGATAACATGGAAACAAATGGATGTGGCTATGTTTCTGTAAAAGTTGATTTACAAAAACAAAAAAAGCAGCCAGTCCTTTTTCCACAAAACTGCAGGAGCAATGTTTTAGAATTGATCATTGGCTGCCCCCTATTGTTTTGGGAACAGCATCCGAATTCCTTAACCAGAATCTTTAGTGCCTTGAGTTACTTGCCCCCTGCTTCCTTTCCAGCTTCACCTGCCTATGCATTTTCTGCTTGCTTACCTCACTCTAACCACATGGTCCTCCACTTAGCTCCTAGAACACACCAGCTTTTCTCCCAGATGAGGATTTTTGCACCTGCTATTCCCGTCCTGGAATGCCTTCTCCCTCCTCTTGCATGTACTTAAGAGCATGAACAAAGGAATTAGTCTTAATTCCACTTCTACATTCTATGTCTCTGTTTTTTCATCTTAAAAATGAGAATAATAATAGTTCCTATCTCATCGGGTTGCTGTGAGCAGTACATGTAAAGCCCTTAAAGCACAGTAAAAGTTTAACAATATTAGATATTATGATCACATCTGTAGTTATATCTGCAGGAAGAAGGTATTTCAAAGATGGGTCGTTATTGCAAAATCAAAAATTCTTTCATGGTCTACGCAGAAATCCATGTTATCCTTCCATATCCTAACAATTGAAACTCTAAAAAAAGCATATATTAAGAATGTGAGAAAAAAAAAGAATGTGAACATCTGCCTATTTTAGACAAATGACACGATCTGTACAATTTATCATTGTGCAGAGTTCTTGGAAAGCCTCCTCTTCCGTATGCATTTTTTCATCATTTGACCCTGTTATGTTGTGATGTATAATATGAAATATATATTTGGTCTTTGCCCTGTTTCTGTCACAGAGCTCCTAAAACCCTTGGTATTTCCTAAGTGTTGAGAGCAACAAAGGTGTCTTTTGTTATGTTAATGAGACGTTTGGACCTTACCTAAGGATGGGGCTGGTTGCCAGGAGAACCAACCAGGTGATTAGAGGCTTGGAACTTTCAGTCCCACCCTCCAACATCCAGGGAGGGGAGAGAGGCTGGAGTTTCCTGGCTACCTAAGGAAACCTCCTTAAAAATCTAAAAGGATGGGGTTTGGAGAGCTTCTGGGTTTGTGAACACGTGGAGATTTGGGGAGAGTGGTGCACTCTGGGGGAGCTGAGAGGCTCTGTGCCCTTTCCTCATACCTTGCCCTATGCATCTCTTCCATCTGGCTGTTCCTGAATTATATCCTTTGTAACAAACCAGTAATCCAGTAAGTAAAGTGTTTCTCTGAGTTCTGCAAGCTGCTCTAGCAACTTAAACTAGAGGAGGGCGTCCTGGAAACTTCTGCCTTATAGCCAGTCAGTCAGAAGCACAGGTAAAAACCTGGAATTCCAACAGGCGTCTAAAGTTGAGGTGGGGTTGAAGTTATAGCACTGAATCCTTAACCTGTGGGATCTGATCCTATCCCTGGGCAGATAATGTCAGAATTGAGTTGAATTCTCTGACACCCTGCTGGTGTCTGAGAATTGCTAGTTGGACGTGTGAGAGGAACCGTCCCCATCTACATGTTGGAATTGGGTCCAGGAACCTAAAAGAGACCCAAAGAGGATAATGACAAATTTCTGACAGAGCATTAAGTTACAGCCCAATAACCACCACGTAGAGACCATGGTTAACTGCACAGTTCTCAAGCTTTACCAGGATACTGTTGTGTTTTTATGACTCTCCCTGTTTATTGCTACCAAGAAAAATGCTGGTTTATTACAACCTTCCCCAGAGAGTAGATTCTCATTCCTTCAGCCCAGCATGTGGTCAATATAAAGTAAATGTTAAATTCAGTGACTACCAATTCAATTAACTAGTGGGCCCTGAAATGCAGTAATTAACATTTAACATAAAAGTCCTGAAAACAATTTACTGGTATCTAAACTGTCAGCCCTGTTAATTATTCAAAGACTAGTTAACAGTGACTTTGGTCTCCCGCCGTTATCGATGTACAGCATATTCTTGGTCAGAAAGCGGGTCACAGAGTGTGTTTTAGGAGGAAGAGGAGGCCACTAATTTCCTCTGGACTATTTTCTTGTAGTATTACTGTGTGTAAAATGGTTGTGTCTCTACATGTCATATGATAGTCATTGACTTGCAGACAAAAACTCCACCATTCTGGGTAGGATGCTGCAATCACTATTCTGTTCTCTGGTCAATATGTCTATTCTTAGTCCACAGTGACACTGTTCTTATTCTTAGAACTTTATGACCTATTATTATAGCAGTAAGACTTATTGTGTCTTAGTATCTGGTAGGACGCCTCCTCTTTCTGCTGCTTTCTTCTCCCACATTTCATTAAGCAATAGGTCTAATTTTCTTGCTTCTTCTCATGTCTCATAATTTTTGATTGACTGCTAGGCAGTGTGTGTAAAAGAACAGTAGAAGATGAAGTAAATAATATTTACGCCTGAAAAAGGCAAGATTCCTCTTCTGTCAGGCCACTAGGGCAGGGTGTGTGTGTGTGTGTGTGTGTGTGTGTGTGTGTGTGTGTGTGTGTGTGTGTGTGTGTGTGTGTGTGTGTGTGTTCTGAGTCCACGGACACTGTGGTTGAACAGCAGCCCCTAGTGCTTGCACCTGCTGGGAGGTCTCCACTCAGCTGCTGCCTCCAGCTTTCTCCTGAGTTTCAGTAAAGGCCCGTGGGAAAAAGCGTGGTGGGAGCCACCTCTCTTTGTGTCAGGGGATCCGAGGGCCTCCAAACCACCATGCCAGCTCACGTTCAGCCTGTAAAATATTAGAAGTTCCATAGGTTGCTTTTCACCCATGTCTAGAGCAGATTCTTTCTCCTCCGGCCGCACACCATGGGCGACAGCCGCTGTGCATCTTTTCCCTCCTGGGAAAGGCTGGTCACTTTCGAGATTTTTGTCTGTTAGGTTCTTTGCATCCTCAGCTATCAGTTGATTTTAAAACCAACATGATTTCTCAGATTGTTCTCATATTTAGGATGAGAGTGCGACGTTCTTGCAATTTTCTCCATCACAAGCCCAAGGGGAAGTCATTTATTTGGAATTCATAACTGAGATGGGCCCATAGTCTCCTTTACTTATCTGGTTCTAAATCACAATTATGGTAGGCATAATGTACTCTTTTAAAATTATCTGTAACAACTTGTGAAACAATAGGAATTCCCTGTTCCCTGAAAGTTTGTTAGAACTCAAATTTACAGCTATCTAGACGCTGATGTCAGAGGGATAGGATACCTATCACTCCAATTTCTTTAATGCCTGTTGAGCTATTAAACCTCTCAAGTTTGTGCGTGTGTTAATTTGTAGGTTTTTTTGGTCGTTGTTAAACGTAATTTTACATTTCACCTAGTGTTTTCGTTTACTGGTATACTTTGGTCAAGGCTTTGTTCTGGAAGATTGGAACACAGAGATGAGACCCAGTCCCTGCCATCCAGGAGGTAATATCGAGAGGTGAGAGGCAGACATATAATTACTTAGAAACTATATTTAACTACAAAGAAAGGCTTGATTAGTAGGCTTCTCAGGGGTAGTACAAATAATTACATTCTTGGTGAATTTATCCCAGTCTAAGGTCATTACTTAATAAATAAGAATTTTAATCTCATTGAACCCAGGGAGACTGATCCTCCCTTCAACAAAATCATGAGAGACTGATATGTAAGCATAGATAATAATTTCTTTTTTCTTTAATTGAAGTATAGTTGATTTATAGTGTTGTGTTAGTTTCTGGTGGTGGTGTTAGTTTCTGGTGTACAGCAAAGTGATTCAGTTATATACATATATATTATGTTTCATATTCTTTTCCATCATGGTTTATTAATAATTTTTTAACTTAGGGTGAGGGATCTCCCTTCCAGTGACTGGATAGCTGTTGCCTGTTTTGTGGATCACAGCCTTTCCGAGTGCTGAAGCACCAGAGGAAGATGAATTAGATATTAGTTTGACGTGACAATGTGGTAAGAAACAAACAAAATTATCTTTGAAAAAATATTTGTTTTATCTAGAGATACTTCCTCTTTTTATGTGCATATTGTCTCATTGCATCTTTTTTAATCAGTCTTTTCACAAGTCTAGCATATTAACCCAAGACAACAATCTTTGTTTTTATTAATCTTCTCTATTTCTTTTTAATTCTTTATTTCTTTGATTTCTGCGCTTATTTACTGTTTCATTTTCTTGTTTCTTTGAGTTTGTTCTGTTAATATTTTCCCCAACGGCTTGTGTTGAATACTTAACACATTTTTTAATTTAACTCTTTATTATGAAAAATTTTAAATACATAATATAGAGAGAATAGTATACTGTGCTCAAATGTGTGCAACTAACTTCAAATATCATCAACTCATAATCTCTCTTTTTTCTTTTGTACCCACATCTATCCTCCCTTTATTATTTTAAAGGAAATTTGAGACATTATAGTATTTCATCTATAAATATTTCAATGTCATTTCTAAAAGATAATGACTATTTTTAAAAGCCTAATCAAAATACCATTATCACATTATTAAAAAATCAAAGTAACACCATAATATTATTAAATATCCAATCAGGGTTCAAGTTTATGTAATTATCTCCTGTTCATTGTAACTGTAATTGGTTGATTTGTCTCTTAAATCTCTTTTAATCCATAGATTCTCCCACCTCTTTTTATCCTTGCAATTTACTTGTTGAAGAAATCAGGTTGTTTGTCTTATGGCTCTTCTTAAGTCTATATTTTGTTGTCTGAATTCCTCTGCTGTCACTTAATATGTCCTTTCATCACCTCTGTTTCTTTTTATATTTGAATCTAAAAATCTAATTAGATTTCAAGTTGACTTTCTGACAAGACTGTTTTACAGGCGATACTGTATACTTCTATTGGGAGGCACTTAATGTCTAGCTCTTTCTTTTTGTGATGTTAGCAGTCACTAATGATCATTGCCTAGATTCACTTATTCTTTAGGATTTTTTTTTTTTTTTGCGTTACGCGGGCCTCTCACTGCTGCGGCCTCTCCCATTTATGTGAAATGGTCTCAAAAACCACATCAGTCTTAAGTCTCTTGGTTTGGGGAATAAGGTACTCAGACTTCTGTAAAGTCCTCAAGATCTTGAGAACAATGATATTTCCAGAAGTTTTTAAAAAGGCAAAAAGAAAGATAGCAAAATTAGAGGTTGTTCAAAAACGTGCCTCTGAAAAACCATTTTATTTTATTTTATTTTTTTAACATCTTTATTGGAGTATAATGGCTTTACAATGGTGTGTTAGTTTCTGCTTTATAACAAAGTGAATCAGTTATACATATACATATGTTCCCATATCTCTTCCCTCTTGCGTCTCCCTCCCTCCCACCCTCCCTATCCCACCCCTCTAGGTGGTCACAAACCACCAAGCTGATCTCCCTGTGCTATGTGGCTGCTTCCCACTAGCTATCTACCTTACTTTTGGTAGTGTATATATGTCCATGCCACTCTCTCACTTTGTCACAGCTTACCCTTCCCCCTCCCCATATCCTCAAGTCCATTCTCTAGTAGGTCTGTGTCTTTATTCCCGTCTTACCCCTAGGTTCTTCATGACATTTTTTTCCCTTAAATTCCATATATATGTGTTAGCATATGGTATTTGTTTTTCTCTTTCTGACTTACTTCACTCTGTATGACAGACTCTAGAAAACCATTTTATTTAAGGGGATGGATGCGGGGGACAAAAGCAGTGGGGGAAGAGACAAGTCTGAAACTTGTTCTAACAAAAGTTTAGGGAAGCAAGAGTGATTTCTCCCTCTAAGCAGCTAATTATACTGCACCAAGCATTATTATGAGTTAATAGATAACTTTTCTATGACCTTTAAGGATCAGCAATTTTGAGAAAATATAGGGATGATATTACAGAGAAGGGAATGTTTTTAATTCCCCTTTTAAAAAGGAACAGATTCATTTCTAGGAGTATTTATTTTTCTGATTATAAAAATGACAAATATCCTTTGAAGAAAATACAGAATATTATATAGAGAAAAAAAATGTAATTTCAACCACCATAGAAAATCATTATTATTCATTACCACCATAGCATTTTTCTCTAGTACCTTCCAATCTTTAAAAATGTGTATGTATGAATATACAGTTAACCCTTGAACAAAATGGGCATGAAATGCAGGATCCACTAATAGGCAGATTCTTTTCAATAAATATACAGTTGGCCCTCCATACTTTGGAGTTTTTCATCCTTGGATTCAACCAACTGAGGCTGGAAATTTCCATCTACCATAGGTTGGATCCTAGAATGAGAAACCCGCAGATACAGAGGGCTGACTGTATTCATTGTATTATGCTGTTTTATATAAGTGAGAATCCCAGATTTTGGTATACACACAGCTCCTGGAACCAATCTCCTTCAGATACTGAAGGGTGACTGTATCCTTAAATATGTATGTGCATATGGTGTGCATATGTGTATGTATTTAATTGCCTTAAAAGAATTGGTGACACATTCTTCATACAGTTTTATGTTATACAGTGTAGTGGTTAGGATGTATGGATTTTTTTTTTTTTTGCGGTACGCGGGCCTCTCACTGTTGTGGCCTCCTGCATTGCGGAGCACAGGCTCTGGACGTGCAGGCTCAGCGACCATGGCTCACGGGCGCAGCCGCTCCACGGCATGTGGGATCTTCCCGAAACGGGGCATGAACCCGTGTCCCCTGCATCGGCAGGTGGACTCTCAACCACTGCGCCACCAGGGAAGCCCGGATGTATGGATTTAATTTCTAGCTATACCATACATCTACTGTGGGACCTTGAGCAAGTCACTTAACCTCCTCAGTATTTTATTACAGTTTTATATTTTCTACCTGGAATTTTATTGTAAATTAAAGATCTAGCTACATTCTAATTACATATTTTGCTAAATTCCCTAATACCAGTTATTAAACATTGTATACCTTTCTAATTACTCTGTGATTCTTCTTTTATCATATAGTAGATTCTCATGTCTATACTAAAATTTGTTTCAGACTGGTCTGTTTACTTGATACATCTATTGAATCATTATACCCTTGTTTAAATCAGCCATATATTTTAATATCTAGTATGGCAAGTTTCCCCGCTTTGTTATTTTCAAAATGTCATTAGTTTTTTTCTCATCCATTTATTATTCTAGAAGTAGAACAGCAGGAACATTTTGTCTCAAAACCTCTCGGTTTTATAAATTACAACAATTTATATCTTCATAGTATTAGTCGTAATTTCAGTAATGGTTAACATTTTGCCTCTCAGTTTTAGGTTAGAAGACGTTCCAGGTGCTTTCTGTGCAGTATATTTCTTCCTTTCAAAAACAAATTCAGACAGATAAAATTATAGCCACTTTTTTCGTGAAGAAACCAAAGTTCAGAGAAATAAGTAGCTTGTTCAAGGTCCCAACACTACTAAGTACCAGAAATAGATATCAAATCCAGATTATTTTACTTCTAAGGTGTTACAGTCTCCCTTGTACTGCTTCATACTGACCTTTTCAACTGGCAAAATAAATAATTGCTCTATTAACTTATTTTGTAAGATATGTTTAAAAAGGAAAGAAAGTCACACGAAAAAAAATGGCTGCAGGAAGGACTGATAGGAAAGGGAATGTCCAGGAATGGGTCATCCGAGGTCAAGGCCATGGACAAACAAGTGCTGGGCACCTCAAGGACAGCGAGCACACACATTAAGTATATCCAGCTGTCGCCAGGCTCAATTCCCTGCTCCGTATTCAATGCCCCTTGTCTCTTGCTCCCCAATTCCATTTATATACGATTGGTTTGACTCAAAAATGCCATGGTAAATAAACACAATGATTACTGAAGAATAAATAAAAATAATAAGAGCTATCATTCTGTCAGCCATACCATGTGCTAACTCTCCATCTGATTACTTTAGTCCTTATTTCTCTCAATTTACACATGCGGAAACTGAGCCTCAGGGAAACTGAGCCTCAAAATTAATTTGCCAAAAAAAAAAAAAAAAGCACAGGTACTATGCTGTAGAAATGGAATCCAAACCAATATCTAACTTTGTCCTACGGCCTTAGCACGATGAAGTTGGAGTAAAACGGTGAGGCTATGAACTGTAAGCAAGGTTGTAAAGGCATATCTGACCCATCAACTTATTTTGAAACACCTCTAGTCGCAGGTAGTGACAAAAAACAAGCTAAATACTGAATCTTCCTCTACTGTTTCCAGGCAAAACAAAGGTCAAATCCAGAGCTTTTCTCGCTCAATAAATGGGAAGCAACAAAGGAAGGAACCTGGAACCAGAGTGAGCAACTAGCTAATGGCGCCTCTATCCACAAGTAGGGCGTGATCTTATGTTCTCGAGAGGACTTACCTTTATTTGCCTTAGAGCATTTTCCCCCAACATCTAAACTCTAGAGACACGAGATCTGCTGTGTGAGCTGTATTTGTAATTTCCCAAATGAATGCCAAACTTAGACAAGAGTCAGGGTGGCAGGAAATATAACCCTCAAGCTGGTTGCAAGTGTATTTTTTTCTGTGAACCTAGAAATAAGTAGCCCTTCCACATTAGACTGCAAGGTCCTTAAGAGCAGCAGTAATAACAATTAACTGTTCATGTTGTATCTTCTCAAGATAGGCTATCATTTTGAATCCTCACAACAACTCTGGGTCATCAAATGTATCATCATGGACTTTTTGGAGCTGTTACAAATGCAGTACAGAGAGTTGAAGGCAAGTCACACAGGTGGTGAGTGACAGAGGTTGGCTTTGAATGTAGTGAACTAGCCGTGGGACATGCTGGGGTCTCAGTGACATAAAAAAGAAAGAGAAGGAAGCTAGGACTGGGCAGTCACGAGCACAGCTACTACCTGTGAGAGCGTTGACTCTTGGCAAAGTGAGACAATCCTTAGGAGTGTTACTAATGTTGATATAATTTGGATCATTTTTTCTTCAATAAAACATTTATTAAACCTTCTGATGTCATACCGTCCAGTGACTAGCATAGTATCTGGAACGTAGTAGACACAAAATAAATGTTTAATGAACATATCAATTCGAATCCTTGCAATAATGAGGACTTACATCCTGATACAGTCTCTATTGCTACATCTGGTCTTCGTGTGAACCATGTCTGTCTTCAGCACAGCTGAGCCAGTAGTAGAACATACAAAGGATTTTCTTGTTAGGGAGATTCGGCACAAGTAAGAATAAGTGTTAGGAAAGGAATAGGTACAAATGCCAAGCTGGCATTATACTACTATACACTGGCAATTAGGAAATGGAGAAAGAAAGAGTAAAAAAATCATCAACTTAACGGCTTTCCAAAGTTGAAGAGAAAAAGAGAAGTAGCTGAAGAACATAAATGCACTGGGGGCGGGGAAACGGCGCACTTCCTGCGCGGCGCGCATTATTCGCGCCCACCGCTTCCCCACTTTGGGCCGACGACGCCAGCATGTGCGGGCTCGTGAGCGACCGCGCTCTGCGCTGCCTGCAGGCTTTCTCCCCGGACCCCTGCCCCAGCTTCTTCCGGCCCAAGGCCTGGCATTCGGATTTGGAGCCGCAGAATACCTCGGGCGTCAGACCTTCGCCGCGGGGCCCGGAGGGCACGTTCCTCCAGGATCGCCACGACGCGAGCAGCAATGGGAACCCGCGCCTGCTTCACCTCTCCTCCGCCGGGCAGCATCTCTACAGCCCCGCGCCGCCCCTCTCCCATGCTGGAGTCGCCGAATACCAGCCACCACCCTACTTTCCGCCTCCCTACCAGCAGCTGGCTTACTCGCAGGCAGCCGACCCCTACTCGCATCTGGGAGAAGCGTACGCCGCCGCCATCAACCCCCTGCACCAGCCGGCGCCCACCGGCAGCCAGCAGCAGGCCTGGCCGGGCCGCCAGAGCCAGGAGGGGGCTGGGCTGCCCTCGCACCACGCGCGCCCGGCCGGCTTGTTGCCCCACCTCTCCGGGCTGGACGGCGGCGCCATGAGCGCCCGCAGGGACGCCTACCGCCGCTCGGACCTGCTGTTGCCCCACTCGCACGCTCTGGACGCCGCGGGCCTGGCCGAGAACCTGGGGCTCCACGACATGGCGCACCAGATGGAGGAGGTGCAGAATGTCGACGACCAGCACCTACTTCTGCATGATCAGACGGTCATTCGCAAAGGTCCTATTTCAATGACGAAGAACCCCTTGAGTCTCCCTTGTCAGAAGGAGCTGGTGGAGGCTGTGATGAATCCCAGCGAGGTCTTCTGCTCGGTCCCTGGAAGATTGTCCCTCCTCAGCTCTACATCTAAATACAAAGTGACAGTTGCCGAAGTCCAGAGGCGACTGTCCCCGCCTGAGTGCTTATATGCTTCATTACTGGGAGGTGTCCTCAGAAGAGCCAAATCTAAAAATGGTGGCCGATCCTTGCGGGAGAAGTTGGACAAGATTGGGTTGAATCTTCCAGCGGGGAGACGGAAAGCTGCCCACGTCACCCTCCTGACATCTTTAGTAGAAAGTGAGGCTGTTCATTTGGCTCGGGACTTTGCCTATGTCTGTGAAGCAGAATTTCCTAGTAAATCCGTGGCCGAGTATTTAACCAGACCTCATCTCGGAGGACGCAGTGAGATGGCAACTAGGAAGAATATGCTGCTGGCTGCATACCTGATTACCCACGGGGTTGGCAGCCAGGCCATCTGTGCTGCTGTGTCTGCCATGCAGAACTACATAAAAGAAGCCCTGATGGTCATAGACAAATCCTACATGAACCCCGGAGACCAGAGTCCCGCCGATTCTAGCAAAACCCTGGAAAAGATGGAGAAGCACAGGAAGTAAAACAGGGGTGAACAAAGGGCCGAAGAGTCTGGAAGGAAAAGGACTTCAAAACCGGTCTCGACCAGGACAAACTGGGAACCCCGCTTGCCTGGGGGACAGAGTTTGTTATCCACCTTCCCACGAAAAGGGCCTCCGTCGGATTTCCAGATCTTCACGTGCCCTCCTGGATTCCTTAGTATTTAAGGAGTGCTGAAGTGTCTCCTAAACTCTGGACGCGCTATCGGGAGGTGACAAGTGCTGGTTCTTTACCCATTAAGCCGATACTTTAGTTTTTGGAACCCTATTCTTCCTTTCTCTGAAAGTGGTGCTACAAGTTTTGGAACCTTTTAAATAAATTCCCTGGGCTAACAAAAACCCACACACACATAGCTGTTGAAATGTCAAATTGATGTGATTCAGATCCACTATAACTTTCAGTGTTAAGGTAAAAGTATTTATGTAGCCTCTTCAGTCTCATCCTACATACCGCGGGAGGCAAGGATTCTATCCGCTTAAGAACTGGTTAATAGGTTGGTATTTGACACACTTTAAATCCCTTGTTCACAGGGACCCTTCGGGTTTTACGAAACTTGTAGAAGCAAAGCCTGCTGATGATTTTATGTTTTTCTTTTTAAGAAAAAAATAAAACAAAACTTTGAAAGTTAACTCTTCAAATAGGAGGAGACTCTTGGAAAAGACATGTTCCTTTAAGGTACGGAAGCTTTATTTTGCGTATTTATTTCACATCTTGGTGTTTTGAGAAAACTTGGAAAGGGGTGGGCATGAAGCATTTTTTTTTTTGCTGTCTCTCATCCCAAGTCCCAGAGGAGAATTCTGTATTTTGAGAAGCTGCGTTGAGTGTACAGATTGTATTTATGCATAATTTAATGGGGTCTGTAAATACGGGTGCACTTCTTATGACTTTTTGAGAAATGGGATTCAACTTTAATATTAGCTTTTAAAGGTGACGGGGTAATCTAAGACACATCTTTAGGCTTTATTCATATGTACACAGGGTATTAAGAGTCAAGAGTATCCTGAGTGCTGTTCTGGACTCTGGAAGACTCTAATTTAATTGAAGCTTTCTGTTCACAAAGCAATAACTTTGTCTTATTCCTGTTAGGCTGACCCCCAAGATGAGTGTGAAGTACAGTGTGTGGGGGTGAAAACGGAGTTTTGGAATTGAGCTCCTTGCCTGTAAATGTTCCCTAAATAATTGTTATGTATATGAAACCTGTATAATAAAAAGAAAGTATTCTCAATTAAAAAAAAAAAAGAACATAAATGCACTGAATATAAAAAAGAATAAAAGAAAAAGCAAGATTAAACAGTATATTACTTTGCTGTAACAAGTACCAAACTGGGTGGCTTAACAATAGAAATTTATTCTCTCACAGTTTTGGAGGCTAGAATCCAAAATAAAGGTGTCCACAGGGCTGTGCTCTGTCTGAAGCCCTTACAGAAGAACGCTTCCTAGCTGCTTCTAGCTTCCGGTGGTTGCTGTCATTCTTCATATTCCTTGGCTTGTAGACGTTATCACTCCAATCTCTGCCTCCATTGTTGCCTAGTTGTTGGTATTTTGTCAATGGGACACTAATACAGACTTTGGTCCTGAGACTTTGGTACTGCTGTTGGAAATAATTTAAAATGTGGAAGTGGCTTTGGGATTAGGTAATGGGTAGAGTGTGGAAAATTTTTGAAGCACATAATAGAAATAGTTTAGATTACCTTTGAAGAGACGTATAAAAAATTGTCTAATGGAATGGGAATGTCTATCCTATTCTGTCCTATCCTGTCCCACCATTGTATTTTGCAAGCATGTCACTTATTTTCTAGTTTTACAGGTCAGAAGATGGAGAAGAAATTCTCCCTCAAGACTGCAGCAACATCAACTCCTGCCTGGGTTTCGAGCTGGCCTGCCCTACGGATTTCAGACTTTCAGTCTCCACAATCAGGTGAGCTAATTCCTTAAAAAAATAAATGTGTGTATGTGTGTGTATATATATGTGTGTGTGTATATACACATATATATAATCAATTTATGTGTATAAAATCAATGTACATATATATACTCTTGGTCCTGTTTCTGTGGAGAAAGCTGACTATTACAAACAGCTATCAAGTAACCTCTCAATATGCTTCATACCTACATTAGCTTCATACTTAAGTTGTTAGCTCACTGAACACTGTTATAACTGATCATTTAGCGGGTTTGATTTCTTTAAAGCTTTAGGAATGCAGATACACATGTTAACTGCTAGCATGAAAAATGTTTCTGTAAGAGTCATGAAAAAATACAGGTTAATTGTACCTAATTAAAGCTTTAGCAATATACCCTGTTATATGTTTATTTGGTCTGATTAGAGGCAGCTGGTTGAATATACTAGATAGATAGATAGAGAGATAGATAGATAGAAAATAGGATGTAGGTACCTAAGTCAGGGCTTCAATAATATTTAAATATAAATATTAACCAATGAGGTTGATAATGATTTTCTGTTGATTATAAACAATAGAATGAGTTGTCTCCTCACTTCCCTCTGACTGTGTCCCTTCTCTTCTTAAAAAACTTGCAAATCATTTCTAAGTGTCTAGTATATATAAGCTCTGATTGAAGATTCCAAGTGATACCAAGGAACTTCTATTTATATATATAAATATATCGAGCTTGTTAATATTATGCACAGTGAACACCTATTTTACTGACATATTGTTTTCTTCAAGCTGATTTCAGGGCTCCACTGAAAATTTAAAAAGTTTAAGGCCCAACCCAGCATTGATACATCCCTAAAGGAAAAAAAAAACTTGATTTTTGAAACTGTAGACTGACTATATTATATATGTTGAAAATACATGTGACAGAGCTATGTATACTTCCCAGGTATATCTGTATATGTTCTACCCACCGGCATTCTTTTATTCCTATTTTAACCTCATGTCTGACAACAGTAATGGGATATGGTGCATCAAAAGTCACTGTGGGGCTTCCCTGGTGGTGCAGTGGTTGAGAGTCTGCCTGCCAATGCAGGGGACACGGGTTCGTGCCCCGGTCTGGGAGGATCCCACATGCCGCGGAGCGGCTGGGCCCGTGAGTCATGGCTGCTGAGCCTGCGCGTCCAGAGCCTGTGCTCCGCAATGGGAGAGGCCACAACAGTGAGAGGCCCGCGTACCACACACACAAAAAAAAAAAGTCACTGTGAAAGAAATGAACAGTAGCTATTGTCATGTGTGCAGCACAAAGTTTATGACTCACCACACTTGAAGTTGTATGAAATGATGCCCCAGTCTTCTCATACCCAGTGTTCACAGCTTACTGTGTATTATCAGAAAATCCAGTGGGAAAGTTACTAACAAGAGGGGTTTCTACCAGTATCCTTGGTTGTCAAACAACTTTATTGAAAATAATTGTGATTATACATATGTGACGTGGAAAGGGGAGTCATACATGCGTGCAATTCTCATGTGCGGTGTCTGATTTGAGAAGGCATACCTACGTCCTCTTGGTTGTCTTCTCTTGTTCTCATTTCAATTCCATGCTTGAACAGCGCTGTGGATTGAATGGGAATTTCTCTGCTCTACTCAATCCCTGGGGTGTTCACTGAGGTCTCCCCACACGGGCTGCTGTCTCCGTGTCTCCAGCCTGTGTGAGCTCCAGAGGTTGGTAGCTTTCAGCTTCCTAGTAGTTGTTCTTTTTCCCCCCCTTCATATATCCTTTGTCCGGCTTCATGGAGACTTGCCCCAAGAATATAAAGCTTATATTTTAGGTGAAAACCCCAGGGGACACTTCTGCAGGTTTCTGCAGTTACTTCCCTGTAAACTCTCTTATGTCTGATTATCCTGCTTCACAAATGCCAGCTCCCCTCATTGTCTCTTACTTTGACATCTGTTTTCTTATTTTTAAATTGTTTAAATTTTATCTTTTTAATTTTTATTGAAATATAGTTGAGTTACAATCTTGTGTTAGTTTCAGGTGTACAGCGAAGTGATTCAGTTTTACATATATATCTATATATGTTCTTTTTTGATTTTTTTTCCATTATAGGTTATTACAAGATATTGAGTGTAGTTCCCTGTGCTATACAGTAGATCCTTGTTGGTTATCTACTTTGTATATAGTACTGCGTATATTTTAATCCCAGACTCCTCGTTTATCCCTCCCCCCCATCCCCCCACTATCCCCTTTGGTAACCATAAGTTTCTTCTCTAAGACTGTGAATCTTTCTGTTTTATAAATAAGTTCATTTGTATCGTTTTTGTTTTTAGATTCCACATGTAAGCGTTATCATATAACATTTGTCTTTGCACATCTGTCTTCCGACCTCAGCAAAACCAGTGTGCTTTGTGAGAGGTCCTCCACCTACGCAGCCATCTGGAAGCGTCCCCAGGGAGAAAGACTTCATGATTCTGTGGTCCCCTTTCCTTGAGTTCATTCTCTTAAGAATCATAGACCTGCACCTCCAGATTTCAAACATCTAAAATAGTTATTTTGAAAATTTTCTTCAGTTATATAATTGCTTTTGGCAAAAGGCTGAGCCATATTTATTATGTTCCATCATGGCTGGAAGTAGGATTCTCTAAGAACATGTTTTACGTTTGTGTCTCGCCTTAGGAGTAACTAGAACATCCAAATTGTATAAATTCAAATTCCAAATGATTTAATATACCTCCTATAGCATGCCTGTCTTGTCTTCTCCCTGTGTTGGCCGACATATTATTTCTAGACCACCATTTCACCGAATGTATAAACCTTTTATCAAGGGAGGTCTCTTTTTTCATTAGTTGATGAGGGCTAAAACCTAAATCCCTAGATTACAGAGTCTGGATTTCCCTTCCATAATTGTCACAGTTTCATCACATAGTTACTTGCTCCGATTACAGTGCCTAGAATAAACGAGCAGTTAAGTTATATTTTACTGTATACTGATTAGCCCACTCATGGAGTAATGTTTGTTTTGATTGTTCCTTATTGAGAGGAAGATACACTGTCTTAAGTCAAGTTACCAAGAAGCAGATTCTGAAATGAAGACTTATGTGAAACTGGTTTATTAAGGAGGTGCTCCGAGGAAGATTAATAAGGAAGAGTGCCCGGAAGCAGGACAGGGAGGGAGGGGAAGCCCAGCAGGAGGTAATTTAAGCTTCACTTCAACCTGGTTCTATAGGGAAGCTCTCAAGTAAAAGAGACACCTCAAAGTTGTCCAGAATTGAGACAACTTTGTCCTTGAACTGGGCTTTCAAACTGCCCCATCTGTGATTTCTGGGCCAAAGGCCTTGAGGATGGGCAATAAATTCCCAGATGCCCTGGTTTCCCACCTGCCCACAAAAAAGTCTCCAGCAGCCCAAGGACAGTTCTCTAAGAAGTAGACTAGGCAAAGCACACCTAAAGGCAGGGAGGGGGCACACCACCCCCCGTAAAAAGGGATGCACAAACTATGGTATATGACTGATTGAGCTATAGGGTATTTATCCAAGATGCTACAATATTCCCAGAAAGGAGAAAATATAGTCTTTAAATAGTATCTTGTGAAAAGGGGTTAAATCTGTTCTGTGTGGCCTCAAGAAGGTAAACTAAAACTTCTGGATGGAAGGAACATCAGAAAGGTTAGAACTTCTCCAAACATTTTAACAGAGTTCCTTACAGATGCCATAGTGGCTGGGAGCGTCTTTATCTTCTGACTCTTAGGTGTCAAGATCATCCCACCAGCACATCCTACCAAGAGTGGAGAGTTAACATGTGGTTTCCAAAGCTTCCAAATTGTGAGCAAACTAGACAATCAGGTTGTCAAACTTGATGCGCTGAAGATATTTTAAGAAAAAGGGCAAATATCCTACTAACTGAAAACCGTTAAACTTCCTTCCACAAAATTACACACTTATTAAAATAAGGCATTCTGTTATCAGTTTCTTATTTTCCCTGCATCACCATACAGCACATGTTCAGTCTTCTGGGACGGTTTATGTCCAACATAATGTGGGGCTAGAAAAATGAAAAGAAAATGAAAAAAACCCACTTCTGTATCTTCCTCCTGTCTTGTTTGCAGCACTATGAAATAAGTAAAGGGAATTGAATAAAATCTCAGGATTAGGAGACCATAACCCAGTCTGGGCACCTTCTGAGAACTTTCATTTTGTTCACTTCTCTCTTTCCACTTTTTTTTTTTTTTTAATAGCTTTGTATACTGGTGAGCCTGTAAACATAAACATTTTAGGTGTGGAGAACGGACCTCTAAAGGAAGACCTGAGAGTCTTCGGCAAAATGTAAGTAAAGAAAAATCCCCTCACTCTGATTAAAAACACCAAAAACCACCCCTCTGAGGAGACTTTACCTTTAAGAATTAGGCAAAGGGGGCGGTCAGCAACTGAGAGACAGGGACAAACATTTTCTGTTTCTAATGGTCCATGTCCAATCCTTCAAACTGAGGCTTTATCAAAATAATTTTTTTTTTTTCTAGAGAGCAGAAAATCCTCACTAGCAGGAGCTATTTAAAGTCTCTTGGCCTTACATTGAAACTGCAGATTTGGCAGGAGCCGGTTTCAGCTGGATTTTCTGGGCAGTAAGTAATGCAGCAGCAAATTTACTCTTTTTAGTATAATGGCAACCGTCGTTGGAAGGAAAGGGAATGACTTCAGGCCGTGCCAAATTTTAAATGAAAAATCTAACTATAGCCGTTCCTTGCGCTTTCTGGGAGAGGGCTGAATGATTGCGTGGGAAGCCAGGGTGAAGGGTGACCTCAACCTGCCCGCTTTGGAGACTAGCTCGAGGGATAGCTGAGGTCAGCTCGCCCCACACCTGGCCCCTGGGGAGGATTTGCAGTCATGTGACAATGAGAGCAGCATGGAATTGAAAAGCAACTTAGCTGGGTTGAACCCGGGTAGAGCTGGTATCAAGGGAAGGAGGTTTCCTCTTTGATCTCTGAGCCCTTGAGCTGCAGCATGAGAAATAATCAGAGTTATGGTGTAAACCAGCCAGAGAGTCTCCGGGGCCTTTTTTGGATTCCGTACCAGGCAGGGGTAAGTCCCTGATGGAGCAAAGGAGACATCATGGTGCACATTCGTCCTTATGTAAGTGACGGGAAGCAACTGCTTACTTTCAATGATTTCTCTTTCCACTCTATAGCTTTCTATCCCCTGACCTTCCACTCCACCTTAAAAATGAGTCATTTTACAAAAGCAGACTTCTTTGTGAATAATAATGTAAGTCTCAAGTTATTTCTACCAATCTAAAAGTAGATATTTGGAGTAGAAGGTACAATCTGAGCTAAACGCAAATTAAGTTATACCAGAGAATGTCTAGAAAACTCATGGGATAGGGTTGCCAAAAGCATCTTTGCAAGAAGGATGGAACCTTCTGGAAGACGCCTCTCCCTAAATGAAGAGGAAGCCAGAAAGGCAAACTCAAACTAGTAAGAAACCTGAAGTCTGTGTACAGCATGGGGCCACACACACTCTGCGTTGGGACTACCATCAAAAAGTGTAAGAAAGAAGAGAAGAGGGGATTTCTCCCCTTTTTTTAGGCATGGTCTTTTAGCTCTACCCCTGCAGGGCTCAGTGCATCTGTGATGAGCCCAAGGGGAGACTTCAGTGACTGTCCTTAGAAAGTGTTAGAGGTGGTGCCCACCTAGTGTAACAGTCCCCAGAAAAAGGACCAGTGCCCCCAGGAAGATGCAGCGATACCCCACTCAGACAGCAGTGGAGCCCAGGATGCAGAGCAAAGCACAGAAGAGGCCACAGTGCCAGATGGAAACTGCAGCAGAGGTACCAG
Organism: Tursiops truncatus; assembly: GCF_011762595.2. Classification (NCBI taxonomy): domain Eukaryota; kingdom Metazoa; phylum Chordata; class Mammalia; order Artiodactyla; family Delphinidae; genus Tursiops; species Tursiops truncatus. Next base: position 48,168,789 of record NC_047050.1, read on the forward strand.
TCTCTGCAAAGGAGCTGATCAGAAGCTACACGTGAGATACCCAGATGGAGACGCCTATTAACTCTTGGGCAAAAGGAGCTTTTCGGGAATTTGAAGTACTGCACGAGCAAGTAGAGAAATGAGCCCCTAACAAGGTTTTTTAAACATAAACTCATTTATACTCATAGGTTGATGAGGTTGATGAGAGCTACAAAAAACAAAACAATGTTCCATTTGATAAGCAGCTCTTGCTTTGCTCTACTGTCGAACCAGGCAGCAAAACAGTCATAGGCCCCAGGATTACCTTCTTTCACGCAGGCTCCCGTGAGCAGTGGGAAATCGTATGCAATCTAATCACAGAAAAGACAACCACTGGAAGAACGCAGATTCACAGGACTCTCAGCAGTTCCCTTTAACAGACTGGTAAAGCGTAAAGCAGAGAGGATCGCTGACATCTGAGGCCAAGTTTAAAGGCCCTGTAGTCTCATGCCTACCAGGACGGCTTATTGTGGGGTAAACCCTGCAGATACCCCAGTGTTTTTTACTTGCTCCTCCCAGGGCTTTTCCAGGAAATGCAAAATGTATCCAGTAACATCAAATGAAAATTCTTCAAGACTTTTTCCTCTATGCAAAGGGGAAATAAAACATTTTTGGAAGCAGAAAATGAGCTATGTAAGCATCCTAACAGGTGGGTTTTAAGTTCTTCCACAAATAATACATTTGATCAGTGAAAAAAAATATGTCAAATGTTGTTTTATCATTCTTGGTAGACTATAAAAAGGATATCATTTTATTTCTCCTATCAGACCAAAAAAAGGTCACTTTCAAGTCAAAATGTGCGCGTAGTAGGACCTCAGTAAATACGCATTGGAAAATGACTGCCATTCAATGGACACCCTTGAAGTACTCTTTGCACATTCACAATGACCCTATTGTCCTCGTTTTAGACATTTTATAGATGAATATTTTATAGATGAAGTTTAGAGGGGTTAGTAACCAGGTATACAATTTAATAAATAAGACCATGAAAGATAAACTTAGTAACACTTAAAACAATGGATCAACCCCCAAATGACTTTTAAAGAAATTTTTTTTTCCAAAAATGAAAATATATTTGTTTTCTGATTGTTAATGTGTGCCCATTGTTAAATTTCCCAGTAATCCATAAACTTATCCTAAAAGAATTGCAAATAGAATCCCCAATGTGACAGTCATCCTGTAAGGTTACAGTTGGATGGGGGCAATGCACTTACATTGAAGCACAGTTACCCTCTTCCCAAGCTCAGCCCTACTAGTGGGCTTTGAAACTTATCTTGACTCAACTAACAAGGGTAGTTTCTTGAGATCTTGAGAATTTTATCAAATCTCTCTTACTCAGTTGAAAGATCTCTTTGCTTTTACCAAAAGCAGAACATGGCACCCCAGTGGAGGCAACCACAAGTGGGGAGAACCTTCAGGAGTGTGTTTGATTGTGTGATTTCCACTCTAGGGCAGCCTTACCCTCGTTCATCACCCCAGACCAAGTTGGAAGACCCCTAACTTATGCAGGACAACTATGCCACCAGCTATTCCTACAAAACTCCAGGGGCATAGGAAATTTTTAACAGTCTGAAAAGCAAAAGCACTTTTAAAAATAAAATTAACTCACACATGAAATTCCCTTTGGTGGTGAAAATTCTCCCAGATGAAATTATTAAACAAAAGTCACCTGAGAGCATAAATAGGTTAAATTACAGTTGACCCTTGAACAGCGCAGGTTTGAATTGAGTGGGTCCACTTATACATGGATTTTTAAAACATATATTGGAAAATTGGAGATTTGTGATAATTTGAAAAACAACTTGCAGACAAACCACGTAGCCTAGAAAATTGAAAAACTTATCTGTGTCATGAATGCATAAAATATATATAGATACTAGTCTGTTTTATCAGAAAGTATACACAAATCTATTATAAAAAGTTAAAATTTACCAACACTTACGCACACAAACACTTGCAGACGGGACGTAGCGCCATTTGTAGTTGAGAGAAATGTAAACAAACTTAAAGATGCCGTATTAAGTCATAACTGCATAAACTTAACTGTAGTATATACTGTCCTACTCTAATAATTTTGTAGCCACATCCTGCTGCTATTTTGGTGAGCTCAAGTGTTGCAAGTATCTGCTTAAAATGCTGTATGATGCTAATCATCTGTGAGTGAGCGAGTGAGCAGTTTGTCTCTCCAGTAAATTGCATGTTGCAGTAAAAAGTGATCTTTCACAGTTCTTGCATATTTTCCATCATGTTCAGTGCAATACTGTAAACGTTGAATAACACCATGGGACCCTTGGTGCCACTAGTGTTGCTGGAAGTGCTCCGAAGAAGCAAAGTCATGACGTTACAAGAAAAAGCTGAATTGTGTGATACATACCTTAGATTGAGGTCTGCAGCTTCCGTTGCCCATCATTTTGAGATAAAGGAATCCAGGGCAAGGACCAATGTAAAGAAAACAAAGGAATTCGTAAAGCTTTTGCTGCAGCTACAACAGCAGGTGCAAACACTTTGCACTTTTCACAAAATACCTTTTTAACTTGTATTGAAAATGCAGCTTTTATGTGGGTGCAGGATTGCTGTAAGAAAGGCATGTCTAGAGACGCTAATATGATTCGAGAAAAAGTGAAATCATTATATGGCAACTTGAGCAGAGGGAAGGTGAAGGATCTAAAACTGGAGGATCTACTGCCAGCAAAGGATGGTTTGATAACTTTAGAAAGAGGTTTGGCTTAAAAAATCTCAAGATTATAGGAGAGGGAGCTTCCGCTGACCAAGAGGCAGCAGATGAGTTCCCAGATACTATCAACGGAATCACTGAGGAGAAAGGAAATCTCCCTGGACAGGTTTTTTAATTCAGGCAAAAGTGTCCTATTCTGGAAAGAGAAAAATGCCACAGAAGATATTTATCATCAAGGAAGAGAATCGAGTACCAGGATTTAAGGCAGGAATGGATAGTCTAATGCTACTGTTTTGTACAAATACTGTCTGGCATGGCATGTGATCAGGACTGTGGCTGCCCTTATCTACAAAGCTGCTAATTCTTGAGCCTTAAAGTGAAAAGACGAACACTGTCAGCTGCCAGTCTTTTGGATTAACAACAACAAGGGCTGGACAACAAGAACCCTTTTTCTGGATTGTTTCCATCCATGTCCTTTAAGACTTTTAAAATCCTTTTGTTATTGGACAATGCCTCTGGTCACCCAGAACTTTATGAATCCAACACTGAAGGTGTCAAGGTGGTCTACTCATCCCCAAACACATCTCTAATGCAGCCTCTAGATCAGGGCGTCATAAGGAACTTTAAGGCCCATTACACACAGTACTGTATGGAAAGGATTGTCAACACTATGGAAGAGAACCCCAATAGAATATCATGAAGGTCTGGAAGGATCACACCATTGGAGAGGCCATCTTTGTTCTGGAAAAAGCTGTGAAAGGCAACAAGCCCCAAACAATATGTTCCTGCTGTGTCCGGATGTTGTGTACGGCTTCAGAGAATTTACAACAGAGCCAATCAAGAAAATCATGAAAGAGACTGGATATGAAAAAAAAAAAAAGTGGGAGGTGAAGGGATTTAGGATATGAATCTTAGAGAAATTCAAGACACCACACGAGAGGAATTAACAGATGGTGATGAGTGCTTCTGAACAGTGCCAGACGACGAGGAAAGAGATGTAGACGAAGCAGTGCCAGAAAATAAATAGACATTAGACAATCTGGAAGAAGGCTTCCAACTGTTCAAGGCTGCTTTTGACTTCTGTTACAACATAGACCCTTCTATGACATGGGCATTGAAACTAAAGCAAACGGTGGAAGAAGGATTAGTCGTGTATAGAAGCATTTGTAGAGAAATAAAAAAGCAAAAGCGGCAGACAGAAATGGTGATGTATTTGCATGAAGTTACAGGGAGTGCACCTGCTTCTCCTGCATCCCCTTCCACCTCCTCCACCTTTCCCGTCTCTGCCACCCCTGAGACAGCAAGACGACTGCCTCCTCGTCCTCAGACTACTCGACATGAAGATGATCAGGATGGAGACCTTTTTGATGATCCACTTCCAGTTAATAAATAGCAAACAATCCTCATGCCATACAGTTAATAAACTTATCTGTTGTGTATGTGTGTGTGTCTTTGTGTGACTATCTAATGACTGTACGGCAAGAACTGTATGAGACATTTTTGTGTCATCATCACGGCCTAAATATTCATTGTGTAGAACATCGTGTGCAAGACTTGTATTGAAGGGTACTTCCCTGGTGGCACAGTGGTTAAGAATCTGCCTGGCAGTGCAGGGGACGCGGGTTCGATCTCTGGTCCGGAAAGGTCCCACATGCAACTCCCATGGAGCAACTAAGCCTGTGCACCACAACTACTGAGCCTGCACTCTAGAGCCCACGAGCCACAACTACTTAGCCCACATGCCGCAACTACTAAGCCCGTGCTCTGCAACAAGAGAGCCACCACAATGAGAAGTACACGCACCACAATGAAGAGTAACCCCCGCTCGCTGAAGCTAGAGAAGGCCCACACGCAGCAACGACGTTAGACCCAGTGCAGCCAAAAAAAAAGACTTGGATAGTCTGTCCTCGCATAGACATATGGTAAGTGACATTTAATATAAAATTAATAATGTGTTAGTTTTCCATTTCCATATTTCCTGTCTCCTGTCTCTCACAATTTAGGAAACTTCGTATCAGTCTATCATGACAAGTAAGTGTTTTTTTTTAAAAAGTACCGATGTTTCCAATACTGTATTATGAATATGGCTACAATATTATATGCTATAAAAATTTTATAATGATTCATTCACTAGTGTCTAGGCTACGCTACTGTGAAGCAATACACTAGGCTACCATAAAGCAGTGATATTGCTGTTGCTTCATTATCAGTGAATGCATCGTTATACCTGTCAATAAATATAAATTTCTTTTTTGATGTCTAATGTTAGTAATAGGTATAACACCTACAGTGTTTGTATCATGTAAGATGATATTGATGTAAGTACTGACAGACAGTTCATCTTGTAAACAGATGACATAAACTTATGATATCAATAAATACAGTACAGAACTGTAAGTGTATTTTCTCTTATGATTTTCTTAATATATTTTCTTTTCTCTAGGTCACTTTATTGTAAGAATACAGTATATAATACATATACCATACGAAAAATGTATTGACTGTTTATGTTATCAATAAGACTTCTAGTCAATAGCAGGCTATTAGTAGTTAAGTTATTGGGGTGTCAAAAGTTATATGCAGATTTTTTTTATAAATTTATTTTTATTTATTTATTTTTGGCTGCATTGGGTCTTCGTTGCTGCATGCGGGCTTTCCCTAGTTGTGGTGAGCAGGGGTTATTATTCGTTGTGGTGTGCAGGCTTCTCATTGCAGTGGCTTCTCTTGTTGCAGAGCACAGGCTCTAGAGGGCAGGCACAGTAGTTGTGGAGCACAGGCTTAGTTGCTCTGCGGCATGTGGCATGTGGCATCTTCCCGGACCAGGGCTCAAACCCGTGTCCCCTGCATTGGCAGGCGGATTCTCAACCACTGTGCCACCAGGGAAGCCCTATATACAGACTTTTGACTGCACCTCTAACCCCCGCATTGTTCAAGGGTCAACTGTACTTTACATTGCAGTGTTCGTTTTCTAGAATTTAGGGTTCCAGCTAAGCAAAACTACAAGCAACACGAACTCTTAAAAAGAACCCTGTAAGGTTACTATAGTTTGATCTCAACTATGTATATTTCTACCAAAAAAAAAAATGCTATTCTTTAGAAAGTAAGCTAAGCACTTCACATGGTTATCTCACTTAATCTTCACAACTTTATGGAGCAGATAGGATTAGCTGCACTTGAGAGGTAGGAAGCTGAGACTTTGAGAAGAAGTATGTCCAAGACCACAGAATCAATAGGTAGAAAGACCAGAATTCAACCCCTATTTGACTCTGTAGCTCACAGACTTGATCAGTGGGCCATTCAATGCAATATTAGAACTGCCACGTTTATCACAAGGCAATGAGCATGAAAACAGAAAACCAACATTGGAAGCGCAGGAAAGTGGAAGGAAAGAAAGAACCTGGATCTTTCAGAATTCTGATATCATCGATCCATAGAACCCTGGAACTACCTACCTCCAGATGTCTTTCTAAGGGAACAGTGTTGATCTTTTTTTCTTTCCAAGTAAAATTCCAAGAACAAGGAAATGCACAAAAATTAAGTGCACCATGCAATGAGTATTGGCAAGAGCACGCACCTGGGCAACTCAACCCAATCCAGATGCAGAACAGTATCATTACTGCAGAAACTTCCTTTATGCCCCTCCCCAGTCCACCTCTACCCCATCCTACTTACCAGGCAACAACTGCTGTGATTTTTTTTTTGTATCATAAGTTAATATTGCTTGTTCCAGGACTCATATAATGGAATCGTACAATATGTAGTCTTGGATAAGGCTTGTTTCACTCAGCGTGTAACAGGAGTAGTTCGTTGCTTTTTATTGCTGAGTATTGCATTATACACAGTTTGTTTATCCATTTGCCTGTTGGAAAACCTTGGACTGTTTCTAGTTTAGGGTTATTATGGGGGGAAAAGTGCAATAATATTCTTGTGCAAGTCTTTTTGTGGACATATGTTTTCATTTCTACAGGATAAATATCTAGAACTGGAATTACTGGGATAGGGAAAGTGTGTTCAGTTTTATAAGAGACGGCTGGATCATGTTACAAAGTGGCTGTACATTTTACCCAGTCAACAACAATGTATAAGTGTCTGGTTGTTCCACATGATTGCCCACATTTAGTGTTCAGTTTTGTCAATTTTAGCCATTCTGGTGAGTGGACAGTATCTCATTATGGTTTTACTTCACATTTCCCTAGTGACTAATAAAGTTGAGCATTGCTATAAAGCTACCATAATCAAGGCAATATTGTATTGGTGAAAGTATAGACACATTAATCAATGAAACAAAATAGAAAGCCTAGAAATATACACACAGAAATACAGTCAACTGATTTGTAACAATGGTGCAAAGGCAATTGATGGAGAAAGGATAGTCTTTTCAGCAAATGGTGCTGAACAGTTGGAGAGTCATGTGCAAATAAACAACTTTGTATCCATACCTTGCAACAAACACAAAAGTAAACTCAAAATGGATTAAGTATAAAACCTAAAACTATAAATCTTCTACAACAAAATGAAGGAAAAGATCTTTATTATTTTGGTTAGGCAAAGAGTTTTTTTATATTAGTATGATCCATAAAAGAAAAAAATAAATTGGACTTTATCAAATGTAAAAATATTTGTACTACAAAAATTTGTACTACTCACTATTGAGAGAATGAAAAGACAAGCTACAGACTAGAAGACAGTATTTGCAAATTATATTTCTGAAAAAAGTTTTCTATTCAAAATATAATAAAATCTCCTAAAACTCATCGATAAGAAAACAAACAGTCCAATTTAAGACTTAGTAGAAAGATCTGGACACCATTGAAGAAAATACAGAGGGCAAACACATATGAAAAGATACTCAACATCATTAGTCATTAGGGAAATAAAAATTAAAACTACAGAGTGATACCACTGCACATCTATTAGAATGGCTAAAAAAGTTAAGTATCAAGTACTGGCAAGGATGCAAAGTGACTAGAAGTCATTACATTGCTAGTAGGAGTACAAAATACAATATATTGCTACTAGGAATACAAAATGGTACAGATATTGTAGAATGCAGTATAGCAGGTTTGTTTTTGTTTTTGTTTTTGCTATGAAGATAAACATATGCTTATGATATGACTGACCAGCTCTCCTTCTGGATATTTACAAAAGTGAAATGAAAATCTCACACAAAAATCTGTATGTGAATGTTTATAGCAGATTAGTCACACTCACCAAAATTTAGAAACAACATGGATGTTATTTGATTGGTGAATGCAAAAACAAACTGGCACATCCATAAAAAACGTAGACAAATCCTAATTGCATTTTGCCAAGCATAGGAAACTAGACCCAAGAGGCTACATGTAATATGATAAATGATACCATGTATATGCCTTTCTAGAAAAGGCGAACTGTTGGAAAGATAATCAAACCAGTGGTTAATAGGGATAGAAAGTGAAGGATTTGGTTGACTAGAAAGGGAAATATGGGAATTTTTAGGATAATGGAACTATTTTATGTTGTGATATTGTGGTAGATACACAACTCTGAGCAGATGTCAAATCCCATAGAACTGTCCACCACAAGGAGCGAATTTTACTACATATAAATCCTAATAAATCAACAACAATGTGTGGGGAAACCACAGTAAATACAATCTATAGTAAATGAACCTAGTTGCATTAAAGTTAATGACATTACTACGCGAAATGGAAAATAGTAGTTTGACTGGATAATGTAAAGCAAAAGACTGAAAGAACCCGTACACAAATACTGTATTCTAGTTAGGATGCTTGTTTCTCACAGAACTATAGCTTGCCAGTCCTGAAACTATTTTATGCATATACTAGATTTGAAAACTAAGTATATAGTAGACATTAAGAGTTAGGTTTTTCAGTTAGACAAAGAAGTTACAAATGATGCAAGGGGTTGGGATGGAAAAGCTAGAATGAGCCCAGAGGCATTTGATTAGATTCACAAGCATCAATATGAATTCACATTTTTGTTTTGTGTGTATGTGTGTGTGTATGTGTGTTCATGTGGATAGATAGAGATAAATGTAGATGTGTGTATAGGCATGAGATACATATATATATATATATATATATATCTCCAAGCTCCTCTGTTCACTGAGAATGCCTAGAAACAATGAAGCGTTAGTAATAATTAATCCATCTAGCATCCGTATGATGGATTCTAAATACCATCCTCAAAAAAAAGGGACCAAGGAACCAAACTAGTTTTAGCCATGAAAGTTCAGTGAAGTGTGTGATCCTGGCTAGTATCCTGGAACAGAAAAAAACTCTGTAGAAAAGTGGTTGATTCCTGGCTTGTGGCAGAGAAAACATAAGGTCAGCTTGGACCATGTTGTGGTGCCAAAACAAAGGAAATGCTCCAAAAAGGATGGGGACATATCAAAAGGGCACAAGAACCAACCTGAAAGAGTTTCCAATAGCCAAAGGTGGAATTTTTGAGCAGTAAACTCATCAGTGATAATACTGTGTTATAACCCATAGAATTAAATAAAAATCCATGAGTTTGTACCAATATAATTAAATGCAGTATGGAACATTAAAAGGACATCAGTGAAATCACTGGTGAAAGCTGACTGCATTTTGTAGTTCAGGTAATAGTATTCTACCAATATACATTTGCTAGTTTCTATGTAGTTGTACTACAGTTATATAAGATGTTAACATGAGGGGAAGCTGGGTGAAAATTATATGGGAACTCTGTACTGTTCCTGTAACTTTTCTTTAAGTCTAAAATTCTTTCAAAATTTAAAAAAAAAAGTCTAGTAGGATCTAATATTAAAACTTCAATCCCTCATACAATGTAAAACTTCACAGACCCCCATTTCACTATGCAGCCGTTTGTTTCTCCAGAGTTAGAGCTGGGAGAGGGAGAAGAAGTGAGAATTAGAACAGCACTTACTTCACTGGTATGGTTGTAATATGACTTTAATACCACCTGGGTGTGGCAAATGATATCCAAATACTATTTCCTTTTTCTCATACTTTTCCTCAATCGCTTTTGTGCAGAAATCCTCCTTGCTGGGAAGCTCCAACTCATTTTCTGGCATGTGCACGTGCAAGCTCCAGGTAACCACCGGTGACCACTCCCCTCAGCAGCTACATCTGACTGTTGATCCATCTTCGACTGATGTGGACTTGCTCCAGGCAGGAAACAAGATGGCTCATGGCCAGCTCTCTCCCAAACTTGAGGAGATATTCACATTGCTGCCTCGTTCCCAAGTCTAAGAACAGAAAGGCAGCAGGAGTTTGCTTAATGGACCAGGCGTAAGTAATACAAAGGGTCTCTTCTTATGCATTTTATCTCTGACAAAAGAAAACACATTGAAAAGCTAGTAAGATTAGTAAATGGAAATTAATTGTAACATACCTATGAAAAATTATATCAGTAGGCTTTCAATGTATTGTGCTATAATCAGGGTCTTATTTCAGTACACATAAAGAATATTTATGTTCATTCTTGGCCCTGATCCCTCCCAACCAAGTTTCTGTTTTCACTTGTGGGAGTTCTCAAGAGTATCACCTGCAGACAAGCGGCCAGAGAGCTTGCTGCCTCCCATGTCTCTGCCCCCGGTGTTCTGATCACCTACATCTTTGCTCAGAGGTGCTCTACTCCTCATGAATGCGTGCCTGACAGACAGCTGCTGCTTCCCAAACATCCATGCTTAAAGCTCACTGCTGGATGACTTACTTCCAGGAATCCGTCATGAATTTCTGATCACCTTTTAAAAAATGCAAAACTAGAATAAAGCAATGTTAAACATTATTTTTTTAAAAAGAAGCAAGTTACTCCCTCTTGAGAGAGCACCAGAATCACAACTAACTGCTGAACAATCATCGACAGGAAGACACTGGAACTCACCAAAAAAGATACCCCACATCCAAAGACAAAGGAGAAGCCACAATGAGATGGTAGGAGGGGCACAATCACAATAAAATCAAATCCCGTAACTGCTGGGAGGGTGACTCACAAACTTGAGAACACTTATACCACAGAAGTCCACCCACTGGAGTGAAGGTTCTGAGCCCCAGGTCAGGCTTCCCAACCTGGGTGTCTGGCAACGGGAGGAGGAATTCCTAGAGAATCAGACTTTGAAGGCTAGCGGGATTTGATTGCAGGACTTCAACAGGACTGGGGGGAAACAGAGACTCCACTCTTGGCGGGCACACACAAAGTAGTGTGCGCATCAGGACCCAGAGGAAGGAGCAGTGACGTCGTAGGAGACTGAACCAGACCTACCTGCTAGTGTTGGAGGGTCTCCTGCAGAGGCAGGGGGTGGCTGCGGCTTACTGTGGGGACAAAGACACTGGCAGCGGAGGTTCTGGGAAGTATTTCTTGGTGTGGGCCCTCCCAGAGTCCTCCACTGGCCCCATCGAGGAGCTGGGTAGGCTCCAGTGTTGGGTCGCCTCAGGCAAAACAACCAAGAGGGAGGGAACACAACCCCACCCATCAGCAGAAAAGTGGATTAAAGTTTTACTGAGCTCTGCCGACCAGAGCAACACCCAGCTCTACCCACCACCAGTCCCTCCATCAGGAAACTTGCACAAGCCTCTTAGATAGCCTCATCCACCAGAGGGTAGACAGCAGAGGCTAGAAGAACTACAGTCCTACAGCCTGTGGAACAAAAACACATTCACAGAGAGACAAGATGAAAAGGCAGAGGGCTATGTACCAGATGAAGGAACAAGATAAAACCCCAGAAAAATGACTAAATGAAGTGGAGATAGGCAACCTTCCAGAAAAAGAATTCAGAATAATGATAGTGAAGATGATCCAGGACCTCGGAAAAAGAATGGAGGCAAAGATCGAGAGGAGGCAAAGATCAAGAAGATGCAAGAAATGTTTAACAAAGACCTCGAAGAATTAAAGAATGAGCAAACAGAGATGAACAATACAATAACTGAAATAAAAAAATACACTAGAAGGAATCAATAGCAGAATAACTGAGGCAGAAGAACGGATAAGTGACCTGGAAGGCAGAATGGTGGAATTCACTGCTGCGGAACAAAATAAAGAAAAAAGAATGAAAAGAAATGAAGACAGCCTAAGAGACCTCTGGGACAACATTAAATACAACAACAGTTGCGTTATAGGGGTCCCAGAGGGAGAAGAGAGCGAGAAAGGACCAGAGAAAATATTTGAAGACATTATAGTCGAAAACTTCCCTAACATGGGAAAGGAAATAGCCACCCAAGTCCAGGAAGTGCAGAGAGTCCCAAACAAGATAAACCCAAGGAGAAACACGCTGAGACACATAGTGATCGGCAAAAATTAAAGACAAAGAAAAATTATTAAAAGCAGCAAGGGAAAAAAATATCAGCAATGAAAATAAAAACGTTAAATTGCTTGGGGAGGGGAGAGAGGTTACTGCATTTTTAGATTTGGGGAGATTACATTCTTACATTTAAAGGTTACCCTCAGAGGCCAACCCAGTATTTTTATAGAGGAGGAAAAGGAGGGATGGCTCCATAGCTTAGACAACAACACAGGCCAACCCTTACTGCTGACGCTGCAGCATGAAGGGCTGTAGACAAAGAAGTAGCAGGCAAGGCTGGGCCGGTGGTCCATCTACTGAGCATCTCTGATGTGGCTTCTAGGGGCAGCCCGTGGAGAGAAAGGTTACTCTGTGCTACATCAGACACTAAGCAATAGGGATGTGCTCCTTCATTCTCCACACCATGATGTCGCAGGAAAGGCTGAGGAGAAAAAAAAAAAAAAAAGAAAGAAGCACAGGGCTTCCCCGGTGGCTCAGTGGTTAAGAATCCGCCTGCCAATGCAGGGGACATGGGTTCGAGCCTGGTTCGGGAAGATCCCACATGCCGCGGAGCAACTAAGCTCGTGTGCCACAACTACTGAGCCTGCGTGCCACAACTACTGAAGCCCACACACCTAGAACCTGTGCTCCGCAACAAGAGAAGCCACTGCAATGAGAAGCCTGCGCCCAGAAACGAAGAGTAGCCCCTGTTCACCGCAACTAGAGAAAGCCCACGTGCAGCAACGAAGACCTGATGCAGCCAAAAATAAATTAATAAAATAAATAAAGTGCCCCGGTGGGGCGGGTCAAATGAGTACCAGGTTTCCTTCTGGGGTGATGAAAATGTTAAAAATATAAAAGTAAAATAAAAAATAATTTAAAAAAAGAAGCACAATTTGTTCTGGAAAGGAAACGTAAAGTGAGGATGGTGCCTAACCAAGAATGAGTAGGGCAGGGTAGGTTCCTAATGAACCAGAGTATCAAAGCATGAAGAGGATGGAAGAGGAAAATGGTAGAAGACATGCAAGAATAAGAAACAGCTTTCAAGGCAGAAGGAAGAGGATGAAGGAAGGGATAGAGAAATAGCATGTCAATGACCTTAAGCAAATCGTGGTGACTGAAGCATAAAGGGTGAAACACAGAGTTGCAATAGTGGAGATTATAAAAGAGAACATTGTCGGGCTTCCCTGGTGGCGCAGTGGTTGAGAGTCTGCCTGCCGATGCAGGGGGCATGGGTTCGTGCCCCGGTCCAGGAAGATCCCACATGCCACGGAGTGGCTAGGCCCGTGAGCCATGGCCGCTGAGCCTGCGCGTCCAGAGCTTGTGCTCCGCAACGGGAGAGGCCACAACAGTGAGAGTCCCGCGTACCGCAAAAAACAAAAAAAGAGAGAACATTGTCAAGATTTTAGGGGGCAAAGGAACTTGTTCTAAAGAGCTGTGCTGCGTGATACAATGCCTCTAGCCACATGTGATTAATTAAATTCAAATTTAAATTAATTAGAATTAAATTAAAATTTCAGTTCCTCCAACACGTTTCAAGAGCCTTTACCACACTGGCTAGTGTTTAGAGTATAGAACATGTCCACCATCGCAGAAAGGTTTCTTGGACAGCATCGCCAATGGCAATGGGAGTGTACATAGAGATTTGTAAAAGTTGTTTTAAATTTCTTGCCTGAGGAGATGCAGAAAAGAGCAATTTTTTAAAATGCAAATATTTATTTGTGGTTGCCTATATCACTAGCTGAAAAAAAAGTGGTATATTTTGGTTTTGCTAAACTCTGCTTTTCCAGAAAGATGGATACCTGAGCCAATGAGGAATAAAGCCGCGTTTCATGGGGAGAAAACTTGGTGGTGTCAGTGCAAGGAAGAGAATCGGTTTCTTCCACTTTAGGGGTAATTAATTCTTTCCATGGGCTTGGAAATGGAGAACACAGCTTAATCAGTTGTCACAAAGTGAACATACCCATTTAATTGACATCCAGATGAGGAAACAATATTACCAGGATCTCCAAAGTGCAGCCCCTCTGTGCTTCCTTCCAGGTACCACTCCCTCAAGTATAACCACTGCTCTGTTTTTGCCAGTTTTAAAATTGTATGCAAAGATTTAAGTATGCACTTTTTCACATCCGATTTATTTCACTCAGTACCATGTTAACTAATGTGTGTCATTACACGAATTTTTAAATTCTTTAATTATGTCGCAAGCATACAGGAGAATGAGCAAAACGTGTATGTAAATTTAAGGTGAAATTAGAAAATAAAAACTCATGTTCCCTCGCACAAGTTTCTGAAATGGAGTTTTACCAGATCTTGATTCCCTGTGTGCCCTTCTTTCACTGCACCTGTCCCTCTGCAAACTGAGAAGTAACATCAAACCTGGTTGTATAAGGAAAGGGTAACATGGGCACGGGAGATGAAGAGTCCAAAGGCGAAGACAAGCGGAACAGAGTGTCTTGAGTCTTGCTTCACGTCGCTGAGGATTTATGAGAACCCCTTCTGGGGATGTCTGTGAAAAAGGACTCCCGTGAGTTCTGGGAAACCAAGGGCTCACAGCAGTCAGGGCACGTGGGAGGGCTGCGTATGGTCCAGGAATGTACTGTTGACCTGAAACAAATAGACTGCCAGATATTTCTCCAGTAAAGATGGGTTTATTCAAGATCAGCAGAGAATTGCAATTCTGGGTCTGCAGCCATGATGAGGCATATGCAAGTCCCCAGACAGCAAGGGAAGGAGGATGCTTTTATGGAGGGGAAAAGGAAGTTGCGAGGGATGTAGTAAACAGAGTCCACGGCTTTTCATAGACTGAGTCCTTGCCAGGGAAGAAGTGTTCCTTCCTCTTGGGCTCTTCTATCGTCGTGGGGGGGGAGAGCGCCCCCTTCTGGTCTCCCAACTCTATTTAATTGAGGTTTCTGTTTATTCTTTGTTTTTTTCTTTTTTAACAGTATCCACCTTGTGAGCTGCTCAGTTTTCTCTGCCTCTCCTTGCTCAAGAGTAGGACAGAAGCGAATACATCTGTGAAGCAAAATGATTGTTTTCAGCTGAGCAGGCAGCAAGAACGGGAGGACCCCTCGGGAAGTGCTTCAACGCCTGATCGAGCCAGGCCAAGTTCAGGTAAGATTCTAGCCCTGCCGATTCCAGCCACCCCCCAACCCCTGCAGACTCTGTTTTTCCAGTTAAACATATGAGAATTGGCAGTGTATCTTGTAAGAATAACCCTGAGCCTGTCGTGTCCAGCTGCCCCTCTTTCCTGGTCCTCATTCTTGCTTCTGTTGATGACATTCGAGATAAATCATAGACGTTTCTTCAGGAAACAGTAAGAGAGAAAGGAAATGTCCCCTCCTTAAAGAAAACCTCTTGTTGAAAGGCCCTGTGTTAAAAGGCCCTGGTCCACCAGTGGGCAGCACCACATCGAGGCGACCCGATGCACAGTGTTGTCAGGAGAGGTGGGAGATGGCGCCCCAAACCAACTGCCCGATTTTGCTGTTGACTAACTAGCTTTGCTTCTCCCGGACCTGATTAAATAAAGGCGGAATATAACTGATTGCGTTATTTCCCCTCCTTGTCAATAATAACAAAATCCTATTTTCTAAATGGGCGCGCATTGTAGGCTATGGTAGAGGAGGGGCAGTCAGAGACCATTTCAGACAGAGGTGGAAAATAAACTCTTGTCCTACACTGCCTGGGGTTTAAGCCCGAGGCAGAATCATCCCTTTGCTTCCTTGTTGTTTGCCTTTATCCACCACCACACTCCCAATTCCAGGTGAGAGACGTAAACACAGCAGGCTCTTAGAGAATTAGTTCTGTTCATACTAAGAATTCCGAAAAGCACCGTTCATTGCTAGCGGCAGAGCCAATGCGAGGAGGAAAGGATTGGCTCTTCCGTTTGGAACGTGCATCTAAGGCTTGTCTTCCATGCAGCCCCACAATTGCCAGGGCCCAAAGGGTTTCAGGGAGGTGAGTGCACATCCTGATCCTGGGAAAGGGCTCCTGAACTCATCCCAAGGTAAAGCAGCAGCAAAATGAAGGAGGCTTGTTTATTTAAATGTAGTAGGAAAGCAGTTTATTTCCCACTAGAAACAGGAAAGTGGGAAATAAACTAGTTTTACCAGTTTCTAGTTCTGGCTGGAGGGAGTTGGTTTGCTGTAGCATTTGCAAAAATGTATTTCATGGAACCGGTGAAGGACGCTAACAGTTACGTGAGAAGGGATTTTTGTGGTTAAATTTACTTATCAAACAACAGATTTAAATAAGTTAATGCCTAATTTGCTATTAATTGTAATATTAAATTAACTAGGACATTCCAGCTATGGTAGTTAGTGAACCATTTATTGTATTTCTTTGGTCAAATATGAAAATAGCTCATACTCAGTTCTCTCATTAAAAGTCAAAAGCATTACTTTGGGGATGCTGTAGTTTTATTTCCAGAGGGAAAGATGCACTTTAAACCACAAGAGGGCAGCAGGATTACATTTTTAATCAAATGCCTCGAAGCTCAACCTAGGGCCTAAAACCATAATTATAGTGTAACAATTGCATGTTTTTCTCCAAATGGTTCTTATTAATTCTGATGGCGTTTTATGAGGAAAGTTATTTTTAAAGTTTCTGTGACTATGGTTTGTTACATATGAGACTACTTTCAAAGAGTGCAATAATTGTAGTGAGTGAATTAAAGTGCCTCACTAGGGTGAATTTAGGAAAAACCTTTAAACTTCACATTTAAAGATCACATCATTAAAATTCTACAAGTATATCTCTTCTATAATATTAAAGGGATTAAACAAAACTATATTTAGCGATGGATAAAACTTGTCATGGTTTAGGTGTATGAATTTTTTTTTTTTTTTTTTGCGGTAAGCGGGCTTCTCGCTGTTGTGGCCTCTCCCGCTGCGGAGCACAGGCTCCGGACGCGCAGGCTCAGCGGCCATGGCTCACGGGCCCAGCCGCTCCGCGGCATGTGGGATCTTCCCGGACTGGGGCACGAACCCACGTGCGCTGCATCGGCAGGCGGACTCTCAACCACTGCGCCACCAGGGAAGCCCAGGTGTATGAATTTTTTATAGCCATTATGTTGTAATACCTTTTAATAGGTATATGTATCTTTAAAGTTAGACCTAGTTAAAATGAGGAAATCAGTAAGCATGAAAATTTACAATGAATAACCTTAATTTAACGTAAAAAATAATGGAGTACTTTTTTGCTCTGAATCTACATTTTCTTCACTTTTAAGATGCAATAAAATGTCAGTAATTCTATTTAGCCACCAGGTGGCGCTGCTTACTTAAACAATGAAATACAGATGGAAAGAGGAAATTGAAGATCCAAGAATTATACATATCCAACACATATCCAAGGTCTTTGAGAAAATATGTTAGAAAAATCTGGAAAGGAAAATCTGGGAGGAAAATGCACCGTCTGGAGCAGATACTTAACAGAACTACATGAAATCCTTGAAATTCATTTAATGGTGAAACTTAAACATGGACGCTGACATTTTCACAAAAAACCAAAAGACAAGAGTCTATTCTAACAAAAATCTCGCCCCATGGAAGCTACTTATTTTTACCCATGAAATTGTTCCTTTTGTTTCGCAGGCAATGAAAATCAATTGCATTTTACTACCTTTCACATTAGTAAAAGGGGAAAGAAAATTGTTCCCTAATTCAGCAAAAGGTGGAGGAATCAAACAAATAGCGTAATCTGTATCATCTGTATAGATGCGGTACAGAAGTATTTATATGTATAGAAGTAATTATATGTGTAGATAAGCCAAACTTCATCCTTATTCATGCATTTGCCAAAAATATAGTTTTATTTAACTTGGGGGGGGATAAATGACTTGATTATAGATACCTGCTAGAGCACAAATGAATTTGGAATGCATTAACCCTTTCATTAAAATGTGCTTTACAGTGATTACTTGTAATATAACCAATCAAATGATAACAGTATTATGAAATTTGACAAATATGAACATGGTTATAAGTTTACAATGCACTGTTGTCAAACTACATATAGGAAAAGGAACTACTAACACTTATTGAGGCCCTAAGCTGGTAGGGATTTTTTTTTTCATTTATTATTTCTGTTCTCAGTGTTGCAAAGAGAACTAGAATTTAAATTCTAGTTTTGACCCTGAAAGCCATGCTATTTCCACCAATGTTGATAAAATCAAGGAGGAGACAGGAATGCCACCTGAGCTCTCCCCAATGCCTTCTGCAAAGATCACTAAATAACTCTGAACTTCTTTCCCTCTGAACCCAGATGGAGCTTGGGATTCTCAACTCAGCATTCCAGGTAATTGATACTAATTCCACCATTGATTAATGGCAGAGAGCCAGGTTGAAACCTGTTTGCCATCTTGGCTTTTTCAGTCACATTGCTCCTAAGTAGAAGTTCTCTTTTCTCAAAGTTTATGTAAAGTTCTAGAAGCAATTACCAGCCATGTAACACTAAATATTAACAGAAGGTTGAGATATTTGATTTTAGTTCATGAAGAAATTAAGTACATATTTATTTGTAGACGTTTTATTGGCAGTGAACAAATGCCTAAATCTTTTCTTTAGTTTTATTAATTTCCTGTAGAGGAAGATATATGCCCTAAAATGTTAATATTTGAATTTTTGGTTATCTAATTAAACAAGATAGTAATAAAATAATAGCTAGCATTTAATGAGTCCTGAGCACTTAGCCTGTGTCACCTGCTGTTCTAAGTGCCTTTTATGTGTCCTCTCAACAATCCTATGAGCTACTTATTATTATCATACCCATTTAACAGATAAGCAATTTAAGGCAAAAATTTGTACATCGGTAACCACAAATCCAGGAATTTTGTGACACCTTTGGGTCAGGGTTGGCAGGATCACGGCCTCAGACACTTTTCTCCATTGGTCACTGGATCATTTGCTGATCTTGATTCAATCAAATTAAACATTGTGCTAGGTATTGATTTATTTTTTTCTCAGCTATGAACCCTTTCTCTACTCCGCTTTGTGGTGCTGGGGCTGGAACTCTGCAGACAGCAATTCTGCTTTGCCAGCTTCTCCTGTGAAACTCTGCAGGAGCAGAGGCAGGAGCAGTGCCTTCTCGTAGAAGCAGCTGAATCCAGCCTGCAGTTTCTCCAATGTCTGTAGTTTTTCCAACATGGCCGTGTTCCCAGCGCTTGCAGAAGCGGCCTCATTGCACCTTCCTCAGGGATTCCACCAGCTGAGCACAATTACCCTTTCCTCCAGTTTTTGAGGGCCCCTTCTCCAGGCTACAGTTTAATAATTTCAACCCCTTCCCTTTGCTCCTCCAGCCCTAGAGGTGGCAGCTCTTCCTACAGTTACTGTCTCTGTAAAAATGTTTTGCTTTTAGGTTACCTAGTATTATGGATTGAATAGTGTTTCCTTAAAAGATGTTGAATTCCAACCCCCCAGTACCCGTGAGTGGAACCTTATTTGGCAATAGGATCTGTCAAAAACCAAACTCTTCACAGTGAGTAAAACAAAGGAGAAAGATGAGTTTATTACAAGGGTTTCCACCTGTAGGGCAGGAAACTCAAGGCTCTGGGAGCAATGAGTTCTGATTTGCTCACTGACTAAGGGGCTTAATGGGGCAAAGGTGGAAGTTATTTGCCCTTTTCATCTGATTGGTTGCCTAGGGATCTTCCTCCCTATTTAGGTTGAGGCAGCTGCGTCAGGGCAACAAGCAAGTTCAGACCAGACCTGAAGAGACTTGGCGGTCAGGGGACTGGCTGAAGCCCTCTGCTGATTTCTGAGAAGAGCTGTAAATTCCTGCAACTTAGGTACGATTAAGTGTTGTTTTCTTTTCTTTTCTTTGTTTTTTGCGGTACGCGGGCCTCTCACTGTTGGGGCCTCTCCCGTTGCGGAGCACAGGCTCCGGACACGCAGGCTCCGCGGCCATGGCTCACGGGCCCAGCCGCTCCGTGGCATGTGGGATCTTCCCGGACCGGGGCACAAACCCGTGTCCCCTGTATCGGCGGGCGGACTCTCAACCACTGTGCCACCGGGGAAGCCCAAGTGTCGCTTTCTTTAATGCACTTGCAGTGGCCAACTCCGTTTTCTCCCTGACATGAGTGATTCCTTTAAGTTTTGATTCTATAGGCCTTCACAGTTGGTCAGGTTAAGATGAGATCACTGGGGTAGGCCCCAATGCAGTATGACTCAGTCCTTATAAAAAGGGGAAATTTGGACACGGAGACAGACGCTCACACACAGAGAACACCATGTGAACATGAAGGATGTATCAGCAAACCAAGGAATGCTAAATATTGCCAGAAAACGCCCAGAAACGAGGAGAGAGACAAGGGACAACGTCTCCGTCACAGCCCTCAGAAGGAAGCAACCCTCCTGACACCTTGATCTCGGACTTCTGGCCTCCAGAACTGTGAGACAATAAACTTCTGTTGTCTAAGCCCCCAGTTTGTGGTACTTTATTATGGCTGTCCCTGGAAATTCATACAGCTAGTTAACAATATGATTCTCAGTTAACCAGTTTTTAGGTTAACTTCTCTGTTAAAATAACTAGTATGACCTCTCTCTTCTGAGTACTAAATAATATAATAAGTACAGAGAATCATAGATTCTGTTTTTATGGTAATTTTAAAGGTCACCTGCTTTACGTCACTGCCATGTGATTCTTATTTAACTTTAGCAGGTGCATTCGTTTGCTTGGGCTGCTATAACGAAGCACTGCAGACTGCGTGGCTTAAGTAACAGAAATTTATTTTCTCACAGCTCTGAGGGCTAGAAGTCTGAGATCAACGTGTTGGCAGGGTTGGTTTCTTCTGAGGTCTCTCTCCTTGGCTGATAGATGGCCATCTTTTCCCTGTGTCTTCACACGGTCTTCCTTTGTGCATATCTGTGTCCTAATCTCCTCGTCTTAAAAGGAGACCAGGCATATTGGATTAGAGCCCACCCATATGACCTCATTTGAACTCAATCACCTCTTTAAAGACCGTATCTCCAAATACAGCCATATTCCGAGATACTGGCGGTCAGGACCTCAACCTATAAATTTTGAGGTTGACACAATTCAGCCCCTACAAGCAGGAATCTTTGATAAAGAAAATGTTAATGCCTTGGGGTCACACAGCCTCCTTTTAGGGGCTCTTTGGAAGGCTGCGTGGCAGACCTTCAAATACTCCTCTTGTCGAAGGTCACAAATCTGCCCTTTAATAATAATCTAGTTCGGGCTGTTGCCCAAGTTCACTCTCCCGGGCAAGTTGAATAGCCACCCAAGCCACCGTAGTAACAATTTTGTTGAAAAGAACCAAAATGGTAGTTGATATAGATGAATAACATAGAAATATCTAAATGCCCCAAATTTTTAAGAAACTTTATGTCCATTTACTAACACTTCTGCATAGGGGCCAGAAATATGGTCACTCTTGAAATGCCTGTATAGTTACTGAATCATCCTCTGGTTTAGCGGGAAATCGCTACATTCTGTTTCTAGAATTCCTCCAAGGCAATTGTTCTTGCATTACTCTTCCCTGTTGCACCTGCTTGCTTTCTTCCTTTTCTTGCCATTTGGTTTCAAGCATAGCAACCAGTGAACAAAAGGTGCCTCCCTCCTACATCCCCAGCCAGTCCCCACGGAGGAGGGAAGGTGGATGATACAAACCGAAAGAAAAGTGAGAAGCTGAGGGGTTCTGTACGTGAGACCCCAGGGTGCTGACTGCTTATCTTGTTCTTATAGCTTCTGCCACACTATTGATTGGGATCTTACAAGTCGAAGAGAGAAAAATGAACACTTTTCTAGAAAAATGGACCATTCGTTAAAAGGTCTAAGGATGGGCAGTCTGTAAAAGAGAAACTGCAAATGATCAATACAAAAAGATGCATCTTCTCTCTAATTATTCAAAGTCACGTTGGGGGATATTCGAGATGGATCACAATTTCCCCACTCCTGGTTTCCATGACGAGGCCGTTTCTCTCAGTACTCCTGGTCGTTCTCTGTTCTTTTATCTACCTGTCTGCTGAGAAGGGGGAGTAGCTTATTTACATAGTAAATTTGAGAAGGGTACCCTTAGCTTAGTGGGCTTAGCTAAGGCTCCAACCATCTTTTTTTTTTTTCTCTCTCTCTCTCAGCTGGGTTCCAGCTTTCTCCTGAGAGTTTGCTGCTTACAGGAAGCACTGTTTTCCTCTTCTCCCAGCTCTGCCCCTGGAGAGAGAGATGAAGGTTGGTGGGAAGGCTGGAGCTTCTGTAACCGGTGAGCAAATTTCCTTATTCTGAGGTTTGTGTAACAAGTGCGTTCGGCTCACACATGAATCCACCTCGCTCTTGACTAGCCTCTCTCAGCACAGATGTTAGTTTGGTCTCTTCCTTACTCTTTGTTTTATTTATCTATTTGTTGAGTGGAGAAGAGGGATGCTGTTTGTTGGAAACTGTCTTATAGACCACACCATACTGGTCATAATTTACTTCAATGCTCCATGAACAATCAGTACATCTAGAGTTAAAGTTATTGCTGAGAACTTGGGTTTACAAAACTGAGCCTACCAATACAGGATATGAAAAACAGTTCAAAAGAACTAACAACATCTTTAAATGGAAATACCGGTTTCTGTCAGTTTTAAAGTCTTTATGTTCACTTATATTTCCTCATCAAAGCTTTTCCACACAGTTTAAGTCTGGATTAAATCTCGTCTTCCCCTTCCTCTGTTACGTATTATACCTCTCGTGTAGCAGGTGCCAAAATCTGCCTTGTTGTACAAGTGTTTGAGTATTGTTTTCACTGGAGATCAGGGGCTGTGGGTTATTGTAATTATATGCTTCCAACTCCAAGATACGTGCCCTGCATAGAGTTGTATTCGATAAATGTTGATTGATATCGATGAAATCACAGCTTCCCTGGAAGCTAACAAAGAACAAATATGGATTGCTTTATTAATAACTTAGAACTAAAGAGTTAGGTAATAAAGATGTGTTTATTCCACTTTACAAAATTGCTATAGCTAGACTAGATGATTTTCCACTGTTCTTGTTTTTTCAAACTCTGTGACAAACTTTATTTCTACTAAGTTTTGTGGAAATTAAATCTTAATAACTTGAAGTTTATTTCCTAAGTGTTATTTAATGGAGTCTGCAGTGATAATAGTAGTTCATTCTGTACATGAAGAAATACTTGGTAGTGGGAATAATTATCTCCTGTATCACTTTTTCTGGTATTTCCCTTCACATATATTTGAAATAATCATGTTTTCTCTTTATTCTTTTAAGAACTTAATTTGCAGTATCATAGCTATCATAACATGCAGGACTCTCTATTTACTCAAGTAGTTTACAAATATCAAGAACTCTGTACAATCATTTGTTATCCATAAAAGAACAAAAGGCTTCTAATTAGAGAACCTGATATATAGTCCTTGGTTGGCCACTTGTTACACATTTGGGCAAATAAGTTATTGTGGATCATTGTCACTTATTAAAAATGAAATAACTACTTCACGGGTTGAGAAAATAAAGTCAGATTATGTGTATAAATATGCGTTGTAAGTTTAAAGCCTTATATAAACATTAATTATTATCATTACTTGACAAGGAACACATTTGTAGATGTCGCCCTCTGGTCTCATGATTACGACAAAGATGCCCATATATGATCTTCAGTTTCTTGTTGGTATTACTTTGGTGCCTGGATGTATAGATGAAATGCCACATAACAATGCTATAAGCCTTAGTGGAATAGAGGTTAAAAAGCTCAAGAGACCAAACTCAAAGTCACAGTGTAAAGGATTCATTTACACGGTAAATGATTACACGTGTTTATATGCATAACCCATGAGTTCCAAGACTTCTAACACAAAGGTGTTACTTTTCTATTTTCTACGTTACCACCAGGAATAATTTTGCTAAACTCTCCAACACTTCATAACAAGAATCTTTTCCTCCATTGTCCAATAACACTTTCTCCCTGTCTGCCTAAGCTCTGCAACCCTCTCCCCGAGGTGTTTTCAGCTTTCGCTAAGTGTCTCTTCAAGGCCCTTCCACCTCCCTCCTAACCCAGGCTCAAAGGCAATGCCATGTTTTCGTCATGGAGTAGCTCCCTACTCCCAGGTTCCAGGTTTCTGTATCACTTACTATTACGTAATATCCACCCCAAAGCTTACTGGTCTAGTTGTTTTATTGGCTTAAAACAACTGCTTTAGTATAATCACGTATCCTATGGGAAAGGAATTCAAACAGGGCATGATAGGAATAGAAATTTGAGTCTTCTCTGTTCTGTGATGTCTGGGGCCTCAGTTGGGAAGACTATAGAACTGGAGCTTAAGATTGGGTACTAGAATCATCTGGAGACATAGTCATTCATTGTCCATGGTTGTTGCTGACTACTGGCTAAGTCCTCAGCTGGAAACAAATGAAGGGAGAGAACAGCTGTCCCTAAAGTATACACATACGGCATACGATTCCCTTATGGTCCAGTGACTTTTATAAGCTGAAGTAGCCCTTCAGTGCATAAGAGCACCTGTGATTAGCTCCACCCAGGAAAGTAGCAGCTATAGGAGTTCAGCTAGTTAAGAACAGATTGATGTTCACAGTTTATTATTAGATTTTCTTTTAGACTAGTTCTTCCTAAAATTAGTCTAAAACCAGTGGTATTGCAGTATTACAAGGGAAAATAATCTTTATATTATATTTTTTAAAACGTCAATCTACAAAAAGCTAAGATTTTATTATGCCACATAGATTTAAATGTGATTAGGTATAGGTTTGACACTTGTTTAATATTTGCTAATTATCATTTGTTTTATAGATACTAGTTAACTTATATTTTTTCAGTCCTATAAAAGGAATTTGTCCCCCCACTTTTTTTTTTTTTTTTTTTTTTGCGATACGCGGGCCTCTCACTGTTGTGGCCTCTCCTGCTGCGGAGCACAGGCTCTGGATGCGCAGGCTCAGCGGCCATGGCTCACGGGCCCAGCTGCTCCGCGTCATGTGGGACCCTCCTGGCCCGGGGCACGAACCTGTGTCCCCTGCATCGGCAGGCGGACTCTCAACCACTGTGCCACCAGGGAAGCCCTTCAGAATGTTTTTGAAAAAATTAAAGATGCTATAGAAAATTTGGAAGTCAAGTGAAAAATAGATTTATTTGGATAGGATTTTGTAAATTTAATGGACTGTAAGTTTTTATAGTTGGTAAGCAGGCATTTAATATACCATTTTAACAGTTAATGGCCTGAAATATAGAGGAGAATTCCTCTATGTATATATGTATAATTTTGAAGAGACACTATTAAGGATTTTGTACTTTTTCCTAAGGACAGTGTGAAGCTAGTAAGAATTTTAAGCAGTCCAGATATCATAATTTGTTGAAAGAGAGAATTCTGATTGTGGGCAGAGAGTAAAGTGGATGGGGTATGGACAGAGTGGACAAAAACGGAAAATCAAACATGGATCAATTACTTTGGTTCAGGTGAGCATTAATGGTAGCTTGGGTATAGATGATGGCAAAGGAGCAGATCAAAGTAGATAGAAATACATTACAGAATCAATAGTACTGACAATTTATTAGGGGTGTAGGGTGTCAGAGAACACAGTGTTAAGAATGACTGTGAGGTTTCTGACATAAGCAGCTGGGGAAGAGGAGCTGCCATTTATGAAAATAGAGATCACAACAAGAATAGCAGGTTTGGATGCTGGAAATCAACTTCATGAGTTCAGTTCTGGGTCTATGGAACATAAGATGCCTGTGAGGCATGTATTTTTGTAGGGGTTTAATAGAAATTCTAGTACAGTCTGAACTATATTTCTCCATTCTCTGCTGGGAGCTTTTCTTCTCCTATGATCACATTGGCTCATAACCTACATTGGTCCATGCTGTGTTATTCTTTGCTTTAATAGGTCAAAAGCATGAAAATATCAATGTATGTTCCCATAAAATGCAAAGTGCTCAGCCTGGTAATATGGAGATAGTGATGTATGCTGAAATGCTGAGTCAGGAGATGATCCAAGTTAACTTTCCGGACATCTGTAAATGATCAGTGGAATAATGACCATTAGCCTTCTAGTCAAGGAGGAGGATATTCTGGGAAAAATGGCTGGGATGGTCTACCAGCTTCAAGATCACAATAGCTAGGAGGATGGTGGTATGGGATGTTCCTCTACTTACTGATAATAATACCTGAATGTATTCCCACATGTCAAAAAATATTACTGTGTATAATAGCTTCCCTTGTCATTCCCCCATGCTTTCATCACATCTATGCTCAATGTCCCTCATGAAAGAGGGCTTCTCTGATCACCTGTGTGAATAGGTACCCCAGCTCATCACTGTCTTCCCTCATCTGCTTATTTATTATCATATTATTTATTGCCACTTGATGTATGTTTACTCATTTGATTTTTCTTTCCCCACCTCTACCCACTCCACTCTAGAATGTAAGCTTCTTTAGGGAAAGGACTTTTTTTAAAAATTTTATTTTGTTATACAGCAGGTTCTTATTAGTCATCAATTTTATACAAATCAGTGTATACATGTCAATCCTAATCCCCCAATTCATCACACCCCCACCCCCCACCACTTTCCCCCCTTGGTGTCCATACGTTTGTTCTCTACATCTGTGTCTCAATTTCTGCCCTGCAAACCGCTTCATCTGTACCATTTTTCTAGGTTCCACATTTATGCATAAATATACGATATTTGCTTTTCTGACTTAACTTCACTCTGTATGACAGTCACTAGATCCACCCACATCTCAACAAATGACCCAATTTCTTTCCTTTTTATGGCTGAGTAATATTCCATTGTATATATGTACCATATCTTCTTTATCCATTCGTCAATGAGCATTTAGGTTGCTTCCATGTCCTGGTTATTGTAAATAGTGCTGCAATGAACATTGGGGTGCATGTGTCTTTTTGAATTACGGTTTTCTCTGGGTATATGCCCAGTAGTGGAATTGCTGGGTCATATGGTAGTTCTATTTTTAGTTTTTTAAGGAACCTCCATACTGTTCTCCATAGAGTCTGTATCAATTTATATTCCCACCAACAGTGCAAGAGGGTTCCCTTTTCTCCACACCCTCTCCAGCATTTGTTGTTTGTAGATTTTCTGATGATGCCCATTCTAACTGGTGTGAGGTGATACCTCATTGTAGTTTTGATTTGCATTTTTCTAATAATTAGTGATGTTGAGCAGCTTTTCATGTGCTTCTTGGCCATCTGTATGTCTTCTTTGGAGAAATGTCTATTTAGGTCTTCTGCCCATTTTTGGATTGGGTTGTTTGTTTTTTTAATATTGAGCTGCATGAGCTGTTTATGTATTTTGGAGATTAATCCTTTGTCCATTGATTAGTTTTCAAATATTTTCTCCCATTCTGAGGGCTATCTTTTCGTCTTGTTTATGGTTTCCTTTGCTGTGCAAAAGCTTTGAAGTTTCATTCGGTCCCATTTGTTTATTTTTGTTTTTATTTCAGTTTCTCTAGGAGGTGAATCAAAAAAGATCTTGCTGTGATTTATGTCAAAGAGTGTTCTTCCTATGTTTTCCTCTAAGAGTTTTATAGTGTCAGGTCTTACATTTAGGTCTCAAATCCATTTTGAGCTTATTTTTGTTTATGGTATTAGGGAGTGTTCTAATTTCATTCTTTTACATGTAGCTGTCCAGTTTTCCCAGCACCACTAATTGCAGAGACTGTCTTTTCTCCATTGTATATCCTTGCCTCCTTTGTCATAGATTAGTTGACTATAGGCGCGTGGGTTTATCTCTGGGCTTTCTACCTTGTTCCATTGATCTATATTTCTGTTTTTGTGCCAGTACAATATTGTCTAGATTACTGTAGCTTTGTAGTATAGTGTGAAGTCAGGGAGTCTGATTCCTCCAGCTCCATTTTTTCCCTCAAGACTGCTTTGGCTTTTCGGGGTCTTTTGTGCCTCCATACACATTTTAAGATTTTTTGTTCTAGTTCCGTAAAAAATGCCCCTGGTAATTTGATAGGGATTGCATTGAATCTGTAGATGGCTTTGGGTAGTATAGTCATTTTCACAATATTGATTCTTCCAATCCAAGAACATGATATATCTCTCCATCTGTTGGTATCATCTTTAATTTCTTTCATCAGTGTCTTATAGTTTTCTGCATACAGTTCTTTTGTCTCCCTAGGTAGGTTTTTTACATTTTTTTCCCTGTAATTCATTTCTAATCTCATAGCATTGTGGTCAAAAAGATGCCTGATATGTTTTCAATTTTCTTAAATTTACTGTGGTTTGATTTGTGACCCAAGGTGTGATCCATCCTGGAGAATGTTCCATGCGCACTTGAGAAGAAAGTGTAATCTGCTATTTTTGGATGGAAAGTCCTATAAATATCAATTAAGTCTATCTGGTCTATTGTGTCATTTAAAGCTTCTGTTTCCTTATTTATTTTCATCTTGGATGATCTGTCTATTGGTGTAAGTGAGGTGTTAAAGTCCCCCACTCTTATTGTGTTACTGTCGATTTCCTCTTTTATAGCTGTTAGCAGTTACCTTATGTATTGAGGTGCTCCTATATTGGGTGCATATATATTTATAGTTGTTATATCTTCTTCTTGGATTGATACCTTGATCATTATGTAGTGTCCTTCCTTGTCTCTTGTAACATTATTTTAAAGTCTATTTTTTCTAATATGAGTATTGCTACTCCAGCTTCCTTTTGATTTTCATTTGCATGGAATATCTTTTTCCATCTCCTCACTTTCAGTCGGTATGTGTCCCTAGATCTGAAGTGGGTCTCTTGTAGATGGCATATATATGGGTCTTGTTTTTGTATCCATTCAGCAAGCCTGTGTCTTTTGGTTGGAGCACTTAATCCATTCACATTTAAGGTAATTATCGATATGTATGTTCCTATGACCATTTTGTTAATTGCTTTGCGTTTGTTTTTGTAGGTCCTTTTATTCTGTTGTGTTTCCCTCTTAGAGAAGTTCCTTTAGTATTTGTTGTAGAGCTGGTTTGGTGGTGCTGAATTCTCCTAGCTTTTGCTTGTCTGTACAGCTTTTGATTTCTGCATCGAATCTGAATGAGATCCTTGCCGGGTAGAATAATCTTGGTTGTAGGTTCTTCCCTTTCATCACTTTGAGTATATCATGCCACTCCCTTCTGGCTTGTAGAGTTTCTGCTGAGAAATAAGCTGTTAACCTTATGGAACTTCCCTTGTATGCCATTTGCCATTTTTCCCTTGCTGCTTTCAATAATTTGTCTTTAATTTTTGCCAATTTGATTACTATGTTTCTCTGTGTGTTTCTCCTTGGGTTTATCCTGTATGGGACTCTCTGCACTTCCTGGACTTGGGTGGCTATTTCCTTCCCCATGTTAGGGAAGTTTTCAATTATAATCTCTTCAAATATTTTCTTTCATTATTCTAAGTCTTTGTTAAACATTTCTTGCATCTTTTGATCTCTGCCTCCTCTTGATCTTTGCATGCATTCTTTTTCCGAGGTCCTGGATCATCTTCACTATCATTATTCTGAATTCTCTTTCTGGAAGGTTGCCCATCTCCACTTCATTTAGTTGTTATTCTGGGGTTTTATCTTGTTCCTTCATCTGGTACATAGCCCTCTGTCTTTTCATCTTGTCTATCTTTCTGTGAATGTGGTTTTTGTTCCACAGGCTGCAGGATCGTAGTTCTTCTTGCTTCTGCAGTCTGCCCTCTGGTGGATGAGGCTATCTCGAAAGGACTTATTTTGTTTACCATGTATTTCACTTCATAGAAGAAATCCTAGCACATAGTAGGTCTTCAGTAAATATTTGCTGAGTGAGTATTGGTTGAATAATTACTGGATGAGTGGATTACTGGAAACTGGGGTAGAGAACTAGGAAGAGGTGGCATGTAACCTGAAAACCATGGCATACGCATTCTTATTGTTAGAATGCCCTTTGTATGTTGTGTTCATCCTTGTCATACAGAAGTTTCATATTTTACATAATCATTCATATTTTAAATTTTCCTTTAGATCTTTGGGTCCTAAAATTCATTGATTTATTTCTCATGTCAGTGCAAAAGTTTGTGAATCTCTGTTCTATGACAATGGTCAAAATCTTTTTATTTCTTTAGTAGCCCACTGATTCGCCCCACTCTGTCCTAGTATTCATGCCCCATTTCTGTGCATACCACAGCCTGTAAATAAAAATCTACCAACTCTTCTAAAGGAAGTGGTCCCCTGGAAAGTTTTGTCAATTTATGTAATTCTACCCAAAGACCAGTAGATGTCGCTATTGAACAACATCCTGTTTCTTACTCTGCCCTG
The DNA here is from genome assembly GCF_011762595.2 of Tursiops truncatus. Taxonomy (NCBI): domain Eukaryota; kingdom Metazoa; phylum Chordata; class Mammalia; order Artiodactyla; family Delphinidae; genus Tursiops; species Tursiops truncatus. The sequence goes on from NC_047050.1 coordinate 48,198,972, forward strand.
AGAAGCGCAATAACATTGTCAGAGAAATGCCAGAGTTTTTCCAAAGTGAAATTTTGTGGGGTTTAGCTGCTTCAGTGCCACGGTAAAGGACATCGTCTGTGCTATTTCTTGTTCATGGTGAGAACTGCTTAAGGTGTATGTCTTACGGAAAGCATCTGCCCCACAGCAAGTACAGGTATCCTTGGTTTTTTTTTTTAAAGCCACTTGACTTTTAGGAAAGACCTACATTAGTAGCTGTTTTCACTAGACCAAAAAAATTCAAAGAGGATTTATATTTTATGAAAAAGCTGTTTCGTACTAATATAGGTCTTTTGTAAAAGCAAAGTGGTGTAAGGTGAACTTTTGGAAAACGGGGAGGGGGCGATCTGCTTTGCTTTACGCCATTTACGCTCCAAGGTTTCATAGGAATGCTGTACTATCGGATGGTGGGGGAAACCTGTATCTCATTTTCTCAAATGCTGTGGAGTTGACAGCTCAAGGTGCATCTTTCATGAGCTTAAGAAAATGTCTGTTCCAGTTCCAACTTTGGCCTGATTCACAGTTTAGATAGGGTCTTCATTTTAAAATAATGTCTGATTAGGTGTCCACTCCCACTGCTTCCACTTTAAAACTTTTAATTTATGCCCCTCTTTTGAGCCTCTTTTAGGCAAAACCAAAGGCTAAAAATAGCTAAAAGGAGAAGGTATTTGTCAATTTTGCACTCAGAGAGCATGTGGAGCATAGGAAAACGCATATTCTCTGAAGATAAAGTGAAATTTCCATCCTAAATGCATTGCTTTCGAACTATTTGACTTTGGGCAAAATACTTAGCTTCTCTGACGCTCGGTTTCATCATTTATAAAGTGGCAGTAAGGAAACTGATTTTTTAGAGTGTCTGCAGGTGTTACTGCTGGGGAAGCTATTACTCTAATACATTAGCTATTGTCTTGTTTTGCAAACCTGTGTTCTGTAAAACATTGTATATTAACCCAGGAGCCCCAAAGTCACTCATGGTGGTACAACATTTTGAGAAGTCAGTGTGTTGCGAACTTTTTGTGAGGGCCCAGATAGACCTGATTTGGATAGGCTTAGAAGAAAACATTTATTGTTTTTACACAGAGGGATCTGGTCTAGAAAAAAAGAGATGCCAATGGTTAAGACCTGCTTGCTGCTGAGCAACAGCCGTGTGGTGTGGCAGTGGCAACACTACCTACGTTATCACAGCCAGCCTGGAAACCAGTTGTCTGCGTTGGCCAAAGAACCTGAGAGTTGCCAAAAGAAACGTAGATTCATGCACTTCACTTACAGGAATGCTTTTGTCACTGTACACATGAATCTCTACGGAGACTTTTTGATTTAAAAGAAAGAAAAAAGTGCTTCTAGCCTAAGAGTGAAGGAAAAAGCAAAAATAAAATCTAACGATTAGTGGTAAGAAACCTCAAAGCCTGACATTCCATGGCTGTTTAAGTGCTGCCTGTTTGATCCGCCCTAGGACCCTCATTGTGAAACAGCACAATACAACCGTTGATGTTCAGAATGATGAGCCCGTATGTATAATGCATTTTGAAAATATTACCATATAAAGAATTACAGGCGGTAAGCTTCACTTATTTGGTATTTCAGTTTAATTTTCTGATTCTGAATTTTCAGTGGTTTCTTATTTATGGAAATCATGCTTTCAGAAAGGCGCCATAGATTCTTAACAGATTTAAAACTTCTGATTCCTTCATTCACGTTTATATTAATCTAATGTTTCCTGAGTTTATTCCGTATGTGAGACACTATTCAGAATGTATTGAGAGGTATGATCTCTCGCTGTTTTTAACAATCCTTTTCCTTGAGAAGGATAAAGATATCAGTGCAGCTACAATTTATGCAAGACTCTGCAGTATTTTTCTACGCTTTGGGACAACTACTTAGAGCAATCAGAGAGAGCACAAATTAAGTTAACAAATCCCATTATCCCTTACCTTCTCTTTCATGTTTGATGCAACAAATGAGAAAATGTAAATGTAACATATTGTAAATCTGTGACAGAAGAAATACAAAAAGAGGTGAGGGAAATGTTTACCCAACGAAGAAATATGTAAATATGCATATTTTCTAAGTGGGTATTTTCAAAGATAGATGATAAATGATTTTTAATAAAAGTGTATGAGAATGCTAATCCTTTTTTATTAATCCAAACTTACTGTCCCAAATATTTGTATGCATTTCCAGGGCAGCATTAATTATAGTATTTAAGGCCAAATTTATTCCACTGAAAACGAGAGGACTTCTGTTTAGCTGACATGTGAAAATATAAATCCAAATTCAACCTGAGAGGTTTTTTCCTTACTCTTGTTTCTATACTTAACTGTGACTCCTGCATTTGTGGAGAGTTTGAAAACAGACTCAGGTGTGCTTGCTCATCAAGGTGTGATGTATTCCTCAGCACTGGTCCTGCTCCTTTGAGAACTTTCATTTTCCTCAAAATGCTATTGTGGTTATAGCAGAGTTGAGTTCCTTAAGGTTCAAATATATATATTTTATTTTAGTTTTATTTTTTTGCAGTATGTGGGCCTCTCACTGCTGTGGCCTCTCCCGTTGCGGAGCAACAGGCTCCGGACGCGCAGGCTCAGTGACCATGGCTCACGGGCCTAGCCACCCCGCAGCATGTGGGATCCTCCCGGACCGGGGAACGATCCCGCGTCCCTTGCATCGGCAGGCGGACTCCCAACCACTGCGCCACCAGGGAAGCCCCCCAAATATATACATTTTAAATGATCAAAAACTGAAGAGGAATTGTGTCATTAAGTCATTTTGTGACCATAGAATCTGATAGAGTCACCATCACCAGGAAATAGGTTGTGAAAAATTATGGAAATGCTGAGTCTCCTCAAGAGGTTCCACATCTCAAGATTGGACCCACTCAGGGGTGTTTGCACAGAATCCAAAGAGCAACTATCTAGTCTTGAGATGTGTGTGAGAAACTGATGGCTATTATGTTCAGACTCCAATCTTGTATTATGCGTGCAAGCAAATCTATTAATTACATGCCATGTGCTGGTTGTTTTACATATATATCCCATGAATGGCCTCAACAATCTTCTGAGTAGGTATTACATTCACCGTTTTATAAATGATGGGCCTTCCCTGGTGACGCAGTGGTTAAGAATCCACCTGCCAATGCTGGGGACACGACTTCGAGCCCTGGTCCGGGAAGATCCCACATGCCCTGGAGCAGCTAAGCCTGTGCGCCACAACTGCTGAGCCTGCGCTCTAGAGCCCGCGTGCCACAACTGCTGAGGCCCACGTGCCTAGAGCCTGTGCTCCGCAACAAGAGGAGCCACTGCAATGAGAAGCCCGTGCACCGCAACAGAGTAACCCCCACTAGCCGCAACTAGAGAAAGCCCGTGCGCAGCAACGAAGACCCAACGCAGCCAAATAACTAAAATCAATTTATATAAATGATGAAACTCTCATTCAAACAATTAAGGACCTTTTCCAAAGTCACCGAGTAGATAAATGACAAAGGTGGGATCTAAAGGTTTTGAGTGATTTCAAGGCCATGTACTTTCCACAGGTACTATCTGATTCCTTATAAAAATCAACCTGGAATATAACTGCTTCTTAAATCAACCTTGAATATAACAAAGCTCCGTTGTGGTTAATTGGGAGCTCTTGTGCCCAGCATCAGCCCCAGGGAAAAGTTATTTAGGTAGTTGCCTTTCTCCATTTCTTTTCAACACATCTCCCATCTTGCTGCCCACCCAAGTTCCCATCTCAGTGCCCATTATCTCATCTCCACTCCCTTCCTCTTTTGTTTTCGTTTAACACATCCAATAATTTTTTAAAATTACCTATAAGTTATTTTTTTTAAATAGACTTTATTTTTTAGTGCAGTTTTAGGTTCACAGAAAAATGGAGTGGAAGGCAGCCTTCCCATAGGTCCCCTACCCCCACTCATGCATAGGCTCCCCTATTATGAGCATCGCCCACCAGGATGTACAGTTGTTACAACTAATGAACCTACATTGACACACCATTATTACCCAAAGTCCATAATTTACTTTAGTGTTCACTCTTGGTGGTGTACTTTCTATGGGTTCGGACAAATGTATAATAACATATCTACCACTGTAGTATCATAGAGTTTTTTCACTGCCCTAGAAAGCCTCTGTGCTCTGCCTAATCATTCTTCCTCTTCCTCTCCTCTAACCACTGGTAATCAGTGACCTTTCATGGTCCCCAAAGTCTTGCCTTTTCCAGAATGTCACTCACCTTCTTCTTTTCCTCCAGCGTATGTTGCACTTAACTCAAGCTTCCTCTCCACACCAAGATTTGGGGCATTTCAGAGAGTGACAAATTTTTGGAGAGAAAAGCTTTCTCTTTTGCCTACGAGGCAGCTAAACCTGTCAAGCTGTCACTTTATACATGACAACTAATAATCTGTGGGGAACCACTTGAGTCCTCTCATCAAGGAAACAAATACCTAGCAATTAAAATATTAAACGCAAACTATGAATAACATCGCAATATTTGTCTCACATTTTCTTGTATGATCATTTTAGAACTCTCATTTTGTATTTTAAAGAATATTTAAACTGCATCTTGAGTCCCTGTGCAATGTATTGATTTGGGCCCAATTTTTATTGTTATCTGCACTTTAAAAATTACTCCCAAAGTTTCAGAACTTTTCTTGTGAGTGTCACATTGAGAAAAGACAAAGCTCTTTATGACTTAAAATATCTACTATGTATTTTAATCGTTTATCGTGTTATTTGTTTTCTCTGGTAGAATATAAACTCCGGGAGGTAAGGGATTCTTATTTGTTTCATTCATCGCAATGAGCTCCAATTCTAGAACAGTGGCTGACACATTCTCAATGACTATCATGAGGCAGTGACTAACAATGACTGTATTGTTGAATGAATGAATTCCCCTTGCTTCCTTCAGTATGACACAGAAATGGATGTTTCTCAATATCTTACTAAAATGGCTTTATCCTCTGTCAGTACTTTAGTTTGTCACTCATCTTTTTCAGATGTTACCTTGGTAGCGCAGTTGTCCTCCCTTACCTGCGGTTTCACTTTCCATGGTTTCAGTTACCCATGGTCAACTACAGTCCAAAACTAGTAACTAGAAAATTCTAGAAATAAGTAATTCATAAGTTTAAAATTCAGAATTGCTGTTCTGAGTAGTACAATGAAATCTCGAGCTATCCCCCTCCAGCCAGCCTGGGATGTCCCTTTGTCCAGCGTATCGCCCGTTAGTCACTTAGTAGCCGCCTCATTTATCTGTCACAGTGTCGCAGTGTTTGTGTTCAGATCACCCTTATTGTACTTAATAATGGCCCCAGAGCACGAGAGTAGTGATGCTGGCAATTTGGAAATGCCCAAGAGAAGCCATAACTTGCTTCCTGAAAGTGAAAAGGTGAAAGTTCTCAACTTAAGAAGGAAAGAAGAAAAATCTTATGTTGAAGTTGCTGAAATCTGCTGTAAGAATGAATCGTCTGTAAAACTGCGAAGAAGGGAAAAGAAATTTGTGCTGGTTTTGCTGTCGCATCTCAAAGCAAGAAAGTTACAGCCATGGTGCATAAGTGCTTAAAGATTGAAAAGGCGTTCAATTTGCAGATACCGCATTCACATACATTTTATTACAGTATATTGTTATGTGTTGTATTTTATCAGTAGGAGTTAATCTCTTACTGTGCCTGATTTATAAATTAAGCTTTATCATAGGTATGTACGTATAGGAAAATACATAGTACGTATAGGGTTTGGTACTATCTGTGGTTTCAGAAATCCACTGGGGGTCTTGGAACGTATCCCCTGTGGATAAGGGGGCACTACTGTAATGCTTAAACACGTAGAACTAGCACAAATGTGATATTAATTTACCCACGAAGCCTCCGTGTTAACCATTTGTGTTCCATTTATATTTAAAATACTTTCAGCTATTAGCTGGAATTTGACCACAAGCTGGATTGGGAGCACGCAGTGGATAGAATTACCCAAATAGATTTTGAAGTCTCTGTTGCAGTAGCTTCAAAGATTGTCTTTGGCTTAAAAGTTTGGGGCATTATGACTATTTACATGAACTATTTAACTTGGAGAGCATTTAGGGTCTTCTACCCATTGATAGAGAAAGGAATGATAACCAAAGCTACAAATCATCTGATCTACTTTCTGTTTGCCCTTCAGCTTGCTTTATTTACTCCTTGATGTTAGAAGATAGCTTGCGTAATTTATCATTTCCGGCATGTGTTTAATAACTGGCTATGCCTCTTAGGAGCATTTGAATCATGAGTTTGATTCGTATACTAATAGGATGTACGATCATTTAGGTGAAAATGTTGCCCCATTTCATCTCACCTTGAAGCCTCAAATGCTGTCTGTTGCAAAGCCTCTGTAGAGCACAATTTGTTCTTCTAATAGTTAAATGAGGAAAAACCTCAGCGTAACAAGCTTTCATGCAAAAGATAAAAATTCATGAATTGGACTGAACTTAAAAGAGCCTGTAACTTCTGTGTACTGGTATTACAGAAATTACTTTGTGTTTATAACTTGTCAGTCAAACAATCATTGGACTTTTATTTTTGCTTATGGTATTTGCATTTTGGTACCTAAACTGCTTGCATCCAATCAAGTGAGAATTGTTTTGGATCCAGATCTACTTAGCCATCTTTCGTTACTAGCTATTTGCTGAAAACTTGAAAATCCATATTTTTAGGCCAACTCTTTTACTTTCAAAAATCTTTGTTTTAAAATGAGGGAAATTTCTGAAGAAAAGATATTTTACTTTAGTTCTTGATTTATGCCAATAAAAAGTCAAAAATTAATATTTATTGTTTATAAATACTTCCAATACAACTTGGCTTCAGCACAAGACAATGAAACTTACAAGCTTAAAAATGAAATAATTTATTTTACTCTGCCCCTTCTAATGTTCCCTCTAAAAGAAGTTTGGAACTTGAGAGAAATAAAAAGACCTGATGACTTTACATTTTTAATAATCCCTACACTTGGATATTTCCTTTATCTACCTGGTCTTACATTACCTCCTAAGGCTAAGCTTGCCTTGAAGACCTATGAAAATTCTTTTTAAAAAATGAAAGCCATTTTTCTTTAACATGAAGAAGAGTAAAGTATTCACACTTATCTAGAATCCAATTTCAGAGAGCTATTTAGCTTATGAACTTGGAGGTAATACAATTCTGCTTCCCTTCTCTCCCTCCAGACTCCAGTTACATTTCAGACAAATCTGCTTATTTTTTTGAGAGTAGTTTTAGGTTTACAATAAAATTGAGAGGGAGATAGAGGTTTCTCATAAGCCCCCACCCCTACACATGTAAAGCCTCCTGCATTTTCAACATCACTCACCAGAATGCTATGTTTCATACAAGGATGAACTGACACTGGCACGTCATAGTCATGCAAAGTCCACAGTTTACCTTAGGGCGCCTCTTGGTGCTGTACATTCTACAGGTTTGGACAGATATATAGTGACATATATCCAACGTTATAATATCACATAGGATAGTTTCACTGTCCTAAAAATTTTCGTCTCTCTCTAATCCCTGGCTACCACTGATCTTTTATTGTCTCCATGGTTTCTCTTTTCCAGAATGTCATAGATTTGGAATCTAACAGTATTTAGCTTTTTCAGATTGGCTTTTTTCACTTAGCAATAGGCATTTAAGTTTTCTCTATGTCTTTTTTTTTTTTCCCCGATACGCGGGCCTCTCACTGTTGTGGCCTCTACCGTTGCGGAGCACAGGCTCCGGACGCGCAGGCTCAGCGGCCATGGCTCATGGGCCCAGCCGCTCCGCGGCATGTGGGATCTTCCCAGACCGGGGCACGAACCCGTGTCCCCTGCATCGGCAGGCAGACTCTCAACCACTGCACCACCAGGGAAGCCCTCCTCTATGTCTTTTCATGGCTTGATAGCTGCTTAATTTTTTAATGTCTCAAAACTTTTTACATATTTTTTTTTAATTGCCAAATTACTCCTCCAGAGGGCAATATGATCATGTCAGTGGATATAACAGTGGGACTGCAGAAAACAGGACAGATGAAATCAAATGTGATTCAGTAACAAGAGGATGATGGCTACATCTTTTTCTAATTTCTTTTTCGTTTTCTATCATTCTCAAGGAAAAAGTTGCACACAGAAGATCTCATGTGGGGGGTCATAAGTGAGAAGAAGCATTTTGTTAGGAGAGTAGTGAAGGAAAGTTAAAAAGTGGAAAACAAAGTTTTAAAGGAAATGTAGTGTTCCAAATACCTGAAAAATTTTCTCTCTTATGGCTTTATTCTCCAGGAAAGTACCTGCTCTTGCTTGAAGGTTCCTATGTTAGGTGTCAGTTTCTCCCGGAAGCTTCCTGACTCTTGAGCTCTGGACCAATGCCCTTCTTATTCACTCCTAGAACATCCTGTATTGCTCAGACCCTTTTATGTCTCACACTGAATTGTTATTACTGTCTGCTGGTCTACCTCACACGCTAGACAGTAAGCTCCGTGAGTGTCTTCATCAGCTTCATATGTGCATGGCCTAGTAACGTATTTGGCATAAAGGGGCTTCTCAATAAGTATTTCTGAAGGAAGGAAAGAGTTAACTGACACATGGATTTAGTTATACACACTATTAAATTAATTTCAAAGGGTACCATCAGACTGAGGTGGCTCTAATGCCATGGCATCCTTGTAAGCAAACCAAAATCTAAGCCTGTAAATTCTTCAAGATTTCAAGCTTGGAACTTTAAGGGCAAACAATCGCAAACAGCCAGCTAGGCTTTAAACTACAGCCAGTCAAATGATTTCTTCCTCATTTTCTCTATATGAGTCTTTCCCCCGGCTCCAACACGAGTGCCTCTGACCACCTCTGTTAGGCACTGCCTGATTGGAATGGATAAATGCTCAAATAAACCCTTAAATCTTGAATATGCTTCAGTTATCTTTTAACAACACACACCCATGTTCTTTTGGCAATTATAAGGTATGAGGGAAGAATTTCTGGTATTAAAAGTTAAAGTTTCTGGATAAAGTACAGGAATATATTTAAATGCATCACTAAGTTAGCAGGAAAGAATGATTCCAGAAGTTTAGAAAGGAAGAGAACGCTCAAATCCCAAGGGGAAGGGGATGGTTACAGTTACTTCTCTCCTAGTAGCACCTGTAGATTCCTATCCAGAGCTTGGATTTAATTAAACCTTCCCCGAAATGGAGAAAGATAAAATCTTGGGGATTGAGCTCAGACTCTCCTGTATAAAACCAAGATGCCCCCAGTGGAACCCAGGGGGAAGACATGACAGTGAAGACTGTGACACTACTTGCTTATTTTATTTTGGCTCTGGGTGGGAGAGAAATAAAATTTATAAACACGCATGCACACACACATACACACATATCTGTACTGTGAGAGTCATCATGGGTTAGTAGTTTAAAGGGATTACTGGCAAAAGCAAATGCAAATCCTTTCTGGGAGAGGGCATCTTAAACCCAAGTAGAAAAAGTAAAATATAAAATAAATAAAATGCATTCCAAGGAACTTGATTTCATGATTTACAAAAAAGAATCATTTCACAAAAAGCAGTAGTTATATAAATTTAAACTATCAATACAGAACATAAAAGTAGTAATTTTTATTTAAAGGAACCAAATTAGATATTGAAAATATAAATAAGAGGCTGTCAAATATAATCAGCTTTAATAAAAAATAATCTGAAAAGGAAAAAAATTAGTGATTGCTACCAGAGACTCAGTGGATGAATTGCCAACAAATTAATCTGAGATAAAGAATTCGTGCACTAAAGCTAAAGGAAACTACTCAGAATGCAGGACAGTGAGACACTGTCCTGCAAACGAAAATTATGAAAAGATAAAATGAGAAGAAATAATAAGGTCTAACGTACACTTAATTATAGTTTCAGAAGGGGAAAAATGTATGTCCAAGAAGCAATACGTGAAGATCAAAGCAAAATCTCATCCTTCAGCTTTAAGAGAAGCTAAGAAATAACGAGCAGAACAATAAAAGGAAATCTTTTTTGACCCTGGAATATGACACTGGACAAGTCATATTCCAACTGTAAAACACCAAAGGCACAAAGAAGATCTTAAAAGTAGCCAGGGTAGGGGTGAAGGGATGGAGGTGGTAAGAGGGTCCATTACCTACAAAAGAATGATGATTTCCATATGGCTGATTTCTCAACAGCAACAGTAGAATCCAGAGGATGGTGTATCAGTATCTTCAAAATGCTGAGAAAAAAATAACTATCAATGTAAATTTTTATAAACAGTATGACTATCATTCAAGAAGAAGAATAAAATAAAGGTATTTTCAGGCCAAAGGCAAAAAGTGATCTTGTGGGAGAGGCTCACAGTTCCCAGTTCAGCCTAAAATGGTCAACTAACTCCTCTGCTTGTTTCTTCCCCCTCATCAATTCTAAAGAACTGGAGAGGAAAAGTGAAGAAAGCGACAAGAAACCCCTTGAGTGACAGCTGGGGACAGGAGGCTCTTTTGAGCTAGTGTGTGTACAAGGGTTTTGACCCAGGATAGGAGGCCACCTGTCAAGGTTGTAAAAACATGTACATTTTTTAAAAATAGGAAATGAAAGAGATTGTTGGAAAGCTGTTCTTGCCTCTGCCAGCTCTTGCCTTGGGAAACAGTGCATGGCCCATACCTGTCGGACTCAGATTTCTCAGCAGTTCCCCTCAAGGTTAAAATTAGGAAGCTCAGAAGTCATTTGCATATGAGATGCTGAGAAAAATGGGTGAAGAGGAGTGATTGTAATTTTATGGTTCATAAAGCTCTCCATCTATATTCCTTTCTATTGCTGCCTAACAATATTATCTTTAAACCATGCACATTTCTTATCCTTTCATCATTTCTGTGGGTCAGGAATCCAAGCATGGTTTAGCTGGGTCCTCATCAATCCAGAATCAAGGGTGTTGGTTCCTGCTGAGGTCTCATCTGAGCCTCAACTGCATAGTATTCCATTTATCCTTCCACCATGGGCTGTTGAATCAGTTCAAAAATGATGAGTATTTAGTTTTTTTTCTACCTTTCACTATTACTAACAATATGGCAACAAACGCCATTGTACATATGTAAATACAATTGTAGAATAAATTTCTGCGTATGAAATTATGAGGTCAAAGGGAACATGCTTTTGTATTTTGATAGATAATAGCAAATTTTCTTTTGTGTAATGCCCTTTGTACCCTCACTGGTAATGTATTAAAGCATTTATATTCCACAACATTTTCATAGTGGTACGTCAGGAAATTTTTGAATTTTTCTCTATCTAGTAAGTGGAAAATGGTACCATAGTGTTTCTGTATTTCTTTTTTAATAACTGAGATTGAACGCTTCTTATATTTTGTCTTTCTTTTTATGAACTCTGTTTATCTTCTTAGTCTATTTTTCTATTGGTCTTTTAGCCTTCTATGTACTGTTTTCTGAGTTCTTCTTTTGTTAGAGAAACTAGTTACTGTCTGGATATGAACTGCAATTTTTTTTTTTTTTTACCTATTTGTCATTTTTCTTTTGACTTTAATGTTTTTGTGTGGAGAAGTTTTTTGCTCTTATGTATCAAATCTATAAATCTTCTCTTTTATGGCATATTGATTTGAGTCCTATTTTGAAAGTCTTCTACCAGCCCAAGGATATAATTTAGTTAATTCATATTGCATGTGTGATTTCATTTTTATTATTTAAATGTTTAATCCATCTGGAATTTTTGCTGGTATGGAGTGTGAAGTATCGGTTCAAGTTTTTTTAGAAGGTTATCCAATTGTTCTAACAAGATTTAAAGGTCTTTAATATTTCTTAAGTTTATTTCTAGGTGACTTATCTATTGCTATTGCATGTAAGATTTTTTTTCCAATTACATCTTCTAATGGTTTATACTAATGATTTTTAATATCATTATTATTTTTAATATAATTATCAAAATCATACTTTTTAAAATGTTTTATATATCTATATACCTTACTGAAGTATCATATTTCATGTAGCAGTTTTAAAATTGTTTTTTGTGGTTTACTCATGTATATGATCTGCATACAACAAGAGTTTTAATTTCTCATTTCTGAGTTTCCTACCTGTAGTGTTTTCTCTTGCCTACTTTAATTATTTAGTAACTCCAGAACAATGTGTTGATGGGGGTAATCTTGTTTTGTTAATGATTTTAAGTGGTATTTGCCATTAAGAATATTGGCCTTTAGATTGGGATAGGTATCATGTTAAGGAAAAGCCTGTATATTCTTCGTATATTAACTGTTTTTACCAAGAATTTTTATTGAACCTTGTCAAATGACTTTACAACATCTATTGAGATGATCAAGGTTTTTTCTTTTTTTCATTTATATAATACGATTAACTTAATAGGTGACTTAATGTTGAACCATCCTTGCATTCATGGAATTAATCTTACTGTTTTGAGATGCATTTATTCTTTTAATGTGCTGCTATATTTTATTTCCTAGTATTATACTTAGGGTTCTTTTCATTGAGAGGCATAAGTGATATTGGTCCAAACTCTCTTGGTGTCTAACATTATCACACTTTGGAATTAATTAATGTTACATTCAGTTTACAAAAATATTCTGAAAGTTTTTTTTCTCTTACTAGTCTCTGAAGAAATCTAAATAACATTGCAATTTATTGATTCTTTGAAGACTTGACAAAGTTTCTCTGTGAAACCATCAGAGACTTGTGATTTTGGTGGTATGCTCTTTGACGAATTGATCTCCAGTGAGAATCAGTCTATTTAAGTCCTCTAATGCCTTAAGAGTCACTTTTTGTAAATTTAAAATTTCCTGGAAAATTATATATCTATCCTTATTTTCACATTATTTTGAATAGAATTATGTAAAGTAGTTTCCTATGGTTTATTGAAATTTGAAGTATCATTTCCTTTTTGAGGTCAGAAAACTGAAGCTGAGACAATATTTAGTTCCCATCTGCACAGTTAGGAGGAGACAGAGCCTGCTTTTAAAATCAGGTCGTCTTACTCATTTTTGCATCCGTTCTCCTCAACCTCATTGCATATCCACCCAGTTTCCAAGCAGCTCGTCTTGACAGGGCACTGAAATGTAAAGTTGTTGTCAGAGGGTGATAGAGACTCCTTAAGATAATGCTACTTTTGCTGTGACAGTATTATGAGTTCTGTCAAATTTCCTCACTGAAGATATATTCTGACCATCCTTTACTGAAATTAAGCAGCCTGAATGTAACTAAGGGGACACTAATCAAAATGACATCCTGTCATATATTGGGCTAAAGAAATTGATTTCTTCTTTAAATTAAAAAAAAATCAAATTAGACTCTCTTGCTTTGTTGCAACCTTTGCAAAAGAGTATCTGCAGGTAGAGAATACAACTCGATACAACCAGCTCTAAATTTACTTAAGAAAAAGTATCCCACAAAAATATTTGCTAACTTATGTTATTCCTCACACAGAGTAGAAGGGTTTATTGCAATCAAGGTCTGATTAAAAATAATAAGTATAAGTAATATATAATTTGGAGGAGGTGTTCTTGGAAACAAGAAGGTTTATAGCATGGATTTTTTTTTTTTTTTTTCCTGATACGCGGGCCTCTCACTGTTGTGGCCTCTCCCGTTTCGGAGCACAGGCTCCGGACGCGCAGGCTCAGCGGCCATGGCTCACGGGCCCAGCCGCTCCGCGGCATGTGGGATCTTCCCAGACTGGGGCACGAACCCGTGTCCCCTGCTTCGGCAGGCGGACTCTCAACCACTGCACCACCAGGGAAGCCCTAGCATGGATTTTGACATGTCAATTCATTTAAGTTTTTAGACTGACATAAAAATTGATTCTGGGGGAAAATATAATTGAATATCTCTTATAAGTGAAATGAAATAACCAAATCTGCTCTGCTACCAGTGCCAGACAATTTCCAATCCTGCATCCAGGAGCTCTGAGCACAAGGTAGAGTCCGTACAGTGCTCTATCGGTCTTGTGAGCTTGAACTTGCCAAAGGCCTGAGCATCGTTTGCCATGGACCTAATTCATGGGGCCGAGGACAGTAATCCCACAGGGAGTCTACATTATCTGTCCATTGCTTACCTCTCCAGCATCACTGTAGGCTGTGCTCCTGCTTGTTCACTAAGCTTCAGTCACTCTGCCTAGCTTTTCAATTCTGGGACCACGTTATATTTTACTTGCTACAGGTCCTGGTCTTTACTGTCTTTTTTTCTCTGGCATAATCTTCTCAAAGAGCTCAGTAAGGTGGACTCTGTCATTATTCAGATCTCAGTTCGAATATCACTTTCTCGACCACAGCTATTATTGTCCTGAATACAGGTTAAGGTTAAGTAACAGTGATCTACAGTGGGCACTGTACTTCTAGGGAGTAGTTAAGTTCAAGGTAAATGGAATTTTGAATATGAAATGGAGGGTATGAAAATCCCTGATTTTGTAATGTGTTTGGAATGAGAAAGATTTCCAATTGAGAAGAAACTGTTTTAGGCTCTATAAGAAGTACTGGGTTCTTTTACAAAAAAATCAATATCATAAAAACTTGCTATTTTAAAGCATGAATTTAAAAGGCTTATATAAGACAGATAATATGTTTAGAAAAAACTTGATATTTTATCATTTTTGTTACAAATATTTATCATATTATTACAAATATTTTATTGCAAATATTACAAATATTGATGCCACATTACATTATTCATGTGTTTTAAAGACTTGCATTGAAAATGCACTTAGCTCATTCAAGGAGATTTCGATGGGGACTTAAAAGGGATCTTATTCATGCAAATATGATGCAACCTAGCAAAAGATTGCATCATATCAATATATAGTATTAGCTATTTTACTAAAATATAAATTACATTATAAACACCATTTCTTTTTGTCAATTAATAATTCTACCACCACAAAAATTATTATGAGGTGCCAAAAAAGTATGCTAGGGTCATCATTCATAATATTAATATAGTCTTCTAATAGAAACGTGAAGTATATACAGGAGAGAACTGGTGACTAAGATAGCCTTGTACTGAAACAAATCATAAATACACTAAATACTAAATGATGTTAGAGAAGAGGCTATCATGTGAAAAGTTTCTGTGTAAGGAATTAAGTCTTGGAGCCCAAGAGATAGTAACATGGACTAGACTCCCCAGAGAATATTTCATAGGATTGTTGGGACTTAGCAAGGGCTACTGAAGGAAGATGAGACATGGATAAGATGAAGAAGGAGGAAGTTTGCTTCCTAGATTTTTTAGAGTTTGCACCTTTTATGTGTGCGTATATTAACAACGTTAAATATTAATACATTCCAAAATAGATTTAAAGATGTTTTGTTTATGTTATATATTATTTAGATATTACATATTGACTATCCATTATGTACACAAGTACACATGAACTCAACTCATGACTTTTTTCTAGTTGTAAGAAGCGACTAATTGCTCAGTCTGGGAGGCAGCACAAAATTCAACTTGTTCAAATTGTCATCTAATCTCTTGTGCAAGTCACTAGGCTCTAATCTGAGTTCTGCTTTCCTATGGGCAAAGTGCCGGTAGCAGCTAATCTCCTGTTTCCAGATGCTATTTTTTTATTGTCTGTATTTGGACCTATGCTCATATCCTTGTGGTTGGCAGAAGTGAGATAGCTGGACAAATGGGACTTTATCACATAGCAAAAGAAAAGTGTTAATTAACTAATGTTCTAACTAAAATGCATAGATATTATCATCTTGTAAATATTTAAACAGTGCAGTTCAAGGATTACAATTTATGAGTAACTTTGTAACATCAAGGTTAAAGAGATTTCTAAAATACCAAACAAATAAGTGCGGATTAAGGGTCACAAAACAGATGAAGACCAAATCTTTTGATATTGTTAATATTTTAATTCTAACACTTTTGGTATTTTTTCCTACTAATAATTCAACTAGGAAATACATTTACCTTTTTACTTTATAATAGTTTCTTGTTCTGTACTTTAAATTTTCTGCCTATATTGAAGTGGACTTTTTTGTTCTAGTATCTGATAAAATAGAGATTATATACCCATTTCCTTTATCTCACTTCCAAACTAAACATTGTTTAGTTATTAAACAATGTGCTGTTATAGAAAAAGTTTTTTCTTAATTGTATGAAAATGAAATTCAGATCTAAACTTGTAATAATATGTACATTCCTTTATTATTGCACTATGTGATTTAAATTTTATTTAATACCACAAATGAAATTCCCAAATGATCAGTTATTTGAGGGATACTTTTCTCTGAAAATGGAACTCTGTTGATAATATCTTTGGTAATTTGTAAATATAACAAATTCTTACTAATTCCCATTTTAAAAAAAAGGTTTTTTCTGCTGTCCTTGGCGATAACTACATTGTAGCATTTATATATATCAGCAGGCAAATTCAGTAGTATTTAACCTTATTTAATAAGTATTATTTAATGGAACCTGCAATGAATCACTCAGTACATGAAGAAATACTTAGTAATGGGAATAATTGCCTACTCCATCACTTTTTCTATTTCCCTTCACATGTATTTGAAATAACCTTTAAAGGATGCAAACATTGGGACAATTGGTTCTGGTTTATGTGGTGTGGGACAAAGGAAGGGACCCCGTAGTCGAGAATGAGGGAGATATTGTGCCAAATCTTGAGGTAAGAACAACGTGGCCTGTGCCGAGAGAACTGTAGTCGATCCATGTTCCTAGAGCACCAGCATCCTTTCCATGGTTCCTGAATTTTTGTTCCTAAGTCTGGAAGGTTTTATAGTGATTATACTTCAGAATCCGACAATTCTGGATTCAAATTACACTGGTCGTCTGACAATAGTGATCTAACTCAGGGCACATTATACATCTTTGCTAGGCCTTCCTGGCCTCATCCATAAGTAAGGTTAATAATGCCTGATTCCTGAGGTGACTGTGAGGAATAAAGGGAATAATGTGTATGATTATTGTCTTTTAGTAGCGTGTTTAGAACACAGTACATTTTCAAATAATAGGTTTGTTGACCTTATCCATGTTAGTATTCTATACGGTTGATGCCTGTGTCTGGGTATTTCATGGGTTTGTTAGAGGATCCCGGTAATAGATCGTGGTCATGGATTCTCATACCATGTAAACCACGAACCTTTTCTGTCTTTCATGGCTACAGCTGATATCCTACCAGGTAAACATGTCGTTATAATTATTTTCTTCTTGAATTTTTGAATTTTATTTTATTTCTTTATACAGCAGGTTCTTATTAGTCATCAGTTTTATACACAACAGTGTATACATGTCAATCCCAATGTCCCAATTCATCCCACCACCCCCACCCCCACCCCCGCCACTTTCCCCCCTTGGTGTCCATACATTTGTTCTCTACATCTGTGTCTCAATTTCTGCCCAGCAAACTGCTTCATCTGTACCATTTTTCTAGGTTCCACGTGTATGCGTTAATATACGATATTTGGTTTTCTCTTTCTGACTTACTTCACTCTGTATGACAGCTTCTAGATCCATCCACGTCTCTACAAATGACCCAATTTTTTTTCCACATCTTTATCGGAGTATAATTGCTTTACAATGGTGTGTTACTTTCTGCTTTATAACAAAGTGAATCAGTTATACATATATTCCCATATCTCTTCCCTCTTGTGAAATGACCCAATTTCATTCCTTTTTATGGCTGAGTAATATTCCATTGTATATAGGTACCACATCTTCTTTATCCATTCATCTGTCAGTGGACACTTAGGTTGCTTCCATGTCCTGGCTATTGTAAATAGAGCTGCAATGAACATTGTGGTACTTGACTTTTTTTGAATTATGGTTCTCTCAGGGTATATGCCCAGTAGTGGGATTGCTGGGTCATATGGTAATTCTATTTTTAGTTTTTTAAGGAACCTCCATACTGTTCTCCATAGTGTCTGTATCAATTTATATTCCCACCAACACTGCAAGAGGGTTTCCTTCTCTCCACACCCTCTCCAGCGTTTGTTGTTTGTAGATTTTCTGATGATGCCCATTCTAACTGGTGTGAGGTGATACCTCACTGTAGTTTTGATTTGCATTTTTCTAATAATTAGTGATGTTGAGCAGCTTTTCATGTG
The DNA here is from genome assembly GCF_011762595.2 of Tursiops truncatus. Taxonomy (NCBI): domain Eukaryota; kingdom Metazoa; phylum Chordata; class Mammalia; order Artiodactyla; family Delphinidae; genus Tursiops; species Tursiops truncatus. Next base: position 48,217,031 of record NC_047050.1, read on the forward strand.
CCTCTTGGCCATCTGTATGTCTTCTCTGGAGAAATGCCTATTTAGGTCTTCTGCGCATTTTTGGATTGGGTTGTTCATTTTTTTGATATAGAGCTGCATGAGCTGTTTATATATTTTGGAGATGAATCCTTTGTCCATTGATTCGCTTGCAAATATTTTCTCCCATTTTGAGGGTTGTCTTTTTGTCTTGTTTATGGTTTCCTTTGCTGTGCAAAAACTTTGAAGTTTCATTCGGTCCCATTTGTTTATTTTTGTTTTTATTTCCATTACTGTAGGAGGTGGATCAAAAAAGATCTTGCTGTGATTTATGTCAGAGTGTTCTGCCTGTGTTTTCCTCTAAGAGTTTTATAGTGTCCAGTCTTAGATTTAGGTCTCTAATCCATTTTGAGTTTATTTTTGTGTATGGTGTTAGAGAGTGTTCTAATTTCATTCTTTTACATGTAGCTGTCCAGTTTTCCTGGCACCATTTGTTGAACAAACTGTCTTTTCTCCATTGTATATCCTTGCCTCCTCTGTCATAGATTAGTTGACCATAGGTGCATGGGTTTATCTCTGGGCTTTCTACCTTGTTCCATTGGTCTATATTTCTGTTTTTGTGCCAGTGCAATATTGTCTTGATTACTGTAGCTTTGTAGTATAGTCTGAAGTCAGGGAGTCTGATTCCTCCAGCTCCATTTTTCTTTCTCAACATTGCTTTGGCTATTCAGGGTCTTTTGTGTTGCCATAAAAATTGTGAAATTTTTTGTTCTAGTTCTGTAAAAAGTGCCATTGGTAGTTTGATAGGGATTGCATTGAATCTGTAGATTGCTTTGGGTAGTACAGTCATTTTCACAATATTGATTCTTCCAATCCAAGAACATGGTATATCTCTCCGTTTGTTGGTATCATCTTTAATTTCTTTCATCAGTGTCTTATAGTTTTCTGCATACAGGTCTTTTGTCTCCCTAGGTAGGTTTATTCCTAAGTATTTTATTCTTTTTGTTGCAATGGTAAATGGGAGTGTTTCCTTAATTTCTCTTTCAGATTTTTCAACATTAGTGTATAGGAATGCAAGAGATTTCTGTGCATTAATTTTGTATCCTGCAATTTTACCACATTCATTGATTAGCTCTAGTAGTTTTCTGGTGGCATCTTTAGGATTCTCTATGTATCGTATCATGTCATCTGCAAACAATGACAGATGTAGTTATAATCTTCACAGGAGCTGTGCAAATCTACAACTCTTACTAGAAAACAGCAATACTGTTACCTTCCCTTTGAATTTTACTGTTTCAAAGCACTTTCACATAAAACCTGTGAAAAATATATGAAAAAAAACACTACCAAAATTAGTCCCCTTGATAGATCAGTAAATTAAGAAAGATCAGTAAATTAATCAAAGTCAACATATTTTAGCTCTTACTCTCACTCAGTGTACATTAGTCATATCCCCTTATGAGAAAACCTAATAATTATAATTATGAGAAACAGTATTATTTGGATTTATACTTCTTGCTTGTTAGTATGTCTGCTGCCAACCTAAGGTAATACAGAGTTATGCCAAACCATCCTATTAATGTGAAACAGGTCACTGGTAGGTAGTCATCTCAAAGTGATCTCAGATGTAATGATATCAAAGATATGTCTTCTACAGATGTGCACACCAATGCTAAGTGACAAACACAAGCAAAACCCTAAAATAAAGGTGAGGAAACAAGAAAATATACTTTGTATTTGCTTTAAACCAGTGGAATATCTCTTATCTCCACTTCAAAAAAATGTTATGCAACTTCTGTTTGTGTGAGGCACTAGGCTAAGTAGCAATACGACAGACAAGTGTGACTGTCAGTCTTAACCAATAGAGAGCTCTTAGGGATTTAGTTACAAAACAGATAACTATGACATGTTATATAAAATGTTTATAGTTATGTAGCTTATAGTTTTATAAACATGCTATAAAGCAAGTGCCATAGCGTGAAGGGAGGGATCTGGAAATTCAAATGAAGAAGAGATCTGAGTCGGGTTTGGGAAATTAAGAGAAGTTTCAGGATAGAGTTGATATTTAAGATGTTCCTTAAAAGAAGAGAGTATTTCTACATGTGGAACTGACAGAAAGGAATAGCACCCCAGGACCCCAGGACATAGAAGCAAAAAAGAGATGCGTTGGAGGAGACAGTACCTTGATTGGGTAGAGCATAAAGTAGGAGAACCATGGAGAAGGAAGTAGGACATGACTATTGAGAGAATATTATGGAGGGTCTAAAAGTGAAGAAACTTCATTCTTTTTTTCTTTTTTTTGTAATGGGATGTCAGTACGTGTTTCTGAGAAGAGGTATGACAGTGTGGGTAAATAACAAGCTGATTTATTTGACGATCACTGAACCGATCTTTGAGTCTAGATGCAAAGGAGAAAAGGAAGAGCTGCTATGAGGATATTTTGGTAATGAGAACATAAACCAGGGCCATGCAAATGGCAATGGGAAGGCTAGGATCAAAGCCTGGAACTTTGGAGAAGTAGTAGTCGTAAGGCTTCATAAATATCTGAATGAAGTGGTGAAGATGGAAAAGAATGGAAGATGAACACAGGCTTCAAGCCTTGGTGATGACAACATCTTCTCATGAAAAAAAAATAGCAAATGGAGGAGGAGCTGCCACCCCTCATTGCACTGACCAATCGTGTTCACTCTGTGCATCTGACCAACTAGGCCAAGATCTTCTCTTTTGTCTGTCACCACTTTGTGCATCTCTCCCAAAGGTTCAAGCATCTCTAAAATGTGAGGACTTTCCTAAATTGAGGAGGAGACTTTGTTAGTCAATGTTATGAGTAGGAGTGATCTGAAAATATGTGCTCCAAACAGGGAAGTCCAGAGGAAAAGAGGATTTGGAGGAGAATTTGATGAGTTTGGTTTTGGATATGTCAAGCTTATTTTTTTTTAGTAATATTTGGGGAACTAATATCTTTCCAAAAAATTAATGTGTTAATTTTACCTTAAAGGCCAGGTGGCTCAATTGTTCAACTATTGCTATGAGAGTGTATGACTAGCAATTGAGTAGGACCAGGTACACCAAAGTAAGAGTGGAGTCCTGTGATGCCTGGCCAGAGGCAGGAGGCCATCAGCACTGCATCCCTACTTCACTACCCCAAAGTCTCTAAGTCTCCTTCATGGACAGGCTGGTAAATGATTATTCTACTTTTAGAAATCATTGCCAATTGCAAAATGAATATTTGGATCTCAGCCTGTTTTCCCACATGATTTAACAGAAAATACTAGGGATTAATTTCACAATCAACATATTACCATAAAAGAATTATTGAGAAGAGAAAAATCTGAATTAGATCTTTCCTATTGTATGACATCAACAAATTATGTATAAATTTCAAACTATGTTCTAATGGTTGAAAATATTTAATTTTCACAAATACAAAGGCCGACATGCCTAAAACATTTATCCATAATCCTCAATATCAAATATGTTTTCAAATAGGCTCTTTATCCTCACTGATTATATATCGTAATAAGCATAAATGTTCATTTAAACTTGTAACTGAATGTATATTAAAGAAATATCACCTGTATGTATTTTAGATAGGGGTTCTTGTAACATTTCATTTGGACATGTTCCACTGCTAAAATCTTTCAGTACTCTTGGCCTGTAAGATACCTTGGAGTTGTCAGAGCTCTTTGACATGGTTGCCTCTTCTGAGCTGGTGTCCTGGCCCATCCTGTGCTCCTCTCCAGGATTTTGTCTTTCCCAGGATTCAGGAAGCTTTAGGAACTTCAGGCCTGAATTTGTGCTTTCAGGGAGCTTTGCGGCACGAAAATTACATCTTTTGAGCAGAGCTTTCTCTCCTCCTCTTCTTCATCTCTTTGATGCATTATTTAGGTATCTTCAGTTAAAAGTGACAAAATATTATTAATTTAAGGGAAAAAAGGGGAAATTTTGGGACTGATGCTAGAGTATTTAACAAGTGACCAAGCTCCAGGAAGGGAGGTGAAGATGGCCCTGAGGAGCACTGGATCCTGGTACTGGTTGCCAGCAGAGTCGTTGTGGCCACTCCATGTGTATTATCACCAAATGAGCACTTCATCTCTCCTTTCTGCTCATCAGCCTCCTTTGTCTCTTTTGCCAATGTCCAGCTTTCTCTCTATTGAGAATGTGATTACTGATACCTTTTGAATTCTATTAATCAGTTCGTTTTCACTCTTGGTCCATTGTCATAACTGATCCTCCTCACATTGCAAAAAGAAGATAAGGCTGATGTGATTGCCTCATTTTATATATTAGAATTCTGATTGCAAGCCTATTAAGCAACATATCTAAAATAGATCCTAGATCTTCTGACTCATAGTCAAGCTTCCTTCCCACAGCACTTCCCTGTACTCGGTATAATTTAGATTGAAGATCTTCCTCCCCACAATCTCCTAACCCCTGATACTCCAGGGAGCTGTGGTCTCTCTAGAAGTGTAAAGCAGTTCTTCCTACTCTCAGGTCTTGAACATCAGATGACTGAAATTGTCCTAGTAGTTACTGGGCGTTGGAGGGAGAATTTTCATATGACAGGAAGAAAGTATACACTGGATGGTGTAGGTTCATGTTTCCCATCTCTCACAACCTTCTACATAAAAATTATGAAGCACTCAGCTTAGTGAATCCTATAGATACTCTTCCTGATGTGTGAGTTTAATTGCATTCCTCCAGGTGCCCACCTTGGCATCTAATTTGATTTGTACAATGAGGCTTTCCTTAAACAGTGTTCCCTGAAAGTCTAGAGGGATGGACACTTGACTATGGACTAGGAAAAGTACAAATTCATTTGATAACTACAAATAACATCGTTTAGACTTCATGGCTAGTGAAGAGATGATGGAAACCAACCATGTATCTAAGTGAGGTGAGGACCTGAAGAACAATGAGGTGGTAGGACAAGACCCATCCCAGACCTCAAGCACTTTGAAACTCATGATCTCTGACCCACACCATGTGTGGGGAACAGAACACCTTGGAAAGAATGTCTGGCACCATCTGGACAGCTTTCCGTCTCAAGTAGGTAAATATTTTGGCTTATCCCAACTCCTGTTTTCTCTCACATTTTGGAATGTCGTATGTCAGATTCAGCCTCCCAAAAGACATTAACCTGACTATCTTTGATCATCCAATGCTGACTTCTGCAGAAGGACTTGACAGGTCCAACTTGGGTCAGGAACTCCCTATTAAACCAATCAACCATATCGGTGGTGAGGTGTGGCTTGATTGGCTTGATTTGGATCAGACGCTCATATTTCATGGCATTGGTAGGGGCAAGGGGAAGGGTTAATAACGACATGCTGTGTGCTTGCCTCTATGCTCAGGCTTTGAGCTCTTTGAATGTACAGACTGTGTTTTATTCCAATCCCCTAGCATAATGCTAGGCACATAGTAGACGCTGAATGAAATGTTATGACTTGACTGTTGATTGTACACTTTGCATTTGGGTTAATGTTCCAGCAAACATAAGAGCCTATTAAACAGTTTCATGTGTATTTCAAAGACCACAGACCTTATAATGATTTAAATTTGTATACAACTTAAGGCTGAGCCCCCAACACTCTCTCCAAGGACTGTATACCGAGGCCTTACTTATGTAGTTATGCTCCCTGATCCTGTCATTTTAATTGCATTCCCCCAGGATCTCAGCTGGACATCCAATTTGAAGACAAGCAACTCTGATGAATTTTAAAATCTATCTTTCCTGGTCAGTCGATGGAACTATTTTTTTCTTTTAACGAAGAGAACTTTTAGATGTTTCCAGAAAATGTCTTATTCTGCTTATATCTTCTTTCTGAAATAGTTCGTATATTTTATGTATTAATCCTGGGAACTACCCATTGCTTGTTTTCAATGTTTCTGATATGCAATTTGTCATTTCAATACTTTTCATGTTGTTTTTTTCCACGTGCTATTGCCCTTCTCTTTCAAGCCAAAGTATTTACTGGCAAGAAAATAGTCACTCTGTGAGAAGACAATTCAGTGAAAAATCACAATTGCCAATGAAATTCAGTTCTTCCTCCAAGCCTGGAGACATCTCAAGGTCAAGTGTGAGGAGAAGCCAAAGAGCTCTTTTGTATAATTAAATCCTGTATAATTATATAAGAAGCCAAAGTGCTCTCTTTTATGCACTTCCTATTTAGGATGACTCAACAAGTAGAGTTGTTTTCCATAACCAGTGTACATGTCATTTTGAATTAAAACCCTACCCTTTTTGTTTGGCGTTATTTGCCAGGATCACAGATAAAAATCAAGCATTCCTTTAGTTTATGTAAATCACCTGCTTTCACTCTTTTCAGTATGTAGAGACCTATAAACTCCAAACAAGGAATTGTCCATGAATTTAAACTTATGAATAACCTTAAACAAAACAACAAAATAGGTCACCCTTCAAGACAGAGTCAATTCTGGAGCAATATAAAACATTGAGATTAGCTCTCTGCAATCACAGTTACTTCCATATTTAGTACTAGCCATGTGTCAAGCATAATTCATGTACTTTTCTCACTTCCACTTATGCTGGCTATATCAATTAATATTTTTGTGCTTCCATTTCATCATCTATAATGTGAAAATAGTAACTACCTTATAGGATTGCTCTGAAGATTAATTTTAAAATATGATGTTCTTAAACTAATCCCTAGCACTTAGGAAGCACTCAGGAAGTATTAGTTCTTCTTACTGGATTCTAGGGGAAAAAAATGGTATTAGACTTCCACCACAGTCTAGAAGAAGAAGTAAATCTAATTATTTCTACTGCCTTTACAAAAATTTGCATAGGGTGATGAGTGGCAATCAAGATCTCATAAATTGATGATAATTTTTCTTAAGAACATTAACCTCCTTCAATTCTATGTCCACCAAGCAATATTTCTGAGTTGCTGCATATGATTGGGCTGCACAGCTCTAAGGACATCATTTGCACAGTAGTCCATGTGAATGGGATCCCTATCAGTTGTTCTGTGTACAGCCTGCACACCCCTATGTGGCAGCCCTGCTTCTCATGTACTTATTTAGAACCCACCCAAGGGCAGAATGAGAATTTCTGGAACTTTCAGATTCATGATTTCCTTTCATGTGATTCATTACTTCAAATTCTTACTGTCTCTAAATGAATTGATCAAGTCACTAAATTTGAACATCTGAGTAAAGAATTATTGATCCATAGTGATACCACTTAACAATAATAACCGAGGTCCACCTGAACATCAAGCCAGCTTCTCTCCATCACTTTTTTGCATAGAGTTATAGCAAACTTCTACTGAGCACTACTTCTGTACGTGCCCTGGGGTAGGTCAGGTCCTGGGTTGATAGAGGTGAAGAAATTAAATGTGAAAGCTACTATCTAAATAGTGTTATCATCCTAGGTTAAAAACATCTGGCAGACTTGTATCCAATTGGGACAGATAATTGTTACCCTTCCTGTATCTCTTAATGGGGGTGCAATGGAATTTGGGGTGAGTGATTCTCCATCATACAGGAATGTCCCCTATTAAGGAATAGGATCCCTTGCCTTCGGGACATAAGTTCAGGTAGCAAGTTTCAATCATTGTGGCAACCAACATGACTCTAATAATTCTCCAAACATTTCAGTTGGAGAAGGGATGGTACTGTTTATTTTATTGTTGCTGTTGTTTCTGTTTTCCTGAGCTCCTGCCCTCCACCTCACTGAGAACTACTGGGCTAGAAATTCATCCAGATTCTGCAGTAACTTAATTCTAGAATGTGCAGAGAAAAGGGGGAAATCATGTTTCTTTCTTTGTATCTTCCCCTGAATGCTTTGATAATATGGCTGGATCATATTGGGATAGTTTTTTTTTTTCTAATGAAGAGTTTTGTCACTGTTTTGAACTTCCTTGGTTAATGTAATGCTAAGATGTTTTATCTGCATTCAGAATTTTCCATCTTTATTATATTTCTTTATTATATAAAATCAATAAATGTAATGTCAAATATTATGTGATAGAAAATATAAGGGATAGTGTTGATTGGTTTTTAAGCCCATTTAATTCTGTTACCAACAGACAATGCTTACTGAGGGCATACTATTATTTATTGATCATTTACTTGCTCTCTAAGCAAAAATTTTTTTAAAAAACTTTTAACATAGGACCTTATACCAATGTCTTCGTTGCCTTTTGACGTTTCATTTTCTTTTCCTATAACCTTTTCCTTCCTTTACCACAATTTCTTCCTTTCTTTTTTGCTTTTCTCAATTTTTTTTTAGTAAACTTTTAAATAGTATAACTTTTAGGGATTTCCTTGGTAGTCCCGTGGTTAAGACTCCATGCTCCCAATGCAGGGGGCCTGGGTTCCATCCCTGGTCAGGGAACTAGATCCTGCATGCTGCAACTAAAGACCCGGAGCAGCCAAATAAATAAATAAATAAACATAAAATTTAAAAAAAAGTATAGGGGCTTCTCTGGTGGCGCAGTGGTTGAGAGTCCGCCTGCCGATGCGGGGGACACGGGTTCGTGACCCGGTCCGGGAATATCCCACATGCCGCGGATCGGCTGGGCCCATGAGCCATGGCCACTGAGCCTGCACGTCCGGAGCCTGTGCTTCGCAACGGGAGAGGCCACAACAGTGAGAGGCCCGCGTACCGCAAAAAAAAAAAAAAAAGTATAACTTTTATTTAAATATATGTGCCAAACTTAGAAGTGAGCAAAGAGGAGTAATCAATATGAAATATTGAATATTTCTTATTGAGTCAGGAATCTTGAGATAAAACATGTAGTCTTATTTTGTTTCAAGAGTCCAGTCTGTCAAATGGTGATAATAATATCTGTACCATGATTTTTTTCAATGGCATAAAGGACTAATCCCAGTATTGTGCTTTGACCTTTGAATATACAAATTCTGTATATGGTAAGCTTACTTTTATAAAAATGAGTTTAACTAAATTACATTAAACTTCTCACCATAGATTGTATGACTCAAGATGCATGATTGTTATGGCAGACACAATTTAATGTACAAACTATGTTGAAAGATATGCATACATAAACTCTAATTGCCTCATGCCTGGCTTTGTCGGTTTTCTAATTGCTTGGCTACTGCTGAATGAGCAGATGCTTAAAGACCATTAATTTTTTTCTGCTATTACTTTCTAATGCTTTTCAGGCAAGCTTATAATCTTCTTGTCTAAATGTTTCAAGTATTAGGAACCATTGCTGAAGTTGGAATGGTAACATAAATAGCTATGAAAATTATCTCTGTAAACAGATATCATTGCACTTACTAGCATCACAAGCAATTTTGTTCCAACATCTAGGGAATGTCAGTGACCAAAAACTAAAGCACATTGTATCCATGTATTCTTTGCATTCAGGTCCCAGTATGCTAAGGAAACAGCTCTAAGCTTTCATTTTAGCTTTGTGTTGGCCTTAAGAGATGCATTAACTTTGCAGCTAATTGCATGTATTTTTAAATTACTCATGCAAGCTATTGAAATGATAAGTTAGCATAGGGACTATCACATATTACCAGATAGCAGTTTCTTTGTTATTTTTCAGCTTGAGATGGGCTGCAGCAATTTTCAAAGGGCCTTGCTTCTCTGTGAAGGGTATTGCTCTATACATCTATATCTAATTTCCCACCTTTCATCTAAACTTTATTCCCAGATTGGTTTGTGTTCTTTTTGAATATGTCCTGTGGTTTAGAATTTTGGAAATTAGCTCTTGCTGAGTATAGAGTAGGGATGTATTTAAAATTTTACTTTTTAAAAAATTTCTAGATTCCAGACAAATCATAGAGAAACCAAAAGTTGAGATGAGTAACATTGATGCTTTTCCTAAACATCTACATGATAACCTTTTAGAAATGGGTGGCTCTGAGTGAAAATTCAGATTTAAAAAAATATTGTCAAGCATATTGGTGCGCATGTTTCCATTCTCTTAAGTTTACCTGCTACTTGGAAGTTGTTTAATAAGCATTTGCTGAAGGAAAACAAATCAATGGTTAAGAAATAAGTTCTGGATTTGTACAGCGTTTCTATAACTGACTAGCTGTGGGACATGTGACCATTTATTTAACCTCACAAAACCTGTTTCCTCATGTTGAAAGGATTACATGACCTAATGCTCAGTGATCACCTCGCACAGCCTCTGACACACTAGTGCTCAACAAATGTTAGAAAATAGATAACAATAATTATAATACTCATAATAGTTCACTCAAAGGGTAGGTAGTAGGGTAGGAGTTCGTGCTTTCTCTCCAGGGCTCTGACGTTGACATGACTCAACTCTAAATGATTTCAGTACATGAGCCCCTTCACCCTAAGTTTCCAGCTGTTTAGAAAGGGAATATTACCAGCCCAACTAGGATGAAGTATCTACCCTAGAGTCAGTCAGCATGGTCGAAAGGACAGAGCCATGTAATACTATCGTAAGGGCAGGAGTCTTCTCCTGTGTTGCAGCACCATTCCCATCAAAACCAGGAATGATTGAGAACATGGTAGCCACCTCCAAGTATTGTCTAGTTCTACTGTTGTGTTATATTGTTGTTGATTTCAGGTTGCAGTCTAATATTTTATTTGGTATTAGACTCATTCCTATTTGATGTTCTATTTCTGTTAATGACCTGAAGGAGGTCACCTATTGACTTTTGCAACTAATGCCATGTTGTGGGTTGGTACAGGGAGGGTTGCAGAACAAAAGAACTGGAAAAACAAGATTAGAATAAGTTTTACTTTAATGAGTTAAGGAATCAGGCAAAACAATGGGTTATCACAAAGGGGTAGTAGTATCATTAGGGAGAAAAATATAAGGTGGATTAGACTCTATTATAGAATGGGGAAAAAAGGTTTATTTTCCATTAGGTTTCGGTTATTTTTATGCTTATATGAAATATGGTTGTTCATGGTATTCTAGGAAATTACTTCAAATAAAGTAATGAAGCTAAACTGTGAAAACAGATCAGTGAGAACTGGGAAGCAACCCGATGATTCAACCTAGTTCCTTGAGTAATAATCAAAGAAATCAACTTTGTTCAATTTTCTGTCTTCCAAACATGTCACAGATCAAGAAATGTGTCAAGACCTGTATTTGAAGTTGAAAACACTCTTGCAGAAAAGTAGATAAAAAGAGTTACATTATGAACCCCAAACCATGATTTTATTCCACTAATGTGGAATTACTTTTATGTCAAAAAATAAATTCTTGAAAGTTGTGAAAAGTTCAATGAAGACTGAAAATTGTATTTTTCAAGTATAAACTTGAATTTGGCTAATTCAAATCAAAATAGTGTATCACTTTATTATAGTTAGGCAATTGGCCATGATAGTTAATTGACAATGATAATATAGTTAAAATGGCTAATTAATGACAAGCAGAATATAAAAAATGTGGACACATTTTAAAAATATAAAATAAGTGTAGGGAATTCCCTGGCAGTCCAGTGGTTAGGACTGGGCACTTTTACTGCCAAGGGGTTTGGTTGAATCCCTGGTTCCCTGGTTGGGGAACAAAGATCCCACAAGCAGTTTGGTGCAGCCAACAAACAAACAAAAAAACAAATAAATAAAATCATACATTCACAAACTTTAAAAATAATACAAAAAACGTATTTTGCTTAATGTGTAAGGATTGAAGTCAAACAAGGTTTAAAAATGAGATTAATCATTTTGGTAATGAATTTGTGGAGTTCATGAAAGTACAAACTGTAAATAATAATAAATACTGAGTTAGCACTTTCTCTCTGCTTAACACTGTGTTGTTAATCATGCTTATTTCTCTTACACAACCCTGTGTTCCCATTTTATGTTAGAGGAAAATGAGGCACAGAGAGGTTAAATAGTTTGCCCTAGGCCACTTTAGTACAGGAAAAGCTGCTATTAGAACTCAGGTTTCTTCATAACCTGTGCTCTTAGCCTTGTATGATGGGATTATTCAGAGTATACTCAACCAAATTAAACTAATGCATGTCCAAATAATCTTGCCTGAAATCTTGGCAAAAATATCTTTTGGCGTTGGGAGATTAACATTTGTTCCAAAACTACATTTGAATGCTTCAGTCTTTTCTTTTACACCAAATTCAATTTAAAGACTGTTTTGAAACCTCTGTGTTAAAGCATGCTGAATTTACCCGTAAAATTATCCAAGAACTGATTGTTATTGCAATGTCTGTCTCTGGTTTTGTCTCAACCAAGGTCTTTTGCTGTAAATATGACAGACCTCAAATTGGTGACTCACACATCCAATATGATTACAACTCAATCTCATTCAGCTGCTACAGATCCTGGAAACTATGCTCCGATGCTCAGCTGCTATTCAGTCTTGACATGAATGGCCAAGTGTTTCAGTGAGGAAATCAGGATAGAAAAAGAGTTAAACATTGCCATTAATTCAGAATTTCAATGCAATTTTTTGATAGACTATAATAGTTGCTACACATCTATATAATTCTCAAGGCTCAAAACGGCTTTTTACGTTTCTCTAGTCTTCAGATTGGTCAAACTATGTAAAGATTTTGATCTATTTCTGTTACTAAACCAAACTTGCACCTGCTCACTGATGTGCAGTAAAGCCAGTCTACTGACACTGGGTTGTGGTGAAGGGAAGTGCAGCATTTTTTGTAAAGGCGCAAGTACAAGGAGGATGGGTAGCTCGTGCTCTAAATCCTGAACTCCCGAAAGTGTTTCAGCAAAGCATTCTTAAATTCCAGGTGAGGGAGGGGGTTAGCAGGGTACGTGATCAGCTCGTGCACAATTCTCTGACTGGTTGATGGTGATATAACAGGGTGGTTAACGTTATCAGTCCTTAGGCGCCAGCGGTCTGGGGGCTCATGATCATCAAGTAGTTAATTTCTTCCATTTGGTGGTCATTTTAGTATCTGTAAAACAACTCAGGAAACGAGCATCCAATACTATCTAGGTACTTCAGAGAGGATATGGGGGAGGCGTCTGTCCCAGGAAGGCTCCATAGGGTCCTACTCGGTTACATTTCCATTCCTGGAAAATCTCAAAACTCCGGTGAATCACGGAGTCCAAACCATACACCATTTATTTATTTTTAATGTTGAGCCTTCTTTTAATTTATTTATTTTTATTCTTGGCTGTGTTGGGTCTTCGTTTCTGTGCAAGGGCTTTCTCTAGTTGTGGCAAGCGGGGGCCACTCTTCATCGCGGTGCGCGGGCCTCTCACCATCGTGGCTTCTCTTGTTGCGGAGCACAGGCTCCAGACGCACAGGCTCAGTAGTTGTGGCTCACGGGCCTAGTTGCTCCACGGCATGTGGGATCTTCCCAGACCAGGGCTCGAACCCGTGTCCCCTGCATTAGCAGGCAGATTCTCAACCACTGTGCCACCAGGGAAGCCCCATACACCATTTATTTTAAGTAAAATTTAACAGTGTAAAATTCAAGCACATGGAAGGATATATATATATATATATATATATATATATATAGTTTAATATGTTTGAACTGAAATGTCTTTCAGTCTCACGTTTTCTAATTTTTATTTTTTGGTGGCAGAAATATTTTATTTAATGAAATATTTCCAAGTTTCCTTTATTTTCCTTCCACTCTCTTACATGCCTCCCTTAAGGAAGAATAGTTCTTAATGCAATTGGCTCAGAGCATGTTTGCTCATGAGCAGGTTCATTAATGGCTGCAGACATGTGGTTGTTCTCTCTTCTTTGTCTTCTCTGTCCTATGTATCTGAGCTAGGATACTAGGTCATTTTGCCAGCTCAAGGGTGTTTGCTTCTCATCAATTCCTCCTTTTCTAGCTGGAGTGTGGGGTTTGGGTTTAAAGGAAATTGGGATGCCTATTGCTCTAGCCCACTTTCTCAGTGTTCTGCAGCATGATTTAGGGGAAGATCTCCGTAAAAATTATGCTGTTTTGCTTCATTTTATGGATTGTTTCCTATGGGTGCGTGTGGGGAGAGGGTCCTCTAATTTGGATCCTTTATTTCCTGAAGGCCCTGGCTTGATTTACCATTGAACAAAACAGTTTTGACATTTGCTTTAGCTTGAGTAAACTTTAGACAGGCTTTTCTGACTCTAGGCCCTGGCCTCTCTTTTCTTAGAGCATTTACTTTAAGAAAACTTATCATTGTAAATTCTTTCTCTGTCCCTTTGAGACATAAATCTTTTTAAAAGTCTCTTACCAGTTTTACAACCAAAGAATGTCTTTCTTAAGGACCTGGAAACCATCTCTTTGAAATGTAAACATAAACGGAGATAACATCCTACCTCCCAGTCTCTATAACAAAACACAGATGGCCTAAACACAGAAGAAAAAATTTGCAAACTCAGGAATAACTCAATGTGCCCAACACATCCTAATATCAACCTCCCAGAGAGGTTGTCCTCCAGTGCTTTCCACCAGCTCACCCCAGTGCTTAAAATCCCTCCTGCCTTTTGCTTTAGTAGAGTTGAGTTCAATCTCTCTCTCTTATTGCAATATCTTGAATTAAGTCATCCTTAGCTGTGTAACTTTGTCCAGTGCAATTTTTGTTTTAACACCAACTAACAACATTCAAATCTTACATTATATTATGCTGTTCTGGGTTCTGTGAGGATAGGATGCTCTAGTTCCATCTCCATATTGTCCCTGGAAGCAACCTAGAGGAAGTTTTCTCAACCCCAGGATCACACAGAACATAATTTGAAAATTGCCAAATTCCAGCTTCCTCAAATGAGAGGGGCTTATCAAAGTTCTCCTAATTAGCCATCCCCACCCCATATAGGCTATTATCTCCATCAATCTTCTACTCTCTAGATCTTGGGACATTTTTTAATAGGTATTGTTGATGGAAAAAAAAATGCACAACCTAAAAGTTGAGAATTATGTTTTATTCAGTGGACTTGCTGAGGGCTTAAGCCCAGAAGACAGCCTCTCAGATGACTCTGAGGGACTGTTTCAAAGAGGTAAGGGAGTAGCCAGGATATATAGGAGGTTTTTTGTTTGTTTTTGCAAAAAAACAAAAACAAAAGGTAGTTGGAACATTAAAAGGTTACTGTTAATTAAAGAAAACCAGATATCTCAAGTTAATGAATTTCACACTTTTCTATGTTTGGGAAATTGCAAGAGTCTGGGCTCATTGCAGTCATTCCTCTGATAGGCACCTCAGCTATCTAGGGCCAGTATCCTGTTTTTCTCCATCCTGAACCTCCTCAGGGTAAACAGCCTGGACAGCTGCAGTGGCTGATGGCTTGATGACCACAACATCCTTTGTTTACTGATATGGCAGGTGACATTCTTACATTCCTCCAGCCTCTTCTTCACTTGGTCTCTGTTCTGACATACTATGGAAATCTCTACAGAAGAGAGATGGTCACAGTCAAGATGTCAAAGTTGTCAAAGGTGGTAGAATATAATAGTGGGGGTGTTAGGTGAGCCTAGAGTTAGTATTTAAACTCTCTGGGTAGGTCTGGCAAGCAAGCTGAGTCAGAGGCCTAGTGCTGTCTCTTAACGTAAATTGACTTATTGGGGAGGAAAGAGAAAGGTTTCTGGTAAAGTAGAGAACAACAGGGTATGTGTTCCCTAGAGTGGTCCAGGATGTCTGCCTGAGTTCTAGAGCGAACTGTGGGCAGAATCTCGAGGAAAAATGGGGCCTCTTGGGATACAAGCCTCAAAAATTCATAATGAGATATTCTTCATGAAAAAGTATTACAATGTGGGGACACAAGTTCACGAAACTGGAGTTCTTATTCTTAATGTAATAATAACATAAAAGGCTGGAATAAACTCAGTTATAGTGGTAAGAAGCAATGATTCCGCTGAGCAGCTGGACAAATGAATTTTTGTAATGATACTTGTTATGGCTTGACCTTTAGTGAAGATGGACAGGGATACAAATGTTGTACATGGGGCTTACTTTCTTCTCAGCTAGTATTCCCAGAATGTGTTTTTTGTAACACCAGTATTTCTAGTCAAAAATGTTGGGTGACAAAGCATGCTGGAAGCATTTATTTCCCAGATATGTGGATATGTCACCGAACGCAAGCTCATGTGCCCAGTCAACCAAACTGTGAGTTTGGAGCAGAGAAAGGTTTATTGCAGGACCATGCAAGGAGGTGGGTGGCTCATGCCCAAAAAACCCCCGAACCCTCAGAAGGGTTTCAGCAAAGCATTTTTAGATGCCAGGTGAGTGGGTGCGGGTCACAGTGTATGTGACCAGCTCGTGCAAAATTCTCTGATTGGTTGATGGTGAGGTAGCAGGACAGTGTCACAGGTGTTAACGTTATCAATCCTTAGGTGCCAATAGGTCTGGGAGCTACATGCTCAAGATCACCAAGTAGTTAATTTCTTCCATTTGGTGATAGTTTTTAGCATCTGAAAAACTCAGGAAATATGCATGAGATACTATTATCTGAGTACTTCAGAGAGGAGCTAAAGCAGAGAATATGGGGGAGGGGTCTGCCCCAGGAAAGCCCCTTTAGGTCCTTCTGGGTTACAGATAAGCACAATGCCAACTTAAGGAAATATGGTGGACAGACTCTAAGCTTCTCTCAAGATCTCTGTCTCCAGATGTTCATGACCTTATTTCTTCTTCCACTGAGTGTGGGACCTTTGGCTTGCTTCTGTAGGGGAGCAAAATTTGCCACCCCAAATTGTCCCTTTGGCTCATGGATTATTTCGAGCTGAAAACAATCAAGACTCAGGAAGAAATTTTGACCTTCCCCCTAACTGCCTAAAAGAATGTAGATAAGAGGACCTGCTTCAGGAAGGAAGTTATCACCACAGGTAACTATAGTGTGAACCAGGTGTTGGACAGGGAGGAAACTAGCAAAGTCTGTTGGTTAAAATTCCTCTTTGTGTCCATTGTCTCTGCTTGGCCCAGCAAACATTTGTTTACTAAACATTTGCTCTCCATCTGCATGTGAATTGCAGGCCTCCCCTTTGAAGTCCCAAATCACTACTGCCAATATTCTCTTTTGTCTTTAGCTAAGGATGGTATTTAAGATGAGAGTTTTGACCATTTTGACAGGTTACTCAGTTCTCCTGGGTCTTTCCTGTGTATATATGCTATTACACTTTTGTTTGGTTTTCTACTGTCATCTGTCTCATGTCAAATTAATTCTTAGACCAGCCAGAAGAACCTAGAAGGGTAGAGGAAAATTTCTTCCTCTTTAACACTTGGAACCAATAGAATGTGGCAAAGGTAATAGCATGTTACTTCTATGATCACATTATACTATATAAGACACTACCTTGCTAGCATCTGGAGTAAATCTCTAGAGACACTCCCTGCTGGTTTGAAGAAGTAAATGACCATGTTGGAAAAGCCACTTGGCAAGGAACTAGGAAGGCAACCTCTAGGAAGTTCTGGTAGCCTCTGAGAGCCAGGAAGAAGCCAGGCCCTCTGTCCTACAACTGCAAGGAAATTAATTCTGTCATCAACCTGAGTGAGCTTGGAAGTGGATTCTTCCCCCAATCAATCCTCAGGATAAGAATGCAGCCTGGCATTTCTAACATACAGAAATCGTGAGATAGTAAGGGTATAGTATTGTTTTAAAATGTTAAGTTTGTATTAATTTGTTACACAGCAATGAAAAATGAATACAGGAACTGAGCAATTCTGCAATAGAGAAATCTGTGCTAATTAAACACTTCTAAAACTTTTTTGGGAGGAGTAAGTTACATTTGGCTAAGAGTTTACAGTTGTATATTTAGTGCCTAATGCAGTACGTATAACACCAGTACTTGGGTGAATAAATGAGTAAATATGATGCATTCTTTAGGTCCTCAGTAAGAATGCTCACCAATAAAATTCACTCTTCCTGGGAAATTTCTATGTTTTTCCATAGTTTCAATTATACCTTATACTCTAGTGGTTCTCAAATATATACCTCTAATAATCTTTCTTTTGCTATACACACACACATACACACACATACATATATATATATATATATATATATATATATATACACACACACACTTTTTTTTTTTTTTCAACTACCAGTATTAGAAGTCTCCACTGGACAATCTCATAGGTATCACAAACCTAACATTTCCCCAAAGGAGATCTTCCTGCCACCTGCACAGCACTGTCCACCTGGTCACACAAAGCAAACCCTGGGAATCGTCTTAGTCTCCACTCTCTCACGTACTTTTCATGTACATATGTTCACCACGTCATACTGACTGCAATCTCTTGCAGCCTAGTTATCTGCCTACTCCATGGCTGATCCTGAGCAACTTAAAGGAGAAAAAAAATGGTCTTACTAGCTGGTCTCACTTGAAATTCTTACTCTGTCTCATGCATATGGGCTTTAGGGGAGATCCTATGCAAGTCCAGTCTTCATACCCAGAATTAGGGGAGCTCTTCCTTCTGCTCTCTCCTCTCTGGAATTCCCCCCTGACAATCTGGAGGTTGGCTGTGATTTCCCAGGTCCTTTCCTTAGTTCCTCGGGTCAAAGAGATGGTGATCTATCAGAGTTTTATCCTCCCAGGCTGTGGCCCATCTTTAGGGCAAAGTTACATAGAATTCAAAAAATCACCTCTGTGCCTGTTATTTCTTCAAATTTAGATTCCCCTCACCTACTTGCCTGCTTTGGTTTCCTCTTTAGAATCACTAGATAGGTGGGGGGGGGGGGGGGTGTTTTTGTTTTGGTTTTTTTTGGTGTCTTGTTCAGAATTTGTAGTTGTCATCAGTGTCAGGGTTGGTCTGTGATGGCTTACTTTATCATGATGGAAGTGGAATTCTGAGAGATTTTTGAAAAACTAATTATGTTTGAATGTTTATTTTTCCTATGTTTTTATTTATAGTATTATTGTATTTTATTTAAAGTATTTGGTCTACCTAGTTTCTAGTTGTCTGAATTGATTGAGATAAGCTTATTGTCTTACAAGACATCAATTTCATAAAATGGTGACTAGAAAAACAAGTGTATTCTATATAATATAGAGAGAGAAATAGTTTTAATATCCTTAGTCATATTTTGTCTTCTTAGTCTGTCAAATATTGAGAAAATTAAATATAAATAATCCATTATTACTGTGTTTCTTATTATCTTCCCTTATATTTGAGGGTTTTGCTTTATATATTTTATATAATATTTTTAGAAGCATAAATATTCATGACATCTAGATCTCCATTATGAATTTAACCCTTCATCAGTATAAAGTTATTATATAACTTCCTTTGATATTGATATTTTCAGCCTTTCTTTTTGTTTGCGTTTAGTTGGTGTGTGTATCTATTTTACACACATCGAGTTAAGATTTTTTATATATATATATATATATATATAAAAAACTTCTGTGGATTTTTTTGTTTTTATTTATTTTTAAAGCAGATCACTGGTCAGGTACCTATATAGCTGGGTTCCCCCTCCTCAGATCAATCAGTTTGCATCCTTTGATTTTAAACAGTGTTTGGTTTTTTTCTTCCCGCTGGAGCAGTAGTTATAAGACAATTTGTATTATGGTTTATTTAATTATATTTTCATTATTCATTTTTTATTATTTTCTTTCCCAGTTTTTAGAAAGAGCTTAGTTTATTTTCTGCTTTGTAATTTAGGAAGTATATTATAACTTAAAATATTGTTTATAATTTTCAATGTATATTCTTTCTACATTGCAACAGGATGTAACGAATCTCTTCCTTAATGAGATATGAGAAAATTAAGATATTTAATCTTGCCATTTTTCATCTCCTTCCTTCTGGGGGGTTTGTCACACTATATTATAGGATTTTGGTCCCCCATAATATTATTATCATATGCAGCTTTTCTTCTTAACAACTAATATATATATTATTATGTATATAATTTATAACATAACCGTTTAATGTTAATTTTGTGTTCAAACATATACAGAGCTAAACTTTCATAAAGTTTACATTTTGATTATTTTTCATTGCACTAAACTATATATTCAAGCAGATTCATCAGGATGTACCTATACATGGTATATTCCTGAATCTTCACATAATCGAGTCTCTGTTGTCTTTGCCTTGACAGGACTGTATGGAAACCTAGTATGTGAACATTCTGTATAAAGTACACTTTCATATAACAGCTATTTTTGCTGACAGTTTAAAGCAAGACTAATTTTTTCACTCATAGGTGACCTTCTGGTCTAGATATATGAAGGATTCTTTCCTTATTCTTAAGAGATCAGTAAGTTCATTAAAATGTTTCTGAGTGTTAGCTGGTCTTTAATATATTTTTCTCTGTATGATAAGCCCCATGAATCCATAGTTTTAGGTTTCATTCAACTCAGGGATAGTTTATCTTTGAATTTTTGTCTGTTGAATTTCTTCTTGTTTCATATTCAAGCATGACTATTATCTCAGTGATGGATTTCCATTATATTCTGCAATTTTGATGATCATGTATTCAATCACATGCTTTTAAACTGTGTGATATTCTGAAATCTGTTATCCATTCAGAGGCTTTTACATTGTTACTTCTCTTTTCTGCCTCCAAAGCAGTTTTAAGATCGTCAGTGTCATTTTCCTCCTTAATGTATTTTATGCTAACTTCCCTTTCATTCCAGCATGTTTTTTTTAATCATCTCATTGCCATCTCCATTGCACAGAATCAGTATTTTCTTTAATTTCCTTTAAGACGGTAATGTTATCCAATATTTCCTCTGTTATCTGGGGGAAAAAAATCTTCTTTAAACACAGACATTTTTTATCAGTCAAACATAGCATACCGTGCTATGCTTGCTTTCCTTTTTGCTCCATTTTTCTGCATATGGACTTTCTTATTTTCTCCTTTATTCATCTTAAATTGTGATTACAGTTGACCCTTGAACAATGTGGGGATTGGGGAGCTGACCCTCTGAGAAGTTGAAAATCTTCATATATCTTAGAGTTGGCCCTCCATTTATGCAGTTTCTCTATACCCACAGTTCCACATCCACAGATTCAACCAACCACAGATCGTGTAGTACTGCAGTATTTACTATAAAAAAACAAACTGTATAAGTGGACCTGCACAATTCAAACCCATGTTATTGAAGGGTCAGCTACACTGCTATCTGGCTCTAACATTTGTTCTTAAATTCTGAGAATGGATACACCTGAGCTACCTTATTCCCTGGGGTCCATTTGAAGTCTCCTGTTAGAATTTGTCTGGAGCTTAGATATTGGTGTTTGTGTCATTTCCATCATTCAGGCACAAAGGTGAGAGGAAATAGATGTGCTGTGAGCAGTCAGTCAGGATGCTTAAACTCTGTCTTCCATCCTCATGTATTCTTAAGGAGGGGGTTGAGGGCCCTTTGCTGGATGCAGCAGCACATGCTCCTTTCTGTGACATGTTTTTATCTCAACTAAACAATGGCCAGTCCACTGCTCGACTTTCAAGGGCAGCTCTTCAAGTGAAATATTCTCCACATTCCCCTGGCTTGCCAATGAGCCTGACTTTTCAGGGGAGTGATGTGATAAGTCTTCAACACTTTTAAAGTGTGTGGGAGGAATGCATGAGAATCCATGTCCTGGATTGGGTGAATGATCAAAACATATGGCTTTATAGATTGGGTAAGGAGAAAAATGGGAGAATGGACCAAGATCTTGTTTCAAAACAAAGAACTAATGAAATTCAAAGTGTATTTGCATGAAATGGAGCCCTGCATCTTTTTACTATTGTTTATGTGTGGTAAAAATAATGAGAATGAGATATACTTTATGATTACATGTTATGAAACTCTTATGAGAGTGACAAATATTTGAACACAAACCAAAATAAGCTTTTATTGTAAAAAACTTTCCAGTTTAGGGTTTTTATCTTTGGATGATGCCTCATTTCAACTTCGGTTTTTAAAAAGTAGCAGGATAAATAAACATACAACAGTTTTCAATTGTTAAAGGAAACTTTAAAATTCTAACATATCATTACTTTCTAGAGATGACAATCCAATTTCTTATGCACTAAATTCAATTAAAATTCTCAGAAAAGAAGAAAGGATGCTTGGAAGATTTTGAGGTGAATAATGAAATAATTTGATAGTCCTTAGATGCAACAAGGCAAGAATCTTTAACAACAAAAATATAACACTCAAGATAAGAACAGTCTTATGAACCTATCTAATTTATAATTTCTCAAGACTTTCTGGTAGAAAATAACTTCTAAGACTTCAGTGACCTGAAATTATTGCCGCTGGAAGCATTATCTCAACATTCCTCTTATTCTTTTATTTACATATAATATCCACAAGCTTAGTACCTTGCTTATTATTTAGCAAAAAGACAATGTCAAGACTAATCACAGGTGGTTTTTTTTTTTTTTTTAAGTTTCTGTATAGAATTTACATTCCAAATATCATTTAGAAGGAAAATGCAGCCAACATTCTTGGAAAAAAACAACACTGATTTTTGGATTTCTATCTAAATTTCAAGTTCCTCTTTTATTTCCTAGTATTAAACCTAAACTCACACGCTTAACATTAATCATTTGTATGCCTTCACATCCCTAGATAGTTGTTAATAATTTAAATAAGTAAACTTTGTCTAATGTGAAAGAAAACCACTTGTTCAAGGAAATGATGAGTAGGTAGAAGCAACACATCTTTGAACTTCTGAAGAGTATTGTCTCTGCAAATAATACCCAACGATGATGACAGCTGGGTCGATTTTCTACATTAGAATCTTCTTACCTCTCTACCATTGCTACCATAGATAAAAGACGTTATGAAAAATGTAATATTCAACTCAACAAAATATTTTTCAAGGACAATCTATTACAAAGTAATATCATATAATAAATTATGAAGCAAACTTTAGAGTTTCTACTACTTTAGTGTTTCTCACTACTTCTCTTGTCTATTAGGGCAGCCAATCAAGAATTTATTGAAATTGTTTAAACTTCCCTCATGGAGAGAGGAACTTTGTAACTCACTGGACATCTCTGCATTTCAGTCTGCCTGTTGTCACATAGGCAAGCAATCAACACTTTTATGTGGATTTTAAGCCATAATTCTGAAATGATCAAATGAAACAATCCATTAAAAGCACTTAGTGTAATGATAGCAAAGAGTAAGAACTCCATAAATCTTAGTTGTCATTATGAATTAATATCATTCATCATCATCATTATATTGTTATCTCTTGCTAGATAAACATTGCTAAATACATGAAATACTAGGAAAACTTCTACTTATTAGATTCCTTCAAATTCTTTGAATGCTGCCGACATCTCTCTCTACTTGAAAAAAGTTGTCTTCTCACTTATTCTATTTTTTAAAATATTTATTTGGCTGGCGCCGGGTCTTAGTTGTGGCACACGGGATCTTCATTGTGGCATGCAAGATCTTTAATAGGATCTTTAGTTGTGGCATTCAGGATCTAGTTCCCTGACCAGGGATCGAACCCAGGCCCCCTGCATTTGGAGCACAGAGTCTTAATCACTGGACCACCAGGGAAGTCCCTCTGTTTCTTTACATTTCTGCTTATCCCTAACCCTGTCTTCGTCCTCCTTCATTTCTCTTTTACTCCCTTTTCCCCCTCTCTTTCTAAATGTGAATGCATTTATCCTTAACTTGATTTTAACGTAGACGTTATATGCCTACTATTTTTCTCTACACATGCTCTGAATTTTATATTTGGAGCAGTTTGCACAGAAAAGCAGCCTATACTAAGTGACTCTTCTTTCTCTGAATATCTCCTAAAACTGAGAATTTCCCAGCGTTTTGAAAGTCAAGTTTTTCATCTGATGATTTGTCAGTGGTCCCAAATTCAGTGACTACAGGTTTAGGAGGGCAAATTAATGAGTGAAGCTGTTCAGGTACTTCTTCCAGCAAACTGGAGAGCATGCAGCCAGCTGCTTCTCACCTCCAACCAATTGTTGCCCAGAGGAAATGTGGGCCCAGTTTTGCCAGATCATCTGATTTTTTTCCAAGAGAAGAAGGAATTATGAAAATCTGTTTTGGTGAAATCTTCAAATGTTTAAATGTTATTAATCAATTTACAAATTTATAAAACACCCCACGTGGTGCTCAAAATATATAAAAGCTTGGCAAATAGGTGTGGAAGAGGTGTTGAGCTGTCCACTGAATAACGCTTTTCCATTCTGTTGTGCAGAATTCTTGCTGGGAAGTGACTGCCCATCAGGGATTAAGTTTCCCAGTATCTTTTGCAGTCAGATGAAGCCACAAGATAATGTTTTAGATAATTTTACATTTGTGGGTTCAGTTGTCACACAGTTAGCCTCTTCTTTAAGTAGGTTTGGGGGATTTTAAAAGGTGAATTGAAAACCAGTATTTCCATATTTCCACTAATAAAAAGTACAAATGTTAACATGAAAAGACAAAGTTTGTTTTTTTTTAATGGCAGTGTTTTTCAGATAAAATGTATTACAGAAACTTCTAGATATTGTCATTATAATATTTGTATTATAATACTTTATTCATGTTACTTTGTAGTTTGAAGATCACCCAAAGGAAAAATACTGTCTATTCACATTTAGATATAATCCAGTTGTTGATGGTGGAATGGCTCTTGTCTTCCGCTCACTCACCTTATGTCCTCCAGCTGGAATAGACTGATCTTTTGGCATGGAGATGGGCAGAAGGAGAAGAATAGGTTGATATAGGAAAACAGCAGCAGCAGCTGAGGAGGTGTAAGTTGAGTCTCTCATTCCCACTATTACCTGTCCCCGATATCCTCAATATGGGTGGAACAGACAACAGCCAGATTTTTGGAACCCCTGCTGCAGTGTTGCAGTTTCCAACCAGCCACAGAACCCAGAATTACTCCCACCAATATTTAAACCAAAAGTCAAATCTGCCACCAGGTGGCACTAGACCATACACAGGACATGGATCCATTGGGATGGAATTTCTTAGAGGCTAGCTGAGTTCACCCCAGTCAGCTCATTAACCTTGAAAAAAAATGCAGCTCCTTATTTTATGCCATTTAATCATGTTGTATCCCACATATTGCCTTATGGCAGGAGTGTAAGGTATCAATACTTTCCAATACATTATCTCATTTGATATAACAACCCTAAGAAGTAGGCCAAGCTGGTATATTATTGTCCCTTTGGATGAGGAAATTGAGGCACAAAGATTAAATGTGACACTGAATAAAAGAGTAAACAATAATACTGATTGCAGGGTTTTTTTAATTCAAAAATTAATTTTTAAATGGAAGTCTTAATTCTTCTATTCTAAAAGCCCTGAGTAAAGCAATACGTCTTAACTCGGGTAAATGATTTTCATGGCAGCCACAACATTACAGCTCACATATGTTTTTCTCTTGTCATGTAACACAAGCTCCGGGACCATGGAACAGTACTGGTCCTTGGCCTGTTAGGAACCCGCCTGCACAGCAGGAGGTGAGTGGCGGGCTGTTGAGCAAAGCTTCATCTGCCGCTCCCCATTGCTCCCCATCGCTCGCATTACCGCCTGAGCCATCCCCCTGACCCCCTGTCTGTGGAAAATTGTCTTCCACAAAGCTGGTCCCTGGTGCCAAAAAGATTGGGGACTGCTGACGTAACATCCAACAGATAAGATGCCAAGATATTAGAACAGTTGCTAGTGGTGTGCTCTTTATACTATGTAACTCAAATAGTCAGTGTCTCAGTCAGGTCACAGGCATCATAATAACACTATGTCATCAGCTCAGAGGAGGGATCTTGTTTTACTGTTAGCTATATAGTAGCAGACAGACATAGATCCAATTTACTGGATAGCTATTTCATATTTTAAAATATAATTTTTAAAGAAGCAACATGCATAAGGACTTATTCTAATTTTACACTAACTAAAGTTGGATTTTCTCTCTTTTCAGCCTACTCTAATTCTAATAGAATTAGATATAGTTTAAAGATGAATTAATAAACTGATATCATACTGTAATTTACAAACTATGCTCATAACTCAAAGCTGTCATGCTATTAATGAAACCTACAATAACCTTATTTGACTTTGACCTTTTTATCTCCAAGAGTTAACATTTAGCATTGATTAGAAAAGGAAGAGTTGGGCTTAAAATCTGTACTATGGTGAGATAGCAGACTGCACTATTTAATTATGTAACAGCTAATGAAAAGAACTACAAATTTGGAAGGAAGATTCAGATGCCTAAGAGTCCCATTAATTTGAGCAAGGTAAATGCATTTGTTTTGAAGACTGAATAACACATTTGTTGAAGGGTTCTAAATTGGAGGGAGAAATTAGTCTAATAATAGAGAGTTGCACTTCAAACACTAATCTAGAAGAAACAAAAAAAATAGGCAAATAGGTTCCCAATTCTTCATTAATTATTAACTCAGGGGGTTGATCCCATGAAGTTCCAGACATGAATAATGAGCACTCATTTCTATCAAATCTATAACTTGTTTATTGGCAAAGGAAACTTTTTCTTTAAGAAGGCACTGAACACATTTTAGACTTCAGCAATAACTCATGAGAAAAGGGAACTTTTGCAGCTTATCAACATTCTCATTTAATATTTCAGTTGTTTGAAGCCAAAGCTTATCTTTAATGTTAATCTAAAATATTAATCTTTGAAAATGGATATTTTAAAAAGATATCACTGAAAATAGAAAAGCGACAAAACACTACATATACATTTCATTGATTCTAAGATGGACTTTTTCACATTTAATAATACTGACATCAGAATGCATCTTCAAATCAATGATGTGTCATAGTGTAATTGCCTGCAACTTTTCTCCTTTCTTCGTGATGAAAAAAATACTTGATCTTAAAATTAATGACTTTTAGATTCAATGAAATGTGTGATCTGTCTTCTGCTTCTCTCTGTTTACACTGAATGGATATCTCTGCCCGACCTGTATTGTCTGGGCCTCTTTTTCCTTGTCCTTATAAATGTATTTTAAAGAATCTCCTACTTTCCCTAATATTGACATGAGTATTGAGTGTTGTGTGTATGTATATATGGTTTATATATACATACTGTATAAATACATAATTTTATAGTTAGACATATTATTATGGAATACGCTGAAATTAGGGAATATGAAGATATTTCACCAAGAGGAGGAGACAGTTGAGAGAAAGTCCTCAGTATAAGGGTGGGAAACTCATACAGTATTTACATAGTTATGTTTTGGTTTTTACTAACAGCTTACTGCACAATGACCTTGAGACAACCACCTTGACAATGACCAAAAACAAAACAAAGGTTAAAAACTTTCTTGAATATCATGTTCTAAAAACTTTTCATTCGTCTCATATTTTTTTCTCAATTATATCAAAATGATGTTAGTAATAATGCCAATTTCTCTAAACTAAACCCCTTTTGCATGTCTTATTTTTATAATGTAAAATGATCATATAGTAATAAATTTTTCTGTACCATTGTGGTAAGCAATTATTTCTCATAAATATATATGAGAAATAAATTATTTCTCATAAATATATATGAGAAATAAATTGTTTCTCATATATATTGTTAAAATTTGGTGATTTTGTTTTTTGGCATCACTTATATTTCAAAATTAAATTGCAAATGCTGCTGGAACAGTGTCAGTCATAGAGAATTATGCTATATTTTTCCCCTGTAATTTCTCACTGCTTCTGATAACAGTTGAAATAGTATTATTTAACAGGCTAATTGACTTGAAAGATCCAACTCTTCAGCCTGTTTGTAAACAATGTAAAAATAAATAATCAACCCATTTTAAATAGTAGTCAAACTAGTTATATGACATTTTCTAGCTATTATTTCAATATTCACATTCTAGCTGTTATTATTTCAATATTCATACTACATTCAAATTATTTCAATTTTTACATGTCAACTATTTTGACTGTATCTTCATACATATTTATTTGACTCTCCCTTTATTTCCCTCACAAAATTAAAGGGGCTTAATATTTTAAAAACATAAAATTGGTAACAGCTTTTAAGGTAAAGAAGATAAACTTCTTTATACACATGGACTTTGGTCATGATGAAGGGAAATAAATGCATTTGGAAAAGGGATGTGATGGTTGCTGTAACTAAGCATTTGAACTTAGTTCTGTGGTTTTGACACTCAGGCTCAAAAAAAAATACAAAGAAAAATAACATTCATATTATCTGATAAATGTATGTCTATCGGTCCTTCAAAAGATAGAATGCTTTGAGTCTGAAGTTCAAAATAGATTCATCGATTAGTTTCTTATATAAAGGTCAATGAGTAACATCACAAAGTTGCACATGTAAATAAAGCAGAACTGGTACGTGTAAGTTACACTTTCTTATCTGGACTAAATTAGGTGAAGTGTGTGAAATTCATAGTGTTTACAACTATAATAGTTTGAAGGTCTTTCTCTTTTGTAAGTTCTTTTATTTTGTGGAAGAAACACGTATCTGTTGAATATCATAACACAGATATTCCACATAATTCTTCAAAATGGTCTTTAAGTATAGTGTTCTTATTCTCACTAAAATCACAGTATGGAAGTATCATCATTAATTATTCAATGGTTGTCACAGAAGTTGAATATATGTGTATATAGGTATGTGCATACACACACACACCCCCCATTCACATTCACGTTGCTTTCATCAATGTGTGCAAAGGAGTGATTCCCTTTTGTTGAAATCTTAGCAACTGAAATGTGGCTAGTTAAAAGTTAAATCTCTCAGCCCTTTCTCACTTGACAATAGTGAGTAGAGAGCCTATTGAACTCTACAGAACAATACAGATCTTCTGAGTCTGAGGAATTTTTGGTCTGAAATAAAATGCTTTTACACATGGATAATTCACAGAGGAGTAAATCTCTGCCCCTAAAGTTCTATGGCTCATCAGTTCTTGAAAGTTTCAAGATTTTTAAAGCCCAAAAGCAGTGGAGAAGCTGTCACTTTCTGTTATTTTCAGGTCAAGCCTTAAATCACTACTAATTCTGGTGGACTTTACAATTTCAAACCATGTCCAGTACAAACTTTTAGCTTTGAAAGAAATTATGAATTTCAAATTGCACGATAAATTCATGGGGTAATATCTGCTTCCAAGATCAGTAATAATGGAAGAGGTTTCAGGCATGAAGCTCAATGGGATCTTAGAGCAAATGAATGACTGCACAATTTAACCCAAAATAAGACGTTTGCACAGCCTGAAACATAGTATTTAACCAGCAGCCAGCAACCTTATTCTAGGAGGACACTGGCAAGGATTAAGAAGAATATCAGGTTCTTATACAAATTAAATTGACTGAGACTTAAGCCTCCCTCCAGTCCAAGAGAAAACTACAATGCTAGAGAGAAAAAATGAGTTCAAAAGACGAAGCCATTATTTCAGGGTATAGGAGTGCTCAGGTGCTAAATCCTGATCTCTTGACAACAAGATTTATTGCAAGACTGTCTAGACGATGGTGCTAAAATACCTAATATACTTATTGCTCTCTCTGCTTTTGGCTCAGAAATCAGGCAAGACTGAGTTTCAAGGTAGAGACATCAGTGAAGTGATGGAAAAGGTAGGGACTGATATATTTTAAAGAAAAGTTAGTTTTTCTAACTAGGTAATAAGAACACAGTATCACAGTTGTGCCCAGGGCACATAACAAAAGCACCAAAAGAGGTTAACCAGATTTGGTTTAGATTTCCTGTTTAATAGCATTAAATTAGGAAATATGTAATTCAGGTTTGGTGCCTCAGCTCAAGTATCATCAAAAACTTAACTGCCTTCTGATTTCCAGATCTGCTCTTCTTAACACAGAATTTTTCTCCTCATGCTTGCAAGCTATCTATGCATTTTATCCATATTGCTGGTAGGAAGACTCTCTTTTTTTATTTATTAACAAAAGCTGTCTCCAACAACTCATCTAGAAATATAACACATGACCATCCTTAACTGCAGTTGAGGCTGAGAGATTAAATTACTTTCTCTAGGTATATTGATGTCCCAAACAAAACTGCAGTTATGTTAGCAAGAAAGAAGAGTTAAATGGGTATTGGGTAGATACCTTCATTTTCTGCTATGAATATCTCATATATATTTACCATGTATGTTGATATTTGGATCACAGGAAGTCCAGGATGACATGAATAGAGAAATTATTGTAGAAATCCTACCTTTAGGATATGAAGTAAAAATGGAATACTAAATCTGAGAATCGCTTACCTTTATTATGGAAACAAAATAATAAATAGTTTGGGGTTTTTAAAACTATTAAAGAAAACACAAAGTATATGGATGTAAATGAAGTTATAGACTTCATTCTTAATTCCCAAAATATAAAAGAAGAATATCACATATCTCTGAATCATTATGCATCATACATTGTTTTGATAAAAAAAGTAAACTTACAAATTTTAATTGTATTTTCTTTTGGAGATAGACATGTCATATCATTTGAGATCCCTTCTGAGAGGTAACATTGAATTTTTATGGTATGTGGAAGAGACTGTGGGAATAAAAATTCTTATCAATCAATTACATTGCTCAGAGAGATGAAATTGGCATTTAGATATAGCCTTGCATTAGCCCTTTCAAAATAATTATATTCAGGTTTATAGCTCTACATATTAAAATACCATCACAGAATATATTATTTGCAACATCCCAATGTAAATTCAAGCTTGCCAATTTTTGTTCAAATTCCTTTAATAAATTTCATTTGAACTGAACACTTCAGCTCTCTTTAACCAAGGGAGAGATTTCCTATTTTATTGCCCATGTAAATTTACAACTTACTTTAGCTCCATTCTTGTCTTTCAGATATGGCTATGTTATTGTGAACACATTTTCTTAAGAAACAATCAGAATGTAGTAATTTTATACTTTATTTTCTACATTACAGAAAGCATCATAAAATATCTTAAATAACGTTTTCTTTTAGCTTGACTTCAGATTTTTTCTTATCAAGAAGAATTATATCATTTCTAACCCTCTTCTCATTATGAAGCCACATGGGTGTGAATTGTAAGTCAGTGCAGTAAAAGATGAGGATAAAAGAGTCTGAGATTTTGTAACTGTGCTGAAAGGTGGGTTTTGTTGTGGTAGTCAAGCTGTTGATTGCTTCATTGCCGTAGAAGTTTCATGGCTCCAATTTGGTTTGCAGTGTGATTGAGGAAAAAATTAAACAGGAAGAGAAGAAAGACAAGTAATAGTATTGCATACAGACTATTCATGATGAAAAGTCATGTTTTAGATATGGCTTTTACTGTAGTGGGGCCAAGAAAATGCACAGTGGCATTTGATAACTTCTCAAGGCTACATGTGTGATCTAAAATTCAAATATTTAAAGGTACCTTGGTGTAAATAACAAACTAAGTCTTTTTAGAACTTTGCAGGACTTGAAGGACATATAATTCCTCTCTGCTTTCCAGAAGACTGGATAGGAGACTGGAGACAGAGGGAACAAAACTTAGGCAACACTATTTTTAGTCACTTTGCTATAGAATAAGAGACAACAGAACAAGATTTAATCTTGTGCTGATAGCTTCTTTCCTCAGAGATGGTATCTGTTGATTTATCTTTATTGTCTGGTTAGAAGAGACCCTGGCAGTACAACACACAGGAGAGCTGACCCACCCAGCTGTGGATGCCAAGGTGTTATGATACCAGACAAATAGGAAATATGGCAGGATTGTTTCTGCTGACAGTAACAGAGTTGGTGAAATAAATGTTTCAGAACATAAACTAGTTAACGTAAGGATTACGCGGCAGTATATACAAAGGATATAGTCCATGAAGCAAACAAAAAACACTCTTACCTGGTGTGAATGGTGTGTTTGGCAAAGGAAGATTCTCTATGTGTGTCTCATGATATTTTATGTAATTTTTATTAGAGTATAGTTGATTTACAATGTTGTGTTAGTTTCAGGTGTACAGCAAAGTGATTCAGTTATACATATACATATATCCACTCATTTTTAGATTCTTTTCCCACATAGGTCATTACAGAGTATTGAATAGAGCCCTGTGCTATACAGTAGGTCCTTATTAGTTACCTATTTTATATATAGTAGTGTGTATATGTCAATCCCCATCTCCCAATTTATCCCTCCCCCACCCCTTCCCCCAGTAACTGTAAGTTCTTTTTCCTACATCTGTGACTTTATTTCTGTTTTGTAAATATGTTCATTTGTACCAGCTTTTTAGATTCCACATATAGGTGATATCATATATTTCTCTTTCTCTGTCTGACTTACTTCAGTCACTATGACAATCTCTGGGTCCATCCATATTGCTGCAAATGGCATTATTTTGTTCTTTTTTTATGGCTGAGTAATATTTCATTGTATTTATGTACCACATCTTCTTTATCCACTCCTCAGTCAATGGGCATTTAGGTTGCTTCCATGTATTGGCTCTTGTAAATAGTGTTGCAATGAACATTGGGGTGCACGGCCTCTCACTGTTGTGGCCTCTCCCATCACGGAGCACAGGCTCTGGACGCGCAGGCTCAGTGGCCATGGCTCACAGGCCCAGCCGCTCTGCGGCATGTGGAATCTTCCCAGACCGGGGCACAAACCTGAGTCCCCTGCATCAGCAGGCGGACTCTCAACCACTGCACCACCAGGGAAGCCCCCATGAACCTTTTTGAATTATGCTTTTCTCTGGATATATGCCCAAGAGTGGTATTGCTGGATCCTATGGTAGTTCTAAGTTTAGTGTTTTAAGGAACCTCCATACTGTTCTCCATAATAAAAAGATGATTAACATCACTACTTATTAGAGAAATGCAAATCAAAACTACAATAAGGTATCACCTCACTATGGTCAGAATGGCCATCATCAAAAACTCTACAAACCGTAAATGCTGGAGAGGGTGTGGAGAAAAGGGAACCCTCCTACACTGTTGGTGGGAACGTAAATTGGTACAATCATGATATTTTTCATCTGACTGACCAAAAATTTTTGTATCTAGGCATTTCAAACTAATATAACCTTATAGTTTTATTGTGATGTTTTGAATGAGATTGTATATATAAAATGCTTATCCCAGTCCTTGACGAATAGTGAACATTCAGTAAATGGTGGGTATAATTAATATTTCATTAAGAATATAAATTATATATATCTTTAAAAGATTTTTCATACTTAAACTAATTGTTTAAAATGGTTCCTCTTTCCTTTTTGTTTATTTTTCTATCAACTTCATTGAATGTACTTTCCCTACAATACAATGCTCATATTTCAAGTGACCAGTTCAGTGAGCTTTGACAAACATATACACCATGTAACCACTACCCCAGTCAAGATACAAACTGTTCTTACCACCAGAGAAAATTCTTTCATGCCCCTTTTCAGTCAATCCTACACTACTAAAACCACTGATTTTATTACTATCACCATTTTGAAGTCGTAGAATTTTAAAGTTATTGGAATAGTATTGTACTTGCATTTCTGTGTCAGACTTATTTCCCTTGTTATAATATTTAGAGACTTATTTATGTTGCTGTGCTTACCAGTAGTCTATTTTTATTGCTGAGGAACATTCTATTGTATGAATATTCCACAGTTTAGACATTCAAATGTTAATGAACATTTGGGTGATTTCCTGTTTGGAAAATGAATATAGCTATACGAACATTGATAAATCTTCTTAGAGACACATCTTTTCTTGGGTAAATACCTAGGAATACAAATGCTGTGTCATTGGGTAGGTATATATATACTTAACTTTATGAAAAATTGCCAGTTTTCCAAAGTGGTTGCACCATTTAACTCCTATCATCAGTGTATGAGAGTTTCATTTACTCTAAGTCGTTCTCAGCATTTCGTTTTGTCAGTTTTTTAATGGGTGTAAAGTGCTATCACATTATTGTTTTGATTTTATTTTACTGATGACTAATGTTGAGTATCTTATGAGGTACTTACTGGCTACTCATATATCTACTTTTGGTGAATTTTTTTTTTTTAGTCTTTTGCCCACTTTTATTGGGTTGTTTTTCTTAATATACATAGCTGCATGTATTTGAATAGGAGTGCTTTGTCAGAAAAATGTTTGCAAATATTTTCTCTCATTTTGTCACTTGACTTCTTAGTGCCTTAACAGCATATTTTGAGGAGCATAAGTTTAAAATTTTTGTTTAATAATTAATGTTTTTTGTGTCCTGTGTAAGAAATCTTTGTGAATCCTAAGCTCATTATTTCACAATCTGTTTTTCTT
Source organism: Tursiops truncatus (assembly GCF_011762595.2). Classification (NCBI taxonomy): domain Eukaryota; kingdom Metazoa; phylum Chordata; class Mammalia; order Artiodactyla; family Delphinidae; genus Tursiops; species Tursiops truncatus. The sequence goes on from NC_047050.1 coordinate 48,251,006, forward strand.
TCTATACTAGAATTTTGAATTCCATTGACTTGAATTCAGTTTCATTGATCTTCCTGCTATTGTGTTAAATATGCTTGCAATTTAAGTAACAGGTATCCAAGACCTTTTGTTTTTCAGCCCAACCCTCAATTTTCTATGCTGCCAAGGGGATAGATAGCTAAAATTGAATTGTATCAGGATTTGGTTACAATAGTTTCCATAACATTTTGAGAATGAATTCAGAGGACTCTGAAACTAAACATTATAATATTGCTAGACCTCAGAGCTTCATGACCCTGAGCCTGATAGATAGACTGTGGACCTGCAAGACTTGGAAGACTATGAGACCTTAAGATTCTGAGAAAGTGTAGCTGATTTACAATATTAGTTTCAGATATATAACATAGTGATTCAAAATTTTTAAAGATTGTAGTCCACTTAAGGTTATTATAAAATATTGGCTGTATTCCTTGTGCTGTGCAATATGTCCTGTAGCTTATTTGTTTTATGCATAGTAGCTTGTACTTCTTAAATCCCTACCCATAACTTGCTCCTCCCCATTTTCCTCTCCCCACTGGTAACTATTAGTTTGTTCTCTATATCTGAGTCTGTTTCTTTTATTCACTTGTTTGTTTATTTTTTAGATTCCATGTATAAGTGATAACAGAGTATTTGCCTTTCTCTCTCTGACTTATTTCACTAAGCCTAGTATCCTCCAGGACCATCCATGTGTTGCAAATGGCAAAATTTCATTCTTTTTATGGCTGAGTAATATTCCATTGCATCATATCACATCTTCTTCACCTGTTCATCTAGTAATGGATATTTAGGTTGCTTCCACATATTGACTATTGTAAATAATACTTCTGTGAACATTGGGGTGCATGTATCTTTTTTAATAACTGTTTTTGTTTTTGTCAGATATATACCAGGAGTGGAAATGCTGGATCATATAGTAGTTCTAATTTTAGTTCTCTGAGGTTTCTAAAACCCCCATAGTGTTTTAAATAGCAGTGCACCAATTTACATTCCCACCAACAGTGTACTAGTGTTCCCTTTTCTCTACATCTTCGCCCACATTTGTTATTTGTGATCTTTTCGATGATAGTCATTCTGACAGGTGTGAGGTGATATCTCATTGGGATTTTGATTTGCATTTCTCTGATGATTAGCATTGTTGAGCATCTTTTCATGTGCCTGTTAGCTATCTGTATGTTTTCTTTGGAAAAATGTCTCTCAGGTCTTCTGCCCATTTTTTATTCAGGTTGTTTGTTTTTTGATATTGAGTTGTATGAGTTGTTCATATATTTTGGATATTAACCCCTTATCATTCATATCATTTGCAAATATTTTCTCCCATTAGGTAGGTCGTCTTTTTGTTTTATCATTGGTTTTCTTTGCTGTGCAAAAGCTTTTAAGAAATAGAAAATATGAACTGTCTTAAGTCTATCAAAACTGCTGTGCAGTCTTGGGGGATTTTAGTGGTTTCCATAGTGTAGTGGTGTTTTACAGACATCTTTCCATATCCCAGGCTGTGAGATTTCAAGACCATGAGGCTGTGAGACTATGAGGTCTTGATGTTATGAGACTGCATACAACAGGGTCTGGAACGGAGGGACTGAGAACTATGATACTCAGTGACAATGAGAAGGTGTGACAAGAGTCTCTGAGATTTCTAGACCTGAAGATTGTTACTTTGAAACAGTAACTTTTGGCTTTCCAGCCATTCCCAGCCTCTGATTACTCAGCAGGATTTCTTTATAAATGCATTACATGGCAGAGAAACTTATCTTTGAGTCTGAGCTTTTTCCTATTAAAAGCCTGACACACTAGCCCACAGGTTTGTCAGAAGTTTGCCTGGTTTCTCCTCATCCAAACCAAGATTTTCATTTTACCAAAAACCTGTCTCTCCTGTCCTCTCCTCTTACCACAGCTTCAGCCATGTGTCTCAGGTTTGAAAGTTTCCTCCATCTGTCCCCTTGTCAATGCAGAAAGTCTCATCCCTCTGAGTTCAGTGTTTTTAGGTTTTACATTTCTTTACACTCACATCTCTTTAAAGAAAATATGTATTTTTTGAATAAAATGTTTACATTTACTTTGAAGTATGCAATAAAACTAAATGATTTCTACTAGTCAGTGTAACTTTGCCAAAGCAGAATCACCAACTTCTATTGGGGAGTTCCAGTCAGCTACAGCAGTGACCCCCACGAAGGAACACCAAGGAGAAGTCTGGGAGACCCCACTCCACAAAGCCTCCTTTCAAGAGACCCCACCTCATTTTTCCTATGTGCACCCACACAGATTTAGGAGTGTGGACATGCTCCCTATTTTCATATACTTGTAGTTTCTTCTTTAGTGCAATAAAAATAAAATTGGCAATTCACATATATGGCAATACAGATAATATTTCAGGGTTTATATGTATATGATATCTATCTTTCTGAATATATAGATTTGTCTATGCAGTAATTTCTTATTGTTTCAGTGGGAGTAAAGGTATTTCACATCCATCTTCATCCCAACTGGTAGTGGAAACTTAGGTTTCCCAACTTTCCAGGTGTTTTGAGAATGTGTCCATTGCTCCAGTCTTTCATAGGGAGTCCCCTGATATTAGTAGGTGATACCGATTTCTTCAGAAAATATGGCAAACCCTTATTGGATATTTCAGTTGGGCTTTCCTTGTCTATGTGGTGAAGGGTGACTGATTAGTGTGGTCAATCTGTATTTTAAGCATAAAAAATTTTAGCATTATAATTTTGTTCTTGGAATTCACATCTACTTTTAAATTGAGGCTCTCATTTTTCTTACTTTTTTCATTTCAACTAAGCACTGGAAAAATAGCAATTTAAAACTTATGTGTAGCATGTCACCTGGGAAAAGAACTATCCAGGCAGAGCGTTATTGTCCCTTAATTCATTTAGAATTATGTTTTCATTTTCGATTGGATGTTGAAAATGGAGCTATCTACTGTAGCTGCCATTGTACTACCTTTTAACCTTGTGTATAGCACAACTCATGAATGGGTTACGCCTTGAAAAGCTGTAAGTAGGAAATGAGTACCGTGTCATGGAGAAAAGAGAAAGATTGAATTACCGCACAAGGTCAGAGGTGTTAGAATAATTACTGGCAGGAGGAGACTTCAGAAAAGAAATAGGAGAAAAAGGGAGGTCATCCCTGGGTTTTCTTTATAGCAGTTTTTCATTTCCCAACATGGGACATTTTTCGTACATCTCTTTCTGATGTGACAAAATATGAGAGGCAGGTGTCCTCAAGATGGTATGTTAAACAGTTCCACTGCCCTTCTCTCTCCACTTTCAATGTTCATAATAGTGACACTGAAGGAAAAATATTACAGGTTTATCTTGGATTTCTCCCAGGTATTAGTCCTAGAAGCAATATGGAATATATAATGTCCTAGACAGACTTTGTTTTAGTGTGTTGATTTATGTATAGTCTTCTCTGTTTCTGATTAAAGTTTCTGAAGAAAAATCCCACGTTAAGACAGCTACCAAGAACAGACCCTCAATCTTCAATATAAAGGTGTTATAAACAAAGTCTAATATATTAATTAAAGTTCTTAACATTTGGGATTTATACTCCTAAAGTTAACCTATATGATAGATACTTTGACCTTGAAATTGACTAGAGAGTAGGTTAATACACTGTGAAACCTCCCACCACCTCACTCATGTTTAAGGGAGCACACAAACATACACAAATGAATTAGTCTTCTTGGGATAAATGCACTTTTTTTTCTATGGTACAGAATTTTCAACATTCTAGAATTTGAATTTTTCATGAAGAATGGACATAAAGAAAAACTATTTCAATTCTGAAGTAGAAAATTATTGTAGTATACATGACTACAAACACTTATTCAAAGATATTCTCATCCTTTTCTTCCTTTTTATGTGTTTCATTTGTATTGATATTCTTTTTTAATTGTATCTTATCCTTGAAGGATAAAGATAATAGCACAGATATCTCGTAAATTCTCAGTTAAAGTAAATGAATTTGAGAAAAATGGAAGATACTTCCTACTTGCATAGGTGATAGAATTTCATTGACAAATATTGGTGAGTCAGGTTTTAGTCTGAAATATTTTGACATAGGGTCAGACAACTGATGCTTCAAATGAATGTAGTGAAATCTTACTTTACTTCTTCAAATGAATGGAATAGGAAAGATCCAAGATCAAAAATATGTATTGGGACTAAATGAAATAACAAGATGGAGTGACAAGTATCAGATATAGTCTCCCACTGAGTCGTCAACAACAGGAACAACAACAAAAATATGATACAAGAAGCAAAGTTGTTTTTAAAGATACTGGACATCAGACAATGAAGGATAGTGGTCTTGAGAAATGGGAAACAAATGAGGTGAGCTCTACATTTAGCAGTACAATAAGCCCCAGCTATTGTCTTGACTTCGCAGTCCATGACACAAAAAAGGGCACCCAGGAGAGTCAGGCAGACTCCCTTACTTGAGGAGATTGTCTAATGATCCCAGAAGACCAAGTTCTTAGAGTTCATAAGACAGAGTCACAGAGAGGGTAGAGTTGCACAGGCAGAGAACTCTGGAGATCAGCAGAAGATCCTTGTTTAGTAATCAGAAAATATGAAAAAAATTATCAAACTAGAATTATATACCTAGTAGAAGTCTCTTTCAAAAAGAAAATTAAAATAAAGATCTTTACAGACATACAATATCTCAAGAATTCATCACCATCATACCCACACTGCAAGAAATGTTAAGGCAAAAATAGACTATCGAGCAAAAATTTAAAAGTCAAATAATAGAGCTGCAGATTTGAGTGTCCATCTCTCAGTAAGTGATGTAGATGTGAACATTGACCTAATTGATATTTATAGAAAACTTCGTCAAACAGCAAAAAGCATACATTATTTTAAGCATACATAGAATGTTTCCCAAGAAAAACTATATACTAGGCCAAAAAATGTGTCAATAAATGTAAAAGGATTCAGTTCACACAAAATAAAATTTCTGAGCATAATAAAATTAGTAATTTAAAAAGAAGAATCACTGGAAAATACTCAAATATGTATAACTAAATAATATTGCTAATGAAATACAATGGGTCAAAGAGGAAATCCAAAGGAAGAAAGAAAATAGTTTGAACTGAATGAAAATTGAAACGCAACGTATCAAAATGTGAGATGCTGCTAAAGCAGTAGATAGAAGGAAATTCTGGGCGCTGGATGCCCATATTTTTTAAAACTTTCTTAAATCGGTGTCAGCTTCTACTTTAATAAACTAGGGAAAGAACCAAAAAAAAATCCAAAGTAGCACGAGAAAGGAAATAATAAAGGTCGCAGTGGAAATCAATAAAATTGAAACAGAAAATCAATAGAGAAAACAAATGAAGCTTAAAGATGATTCTTTGAGAAGATCAATGAAATTGATTAACTTTTAACCAGAGGCGGCCGGGGGAGGGTGTAAATTAGCACTATCAAAGATATAAGGAAGTCACCAGCTGCATTAGCCCTAACAAGAGTGTTAGCTTGTCCTTTGAAGCTTTAAAGCCAGGCATTGACTTTTCCTCTCTGGCTGTGAAAGTCCTAGATGGCATCTTCTTCCAGTATAAGGCTGTTTGGTCTACAATGAAAACCTGTTGTTTAGTGTAGCCACCTTCATTAATTATTTTAGCTAGATCTTTTGAATAACTTGCTGTAGCTTCTACATCAGCACTTGCTGCTTCACCTTGTATTTTTATGTTGTGGAGACAACTTTTTCCTTAAACCTCATAAACGAACCTCTGCTAGCTTCAAACTTGTCTTCTGTAGCTTCCTCATCTCTCTCAGCCTTCACAGAATTGAAGAGAGTTAAGGCCTTGCACTGGATTAGGCTTTGACAGAAGGGAATGTTGTGGCTGGTTTGATCTTCTATCCAGACCACTTAAACTTTCTCCATGTCAGCAATAAGACTGTTTCAATTTCTTATCATTCATGTGTTCACGGGAGTAGCATTTTTAATTTCCTTCAATTTGGATTCACAACTTGGCTAATTGTTTGGTGCAAAAGACCTAGCTTTTGGCTTATCTTGGTTTTTGACATGCCTTCCTCAATAAGATGAATCACTTCTAGCTTTCGATTTAAAGTGAGGGACATGCAATTCTTCCTTTTACTTGAACACTTAAAGGTCATCGTAGGGTAATTAATTGGCCTAATTTCAATATTGTTGTGTCTCAGAATAGGGAGGCCCAAGGAGAGGGAGAGAGATGGAGGAATGGCTGGTCAGTGAAGTAGTTAAAACACACACGACATTTATCAGTTAAGTTCACCATCCTTAGCTGGGTGCAGTTTGTCGTGCCCCCAAACAATTACAATAATAACATCAAAGATTACTGATCACAGTTCACCATAAGATTAATAACTGCAAGAATTACTGAAATGTGACACAAAGTGAGAAACGCTGTTGGAAAAATGACACCTATAGGCTTGCTAGACACAAACCTTCAGTTTGTAAAAAAATGCAATAAAGTGAAATGTAATAAAACAAGGTGTGCCTGTGTTTGATGTTGAAAGACTGAATACTTTCCCGCTAAGATCAGGAATGAAACAAGGATGCTCATCCTCACCACTTGTGCTCAACATTGTTTGGCAATTCCAGCACATGCAGTAGTCAAAAAGTAATGAAAGGTATCTAGCTGAGAAGGAAGAAGTAAAACTCTTGTTTTTCATAGCTAACAGTAAGCTGTAATAGAAAAATCTGATGGAATCTGTAAAAACCTGCTAGAACTGATAAGTGTTTTAGCATACCACAGGATATGAAGTCAATATACAAAACAATTTCACTTTTATGTGCTAGCAGTAAACAATCAGGAGTTGAAATTAAATAACACTATTTTCAACAGCATCAAAATAGGAAGTATGTGGGGGTAATTCTGACAAAGATGTGCAATACCTGCACACTGAAAACTAGAAAACATTGTTGAAAGAAGTTAAAGACCTAGATAATTCAAGAGGTTCACAGTGTTCACAGAGGAAAAGACCTAATACTTTTAAAATGCCAATTCTCTCAAAATTTACATATAGATTAAATGCAATGCCAATCAAAATCTCAGCATTTTTATAGATTTATAAGCTAATTCTGAAATGTATATGAAAATGCAAAGAATCTAGAAAGTAATAAACAACCATGAGAATGAAAAAGGAAGTTGAAGAATCAGCACTGCCTGATTTCAGTCTTAGTTTGAAGCTACAATCTTCAGGAAAGTATTAGTATAATGATAAGCAGTTTTATAAATGGGATAGAATAAAGAGGCCAGAATTAGAACCATAATTACATGGAATTTCAACCAAGGTTACAAAGTCAATTCGTTGAAGAAAAGATAATCTTTTCCACAAGTGTTCCTGGGATAACTGGCTATCCATGTGCAAAAAAAAAATTCTATCTACATTTTATATCATACACCAAAGTTAATTCAAAATGCATCATGAACCTATAAGAAAAACCTAACAGGCTAAGACTTCTAGAATAAAGCATAGAATAAAATCTTTGTGACTTTGAATTAGGCAAAGATTTCTTAGATATGCCACTAAAAGAAAATTCTACAAAATAAAAGATTGATATATTGGACCTTATCAAATTTTCAAACTTCTTTTCCTTGAAAGACACCATTAGGATAATGAAAAGAAAAAACAGACACTCAAAAAATAATTACAAAGCAAATATTTGATAAAAGCCTAATGTTATAGACTGAATAGTGTTCCCCCAACATTTATATGTTGAAGCCCTAAGCTCCTCAGTGTGACTGTATTTGGATATAGGGCCTTTAAAAAGTGTTTTAAGTTTAAATGAGGTCATGAGTGTGGAGCCCTAATGCAATATGACTGGTGTCCTTATAAGAAGAGAAAAAGGCACCAGGGATGTGCATGCACAGAGAAAAGTCCTTGAGGACACAGAAAGAAGGCAGCCATCTGCAAGCCAAGCCAAGAGACCTCAGGAGAAAATAATCCTGTTGTTTCCTTGATCTTGGACTTTCAGCCCCCAGAACTGTAAGAAAATAAATTTCTGTTGTTTAGGCCATCAGTCTGTGGTATTTTGTTATGGCAGCCTATCAGATTAACCCATCTACTGTCTGGAATATATCGATATATAGAACTCCTAAAACTCAGTAATAAGAAAAACAATCCATTTAAAAATGGGCTAAAGATTTGAATAGAAAATTCACCGAAGAAGATGTAAGATGGCAAATAAGCATATGAAAAGACCCACAATATCATTATGAAAATGCAAATTAGAACCATAGGAAGATACCACAACCAATCTATTAGAATGGCTAAAAATTTAAAAGACTCACTATACCAAGTTTTGGAGAGGATGTGGAGAAAATGGGACTTTCATACAGTGATAGGAATGTAAAATGGTATAATCACTTTGGAAAACAGTTTGGCGGTCTCTGGAAAAATTCAGCATACCCCTATCAAATGATTCCTGTCTTAGGCTGTTATTTCTCCTGATTAAATACTTATGTTCATGCAAAGACTTAACACAATTTTTCATATCATCTTTGTAATAGCCCCAAACTGGAAACAACCCTAATGCTCAATAGCAGGTCAATGAATAAACAGATTATGGTAAAACCATACAATGGAAAACTATTCTAGACATAAAAAGGAATGAACCATTGATAACTATAACATTGGTGAATGTGAAAAATGATTCTGAGTGAAAGCAGCCAGAAAAAAATGAAAGAGTATATAGTGTATGATTCTATGTATATAAAATTATTGGAAATTCAAACTAGTCTGTAGTGACAGAATACATAAATGGTCACTCGGGAGCAGGGAGAGTGCACAGAGAGTGGCAGGTGGTAAGGATGACAAAAGGGCATGAGGAATCTTTTGGATATGATGGACATTATGGACTGAATGTGTCCCCCCAAAATTCACATGTTGAAATCCTACCTTCCCAGTCTGATGGTTTAGAAGGTGGGCCCTTGGGAAGTAATTAGGTCATGAGGGTGGAGCCCTCATGAATAGAATTAGTGTCCTTATAAAAGAGACCCCAGAGAACTCTTTTGCTCTCTTTTCACAAGATGGTGTCAGTCTGCAGCCCAGAAGAGGGCTCTCACCATAACTCAACCATGCTGACACCCTCATCTTGAACTTTCAGCCTCCATCTTTCTCCTTCCTGTGAGAAATAAAATTCTGTTATTCATAAACCACCCAGTCTATGATACTTTGTTACAGCATCCTAAACTAGGAGAATGAATGGATATGTTCTTAGTATGTGATGGTTTCATGGGTTGAACATGTTAAAATACATCAAACTTTTTATGTAACCTGAAATTTATTGTATATAGATTATTCCTCAGTAAAGCAGTTAAAAATTAAACAAATAAATTAAAAATGCATTGGTGCATATTTTAAACGGAAGTTACTTTCAGTTGTTTACATTTAGCAAAAATCCTAATAAAGTGGCTTCCTGGCAAGCATGAGATGTTTAAGCAGACCCTCCATATATTAATTAGGCTGGTGTTTCAGAATGATTGTGCCCGTTTTATGAAAATGCAGTTTTTTGTTTTGTGACATGAATTAATGTTATTTTATTATCCTCACTGGGGACTCAACATTATAGTTTCCTTCCAAATAGTAATTTGGGAATGTGTCCTCACAGACTCTGAATATCTTTGACTAACTCTGTCAATTCAATATGACCTTGACTACTTTAATAATCTCTTTGTCTCTACTTTTTCAATTCACCTTAATGTTTCACATCATTTCTTCAACCTGTTCCAGACTTTGTGACTCTTCCTCAACTGAAATGGCTTTATCAAGGTTAATAGGGAGCTACATTCTGCCACAGCTAATGGTCAATTATCTGTACTCATTTTAGTAGACCTCTTAGCTGCTTTTGACATGGTTTATCGCTTGCTCCTCCTTGAAATATTGTTTCCCCTAGGTGACATCATATTCTGCTTGTTTTCTCCCCCTCTCTCCTTCTGTCTTCTTTCCTGACTTCTCCTCTCCATTTGACATCTGTGTTGGAGTATCCCATGACCCAGTCCTCTTATTTTCTCTATCTCTTCTCTTAGACAAATTGATCTCATTTCATCCTGTTGCTTCCAACATCTTCTGTGTATTGATGACCCTCAGATTGTTTTTTTTTAATTGAGTCTAGTCATTTTCTTCCTCCTCTAGGTGACTCTGCATGTGGGAACTCCAAGTGGTTTCAACCACTTCCAGAGTCCACATGAGGAGGTTAAGCACATAAGAGAAGCCCTGCACTATACAGTTTATATGCTAAGCATTTTCACATTCATTGTCTTTTCAGTCCCCTCTCTCTAAAATGCTGTTATGTAGGCATTATAACCATTATTCTCATTTTAAAGATTAAGAAACTAACAGCCAAAGATTAAGACTCACTGATAGTCACACAGTCAATCAACAGACTAAGTTTACAGAAAAGCCCATTTTTAAGCACCTAGATTGTTAGCAATGTGAAAGTGAGGACTGTCCAACTCTTCATCATTATTCTTAGTTGCAGGAGATAAGAGATGTTTAATCAGTGCTTGAATGATTGAATTTATTTGAATTTTTGCTATTAAAATTCTTTCTGAAGTACAGTATCAATCCATTTTGCTGATTGAAAACATATCCTCAGATAACCAAGGCTCTTAGAATGCATCTCAATCAAATTCAGATCATCAATTTTTATACATTTATGAAATACAAACCTGGAATGATTGAAAACTAAACCCAGAACATTTTCCCAAAGGAATTTAAACCCAGAACATTTACCAGAAGACATTAAAATGAAATTAAATCATAATATTTACTTGTTTTCTTGTCATTTGCTTCATTTCCCTCTCTTAGAATGCCAAAAAATTAAGAGCTCTAGTTCATGTATCATTTATTTTCATAGCAACAAGTCACATTGTTATATCATATTAGCACTTATCAGTTTCATAAAGCATAACATATGGTGGAATTAGGTGACTGTAAAAAAGAAGTGACAGCTTGCTGGTCAAATCTAGAGGACATACGGGACTAGCAGTAGCTTCACATTTAACTGTAGTCTAAAACAATTATTATAAAACTAATTTTAAATATTTGGTATTGTACTTTAAATGATAGCAGTAACCAAAATAAATTTCAGTGGGCTTAATGAGTAAAAGTATTTTTTTAAATCTAGATATGAATAAGGGGAAGAGTTCTTAAAGGAATTGGTTACATTTAGCAACATTAGGGAAAATGTATACTATTCTTTGAACAAAAGCTTCCTTACAAGGCGGGGATCCTAGGAAAATGGCAGTGGCAATGGTAGCATAGATTTTAGATTTTTACAAATTCAAAATAAGAACAGCAAAACTACACAGTAAAACTAAATCACATGGATAGCATGGAATGAACAACATGGATGAATCTGGAGGGCATTATACTAAGTGAAATAAGCCAGACAGAGAAAGCAAAATAAGGTATGGTATCACTTATATGTGAATCTTAGAAAATAAAAAATAAAAAGCTGACTTCATAGAAGCAGAGAATAGTGGTTGCCAGTGGGTTGGGGGAAGAGAAAAACAGGGCAGTATAGGTCAAAGGGTACAGATTTTCAGTTGTAAGAGTAAGTTCTGAGTATATACGTGAATACATATGTGATTATATATTCATGCTAATGTACAGCATGGTGACTATAGTTAATAATACAGTATTGTATAACTGCATGTTGCTGAAAGTAGGTCATAAGCATTCTTCACTCACACACACACACACACACACACACACACACACACACACACACACACACACACAGAATATCAGATCATGAGCACACCTAGTTCATTCTCTTGACCAAAATGTGAGACAACATAAAATTATTCATTCAGCCATCCATGTATTTATTAAACAAACCAAATGAACTAACAATAATCTCTCAATCTCTCTCTGTCTTTCATACACACAGTCACATTTTATTTTTGGTATTCCTATGATTGTGAGGATGCAGAGATAAATGGCACATATCTTGATCTCAGAATGAATGTAATCTACTGGACGTCTCCAGAGAATTATATCAAATACATAATCAAAAAGCCTTCCAAGAGAGGATCAGAGCTACATGGAAAATTTTAAAAACCCACTCATACAAAACAAACAAAGCTTTTATTGGATTTATTCACTTTTGAAGGGTTCATCTAAAGTCTTATTGAATAAACATTCTTATATTGTACTTTTCTTGACTCTCAAAGAAATAAATTTGTGATTTCTGTTTTTCCTTCTGAGGTTGGGTGTATGGAAAATTTTTCAATATAATTTTGAAGATTCAGTAGGATTCTGTTCTACTATGTAATTTTCAAATGAAAGTAAAGATTAAGGACATATTAAGCTAAGGCTAGCCCATATTCACATTATTGAGATTTCTAAGCAAGGAGGGTACTAGAACCGTTAATTTCTCCCTCTGTGTTAAGATGAATTAGTTCAACCTGAGGAGGGTTTCCCAAGAAGAACTGTTGTCTTCTGAACACTTTATTGTATAAAACAATTAAAGTAAGCTAAGCCTTTAGTTTAGGAGTCCATGAAAATTGTATTATTTAAAGTCCCAAAAAGACAAAGCATTTCAAAGAAAAAATTAAAAGCTTACTAAAATACCAGCAACCAAAAGTAACTCCTTTAAACATTTCACAAATACCATTCAAGACTCTTTTTTATATATAAATGAGTTTATACATGTAATCTTATATGTATACATAAGTATTCATCTATATTCATAGATAAATGTTAAATACAATTTTAAATACATTAAAAAACGTTTAAATTAATAGAAAAAGAACTGAAATAAAACTGAATGACCTGCTTAACTTCTAGTACACAATTCTTTACTACAAAAGAATAAGATTTTAGGTGTTGGGGTGGTCAAAGTTATAATTGATAGATGAGGAAATTGACACTTTTCACTTCCTTTGACCCACATTGTTTTAGGATGGATTTTATAATGTCAAAGTTTATAAAAATTATGTTTATTTTTATTATAAATCCCACACTATTAGTTCTATATTTGAATGGATTCAGTTTCCATCAAATATCTTTTTATCATACCCAACAGGTCAAAAGAGCTTTAAAACATCTTTTTTTAGTTTGTAGTAGGAAGAAACATTCATACAGGTGTGGACTTACTAATTTAATTTATTCATCCAAACATTTATTAAGTGTCTGTCATACACCAGACACTGTGCACTGGGGTTCCAATGGTAAGCAATACCAGAAATTATCCCTCCTTGCACGGCTTATGTCATAGTCCAGGACAAAGGATATGACAGATCAAAAACACCAGGATACACTTGGCCCTCAAGAAATGTTGATTTCCTTCCTGTCTTGATCTTTCTCCACTCCTAGTCCATTGTGGGAGATATATTACTGATCTCCCTTCTTCCAATCTCTTAGGCTCTCCTCTTAGCATCCATCAGTAACTTGGTTCTCACTTCTGACCCTTTGTCTTGCACTGAAGTCTTTATAACTATTTCTGATGCAGGGACCTAGTCTTGTCAATCTAATTTTCTCTACCATTTCTCACATCCTGTCTTATAATACATATTTTTGAACACATCAGCAAATTGTGGTGAGGGAATCTCTTACTAGCTCATTAAATGGATAACTTTGCGAAAGTAATAATTTGTTAGATGGTAAGGGAATTTTCCAGATGCTAAGTCAGCAAGGTGAGACGTGCATACCTTAATATGGCTTTACCTGGGAATAAAGATAGTAATAGTCTCTAAGATTTATTGCACTTACTGTTTGGTAGACAGTATCCCAAGCAGGCAGATTATCGTTTTATCTATTTAGGTCTCACAATAATCCTGTCAGGTAGGTATTTATTTTACTAATGGGAAAACTAGAGCAGAGTTATTTGCCCAAGGTAACAAAGCTAGTGGTGAAGTGTCACCTCCAATGATGAAGACCATAAGAAAGAAGACCATTAAAAAATTTTGTAATAATTTCTGAGAAGACAATTTGTTAGCACAGAATCACAAACTATAGGGGCTTGAAGGGGCTTTAGAAAAAGTATAATCCAACTCCTGGATTTTACAGATTTTAAAAAACACTTCAGATCTTGATAGGTACTTTGCCTAAACCAACATCTCGTATGAACAGAACTTAAGCCGCTCCCACCAAAAGCTAATCCCTCCACTGAGTTTTGGATATCATCTCTACTTGACTCTTTGAGGTCTTCACTTCATCACTTAGTCCTTTTTCCCCTGCCTCTGTGGTCTTCTTTTCTATTCTGGATATCTTTCTACAGCATGAAATACGTTCTAATAGCTCTCATCTTTAAAAATCCCTCTAGCCATGGCTTCATTTCTATTTCTCGTGGCCCCCTACACCCAGAATTGCAAACCCCTAGCCTTAGTTTTTACTGCTCAACTGAAAAGTAAGAGTGTACTCTCTCTGATTGCTAAGCTGTTCATTGTTCGTGCTAAACTCAAACCCACCAGCTGTACTTTTATGGACGTGCAAATCCATAGGCATCTACTTCTGAGAAGTGAAAACAGAACATTTGCTTTGCCTCACACCACATTCTTGTGTACTTATACTTTTTACTTCAGACCAATCTAAGTGCCTGGAACATAGAACACTGTTCCTGACTCTCAGAAAGGTGCAAATAAAGGGTTCCCTTTATTGCTCCGCTTTGATGATCTTTATTTCAAGACCATTATACCTCTGTGGTCATACTTGTTGAAATGTTTATGCACTTGAGATTGCTACCTCCTCAACCCTAAGTTCCTCTTCAACCCATTCCAATCCGGTTTCCAACCCACACCAATCTTCTGAAACTGTTCTCATTACAGTTTCGAATACCTCCATTTTACCAATTTTAATAGGAATCAAATAGGAATTTCTTGGGCTCTTGTAGATTTCTAAATCTCTACAGCTTTTAATAAATTAGGTCACTCTCTTTAAAACATTCTCTTCTCTAGGTGTTTCTTACACCGGGAGTCTTTAATTCTAGCTCTGCCACTTTCTCGCTGGGTCATTTTGGCAAATTATTATATTTAACCTACCTGAGACTTGATTTTCTATCTTGTAAAATAGATCTAAAAAATATCCTCCATTTTATTCAGTTTCTCTAGAAATACTGAGTATAGTTTACGGAGTAATATTTATTTCTCTTTTATGAATTAAA
Source organism: Tursiops truncatus (assembly GCF_011762595.2). NCBI lineage: Eukaryota > Metazoa > Chordata > Mammalia > Artiodactyla > Delphinidae > Tursiops > Tursiops truncatus. The sequence continues at coordinate 48,266,129 of NC_047050.1, forward strand.
TGCAGCAGGCATTATAGTTCTGCATTGACAGTATGTATCTTTAAGAGATCAGAAAAGAATACTATAAACGTAAGGTCATCGTATATCCTATGTCTGTCATTTGCTTCTTTATAACAACAGGTCCAAGTTCTGATTAGTCCAATTTATTCACAGTAGAGACAATTGTAGAACTTATATGAGAAAGGCATCCCCCCATAAACCTTGATAAAGGATATTTAACAAAAAAGAAAATGGTTATTAGTGATAGAAACTACTACTTAATCAAAGCTTACTCTTAGCATTCTGATTAACCTTTCAAAGCCTTGACACACTACCATGACATTAAATAGTATAACTTTGCTTCTCCCGCTCGCAAGATAAAAGCCATTATAATTTGTAAATGGCCATCTCGTTTGGTTTTGAAGATCCACCTGTAATTACATTCAGCACGAGGTTAATTGGAAAACTGTTTTCCAGATTCAACTTGAATTTTTATGTAATTATTCAATTCATATACATGAAATCAATATTAAGGAAGCAATTTGTTTGAATAGACTTCTGTCTTTATGACTGAAAAACACTGTGCTCAAAAAATCTTTGTAAATAATGTTACTAGTGGGGTGCCGGGGGGGGGGTGGGAATCAGCTTTTGGCTCCACTCACAAAGTATATAATTTACCCAAGGGTAAAGATGCTCCTCTAGACTTTTCTGATGTACAAGTGTGTTTTTCAACTAAGACATTACCAAATTGTCAACCCGAACAGGTGTCTATTAGAAATACAAATGCTAATTTAAGCCTTATTTCATGGTGTATGTGGTAAAGAGAGTTCTATACATGGAAAGGACAGTCTTAGTTAACCCTCAAACACGAACACACTGCCCTCTTGTAGTTTGTACCAGGTGAACACACAGACTGGCTTTTGCCCATTTCACTGCCGGGGGTATTCCATTGTCCTGGTGCTCTGGGACCCATTTGTAGCTGGAACCATAAGAAAAGTTACCACTCAGAGACCAACATGATCAGTCAGAGTGTCTCGTCACACCCCTATGAGTAATTATCTTTGGCTAAATTTCTCCTGTGTTGTTTAGTTATATTTCAAAATGTTTTTCCAGAGCTGGAAGTGGCTCAAGTAAACCTATAATCTAAGCCCTATGAAAATGATTTAGTTACGCTACTAACATGAATCTATAGCTAAACTGTCCACTCATTCAATAATTTATATGCAAATAGGTCAGTCAGAAATTATTTATGATGTACTTATCACCTGTAATGTGCTAGGCCAGTTATTATAATAAACAGTGAATTAAATGTACATCTAATCTAACATATGCAGGTGGTCCTGGGTCATTTGAACCTATATATTTGAAAGACGTTATCCTTATAATTTCAGGGCATTATTCACAATCGAGATGGCAAGAAAAATTAAAGATATTTTATTACCTTCAAAACTCTACTGGGCTTTTGAAATAGACCACTTTACCATGGTTGAGGATTAATATTGCACTTCAAAGGCTCACAAACCAAATGATGGCTTCTTTTAAAGTATGTCGACATTCAAGGAAAATACCTCTAAGTCATAAAGTAACTCAGATCAAATAATTTGCTTCGAAAAATTATTTATGAAACTATCTTAAAATGTTTTGAAGAGCTGGATCACTTGTTGTCGAGGAGAAAGGAAAGGGCACAGCAAGAGGAGATTTCTCCAATGAAAATGATAGCAATTTTTTTAAATAACAAGCATAGAAGAAGCGAAGAAAAAGTAAAATGTCCAGAATTAAAGATCTCGTGCTGCATTGGCCGTCATCACTTGAGTCCGTTTGATGAGTCTGACACTATGTTAATCCACAGAACATACCTACAAGGTAGGCATTGTTTCCCCTATTTTATAGATACGAGAATAGAGACCAAATTGAAGTGTAGATCAAGATCACAGAGAGAAAATAGTAGGGCTTGGAACCAAGCTGTGTTTTTTACCCGACCACATACTATTTCTAAAACGCTAAGTTGCTGTCTTTAAAGGTTACCTGAAGCAAAGCTCAGTGTAGGAAAGATCTTGGTATCCCATGAATATCACATTCTGGGCGTTAATGACAGAACATGGACTCTAAAGTAGAAATACATAATAATTTCTCACTGTTATTTGCGAGCTAAACTACCCCTCGATCCCAGTAGGCCCTAGTATGTTTATTTCTGTTAGAAATATTCTAAATATTAAATATATTTGTGCTATCCTAGCAAAGTCTAACACGAAATCCAGATGGAATAAAATGTATTGAAGAGAATAAATATCTAAGGCAAAATTCCGAGAATTGAAAAAGATTACTGAAGAGTAATATAGAAACGGTCATGTAAGAGCACAAAGTTAAATCTAGTAGTTTCATAGTTACTATAATTTTCACGCATTATCACAGTGGTATGTCTTAGGTCCATCAGCAGAATTTTAAGTGAGTAGATTGCACAGAATGGCAATTGTCTAAAGAAACCTTAATATGTGATGGATATCAGCAATGATGGGAATTAGAGAGGAAGAGCAGCATCTCATGGGAAGCTTCCTCGCGTGACATTTGAGATCTTCTATAATGGTGACCTATAAATTTGGAACAACCTAACAAGAGAAATGTTCCAGAACATCAATAACTAAACTTACAGTGTAAACATAGCAAACAATCTGATGAGGTGCTTCCAGAGCAGAATAGTTCTGACTTTGGTACAAACAGAAAGTGAAGAGACAAAGAAGAGATCTAATATGATAAGAAGACTCCATAATCCCTGAAGCAAATTGTAATCAAATGCAGTTCAGAGTGACTAGAAAGGTGGCCACCAGATAGAACATAGTCATCAACAATAATATATATTCTAGTCTAAAAACTGATATAAGGGTCTGAGGAAAATGCAATGCATTACGTCAAAGGAATACCAACAGTATATAAAAACAAAAGTCAGTAACCTTTGCTGTGACTCGTCTCAGTCTCCCTAGTCTCCCCTTCCCATCTTGCCCTGATACACACAGAATTTGACCTAATTTTTGCGAAAAATGTCCTTCATAATCCCACTGGAGCACATGAAGACACCCTCAGCTCAGAGAAATAATTAACTGGATTGACATCAGTGCATAAAGATGTGTTGCCTATACAGGATCTAGGGACGAGGAAAAAAGAGAAGAACAAATAAAACGTCCATATTAGACCTCTGATTTTCCATTTACCCCTTTTTCAAATCCGTGACCATCTGAAATACTTGTCTTCAGCACATGTGGGAACTAGTGGATAAGAAAGTATCATCTAAAATTCAGCAGAGTCTTGTCTGTACCTTCTTACTGTTTGAACTAGTTTTGATGAAGTAGAAGAAAAATCAGCATATTTTCAGGTCAGAATTGTTTTAGGTATATTTCCTCAAGCTCAGATTTGTCTATCAAAACAAACCTCACACTTGCCAAAGCAGAAACGTTTACATACATATGCATATGTGCACTCACACACACAAGGACCCAAGGTTTACTTGTTTGAAATCGGCTGGATAGAGAGAGCCGTTACATACATATTCTTTTTCAAGGACAACGTAGAATGGCAGATTTTGTGACACTGTACTTATTAATAAGCCTAAAGTGAAATCCCCAATGTTTTGTTCCTTTGTGTCTACAACTCATTAACAAACACAAAATGTGCACTAAATGGTAAAATATGGAATGGTGATAGTTGCAGCAAATGGCAGGTTCTCCTTTCCATATGTTTTAAATTTATTCATCCCCACTCAGACGTTAGGGTTTTATTATGTTAGTATTTCCCAAACAGGGCAACATTTTAGAGTTCTGTGTAGAGATTTTTGTAGGTATTGATACCCTGGTCTCATTCCAGACTGTTGGAATCAGAACAGCTGGGAGGTAGCCTGGGGCAGAAAACCACCATACTATGCGATTCTGTGGCCAAGTTTAAATCAAACCTGTAGGACCTTATTATCACTTAATATTGGCAAGTATTGTCATGAGTTTCGGTGTCTTTGTGATAGTTACTAAAACGCATGCCACCCTTCACCTGTGCTTCCTTGGCTAAGATATCTCCTCTAGCTGTTTTTTGTCCCTTGGGACATTTAAAAGTGTATCTTCTGATCTACTGCCCCCAGTACTTTTCTCATTTCTGCTCATCTTGCCTCCCAGTGGGATCTCATTCAAGCTTCAAATCATATCATTTTATTTCTACAGAAAAAAATCTCCTGAGTCTATGAACTTGTGATAGTGAATCCAGAGGATAATTCTAGCCGTTCCCTACAATAAAATTATATATTTTATTGAACATATATATCACAGAGATCTAAAATGAGCACTCTCAGGCTTCAGTCCTCCTAAACAGAAATGGATCGGTCCTATATTTTTTTAAAAATATATCACATGCTGCTTCAGGTTCTGTTTCTGTTCAGCTGCCATATTTATTGGTATAAAGGCCTATATTAGGACTTAAACCTTGCCAAACTAAAGTGAAAATTTAGTTCTTTTTTTTGATGAAGATCATACTCAGTCCTCACTCCCTACCACCCCACCTCATTTAAATGAAATGAGTTTTGCTACTGTTTTTCTCCCCCCTGTGGAAAAATTATAATAGAGAAAAGCAAAGGAGGGAGAAAACAACCACTGAAAATTTGACATACAAGAATAACTTCTGTACAATTAGGCTTGAAGTGCATTTTAGGAGAGCAGTATCTATCTCAATCTTTCAACAATGGAACAAATTTTTACTTTCCGAAAACTATCAATTCAGTGAGTTACTGAAAAATTTTCTCACCACATTTGCTGATGTGTTAAAAAATATGTATTACAAGGAAGAATGTGAGAACTGGTGAAGAAAAGTAAGTTTGATAAGACTAGATTCTTTTATCAGAAATAGCTACAAAGACTTCGATGCAAGATCTAGGGTCGTAAGTGAGAACCAAGTTACTGATGGATGCTAAGAAGAGGGCTTAAGGTATCAGAGGAAGGGAGATCAGAAATGGAAGTCCTAAAATGGCACAGGAGTAGAAAGAGATCAGGACAGGAAAGATATTGACATTTCTTGAGGGCCAAGTATATGCTGGTGTTTTTGACCTGACACCTCAGTTTACCTTTGTTCCCTGACTCTAATGTAACCTCATTCAAGGAGGGATACTTTATGGTTTTGCTAACCATTGGAATCCCAGTGCACAGTGTCTGGTACATAGCAGCACTCAGTAAATGTTTGAATGAATAAATGAAATTAATAAGTCCATCCCTGCATGAATCTCTGTTCCTACATGTGAACTAAAAGAGATGTTTTAAAGCTCTGACCTGTTGGATATGAAAAAAAAAATAGCTCATGGAAATTGAATCTAAAATTCAGATTTACTTGGTAGCCTATATTTTATCTGGCAATCAAAGTGAGACATCGACAGTATCTACTATGATAGAAGAATATTCGAAAATAGCTGTAGCATCATAGTATATTGGCATTATGCAAAACACATCAATATTATTAGGCAGTGAAGTATTATCAAAGAGGATCACTGGCAGACACCCAGCAAAATTCTTAGCAGAAGGGTAGAGGGGAACAAGGATCCAGTTATGCAATTTAGGACCTGAAATTCAACCCCGTGGAAAACTTCTGTAACAAATCATTATTTTTAGAAGAACTTCACTCTGAACAGGGACCTAGACTGCAGGATAAGACAGAAACTTGGTCATAAAATTTCCTGTTTTCAAGAAATAGGCTACAAGCATTGGACTTCCCTGGTGGTGTGGTTAAGAATCTGCCTGCCAATGCAGGGGACATGGGTTCGAGCCCTGGTCCAGGAAGATCCCACCTGCTGTGGAGCAGCTAAGCCCGCGAGCCACAACTACTGAGCCTGTGTGCAACAACTACTGAAGCCCCACGCACCTAGAGCCCATGCTCTGCATTAGAGAAGCCACTGCAATGAGAAGCCTGAGCACCACAACGAAGAGTAGCCCCTGCTCGCCGCAACTGGAGAAAGCCGGTGTGCAGCAATGAAGACCCAATGCAGCCAAAAATAAAAAACAAATAAAAATTCTTAAAAAATAAATAAAAATTAAAAAAAAGAAATACGCCACAAACATAGAGTATGAACAATATCTAGAGAGATTTGGAGCTAAAATATTCATCTAGAATTCCCAAGTTCATCTTGATGAAAAACAAATCAGGGGATAAGTCAATCTAGCTAAAAGGCCAGGAAAACTGCCTTGACACAAGGCAGGTGGGTGTGGACATGAACTTAAGAATAATTTTTCAGGGATGTAAGCTTTAATTTCAGCCATATTTGTGTCCTCCTTTATATTTATCCAGATCACATGTGGCACTCTAACTGGAAGGAAGCCTGAAATGTGATTTCAAGGTGTCCAGCCTCTTCAGTTTGGAAAGGCATTCTTGTAGAGGATTGAACTGGGTGGAAAGTGAGCCATTGGACAGTAACTGCCACACTTTTGCTGTATTCTGTTGCCACAAACTTAGTCCAGGCTTTCAGCATATCAACAACAGATTACACACAATAGGTCTCTTGTCTTTTTTTCTTTTTTTTTTTTTTTTTTTTTTTGCGGTACGCGGGCCTCTCACTGTTGTGGCCTCTCCTGTTGCAGAGCACAGGCTCCGGACGCGCAGGCTCAGTGGCCATGGCTCACGGGCCCAGCCGCTCCGCGGCATGTGGGGTCTTCCCAGACCGGGGCACGAACCCGTGTCCCCTGCATCGGCAGGCGGACTCTCAACCACTGCGCCACCAGGGAAGCCCTTGTCTCCTGTCTTTTCTCTTCAATCCTGCAACTAATTCACCTTTAAAACCTCACTGCAGTATCTCTCTCTGCTCAGATCATTCTTCTTGTCTGAAATATCTTTTTTTCATTTTTCTTCCCATCTAAATAACTTCAATATTAATTTCACTTACATTTGCTTGTTTAGGAGGCTCTCAGTCAGGACTGCATCTACGCTTAATTTTTGAAACTCTTTACATCTTTTATCTTGACATGTGGATACTTCCTCATGCTGATATAAGACCCCTAAGTGCACAGGTTGTGTTTTATTATTTATTGTCCACCTGGTACCTAGCTCAATACCTGAAACATGGTCTGTACTTGAAAAAGAGATTCAACTCGTGAAATGCATTAGTCTTTTTGTTTCAATGGTGTCCCCTCAATGATTCGCATATTGACAGGTTTCATTGTTTTAATGTATAGATGCTATAGATGTCCCATCCATGTCCCCGTGGTCTACTTCTGCAGATGGTTCGCTTTGGGCCAGTGACTTCCTGTGTCTTTCTGCCTAAGGGTATTCTCTGCTGTCAAGCATGCTTAGCACTTCTGCAGGTTCTGAAGGATTAACGCCACAGTAGAAATCTTTAACCAATGAGGAACAGAAGTTGGTGAATGAATATTCCAGCTTCCTCTTACCTCTTAAAGGAAAAACTCTAAGGCATGTTTCCTACAATCTCATTACAGCAGGGTTATAAATTGGCCTTTTTCTATGCTGCTCACAGAGGAAACCTACCTAATAAAGCACTCTCTATTGCCTGTCCTCCCTGCCTTGTCTCACTTCCATACTTGTACAGAGTGCTTCCTGGAATCATTTCCAGAATAAACTACTTGCACTCAAATTCTTGTGTAAAAGTATGCCTTGTGAGACTTCCACATAAACCCAATTAATAATGTGCTCATTCATAATTTTTATTAACTCAGTAAAGCATCTCCACAGAGTTTAACCCAACGCAGGGCTTTTCAAGACTGTGCCTGACACATAGTAGAAATTTAATAAGATATTCATTGCCTTCTTCAACTTTTTGGTGATACTTTATTCACTTAGATTAAATAAGATAGGTAGTTGAAGATAAGTCATTGCATTTTGCATAGTCATTTGTTGTGGTTTGTTCTGACACAATGCATACTTGCATTTCTTAGTACCTAAGTTAATGAATTTTTAAAACATCTTTCTTGTTATATTCTATATAAAACTTTCCAACTATTTCCAAGTTCTTTCAGTTTGAATATTCTTGGAAATGAAATTCAAGTATCAAAATCTAGTGTAACTTAGTAAAATTGTGAGTAAGAAACTGATGAAAACATTCACATCAAACTATTTATCTACTGATACACTATGCATGGGAACCCTAGGCACTGATGTAACTTTCACTCTTGGAAAAAAGACAAATGCGTATTTTTCCTAAAAGAAGATGGCAGAAGGGCCTTCAACTTAGGCAGTGTACTTTCTAGCTTATTATTATCACTGGTAATTGCAAAATCTGTACAGTGAAGAATAAATTATGTGGAAGAGGCAAAAGTTAGCACTGTTGATTTTAGTACTATTAGTATTTGAACAATATTTTATCAGTTAGTAATTGTTTCAGTATTCACAATTTCCAGTCATTCTTGCAATAACCCTGGAGGTAAGTAGGGTTGTTATCATTTCTATCTCCATTTTACAAAGGAAGAAATGTAGCTCAGAGTAGCTAAACACCTTGACCAGTGTCACACAGCTAAGAGTTAATGGACCAAAGCTTCAACTAAGGTCTTCTGAATCACTCTGAAGCTATAGCATACTGTCACAGTAACGACAAAGAATTTTGCATTTTAGTGAACCTTGAAATCTCTTTTAAAAGTCATTTCTATCCCTTAAAGAAGAAAGAATCTTAAAAGTTGGATATAGTAGCCTTTAAAGCTCTTTTGAAAAGAGTTTCCATTTCACATGCCTGCTGACCTATCTGCATTTTCCTCACCATAAATCAGGTTTGATTGTTTTCTTCGTTTAGTTACATACTGGTTTGTTTTATAAAAGGGATTTAAGGTGGCTCATTCATCTTATAGTCGCTTTTCTATTAACCAGTTGCCTTTGAATGTAATGCTAAAAAGTCTTAAAAGATTTTGGATTGGAGAGTCCTGTGAAGATGGTATTTCCAATCTAGCAGTATAGTGTCCACCACAGTAAAAAGATTCAAGGAAGCAAGACTCATTGGTATCATAACCCAACTGTTCAGTGATTTATTGAGTGAATAGTTGGGCTGAGATGGTAGCCATGAAAATGAAAAACAATGGTGAGGTATAAGAGAACTTACAAAAGGAGAATCAACAGGGCAGATCTTGATGACTGAATGTATAAGAAATAATAACAAAGAAGTCAATGAATAGTAGAAGACTTCTGCTTCATCAGTATTTAGAAAGCAAGTTATCTTATCTTGACTAACTTTGGGTATATCTTCGACGTGCACAAAGCAGAATAAGGTGAAATGTGTATAATCCTGTGTACGTAATATTCTGTTTAGTGGTTTTGTTGAAGTGGAATCTAAATTTAGTCTTGTTCCTGTCAGGAAATAAAAAGAAACAGAAAAATGTTGCAGGTTTTATGGAATGCTAACCACTATGTAACACAGCTTTCTACAATATCTGAATCTAGAGTATTTTGTGCATTTCATTTTTTTAGCTATTTTATAGCTCTGTAAGGTGTAGAAAACTGATATTGATGCAAATTATTCCTGTCTATAGATATGCAAATGTATTTTTTCCAATGAAGGTGTATTGATTCCCCCAACCCTTGAGAAAGAAGCCAGTTTTGCATCTATTAACACACCAATTCAGCATTGCTTTATTGCCTGTATATGTGTCTTCTCTTTGGCTTCTCCTTTGAAACAGTTTTTAAGGCCTTTGCTCATCCCCTCATTAATTAATGTTATAATCTTTGCTCCATGTTCATTTTGTACTTGTATGAGTGTTATGGTTTTGCTGTTAAGTTAAACAATTATCTTGTAACACAACTTTTTTCAAATCCAATGAATTATTATTTCCTCTTGATAACATCTAAGTTGAGTACGATGGTGATGGTGGGGAAGGAGAGTTATGCATGTTGGATAGTAACTCAGTGTCAACTTGCTGTGCACAAATAGGGTAAATTACATTTAAGAAAGGATGAATGAAGCAAATGGCTTGTACTGTTGAGTGAAATAAAAACGCACAGTGTGAGAACTGTGAGTTTCAGTTTTACTTGGGGATTTACTGAGGACCAGGGCCCAGGAGTCAGGCTCTCAGATAGCTCTGAGACATTGCTACCGCTCCAGAGGTAAGGGGGGTTGTCAGCATATATGTGACTTGAGAAGTAGATGTCTGCATTAATGATTTTAGTGCTTTTCTAGGTATGAGAAGATGCAGGAAATTGGGTTCATAAAATTTTCTCCTGAAAATACCTAACTATCTGAAGGCCTGTTCTCCCAGTTTTTCTGAGAGCACAGTGCCTCATTCTTGATTTTCACCCTGAACTCTTTCAGGGGATGTTGGAGGTCAGCAACTGCAGTGGCTAGTGGCCTAATCCTTGCAGAGCCAGAGGGCAGGCGACATTCTTTAGTTGACAGCGCCAAGGAATGGAATACTTGGTTCTTACTCCACATCAGCAATTACACGTTAGAGAAACAGAGTTCAATTATTTCGCCCTTTGCTTGCTTCTATACCTAAAATAGTAACTTGCTGAATGTATATATTGTGTGTATAATAAGGTCGCTGTATGACACAGAACTGGTTCAATGGAAAAAAGTTCAATTAAGTGGATGATTGGCTCTTGATAAAGACTGTAATTTTAGATTCGATCTTAGCTACAGCCACAAAGCTAAACCTCTTTGAAAGACTGCTTTTATCACAGGACTTTGGGTGCTTCACTTTCAATTTTATCTCAAGTGGAAGTGGGAGCTTGTTCCAGTTTTTTTTTTTTTTCAAAATAAGAACAAGGAACCAAGATGATTCATTTTACTTTTTACCTTCTGTGAGTCATGCTGTGGTGCGTAAGCAACCTTCACCGTGTGACGTAGCCTCAGCTGCAGGCTGCTGAAGTCCAGACCTAATTACTATCTGTCGAAATGCTATTGAACATACTTTAATGGTTCTGCATATGACTTTAGACTGCCATTTGCTAGTTCTAAAAAAATGAGCTTTTAAAAGTCATACCATTAATATATGCACATTGTATTATAAACTAGTTTATGACTGATTTCACTCCATTAAGTATTTAGTTATTTACTTATAATCCCCAAGTCTCCTTTCTTTCATGACATCTTCCACATGTTTTAAGGTAAAAAAAGAAGAATTTGACCTGACTGTATCTGTATTATAGATTAAGTAATATTTAGTAGAATGTCAGTTGCATTTGTATAATAGTATAATTCATTTCCTTTCACGAGTTTTGGGAGGATGAGGGAGCCCTTTTCTTCTTAGCTCTGCTTTCTTTTACCATAAGCAAAGAGATCTTCATTTCTTTCCACAATGGGGAGAATATAGAAGAGAATCCTTGTTTCTCTTTCCACCCCATATTTCCTGCAAGGTTGAAAGAACAACTGATCTGGCTGGTAATGGATTAATATCCACTTGGTCCTCTTAGAAGTAGGTAACATTACTGTGTCTCAAAAGTAAGAACTCTTACACTCTGTCTTGCATTGTTACGATGAGCCGGGGCTTCCTCTCCATTTCTCCTGGAGGCAAGCCTAGGCGCCCAATAGGTTCTCTTGTATACCTTAGTCTGATAGTGACTGGGTTTCTGAGGAAGCTTGGAACAGACCTTGCATCTGGCTGGGTAACTATATTTGGCATCTGCTTTGAAAACTCAGCTCTTCCCACAGATGGAGGTCAAAGGGTAGATTTGCAATAAGCAGTAGCATGTCCCTACTTTGGCCTCAGATTCCAGACATGCTCTCCAGTCTAGATTTTTCAGAAAGCTCTGTACTTTAGAAAATTAATGAACCATTACTTACAAAATCTGTACATTAATCTCTATTTGGCATTTTGTATTTGTATCTTCATAAAAGAACCTAGAGAAAAAGATGGGTGATAATTGAGATCCAAACAGAAATATTCGATTTTAAAGTATTTCTGTGTACATAATAAACTCGTTTATTAGAATCAGATCTTTTTTGCAGTCTTGCCTCACTTTAACATTTACCTGTATTGATTAAATGTACATTAGTACTCCTTAATGTTATGACTTGATATATTTACTCTCTTAAACCTGTTTCTTAAAGCTGCTCCCTGGGCTTCCCTGGTGGTGCAGTGGTTGAGAGTCCGCCTGCCGATGCAGGGGACACAGGTTCGTGCCCCGGTCTGGGAAGGTCCCACATGCCGCGGAGCGGCTGGGCCCGTGAGCCATGGCCGCTGAGCCTGCGCGTCCGGAGCCTGTGCTCCGCAACGGGAGAGGCCACAGCAGTGAGAGGGCCGCGTACAGGGAAAAAAAAAAAAAAAAATCTGCTCCTAGCATTTCTGTTATTAAGCTCTTTTAGGTGGAAAATGATGCCCGCATTATTCTGTAGTCCAGCAATATGAAAATTTGGAACCTTAAGAAATGCTGATAACGATAAACTAATCATTCTAGGCATACCCTAATGGACATGCGAGTATTTTATTTTGAGTCACCTTTATTAAAAAGTTTTTATACTGTCTCCAGTTCAAGGTAATAAATTGAGCACAAGAACTTACCTCGCATCTCATAAGAGACCTCGCTAAAAAAGACGATGAAAGTAATTGAAAAGTAATGGTGAGGTGAAAGTAAGATGGGCTGTTAGTGAATCTTCCAACAAATCTATGGAACATCAAAATCAAATGGGGCTTCCCTGGTGGCGCAGTGGTTGAGAGTCCGCCTGCCGATGTGGGGGACGCGGGTTCGTGCCCCGGTCGGGGAGGATCCCACGTGCCGCAGAGCGGCTGCGCCCGTGAGCCATGGCCGCTGAGCCTGCGTGTCCCGAGCCTGTGCTCCGCAGCGGGAGAGGCCACGGCAGTGAGAGGCCCGCGTACCGCAAAAAAAAAAAAAAAAAGAAATCAAATGACATTGTTGAAGGATGAATCAGCAAAGGAAGCCACAGCTTAGAAAAGATGTTATGGGGACAATGGTAGAAAAAGGAGCTGATCACTTGAGTAGAAACAGAGAGAGACTTTAGAACAGGATTGGTAACTCTGGCCCATGGACCAAATCTAGTCCACTGTCTTGTTTTATAAACATATTTTGTATCAGAACACAGCTACTGGGCTTTCCTGGTGGCGCAGTGGTTGAGAGTCCGCCTGCCGATGCGGGGGACACGGGTTCGTGCCCCAGTCCGGGAAGATCCCACATGCTGCAGAGCGGCTGCGCCCATGAGCCATGGCCGCTGAGCCTGCGCGTCCGGAGCCTGTGCTCCGCAACGGGAGAGGCCACAGCAGTGAGAGGCCCGCGTACAGAAGAAAAAAAAAAGAACACAGCTACATCTATTCATTTACGGATTTTCTTTGGATGCTTTCACGTTATAATGCCAGAGGTAAGTAGTTGTGACTAAGACCATCTGGCCTTCAAAATCTGAAATATTTCCTGTTTGGCCTTTTACAGAAAAAGTTTGCTGACCCCTGCTCTAGACTCAGAAATGGAATGTTGCATAGATGACAAGAGAGAAAAATAATAGGATTTAAAAGAAAGGTGAAGCGAAGGTGGTATGGTGTTAAAGGTCCATCTCACCTTCTATCTCCCACCTTCTCATGTCAGGAAAGAGTAAAATCCTACCCAGGACTGAAAGAGGGAAAGTCAGCTCCAACTGAAAAGGAAAAGAGCACTTTGCCATTCTTCAGCCTCTGAAAGCAAGCAGAAAGCCAGCTTCAAAGTTAACAGAAAACACTGTTTCACTCGCGATCACAGAGCCGTTGTAAAATGCTATCACAACTCCCTCTTTGACTGACTACCGCTTTCTTATCAATGATACTCTGGACTCATTTGGCAATTTTCATTTATCACTGGGGATATTGAATTGCGAAGCCTTCTTCACCTTAGGACAGACCCAGTGCCTAGTTAATCCCATTTCTTCTAAACCTGCTTCAGAAAGAGCAACCAATTCTGAATTGACTACTATGCCCCTTAGTTCCTCTTCAGAGCCCTTCAGTGGAAAAACAGACCTTACAAAAGATACTTCCCTCCTGCCTCTGGGCCAGCAGAATTCCTCTGGAGTGCACTCCCTGGCTGTGAATCAACAAATCTTATTTTATCAGATCATGGACTTGTTCCTGGGCATCTGATTAGGTGTTTTGTTTTGTTTTGTTTTGTTTTGCGGTACGCGGGCCTCTCACTGCTGTGGCCTCTCCCGCTGCGGAGCACAGGCTCCGGACGCGCAGGCCCAGCGGCCATGGCTCACTGGCCCAGCCGCTCCGCGGCACGAACACACGTCCCCTGCATCGGCAGGCGGACCCCCAACCACTGCGCCACCAGGGAAGCCCCTGATTAGGTTTTAACACTTATTCAATGTAATATTCCGAAAGGTAAGAGCATGACTCTCATATAATTACAAAATGAACACATGTCAAATATGTTAAGCTCAATTAATGAGGGAACTAACAAAGTTATAGGGAGGCAATTTAATAGAAATCATGGTAGGGTAGGCGTGCTGGGTTAGATACACAGCTGCTTAATGTCCATCCGGAACACAAACTATAATCTCTAGGATTATCTGTTCTACTAGACAGAAATTATTTGTATCTCTACTGAACAAAAATCTAAAGATTAACCTCTGCGCCCAAGAATTGTAAAATAGCACAGACAATAAAATATAAATCCCAGGAGTGCACTAAAAGCATACTTAACAATCTTCTCTGCTTTTTATAAATATCAGATAATTTCTCTGATTGTGCAGATCACAGTGAGCATAGATTATCTCCCTCTCCCAGGCAAAATATAAGTAGTTTTTAATTTTTGTTAATAAACTAGAAAAATTGGGGAGAATGAAGGAATCTAGTTTGCTACCGACATCCCAGAGTCAGCCCCACTCAGACTTCCTGGTGTTTGTGAGGCTTAACCCATAACGGTTGGATCTTGCCTGCTAACCCTAAAGAAAGTTGATTGACAAGTGATAAACTGCCCATATCAGTATCCTCATCTCCTTTCCTAAAGATAAATAAATTACCAGGCCTCACCAAATAGTTCAAGAAAGCCTTCAGAATAAAAAAGAAATATAGGTAAAATAAATAAATAAATAAATATTTTTCTTAATCAGGAGGAAATATCTAACCTTAAGAAACAAAATTTGTACTCTCAGAGATATTCAAAAAGATCCTGCACCCTAAAGTAAGAACAGGATACTAAGAAAAAGGGAAATAAAAACAAAAAGAGCTCTTGGACATTTAAAATACATTGCCAAGACAGGATTCAAAAGAAAATTTGAAGAAAAAGATAAGAAATATCCAAGAACGTAAACAAAAATTCAAAGAATGAATTTATTTTGCCTACCCCCATTGGCAGATGCCTTTTTATGAAAAAAAATAATAATCCAACATCAATTGGTGATTTGGGGGTCATATCCTTGAAGTGTTTGCAAATGGGTATTTTGTCAACTTAAGTACCTAAAATACATAGAATTGTATTGTGTATTTGGAAATTGCTAAGAGTAGATCTTAAAACTTCTTATCACAAGGAAAAAAATTGTAATTAAAATACATACACACGTACATACATACGTACCTAGCAAGTCAATAACAAGTGTTGATTACTTACTCCTTATATAAGTTCTGCACAAGTTGCTGTGTGTTTGTGTGTTGGGGGGGCGGGGTTGGGGGGGTGTTAAATAATAAAAATTATAAAGCATTAGAAACCTCTAAACATAACCATAATTTGTGATCTATGTCGCTCAGCTCCGTACAGAAATCTCTTTTTTAAACCAAAAAGAATCCATTCCAGACAAGTTAAGACAAAATTATTCCCTACTCTTGCCTTAAGTTTCACTGTGACTAGTCTTCTTCTAAACACTTGGAAGAGCACACAATGATCATGAGACACAGACAGTGATGCTCTCTGGTCCTCAGGGTCTCTGGCAATGATGAAAGATAAATCTTTAAATAAATGAGCTGTGACATGTATTGCAGGGAGTCCGTCTTACTTGTCGTGCACATAGCCTCTCTCTTTCCCTCAAAAAGAACAAGAAGTCAGTGCGTGAAGATATTTTTCTCCAACACCATTGATGTTTCTGAAAAGCGTTTCATGGACGGGGACATGGTATAAAACTGATACTAGACAATAACACCCAGTGAAATGTCATCATTGCTAGATGAAGCTGAGGGCTCACAAACATGTCTAATGGATGGATACCCAAGGCTCTTCTGCACTCTTAGAACTCATACAAAGGGTGCTTAATTAGCATGTCTGGGTTATAGATCTCTTAATCACCATTATTCACAGGTTAAATTAAAATTAACACTATGTAATTGCTCATCTGCCGAAAGAGCACAGCTGTAACCAACAAAAAAGAATAAAAACAGTCAAAAGAACGGAAATGGATGGCTTGGGAATTCGTTGCTCATGTTTCTGGGTTTCCATCATCCTGTCTCTGACACCCTTCTTTTTTTAAATATTTTATCTTTTTGTCTTTCAATTTTTTATACAATGTTTAAAGGTTACTTTCCATTTGCAGTTACTCCAAAATACTTGCTGTGTTCCCTGTGCTGTACAATACATCCTTGTAGCCTATGTTACACCCAATAGTTTGTATCTCCCTGCTCTTTCCACTGGTAACCGCTACTTTGTTCTCTATATCTGTGAGTCTGCTGCTTTTTTGTTATATTCACTAGTTTGTAGTGTTTTTTTAGTTTCCACATATAAGTGATATCACACAGTATTTTTCTCTGAGTTATTTCACTTAGCATAATGCCCTCCAACACCCTTCTTATTGTTACCGAGTCCAAGCTCGCTCTGCTCACAGCACCACAAGCCAATAAATCGGAGACAGAGTGCTGAGGCAAGGAATACAACTTTATTCGGAAAGCCAGCAGACCGAGAAGACGGCAGACTAAAGTCTCAAAATAACCATCTTATCGGGGTTTGGATGCCAGTTTCTTTTATAGCACAGAGACGGGAAGGAGATGAGGAAGTAAAGTAAAGAGGACCTAAGTTTTACAAATATCCCCTGGAATGGCCAGCCTCAGGGAGGGGATGTGCTAATTTCTTCTTCCTTGCAGCCATCCACAGGCGGACAGGGTCTGGATGTTTCCCTGAACAAAGGCATTTTGGTTTAACATTCAGGCAGAGGGGCAGGGCTCCCCAAGGCAGATCATTGTGTATAGACAATATCCTTTTAGTGAACAAAAGCAACAGGAAGCAAAGGTTAAAGGAAAAGAAACAGATCCAACACATTGTCAGATTTGATTCTTCCTTATAACATTATTGCTTTTCTTCAGTGGGTTCATGGCTATTTTTTTCCTTTTCTTAGTATGTGGCAACTGCAGCTGTATCTTCCTTTTGAAGAAAGTCACAAAAGGAGGTTCTGGGAACTTGCTAATCACTCTATCACTAGAGTGAATATTTACTGACCCTCAGCGTTTCTCTACCAAAATCAATCCAAAGAAGGACCAAAGCCAACTTTTATTATTTTTGTTTCCTGAGTGCATTACATTAATTTTAAATATTACTAAATTTGGAAATAAAAGACAGATGCAGACAAAATCATCCCTTGAGGACTTAAGATTTAAATAGTAATTTATGTGATAAATTTTGGACCATTACAATTTGATGCCTAATACTTTGGGGTCAGATAATTCTCTGAGAAACTAATGAAAAGCAATGAACCCTTAACCCAAAGTCACTAGGAAAACTCACATAAAATTCTATTGTATACATAAATTCAGTAGGTTTACATACCCACTAAAACCAATTGATTAAACAGTTAAAAGTACTTGGTTAAAACAAAATGTCTTCTGTGACTGAAATAACAGGCACAGATTCTTCAGTGTGATTATACTAGTTAAGTGAAAAGAGCTGAATATCTTAGCAAAACAGTTTATACTAAAGAAAATTTAGAGTTTTAGGATTCAGTTCCTCAAATTTGTTTTCCACAATTTAGTCTTCCCAGATAATTATTCAGTTGTTTGTCTGTTTGTTTGTTTTTTCTTTTTCTTTACAATGTAAACTGTTTGGCTGTTCACAATCTAAGAAAAAAATACCAATTCTTTTAATTAAATCTGTCATCCTCCAGGCTCCTTGCCATACACACATTCTCCCAAAGCAAAACACAAAGTGCTCACAGTACGAGTTCATGTGATTCCCTTCACCCAAATCCATGTCTTCTTTTTCCTTCCTGATTAACAGCAAATTTCATAGGTTGTACAAATAAACTAATTAATTAACAAAAAAAATAATTTTTAAATGTTTTCAGTTGC
Source organism: Tursiops truncatus (assembly GCF_011762595.2). Lineage (NCBI taxonomy): Eukaryota > Metazoa > Chordata > Mammalia > Artiodactyla > Delphinidae > Tursiops > Tursiops truncatus. The sequence goes on from NC_047050.1 coordinate 48,284,230, forward strand.
CATATACCGAAAATAAAAACTCATCAAACTGAAGTGATGACATAAGGTTTTTGTATCTACCACTCTGGTGGATTGGCTGTTACTTTGGCGGATAAGCCAGAGCTAGTTTTACTCCTGTTTTGTGAATCTCTTGATGTGAAAAATAGTATTAGCCTATAAAAATTGAATCTTATTTAGATGCACATAACTCGCACATTTAGATACACATTTAATAACTTGCTTTCCTGTAAAAGAATAGTTGAAATCAGGACTGTTTCAGAGAATCCCATATTTGTTCCCTATTACTAGGAATCCCATAAACCACTGTCTCTCATCCAGGCTGCACTCTCAGAAATTCTGTTGTTAGTTTGAGCTGTAGTCTGGGCATCAAGATTTTTTAAAGCTCTCCAGTTGAATCTAATATGAAGCAAAGTTTGAGAACGACTGATATAAATAATGTTATTTTAAATGAGAATATACTGAGTTTATCTTATAGCTGATCTATCTAGAGCTGGCATTTTTCCTCATTACTATATGGTAATTTAAACCAGTGTTTCCCATCCTTCTGGTATCAAGGCATACACAGATATTTGTGTGGCTCACTGGGGGTAAACAGAGAAAGTTATTTGTAGCAGAAGTAACCAGCCTGGAAACCTCAGCTGCCCCAGTTGGAGCTAGACTCCTCCAGGGTCGCAGAGGGTCAGAGGTCAGCATTGAGACATTCCAGTAACCCATTCTGTGCAATTCAAAGATTGAGACCCTTGGTCTTAATTACACTAAAATGTAGAGTTGATGAACAAGAAAGAAAAAACAATAAATTAAAGCTATTTACTTTGATTTTTCCAATTTTCTTAGAGGCTAGCTCAGTTTGGGGCTCATTTAGGAGCAGGTTTTCTAGACTGGAATGGGCCTCTGAGTACTTAGGCAATCTCTGGGGATTTCTGGTGGGACACCTGACACAAATTCATCATCCCTTCTGAATTTATGGAAGAAGTAACCCACTTTTTTCTCAAATCCAGTCATTCCAGTGAAAGTCTCACCAACATTATTCTAAGCCTTATTTTTCAAGGCTAGACAAGGTTAGGAATTGTCATTTCCTTTATCTTACCTTAGTCATTACTGGGAGAAAAGTATGGAGAATTAATAATCACCAGCTCCTGAACCTAATAATAATGGATTTAGAAGCTATAAAATCATAGCATATGAGCAAAGAATAAAAGTTGATTTTTATTAAAACTCCATCTTTTTAATAGGAACAAGGAACACATAGCATGTGGGATGGGAATATAAAATAAGAAGAGGCTGATTATAATTATGCTTAATTAAAATGCGTACATGTGGGACTATGACAAAGCAAAGCATGTTTGGCTTCAGTTATTTTTGCTTAAAACAGGTAGGATGAAATGTAACTTTCAGAGTCTGAAATTAAATCATTGTAGAGGGGTTTTATTGAAGTAAATTTCATATTTTAAAACTTGCAGGTGGAAAAAATTTTAAATATGCAATAACAATGTTCACAGGTTTTACTTGGGAAGTGATTTCAAGATCAAATTTCAGAGTTTAGGAGGAATAATTTGTAAGGACCTTTTCTCCCAAAACATTTATGAAGCATCGTCTATGGGCAGCACACATTTTCTACTGATAGTGAAAGCTTAATTCAAGACGAAGATGTATTAATAGAAGGAGGAAGAGGGGGATGGAAGTGTTGACTGAGAAAAATGCACAACCTAAAAGTTGAGAATTATGTTTTATTTGGTGGACCTTCTGAGGACTTCAAGCCTGGGAGACAGGCGCTCAGATAGCTTTGAGGGACTGCTCCAAAGAGGCAAGGTGGGGAGCCAAGATATACAGGAGTTTGTGCAACAAAGACTGGGTAGTCGGAACATCAAAAGATTACTGTTAATTAAAGAAAACCAGACATCTCAAGTTAAGGAATTTAGCACTTTTCCATGTATGGGAAGATGCAAGAGTCTGGGCTCGCTGAAATCGTTCCTTTGATGTGCACCTCAGCTTTCTGGGGCCAGTATCCTGTGCTTTCTCATCCTGTGTCTCTTCAGAGGTGGCTGTAGGAGTTGACTGCTAGATGGCAGGCATCCTGTTTCATCCTGAGTTGGGGAGGCTGTAATGTGGTGGCTTGATGGCTGCAACATCCTTTGTTTGCTGATACAGCAGGCAACATTTCTCCTTCACAATAAGAAGGAAGAGAAAGAGGAATAGGGAAAGAAAGCATGTTGAAAATTATTTACTTGCCTCACTACAAAGAATACCATAGACGTTAATACCTTCACACTCTGGACAAAGTTCTAACTCTGTGAGACTTTATTTACAAAGTGTCTATAAGAGTTTCAACTGAGAAAATTAAGAAAAATGGTATGATGCGTGTTAGACAACTTAAACAATGGGCACATAGTAGGTCTGTGATTGAATACCCTCAACACCTCTATCTTGGTGTGTTTAAAGCAGAATTCAGGTTTTCTCCTTACTCTAAAGCAACCTCCTCTTTTGAATCTCCTATTTCTATTCCACCTGCCCAATATTTCTCAGAGGTGTGAATCTCTTTCACTTCTCACCACCAGCTTATTAGGACTTTGGTTCTTCACACTGTAGCTGTTGTAATGTATCCTTAACTGATATTTTTTCTTTCATGTAACCATATTTGGAAATAGAATGGTTGCAGATGTAATCAGTTAAGAAGAGGTCATGCTGGGGTAGTGTGGTTCCTTGATCCAATAGGAATGGTGTCTTTATAAGAAGAGGGAAATTTGGACACAGAGACAGAGACACACAGAATGGGGAATGCTGTACGAAGACACAGAAACAGAGGCAAGATGGGATATAAAGATGAGGCAGAGATTGGAGGTCTGCTGCCACAGACCGAGGAACCTGGGCTGACCAGAAGCTAGAAGAGACGAGGAAGGATCCCCACTAGAGGCTTCAAAGGGAGCATGACCCTGTCAGCACCTTAATTTCTGAATCCTAGCTCCAGAATTACGAGAGAATACATTTCTATCTTTTTTTAAGCCACCCAGTTTGTGGTATTTTGTTACAGTAGCCCTAGAAAACTATTGGGTTGGCCAAAAAGTGCATTTGGGTGTTTCTGTAATATCGCACGAAAAACCCAAATGAACTTTTTGGCCAGCCCAACATTACACCCTCTAACAGTTTTTGTAGAGTGCAGCCAACTACATATTTTAAGGGTCTGTAATGAGTGTACCTAAGCAGTGTAAGCAATGGACCATGAAGGCTCTTGCACATCCCCTTGGCCCACCTTCCATGGCCCCCCAGCCAGCTACTGCCATTGAAACCAGCTGCATTCTGGTGTACCCTGCAACACCTTGTGCTGCACATCCCTTACTTTCCATCCTGGGCTATTTGGTTGCTCACCATGGGGAACTGAAGGTGCCCAATGTTCTGTATGGTGTACCTGGAGGTGCAAGGGAGTCAACACTCCTCTGGGCAACCTTTGACTATTGGGAGATGGGAGCCAGTGGCTAACATTCCCCACTTCCATATCCAGGGTAGACAATTCTGATGTGCTTCAACACATTCTTCCGAGGGCCCACGGTGGTAACTAGGTTAATAATGCATCCTTGAATTGCCTTTCTCTCCTTCCTGTTTCTCTCTTTGTTATCCTATTCTAGTTTCCCAGGATCTTTTCTCAAAGTAAATTACCAACAAGCAAGCAGTCTTTGTTGTCAGAAAGAACCCAAGGAAAGAGAGCTGTGAAGTTTTCCCAAAAAATTTGTGCCTGCTATTTTTTATTACTGTAATACAAGGACCCAACATAATACCTTGCACATAGTAGGCATTCAGTAAGTATATATTTATTGAATGAACAAATGTACAATGCTGATCCATTTATCATTACACGTTATGCATATATCAATACACTATAGTTGACTGTATATATAACTAAAATGATATCTTGATAGCGATTCAGGCTGCATTTCTTTGCCTTGTCTACATATTTTGAGAAACATTGTTTAAAAAATTAAGATAACCTGTGTATCTGGAAAATTGATGATTTATAATTCTAATAACATTATTAAAAATAACATCAGGTTAGGGTTCGTTCAATGTCTGATACCAAATCTACTGACCCATATGCACCTGGACCAACCCTTCTGCCATGTAGAGGTGTCTTCCTCCCTATCTCAGGAAAATCATTCTTGCCACCATAAGAGTGTACTTATCTCCTACCATGCTAATCTTTTCTTCTCCTCTCCCACCTTTTCCACTCCACTTCCTGGATTGCAGTGGCCTTATTCTCCTTTCATGTCTGCAAATGTGTCAAGCTCTTTCCTCCTCTCAGCCTTTATAACTATTCTTCCTTTGCCAGAAATATCCTTCCCCTTGCTCCTTTCTCATTCAGAGCTTAGCTTACGTGTCAACAATTGAGAGAAGCCTTCTGTGGCCACCATTTCAAAGTATCCATCTTAAACCTCCACAATCAGTTCATCTCTTTGATTTTAATTCCTAAATCAACTTTTTCTATTTCCCTTTTTCTTGACTACCCTTACCCTAGCCAAAGTGGGACAAGTTACTATTACTTCTTTCCTTAACTACTATGAAAATTCTCTTAAAAATTATCCCCTTGGGAAGGTTATCTAAAAAATATTTACAGTTTCTACTAGACAGACATCAACTGATAAGAGCAGATGCTGGCTATAGCGCTGGAATAGCATTCTGGAAGCCCACTGCTATACCAGGTACTAATTCTTTGGTTGCTTGATTCTGGCGTAGAGTCAGGACTACCTAAATGGCAGGAAGACACTTGGACACAGGGTAGCAACTACTTCTAACAAGAATGAAATTACATCATTGTTTTAACAATATGTATGGTTGCACTTTTGCAAACTGATGCATACTGGTTCATACTGGTTGGTAAGCTATTTGCCCAATCCTTCACATCTAAACAAAAGGGACCTTTAATAAACACACGCGTGCACGTGCACACACACATACACCCACACTCCAAATTCTACAGTGACTGCCCAGTTCTTAAACATAGCCCAGAGTTCCTAGATATCTGACCCTTGATTACCTCTTCAATATCATATTGCATCATGATCCCACTGACTGTCCCCAATAGAGGCAAACAGGAAACTGAACGTAGCATGCATTCATATCCCAGAATGTGTACAAGACCCCAACAGAAAATAATTTGCGTTGATGACCAGCTCAAAGGATAAAATTGCAAAGCAAATGAAAACTTAAGTGCCATGTGACATAGTCACAAATGAGTGGCTGTAGATAATAAGTTAACCTGAAAGTATATGTTTATAAATAGTAGAAAGGCAATTTGGGAAATATACTAGAAGTCCATAAAATATAAATACCTCTGACTCTGCAATTTCAATCCTAGAAATTCACCTTAGAGAAAGAGAAATACACAATTTTTTACACAAGGATGTTAATTGCAATATTATTTATAATAAAGTCACAAAGCTTCTAGCAATAGATGATTAGTAAAATAAAATATGATTCAACTAGCAGTAGACAGCCATTAAAAATGTTTGAGAAGTGTATTTAAAAGCATATATTATCAAGTGAAAAAATCAAGTTATACAGTAGAAATGTGCAGTGTGATTCCAATTTAGATAGAGTCAGACTAAGTGGTTAAGTTAGGTGATGAGATCACAAATAATTTTTTTCTTGTCTGTGTTTTTCTGTATTTTCTAAATGTGCTTCAGAATACTGGAATTACCTTTATGACAGGTGGGAAAGCCAATACATTTTATTAACAAAATAGTAGTGCATTATTTTTGAAAGGAGTGTACCAACATGCTTTGCTGATATTGTGATCTCTTGTGAAAAGCAGACCTGTAAATGTCTGTAATGCATAGATGGTAAAAGAGATTTTGCTGAACAGAGTCAATACCATTTTCTGGGCTTCTGTTTTTTTCTGTGACTTTTAAGATGCTTTAAGATGATGCAACAGACTTTTTTCTAAGACCCAAGAGCAATTTTTCTTGGAGATGGATTTATGCAAATAACTTTTACTTACTGAAAGATTGAAATAGAATCAAAACTTATAAAACCAGGCAAGATGAAGGGGAAAAAAGGATCAAAGAGTCCTGCTCTAATTTCTCAAAAGAGTACTGTGTTCCCTCCTAGCTTATCTCCATTTAAAAGACCTATGTGCTTAGCTTCTCAAAGACTTTTTGAATTTGGTATAAATTAAAGAGGTGTGAGATGACATCTGAGAATAATGTCGAGCTAAGAAAGCTTCTATTATTCACAGGGCCAAAATTTTTAAGCCCGTTTTGTAAAATAAAGCTGGAGCATTATGGGTCAAGGAAAATTGAATCCAAACTCCTTGCTCATTTATTTTATTTTGAATGTCAATTGATTAGAAGTTCATTCTAGCTGATAAAACTTCAGTAGTGAATGTGTGAGGAAAGCTTGTCAGAAGTTGTCAGTGGAGCTTCCCTGGTGGTGCAGTGGTTGAGAGTCCACCAGCCGATGCAGGGGACACGGGTTCGTGCCCTGGTCTGGGAAGATCCCACATGCTGCTGAGCGGCTGGGCCTGTGAGCCATGGCCGCTGAGCCTGCGCGTCTGGGGCCTGTGCTCCACAACGGGAGAGGCCACAAAGTTGTCACTGTACCATTTGGTTATTCAAATTGAATCAACTTTCACTTAAAATTATTTCTTATTATTTGTGTTCTTCTGATTAAGAAAAATTACAACTTCAATTTGTAAGTCTCTTAAAATTTCTCAGTCTTTTATTCCAACATGACAAAACCTCCTTTTTTTCAGGTGAAAGGAATTACTGATAACCTTCAATATATTTTGTTTCCTATTTTTTTCCATCTTCATTGCCGTCTTTTATGCATTGCTTCCATTATCTCATTTGTCTTGTTACAAAGAACATTTTGTCCTCCAATATGTCCTGCTAGATGATTCTTCTAGAACCTCAGTTTTATCTTATTATCTCTCGCTCTTACATCAACAATGGCAACTTGTTGACTAAGAACTCACATTGACACACTCAGTATAGCATTAATGTCCCTCCGTGAGGCTATGTTATCAACCCAAATCCACATAAACTGCTTCCCGATAGATATTCTCTAAGCCTGGCCGATTCCCTGCATGGCATGTTAATATTCTCTCTGGGGCTCTTCTTTCCTCCTGTGCTTGATCAAGTTAATATCTTATCTCAATTCTTTTAAATCCTTTGACAATCACTTCTAGTTTTCTCACTATTTCAGCACCTGATTTAATTATCTCGAATAATTATCTGATTATCTAGTACCTATAAAGTATAGGTGTTGCTCCAATAAAATTACAAGCTTTTTGTTGATTGAGATTGTATCTTAAAACTTGTTTATCTCACTTAAATATTAGAATAAAGTGGAGCATCTATGAATTGGGCTTAACAAACTTTGGAGAACTGAATTATATTACCTTTCATTATATTATTCAGAATGCGATTACTAGTTTTAGAACTGCTTCTAAAGGCATGAATGTAGCCAATTACCCATAAATGTGTGTGAATGGAGTGGTTTGGAGATAGGAAGGGACATTTAAGCTCATCCGTTTCTTCAACAAATTGTCATTGCACACCTCTTGTTTATCAGGCAGTGGGTAGACATTGATAAATAAAATTCGGGGCCAAAAAGTTTATGGAACTTACAATCAAATTTGAGATAAAAGATACTATGTAAGTTATTAGACACATAGACATGTTACTTATAAACTGTTTTGAATGCTCTGACATTAACAAAGTGCAGTGATGGAGAAAAGTGGATAGAGGGAAGGAAGAGCATGATTTAGACGAGCTAAAGGAAGGACCTTGCTAGAGGGTTGACATTTACACTGGGATCCAGAAGAGGGGAGCCAGTCATATGGAGAGGGGGCTGGGACTTTTCAGGTTCTGGCAACAGTATGTGAAAAGGCTTGAAAGTAGGGACAAAAGAAAGAAATAATAGACTTTGAAGCATTAAAGAGAAGCCAGCAAGTTGAGGGCAGAGTAGCATGAGACAGGATGGAGATGTCAGGATTCCAGATCATGCAGGGCATCCTTGGCCGTGTAAAAAAGACTGTGCATCTGATTTAAACCAAAACGTGCGTTGGTTTGTTCCTTAAGGTCAGCTTTACAGCTGTGTGGAAACAGATTAAAGAATACCCAATAGGACAAAATGTTTGTTTTTTATTTATTTTTTTTAGTGAAAACTATGTCATTCATTGAACTATATCACCTCGATAATGGAAAATCCTGATATCACCTAAAGTTAGATATTTTTAAATTTTACAACTGGTTATTAGACAATTGTCAGGTTTTCTTTTTAATGGTAGTTGTTTCATCACTCCTGGAGATACCTAACATTTTATTTTTTAGTAGTGATAAAAAAAAAAATGCCTCTACTTCAGCTTCACTAAACTTCATTTTCATCAGCACGTTGAGGAAATGGTTTTCTGTCTCCGTCGTCTGTGACCAGGGAGGGCATTCTGAGATGTCTCTGTAGGATGCCTCACTTTGTATCTGGGTATAGGCAAACCCGCAACTGGAGTTTTCTGATGAAAGTATTCCTCAGTAATCTTTGATACTGTCAAGTTCAAAAGCATCTTTTTGCCTCTGTTTAACTAAAATTAAAACTAATTTGGCCCTTTCTCTGCAGAATCACCATGGTGGCTGGGACCCTGTACCCATATCTTGAAAACTGGAGGGCCTTCAAGGCCCTCATTGCCACTCAGTGCAGCAGGGCTCAGGTCTGCGTGCTCACCGCACCACCCCGCTTCCATTTTGGCCAAACCAAACACACCCCCGAATTTCTCCATAGATTTCCTGCTGGCAAGGTTCCAGCCTTTGAGGGTGACGATGGATTCTGTGTGTTCGAGAGCAATGCCATTTCCTACTATGCGAGCAACGAAGACTGCAGGGAAGTACTCCCAAAGCAGCAGCCCAGGTGGTGCAGGGGGTGAGCCTTGCTGATAGCAACATAGTTCCCCCAGCCAGAACCTGGGTGTTCCACACCCATGAGCCTCATGCGCCGCAACAAGCAGACCACAGGGAATGCAAAGCAGGAGGTGAGGGGAATTCTGGGGCCGCTGGACGCTCACTTGAAGACAAGGACTTTTCTGGTGGGCGAACGTGTGATACTGGCTGACATCACAGTTGTCTGCACCCTGTTGTGGCTTTATAAACAGGTTCTGGAACCTTCTTTCTGCCAGGCCTTCCCTAATCCAAACCACTGGTTCCTCACCTGCATTAACCAGCCCCAGTTCCGGGCTGTCTTGGGGGAGGTGAAACTCTGTGAGAAAATGGCCCAATTTGATGCTAAAAAGTTTGCAGAGAGCCAGCCTAAAAAAGGACACCCCACAGAAAGAGAAAGCTTCTACGAGAAGAGAAGCAGAAGCCCCAGGCCGAGCGGAAAGAGAAGAAGACGGCTGCCCCTGCTACTGAGGAGGAGCTGTATGGACGTGCGCGGGCAGCGGCTGCTGAGCCGAAGGCCAAGGATCCCTTTGCTCCCCTGCCCAAGAGCACCTTGGCGTTGGATGAATTTAAGCGCAAGCACTCCAACGAGGACACACTCTCCGTGGCGCTGCCGTACTTTGGGGAGCACTTTGATAAAGATGGCTGGTGCCTGTGCTACGCCGAGGACCGCTTCCCTGAAGAGCTCACCCAGACCTTCGTGAACTGCAACCTCATCACTGCAGTGTCGCAGCGACTGGACAAACTGAGGAAGAATGCCTTTGCCGGTGTCATTCTCTTTGGAAGCAACAGTAGCGGCTCCATTTCTGGAGTCTGGGTCTTCCGAGGCCAGGAGCTTTCCTTTGCGCTGAGTCCAGATTGGCAGGGGTACTACGAGTCATACACATGCTGGAAACTGGATCCCAGCAGCGAGGAGACTCAGACCGGTTCGAGAATACTCCTCCTGGGATGGGGCCTTCCAGCACGTGGGCAAAGCCTTCAACCCGGGCAAGATCTTCAAGGGAACATCTCTTGCCATCGCCTAGCTGCCCACACCTGCCCTTCAGGGAGAATGGGGGTCATTAAAGGAAACTGAACGTCGAACCGTTTCCTGCGCTGCCTCCTTTGTGGGTGATGGCTTCTTCAAAGGGGAGTAGATATGTTGAAGCAGGGTGTTGTCTATACCTGCAGGATCTCCCTGTGCAGGAGAGAAGTCTTCAAAAGAGCAGAAAGAGAGGCCTCTCCTCAGTTTTGATTTTTTTTTTTTTTAATTGCCTTGCCTCTCCTGTGATGACCGTCTTCTAGCCTAGCTGGGAAAGGTTGGATGTAGTTAGGAGGTGGTGACACAGGGCTTTGTAACTACCTAATTCCAGACCTTCCCTCATGAAGGAGAATACCTGCTGACAGAGTGAGAGCACAGCATATGCAGAACGACTTAACACTACTTCCCTGCTTCCCGCAGCTGCCCTGTGAGCTGGGGCGGCCGCCGTATCCAAGAGTCATAGTTTCAACACTTCAGACAAAGAGGCACAGACTCCTTGGAACAGATACTGGCCTGTGGGCCCTAACCTGGCTGTGGATCGTCTCTGGGGTATCTCTACTTTCTCACGAGGAGGTGGGGTTCAGAGATTTAAGCAATTTGCCTGTGATCACACATCTTAGGTAGTGGAGGCAAGATTTTGAACCCAGTGGGTGTCACTGGAGCCTGTACCCTAAACACGCCCTAGTGCTTCCTGCAATGTAGAGCAGTCATAAATGTCCTTAAACAACCAAAAAAAAAAAAACCCCAAACTAATCTGAATCACGTCATCCTTACATTTAATTCAGTTAGTGTCTTTCCTCATCTATTACCTTAGCCTCAATTTGTCAGCTGATAATTTTTCTAAGCATCTCAAGGAGCTCAGAGTAAACTAATCGTGGTTCTGTGGAGCTGGACCTTTGGGAGGAAAGAAAAAGCTGGTATCTACATTCCCTAATCTGTAATATCCTTTCCAATTCACCATAGAAAATGGCCTAACTCAACCAAATTAGCAGAAAACATGTAGGAGTTTAGCTTACATGGCCCTTATGTGATTGCTGTCATAAAATCACGAAACGCATACAATTTTAAACTGATCTTGAAGTGAGATGAGTAGATGTTAAATAATACGCTATTTTCTCGCAATGTGTTTCAGTGACAAATTCCATTTTAAACAGTTACATGATTACAAGCTCTGAAATTAAATTTCATGATGAATAATTAAGCACCACTCTTCAGAGTCCCTGGGAGAAGCCACATTCTCTGCAGCACGTACACTTGGAATAATCGATTGGGAGTCAATTGGCAAAGTACTTCAGATTTAATTTGCAGTTCTGAAGGATCCTCCTTCAGCAGTTAGGGAGTCTGCTGCAGCCCCTGCTGTCCCATTTTGGTGGGGAAAAAAGCAGGATTTTATCTTGCTTTGGTACTGTTTCACACTATGGTATAAGGTTCCTCAGTTGATTCTGAAAGATACTCATACAAGAGAGTTCCTATTTATTTAAACATCTTTTAGAGTCACAGGTGGAAACAATGAAAAACATAATTTAAGAATTCTTGTTCACTGTTTTTTATTCTGGAATTCAGGGGTTAGTTGATGTGGGAGTGTTGTATAGAAAAAGGACCCATGGCCTTTCTTTTGAGGAAAAAAATCTAGATTTCAGCCACTTGGGATCTGGAGCAAATGGGCTAAATTCTCTGTGTCTCAGTGGCTTCATCTGTAAAATGGGTATAGTAATATTTCTCAAAGTTGTTGTGATGAGTAAATGATATTATAAATAAAAGACTCCTCACACAGTGCTTGGCCAGAGTAGACAGTTTTCTCTAAGGATGAAGTCTAGATCATTCCTTACTCACAGACCAGAGAAAGTTTATAAGGATGGTATTCAATGCTATTTCCATTTTCAAAAAATTTTACCTGCCTTGAATATAGACAAGACAGGGGTATGAGTGAAACATCAGTCTCTCCCCACAATAATGCTGCTTCCTCAGCCCAATGTGGTCTGTCTGGGCTCTGCCACTGATGGAGAGCTGGATACTGGCAGTGTTGGTGAAAAGCAGGAGTCAGCAAACATTTTTTTGTAAAAGACCAGATGGTGGGCATCGACTTAACTCTGACAGTTTGTGTCCCATCGACTTAACTCTGCTGTTGTAGCGAGAAAGCAGCCATAGACAACATGTAAATAGATAAGTACACTGTTTTCCAATGAAACGTTATTTATGGACACTGAAATTTGAATTTCCAATAATTTTCACTTTTTACAAAATGTTACTCTTCTTTTGATTTTTTCCAACCACTTAAAAATGTAAAAGTATTTTAAAAGGAGAGAGTTGTGTGGCTTCACTCTTGTCAAAGTAAGAGGCAAGGACATCCACAGAAAAATAGGAGATCAAGATCTGATGGGAAAGAGGTAGATGTTTTGGGATAAAACAGGAGTTTTAGAGTCAGAACTGGGTTTGAATCCTATTTTCTCCCTTCATTGGCTCTCTGACTCTAAACGCAAGGCTGCTGAACATCTGTCTCCCTCAGTGTTTTCATGTATAAAATGGTGATAAAAATACCTACCTGAGTGGGCTATTGTAAGGATTAAATAAATTCTATATGATGGTCCTTGTATACAGAAGGTACTTAATAAATGCCATTGTGACTAATCTTTTTCTTCCTATGTGGTAGGCAGAATAATGGCCCTCTAAAAATGTCCATGTCCTGATCATAGGAACCTGTGAATAGATAGGTTTTAATGCAAAGGGGAATTAAGGTTGCTAATCAGCTGACCTTCAGATGCCGGAGATGATCCTGGGTCATCCAGGTGGGCCAAGGTAATCACAAGGGTCCTTATAAGTGGAAGAGGAGGCAGAACAGAGAAAACCAGAGAGATGGCAGTGAAGAGGAGGACTTGCCCAACATCTCTGGCTTTAAAGATGGGAGGGGGCCACCAACCAAGTAATGCCAGCAGCCTCTAGATGCTGGAAAAGGTGAGCAAATGGATTATCTCCTAGAACCACCTAAAAGAAATGCGGCCCTGCCAAGCCTTGATTTTAGCTTAGTGAGACTCATTTTGGACTTCTGTCTTCCAGAACTGTAGGATAATAAATTTGTGTTGTTTTAAGGCACTAAGTTTATAGTAATTGGTTACAGCAGCAATAGGAAACTAATACAGACTGTTACTATTATTATCCATGCGAAGAAAGCTAGTTGTCCACAAAAGTATATGCTTCCCCCTTCCTTAGTGCAGAGATTTTTATGGAACTGGGTGCTGTCAAAAATCGAGAAATAGCACAATTAGAACCACCAAATTAATAAATGATTAGTAAATTCAGTAAGAGTTATTGTGTATCTAAGAACAATTTGCAAACTGGGAGCTTTCAAATGCAAGGACTCCCATGAAGCTCAGGGGTGTGGTGTTACAGGATGGCTTATAAAGTGAAAATGAGGAAGCTGTTAACCTTTACAATGACTGGTTATTACAATGGGCGTTTCCAGATGGTAGGAGCTTGGCAAAAAGGGATTATCTCATACCATTTTTAGGAAGATGGCTTAAGTTTCTTTTCTGATTGTCACATGCATTTACAAGAAATAACCTAAGTATTGCTTATATTCATGAAATGAGATTTAGTTTTACTAACATGGCTTTTGTCTGCTCAGGGAATTCTCAGATCTGGACTCCATTTTATATTTAATTTGAACAGTTTTCCCCTTTTGTTCATTCTCGCTACAAGCTTAGAGCGTGACTAACTAGTAGAGTGTTACTCGCCATTGCCACAGTTAATGGAGCCAGGCTGAAAAATCACATGTTTGCTGTTCCCATTGCTTGAGTAGTCAGGATGGAGGGTCATGTAGTCGCTCTTCCCAACAGTTGCCTGTCATCGTGGAGGTGGGCGGCCAGGTCATTTAGTTCTTCCAGTTGCCTAATCCTCATGGATATTTGATGTGTGAGTGGCTGCTGAAAGGCATTTTAAATTGCCCTTGAGAGGATACAAGGCACTAGAGAGGTTAGTATGATGGCTCTAAGGAGAATATTAGCCGAGGATTGAAAAATTCCCAAGAACAGAGATTCTCAGGAGACAATATTTAACCAATTAAATAAATCAAATGGGTTATAATAAAATACAGCGTTCACCACTTTTTTTTTAACGGATAATGTGTATGTATTTGGGTTTCAATTTCTTCTGAGTTATTTACATAGGCACAATATGGTGTATTAGCAATCACACATCCTCATGATTACTTAGGACAAGATGAACATATGGATGTTTTTATCAGGAGGTGAAATGAAAGTTCACCTGAAATGTTTTCATTTCAGGAGGTGAATGAAGTTTTACCATTCTCGGTAAAATTTGCGTTCCGATTATCTGTCTGCCTCCACTGTCTCTCATGCCTCCCAGCCAATCTTCAGCCCACTTGGCCGGGAACTGCTCCCCTCAAATCTTCCAACCCCCTCTGTGTTCCTGAACTCGGATACTTCTCTGGCCTCACCTTGGCCGCTCCGCAGGATCGGACACAGCTGACTCCTCCCTCCCTGAAGCCCTTTTTTCTCTTAGCTTCCAAGAGACCACCCACCATGCCATCCTGGTGTGACCCCACCTCTGGCCTCCTGTTCAGTCTCCTCTGCCGCCCTCTCTTCTTTCCAGCCTCTAAATGGTCAGGAGCTGCAGAGCCCAGCTCCGTCTGCCCTCCCCAGCAGGCTGATCTCACCCAGCCCTGCTTTCAGTATCACACAGCCTGATGGCTCCCACATTTCTATCTCCGGCTGGCACCTCTCCTGTATATGCAAAAAAAAGAAAAAGAAAAAAAAAGTGTTTTTTTTTTTTAAAATAAAGGCTTTTTATTTATTTTATTTTTATTTATTTCTTAAATTAATTTATTTTTGGCTGCGTTGGGTCTTCGTTGCTGCGCACAGGCTTTCTCTAGTTGCGGGGAGCGAGGGCTACTCTTCGTTGCGGTGCGCGGGCTTCTCCTTGCGGTGGCTTCTCTTGTCGTGGAGCACGGGCTCTAGGCACGTGGGCTTCAGTAGTTGTGGCTCACGGGCTCAGTAGTGTGGCTTGCAAGCTCCAGAGCACAGGCTCAGCAATTGCAGGGCACAGGCTTGGTTGCTCCCCTGCGTGTGGGATCTTCCCGGACCAGGGCTTGAACCCGTGTCACCTGCAGTGGCAAGCGGACTCTTATTAACCACTGCGCCACCAGGGAAGTCCTAAGGTGTTGTAGGTGAGCTTCTACTAAATCAGGCCTCTATGTGATGTGAGCAATCAAGTAATTTAATGAGATGCATTTCTATGGAAACAAAAGAAAAACAAAGTTTAATTTTAAACAAAGGTTAAAAGGTTAACAAAGGTTAAAGTTCAAGTAAATTACCAATTCAGTTTCTGCGTCTGGGGAGCAGCCAGTTGAGAAAATTTCTAGATTTGAGTTTGAGGCATCTTTACATGGAATGGGGTTGGCAGTTTCAGTCTGACGGATTTTCCTGGTTTGCAGTTTGACTGGATCTGATGTTATTGGGTGTTCTGGTGAACTCTCTTAAGTGACCCGTATAGCAACAGGCATGAAGGTTGTTCACATGTGATCTGTTGTGGTACTTTCTGTGAAGTTTACAAGTAGATACCTCAAAGAAAATGAATAGGGCTAGAATCTGATAACCGGTACACCAGAGTTATATATTGAAATACATTTTTTTATAGTCATCACATTTTTATCAAAGATATTGTGAAACAAATTTGTTTGTAAAGTAAGTCTAATCTTATTAAACTTGGCTTGATTATTTACATAAATATAAGAATAATGAGTCTATGCATTTTCTTAAAAATGACATTTCAATCAAAGCTTGGGTCATATCTAAGGGACTTTACTGGCTTCATAAAGTCAACCTTAGTTCTTTAAATTATTTAGTGAGAAGGAATCTCAGATTAGACCTCTAAAGTCTCTTTAAGCTAAGCAGTTTAGCCTAATTGTTTTCTGTTGTTCTATTGTCTAATTGTTTTCTATTACACAAGGAGAACAGATTCTTATTGAACTTATATAAGTACATATATTGGCATGAAAAATAAGAATATTTAATAAGTTTCTGAATTCTGGAGGGATCAGGGTGGGAGAATAACACGTTTCAACTTTTGTTGACAAAAGTATATTTTACCATTTGCTGTAAGTTATATATAGCTTAAAAGGGAGGAGAAAAAAGTCTTTTAAATCTGGAAAACAAAACCTTAAAGAGCAATGGGTTTTTTTTGTTTCGTGTTTTTTTTTTTTTTTTTGTGGTACGCGGGCCTCTCATTGTTGTGGCCTCTCCCGTTGCGGAGCACAGGCTCCGGACGCGCAGGCTCAGCGGCCATGGCTCCCGGGCCTAGCCGCTCTGCGGCATGTGGGATCTTCCCGGACCGGGGCATGAACCCGTGTCCCCTGCATCGGCAGGCGAGCTTAAAGAACAATGTTTTGAACGAAGTCATGAAGATTATAATTATCTTCGTCGGTACAGTCAATCTCCTGTAATTCTTATTTTGCTTCATCTTGGGTTAGCAGCTTTGTGAATCATTTTTCCATTAGTTTCAGAAATTCTTACCTAGTTCAGTGTTACAATCTTAAAGTGATCAGAAACTTGTATTCTACAGTACTTGTCAAGGTTTTTTCCATGCATATCTTTGAAGATGAAGCATATTTGCCTATAGTTTATTGTAAATGCTTTCAGAGAATTGAGAATAAAACATTAACCATGAATGACAAAAGACTTAAAAATATTCATGGTTAAAGATCTGTTGATAGTTCATACCCACACAAAAACGAATGCAATTGATGAGTGAATTTGGTTATATTTGTGATATATAGTATTTTAAGATAATAGTTGGAATTATGACTGATAACATTGTACCAGGCCATATCAGAATTTTAGGAATTTCATATAATTTCTGAATTACTTATATATATATATATATATATATATATATATATATATAAGGTATACCTATATAAATATAATCTAAGGAGGTTAAATATTATTTGACAATATTTCCTATGCAATTTAACATCAAATAAGCTTAAATAAATTAACATTTCTCTTTTATAAGGAGAGAGAAGAAATCTTTTGAGATCTTCCAGGAGCCCTCTGGAAAATCCAAAAGTTAGTTCAAGGTCAAAAAGACTTAATTCAGGGCTTCCCTGGTGGCGCAGTGGTTGAGAGTCCGCTTGCTGATGCAGGGGACACGGGTTCGTGCCCCGGTCCGGGAAGATCCCACATGCCGCGGAGCGGCTGCTGGGCCCGTGAGCCATGGACGCTGAGCCTGCGCGTCCGGAGCCTGTGCTGCGCAACGGGAGACTCCACAACAGTGAGAGGCCCGCGTACCGCAAAAAAAAAAAAAAAAAAAAAAGACTTCATATAAAATTTGATTTGAGGAAGTTTGTCCAAAATGTCAAAAGGTTTAAAACATTTGATCAAATAGGAGCATAAGTCACTGTGAAACAATATTTAGTTATCCCTTTAACCAAAGTGACAATGAAAAGATTTGCATTGCAAATACAGAAAGTTACCTGGTTATAAAAACAAACATACAAACAAAAACCCTTAGCTCATTTAAAATGGAAAAGACTCAGTTTTTCTAGGTAATCGAAGTCCTGATAAAGGCTATGTAGAACATAGGAAATATTTTCTAAGATGCAGAATCTTTGTTTTCCTAGGCAGATTACATTTACATAAAGAAAAACCCTTTATAAACTTTTACTAAGAGTGGATCAATAATCTACAAAATTTGTGGCTTTAACAGAGAGAAAATTAAACTCTAGTTTTGTATCAGTACATTAGTGAGCTCATTTAAGGAAAACCTTATAAATCTATCCAATTTAGCCAGCTTTGACCTCACAACATAATTTATTTTCCACAAACCTTCTGAACAATTTCTATATCCATTTAGGATTTATCTTACTCTTTTTCCTTTTGTTCTGGAATAACCAGTCATTTTATTTTAGACAACATTACTCTTTTTCTTTAACAGAAATACGTACTCTTGCGTACTCTTCATGTCAAAATACATCCCATTTTCTTCCCATACTTTGCATACAAAATTGTTTCCCTTCACTCTTACTGTTTCTAGTAGTTCTATTTTTATATATTGATTATAAATTTTTACTATTAGTAACCTTTACTTTCCAGTGAAAACTAAGAAACAGGCAATTGTGAAGTATCATATATTCGCATCCTGTAGTCGACTCACAAACATAAATAGGTAATTAAAATTTATAATTTTTTAGAAACATTCTTCACACTACCATTTCTAAATGTGGCAGAAGGCATATTTATTAATAGACACAAATATCTTTTGTTTCTATAAAAATTAAGCCAAAAGTAGATAGATTTAAACTTATATTTAGCAATCTATGTCTCAGTATGTTATCTTCTTGGAAATGATCTTGATAGTCAATGAATATCCATTATTTAGTTTAACTTAGTGTAAACTTTTATCTCATTCATATTTATTTAAACTATTTGTTTTTAACAATTATGCTTAAGCATTTTTCTCACCACCTTAATGTTCAGATGTCTGAATTCCCAAGATTCACGTATTACATCAAGCTTAGCCTCTTGGTCTCCTGATACCCAGAGCCATATCCTCTCATGTGCTGCTTGGTCTTGTGTGTGTGTGTGTGTGTGTGTGTGTGTGTGTGTGTGTGTGTGTGTGTGTGTGTGTATGGAATATATGTATGTACGTACACATTCACATATCAGAAATTAGCATGACCTAAGAGATTTTTGTAAATTACCTTGCTCATAATGCTGATTTTAAGGGACTAAATTTCTGCTGGTTTATTATTCATCTTGCTTTCTTCTTTATTGAGTGGTTTCTACTTCACTGTTTATGTAGTCTCCAGATAGTAACAGTGAAAGGGAAGGTAGAAAGACTCTGAACTTTTCCTGGCTTACCATTTTACCTTGTCCAGTTTCAAAGAGTGATTTGAATCTAAAGACAATCATACCCCTGTTTGCTTGAGACTGGTGTCTCCATGCAAAATTCATTGACGAAAAGTGAGAAGTCTGGCACTGGGAAGAAACGGTTGGAGAATCAAAGAAAGATACCTAATGGGGAATTAAATTTCTGTGGTGTGATGTTAAAGAGAATTTTTTCCACTGTTTCCTTACTCGATCAGAAATAAGAAATCTATTGTTCTGGATGTGTTTTAGTTCAGGCTGCTATGAAAAGAATATGATAGACTGGATGGCTTAAACAAGCAAAATTTACCCCTTACAGTTCTGAAGGCTGGGAAGTCCAACGTCAGACGCTGGTTAATTGGGTTCCTAGATTGCAGGTGGATACCTTTTTGCTGTATCCTCACACAGCAGAAAGAGAAGAAAGCTCTCTCATCTCCCATCATGAGAGTTCTACCTAATTACCTTCCAGAGTCCCCATCTCCAAATATCATCACATTTGGGGATTAGGGTTTCAACTTATGAATGTTGGGGAAACACAAACATTCAGTCCATAGCAAGGTGGGTTGTGAAGGTGCGTCTCTTTTGGCTTTGTGATGGTGTGATGATTGATGACTCAGGGTAAGCAGACACTACCCAAAAAGACTCACATAGGGGTATCACAATGCAGATGGAGAGTACACCAAAGTAGGAGTTAGGGGCTGGCAGTTCTGCTTTATGTTTTATCAGCTGAACATACTCAGTGACTCTGGGTCATGGTTTTTCCTTCCGTATCATGAGATCTGCTCTCTGTAATCATGCACGAGTTTTTTGATCCAAAGGTAAGTGTGTGGGGGAAAGCTTTTGAGAAAATAAACTGATATTAACATAAGTATCAGACCCAGAACGTATGATACATCCAGTTCATTGGCAATCACAGCCTCTTCACAAAGATGGCCTGTTCTACTGAAAAATCTGAAAAAATCTTCTGAGTCATGCAGGTTGTATCACTGCCAAGAGAACTCTTCAGAAAGTGTAACCATGGAAACAGCACACTAGCCATCTCAAGGGGTGTATAAAAACATCTGAAAACTAACAGTCAGAAGGAGTACTTGGCGAACACTGGGAAAGGTAAGAGTCTGTGCTTACCTTGTGGGTGAAGAAAGGGCCTTTTGATTGACGCTGCTGCTCTGAAAAGTCTAAGCAAAAGGTCTAAAAGCAAGACTCCTGACGTCTGAGCAGAATCTGGCAACTACATCACAGCTGGCATATGTAATCTGCAACACGGGGATCCTGTAGAGACCAAGAATCTTTAGTCTGAATTTATCTACAGTAACGCCTCAGACAGCCTGAAAAGCTCTGCCGCTATCAATTCTATTATTTGATGGTTGATCTCTTTATTTAGTAGAACTCCAGAGAAAGTGTACCTCTGCACAGGATGAAGGAAGCTGTCTCTAAACTCCCTGTTACACACATTAAACCACGCTGCTCTCCTTATCACGCAGTTGTTTTAATGAAAACAAAATGAGTTACATGGGTGTTTATGTTATTTACTTCCATCTGTAACACACAGATTGATTCTTGCAAAAAAATTTAACTAGAGAGCGTACTGGGCAAGAGTTTTTCTTCCCACTTGTTAATCCCCTTCCTTCTGAGAGGCAAACTTATTTACCAGTGATGTATATAACCTTTAAATCCCTTTCCTATATGTCCTACAGTTTATTGCTTTGGGTTTGAGGTTTATTATTTATTGATATGTTTTGACCTCCAAAGTGCTTTTTTCCACTTAACTATGTTTGTTTGTTTTTTTAACATCTTTACTGGAGTATAATTGCTTTACAGTGGTGTGTTAGTTTCTGCTTTATAACAAAGTGAATCAGCTATACATATGCATCCATCCCCATATCTCCTCCCTCTTGCATCTCCCTCCTACCCTTCCTATCCCACCCTTCTACGTGGTCACAAAGCACCAAGCTGATCTCCCTGTGCTATGCAGCTGCCTCCCACTGTCTATTTTACATTTGGTAGTGTATATATGTCCATGCCACTCTCTCACTTCGTCCCAGTTTACCCTTCCCCTCCCCGTGTCCTCAAGTCCATTCTCTATGTCTGCGTCTTTATTCCTGTCCTGCTCCTAGGTTCTTCAGAACCTTTTTTTTAATTTCACATATATGTGTTAGCATATGGTATTTTTTTCTTTCTGACTTACTTCACTCTGTATGACAGACACTAGGTCCATCCACCTCACTACAAATAACTCAATTTCATTTCTTTTTATGGCTGAGTAATATTCCATTGTATATATGTGCCACATCTTCTTTATCCATTCATCTGTTGATGGACACTTAGGTTGCTTCCATGTCCTGGCTATTGTAAATAGAGGAATGGACATTGTGGTACATGACTCTTTTTGAATTATGATTCTCTCAGGGTATATGCCCAGTAGTGGGATTGCTGGGTTGTATGGTAGTTCTATTTTTAGTTTTTTAAGGAACCTCCATACTGTTATCCATAGTGGTTGTATCAATTTACATTTCCACCAACAGTGCAAGGGGGTTCCCTTTTCTCCACACCCTCTCCAGCATTTATTGTTTGTAGATTTTTTGATGATTTTTTGATGATTTTTTGATGGCCATTCTGACAGGTGTGAGGTGATACCTCATTGTAGTTTTGATTTGCATTTCTCTAGTGATTAGTGATGTCGAGCATCCTTTCATGTGTTTGTTGGCAATCTATATATCTTCTTTGGAGAAATGTCTGTTCAGGGCTTCTGCCCATTTTTCGATTGGGTTGTTTGTGTTTTTGATATTGAGCTGCATAAGCTGCTTGTATATTTTGGAGAGGAATCCTTTGTCAGTTGCTTCATTTGCAAATATTTTCTCCCATTCTGAGGGTTGTCTTTTTGTCTTGTTTATGGTTTCCTTTGCTGTGCAAAAGCTTTGAAGTTTCTTTAGGTCCCATTTGTTTTTGTTTTTATTTCCATTTCTCTAGGAGGTAGGTCAAAAAGGATCTGGCTGTGATTTATGTCGTAGAGTGCTCTGCCTATGTTTTCCTCTAAGAGTTTTAGAGTGTCTGGCCTTACACTTAGATCTTTAATCCATTTTGAGTTTATTTTTGTGTATGGTGTTAGGGAGTGTTCTAATTTCATTCTTTTACATGTAGCTGTCCAGTTTTCCCAGCACCACTTATTGAACAGGCTTTCTTTTCTCCATTGTATATTCTTGCCTCCTTTATCAAAAATAAGGTGACCATATGTGCATGGATTTATCTCTGGGCTTTCTATCCTGTTCCATTGGTCTATATTTCTGTTTTTGTGCCAGTACCATACTGTCTTGATTACTGTAGCTTTGTAGTATACTCTGAAGTCCGGGAGCCTGATTCCTCCAGCTCCATTTTTCTTTCTCAAGATTGCTTTGGCTATTCAGGGTCCTTTGTGTTTCCATACAAACTTGAAATTTTTTGTTCTAGTTCTGTGGAAAATGCCAATGGTAGTTTGATAGGGATTGCATTGAATATGTAGATTGCTTTGGGTAGTATAGTCATTTTCACAATGTTGATTCTTCTGATCAACGAACATGATATCTCTCTCCATCTGTTTGTATCATCTTTAATTTCTTTTATCAGTGTCTTATAGTTTTCTGCATACAGGTATTTTGTCTCCTTAGGTAGGTTTATTCCTAGGTATTTTATTCTTTTTGTGGCAGTGGTAAATGGGAGTGTTTCCTTAAATTCTCTTTCAGATTTTTCATCATTAGTGTATAGGAATGCAAGAGATTTCTGTGCATTAATTTTGTATCCTGCTAGTAGTCTCCTGGTAGCATCTTTAGGATTCTCTATGTATAGTATCATGTCGTCTGCAAACAGTAACAGCTTTAATTTTTCTTTTCCGATTTGGATTCCTTTTATTTCTTTTTCTTCTCTGATTGCTGTGGCTAAAACTTCCAAAACTATGTTGAATAATAGTGGCGAGAGTGGACAACCTTGTCTTGTTCCTGATCTTAGAGGAAATGGTTTCAGTTTTTCACCATTGAGAACGATGTTGGCTGTGTGTTTGTCATATATGGCCTTTATTATGTTGAGGTAAGTTCCCTCTATACCTACTTTCTGGAGGGTTTTTTTTTTTTTTTTAATCATAAATGGGTGTTGAATTTTGTCAAAAGCTTTTTCTGCATCTATTGGGATAATCATATGGTTTTTCTCCTTCAGTTTGTTAATATTGTTTCTCACATTGATTGATTTGCGTATATTGAAGAATCGTTGCATTCCTGGGATAAACCCCACTTGATCATGGCGTATGATCCTTTTAATGTGCTGTTGGATTCTGTTTGCTAGTATTTTGTTGAGGATTTTTGCATCTATGTTCATCAGTGGTATTGGCCTGTAGTTTTCTTTCTTTGTGACATCTTTGTCTGGTTTTGGTATCAGGGTGATGGTGGCCTTGTAGAATGAGTTTGGGAGGTTCCTCCCTGTGCTATATTGTGGAAGAGTTTGAGAAGGATGGGTGTTAGCTCTTCTCTAAATGTTTGATAGAATTCGCCTCTGAAGCCATCTGGTCCTGGACTTTTGTTGGTTGGAAGATTTTTAATCACAATTTAAATAAATTACAAATTTAGTCTCAATTTCAGTGCTTGTGATTGGTCTGTTTATATTTTCTATTTCTTCCTGGTTCAGTCTCAGAAGGTTGTGCTTTTCTAAGAATTTGTCCATTTCTTCCAGGTTGTCCATTTTATTAGCATATAGTTGCTTGTAGTAATCTGTCATGTTCCTTTGTATTTCTTCAGTGTCAGTTATAACTTCTCCTTTTTCATTTCTAATTCTGTTGATTTGAGTATTCTCCCTTTTTTCTTGATGAGTCTGGCTAGTGGTTTATCAATTTTGTTTTCAATTTTATTTATCTTCTTAGAGAACCAGCTTTTAGTTTTTTTTGATCTTTGCTATAGTTTCCTTCATTTCTTTTTCATTTATTTCTGATCTGATCTTTATGATTTCTTTCCTTCTGCTAACTTTGGGGGTTTTTCTTCTTCTTTCTTTAATTGCTTTAGGTGTAAGGTTAGGTTGTTCATTTGAGCTGATTCTTGTTTCTTGAGGTAGGATTGTATTGCTATAAACTTCGCTCTTAGAACTTCTTTTGCTGCAGCCCATAGGTTTTGGATCGTCGTGTTTCCATTGTCATTTGTTTCTAGGTACTTTTTGATTTCCTCTTTGATTTCTCCAGTGATAACTTGGTTATTTAGTAGTGTATTGTTTAGCCTCCATGTATTTGTATTTTTTACAGTTTTTTTCCTGTAATTGATATCTAGTCTCATAGCGTTGTGCTCAGAAAAGATACTTGATACAATTTCAATTTTCTTAAATTTACCAGTGCTTGATTTGTGACCCAAGGTATGATCTATCCTGGTCTATCCTGGAGAATGTTCCATGAGCCCTTGAGAAGAAAGTGTATTCTGTTGTTTTTGGATGGAATGTCCTATAAATATCAATTAATTCCACCTTGTTTAATGTATCATTTAAAGCTTTTATTTCCTTATTTATTTTCATTTTGGATGATCTGTCCATTGGTGAAAGTGGGGTGGTAAAGTTCCCTACTGTGATTGTGTTGCTGTCAATTTCTGCTTTTATGGCTGTTAGCATTTGCCTTATGTATTGAGGTGCTCCTATGTTGGGTGCATAAATATTTACAATTGTTGAATCTTCTTCTTGGATTGATCCCTTGATCATTATGTAGTGTCCTTCTTTGTCTCTTGTA
Source organism: Tursiops truncatus (assembly GCF_011762595.2). Classification (NCBI taxonomy): domain Eukaryota; kingdom Metazoa; phylum Chordata; class Mammalia; order Artiodactyla; family Delphinidae; genus Tursiops; species Tursiops truncatus. The sequence continues at coordinate 48,308,770 of NC_047050.1, forward strand.
GTAGTCTTTATTTTAAAGTCTATTTGTCTGATATGAGAATTTCTACTCCATCTTTCTTTTGATTTCCATTTGCATGGAATGTCTTTTTCCATCCCCTCACTTTCAGTCTGTATGTAACCCTAGGTCTAAAGTGGGTCTCTTGTAGACAGCATATATATGTGTCTTGTTTTTGTGTTCATTCAGCCAGTCTGTGCCTTTTGGTTGGAGCATTTATTCCATTTACATTTAAATTAGTTATCGATATGTATGTTCCTGTTACCATTTTCTTAATTGTTTTGGGTTTGTTATTCTAGGTCTTTTCCTTCTCTTGCATTTCCTGCCTAGAGAAATACCTTTAGCATTTGTTGTAAAGCTGGTTTGGTGGTTCTGAATTCTCTTAGCTTTTGCTTGTCTGTAAAAGTTTTAATTTCTCTGTCAAATCTGAATGACATCCTTGCTGGGTAGAGTAATCTTGGTTGTAGGTTTTCCCCTTTCATCACTTTAAATATGTTCTGCCACTCCTTTCTGGCTTGCAGAGTTTCTGCTGAAAGATCAGCTGTTAACCTTATGGGGATTCCCTTATATGTTATTTGTTGTTTTTCCCTTGCTACTTTTAATATTTTTTCTTTGTATTTAATTTTTGATAGTTTGATTAATATGTCTTGGTGTGTTTCTCCTTGTATTTATCCTGTATGGGACTCTCTGCTTTCTGTACTTGATTGACTATTTCATTTCCCATATTAGGGAAGCTTTCAAGTGTAATCTCTTCAAATATTTTCTCAGTCCCTTTCTTATTCTCTTCTTCTTCTGGGAGCCCTATAATTTGAATGTTGGTGTGTTTAATGTTGTCCCAGAGGTCTCTGAGACTGTCCTCAATTCTTTTCATTCTTTTTTCTTTATTCTGCTTTGCGGTAGTTATCTCCACTATTTTATCTTCCAGGTCACTTATCCGTTCTTCTGCCTCAGTTATTCTGCTATTGATTCTTTCTAGAGAATTTCTAATTTCATTTATTGTGTTGTTCATCATTGTTTGTTGGTCTTTAGTTCTTCTAGGTCCTTGTTAATCGTTTCTTGTATTTTCTCCATTCTGTTTTCAAGATACTGTTTCATCTTTACTGTCATTACTCTGAATTCTTTTTCAGTGGACTGCCTATTTCCTCTTCATTTGTTTGGTCTGGTGGGTTTTTACCTTGCTCCTTCATCTGATGTATGTTTCTCTGTCTTCTCATTTTGTTTAACTTACTGTGTTTCTCAGGCTGCAAGTTCATAGTTCCCGTTGTTTTCGGTGTCTGCCCCCAGTGGCTAAGGTTGGTTCAGTGGGTTGTGTAGGCTTCCTGGTAGAGGGGACTGGTGCCTGTGTTCTGGTGTATGAGGCTGGATCTTGTTTTTCTTGTGGAAAAGACCACATCCAGTGGTGTGTTTCGGGATGTCTGTGACCTTATTATGATTTTAGGCAGCCTCTCTGCTAATGGGTGGGGTTGCATTCCTGTCTTGCTAGTTGTTTGGCATAGGCTGTCCAGCACTGTAGCTTGCTGGTCGTTGAGTGGAGCTGGGTCTTAGCGTTGATGTGGAGATCTCTGGGAGAGCTTTCACCGTTTGATATTACGTGGATCCGGGAGGTCTTTGGTGGACCAGAGTGTCCTGAACTTGGCTCTCCCACCTCAGGGGCACAGGCTTTACACCCGGCTGGAGCACCAAGAGCCTTTCAGCCACGCGGCTTTTCGGAAGTCTGAGGTCTTCTGCCAATGTTCAGTAGGTGTTTTGTAGGAGTTGTTCCACGTGTAGATGTATTTCTGATGCATTTGTGGGGAGGAAGGTGATCTCCACATCTTACTCCTCTGCTGTCTTGAAGGTCTCCCTTAACTATATGTTCTGAATATCTTTGTACTTCTGTAAATCTACCTTCAAACTTATTGTTCTAAAATTTGCATCAAAATGTGTCCCATTTTCCTGAGATAAAATATTTTTTCTTAGTAAATATCCAGGAATAGCCAAGATTAGGAGAAAACTTAGACTTTAGAATCAAAGATAAATTCATATTTCATCTCTGCTGCTTAATATCTAGTTAAATTTGGGCAAATTACATATACTATATGGGCCTTTGTTTCCTCATAAAAAGGGAAGGGCTGTAATAAAGTTGTGATGAATGAGAATAAAAGAGGAACCCCATCCAGCATATTGTCTGGCACAAAGTAGGTACACAACATGTATTAGTTTCCTTCATATTTAAAAAAATTCTGTAAAGGAATAATACTCCAGAGCAGACATGTTGGTGATAGTTGGCATGAATTAGGTGATCATGTATTTTGTTGTGGCTCAGTGAATGAAGCTGCAACTCTTGTGTAGCAAATATAAAGGCTCTTCAGAATCCTATCAAGTTTGACTCTATTATAATTGTCTTACTTCCATTGGATGTGAGCTTTTTGAGGGAAGGATGAAGATTTGACTCAACTCCATACACCCCAGAGTGTACAGAGCCTTGTCCACAGTTTCATATGATCAGCATACAAAATATTTTTCACATGAGTGAATGAGATTGTCTTCCAGCTGAAGCAAATGCCTGATTCAGCACCAAAGAGAGTTCCACTTTTCCATATCCTTCATTTGTAATTTCCATCATTGTGTTGTCAATATGATTACATTAAATCTTGATCAATTCGGAAATCCTGGGCACATATCAAATGATCGATAAAAGTTTGTTGAACAAATTGTTCATCAATTAGAAACTGAGATTTCCAATCTCTGGAAAAGAGAGTATTCAAATTAAAAATCAATATTGAAAGCTGTACTTCTCATCTTTTCTCCAATCGCATAGTCACAGTGTGCTCTCCCCTCCCACTTCTATTCCATTCTTCCTCCCCTCTTCCCTATCTTCCTTCCATTACATTGCCTCCTTATATGGTCTATGATTTAAGGAGAACAATATCTGCTATCTAGTAGAACTAAGTCAATGTATAATTTCTCTATTAACGGTTCTCTTCCAGACCTTAAGGGTCCTCATTACATATTGGTTACAATATAACTGACCTACTTACATGCATCATCTGATTTCTGTCTATCCGTCCAAAGCCATTTCAATCCATCTTTCCCTTCATTCACTAACCTCTGGCCACTCTGACCTTCCTATTTCTCTTCTTATTTCTCCTATTTCTGAGTACTTTGGGGACTTGGCATGTATATAGTTGCCTCTGATGGGAAGCTCCTCCCAATCTCTCTCCTTATGGCAGGCTCGTGGAATCATTTAGGTCTCACCATAAATGTCATATCCTCTGAAAATACTACCACCCTAAGTACTACTTCCCCATTATTCTCTAACACTTCTTTCTCTTTGTTTCTTTCAAGGTTTTAAAGTTTCAGATTGCAAATAGACCACAGTTTGTAATTTTTTGTTTTGTGTCCATTAATTGTTCAGCTCCTTGAAAGCAGGTCCCATGTATATTTCTTTTAACATTTGGGTATGCCCAACTAGTGCAAGTTTTGGCATATAATTGATACTCATAATTTTCAATAAATAAGTCAATAAAGGATGTTTGAATGTTTAATTTTCTAGATTTGAATTTATAGTTTCTTGGACACAACATTTAGTACAGATTTTAGTTTATAATGACCATAATTTATATTTTGATGCTTTGAATCCCTATATATTATGATTTACATTAACAAACCATTTATTCTCATTTTTTCATTAAACAAAGTATTGCTTTTTATTGGTAGGGGACGTACTTGCTCTTAACCGAAGGTGTTCACACCATTCAGTTAGTCATCAGAAACCTAAACAATAGCACTAATGTGTAAGAAACTCTAAGGGACTTTCTGAGCTGATAAACTATTTCATTATTAGGTGTACTCTCTTTTTACGCCACACACTTAGCATAAGAACTTGGTGTCATTGTTAATGACATACCGAACTGTTCATCTTTATTGCATTAAAGTAGAGCATTGTAAAGTAGGACACGGGCTCAATCAATATTTTAAATGAATGTACTCAGAATATAAGGGCTTCTATTATATGCCTTTATCCCACATTTGGTATATCATAAGTAAGTATTAATAAGAGTTTATTAAAGGTACAACATTAAAGTGTCATGGATAAAGAATTGGATTCTATTTCTTTAAAGTTTCTTCTTGCCAAGAACTCTTAATTACTTTGAGCTCTAAAAACATCCCATCTGTACCAACATTTCCCTGATGGCATTCGTATTTTGAACATATCTCTTGAAATTACTTATTATAATATTGTTTACGGAGGAAGAAAAATGCAGTCTCTATCACAGCATAAGTAAATCTCTCTTAAAGATGTTTAATTACTTAAGGTTTTTTAAAACCGGAGGTTCCTAAGAATGCAATATGATTGCTATATATCAGCATAAGAGTGGATTCTGCAATCATAAAAAGGAGTGTCCTTCACTAGGAGATAACCTTACCAACATATTTAACTTTTTGCTCCTTATTTTCAGAACTTAGAACTGGGATGTCACTGAACTTATTCTGTAAAGTATTTTGCTGGGGAAAAGGAAACAGGGTGTTACCAAACTCCCCTGGAGATAATACTAATTACGATGATAATAGTCAGTACTTCTTGAGTACCTGCAGTGTGTTAGACAGTGTGCTAACAAATTTACATGGTTTGGTTAATCTACTCCTCAACACAGTCAAATAGGAACAATGATTATCCCAATTTCTGAATGAGAAAACAGAGGCTTTGAGAGGCTAATACTTGCCTCATGATAGCCTGCAGTCAAGTCAAGTTCCCTGTATCAATCTGTGGCTAATTAGAGGCGGAGAGGTGCCTCAAGTCAGACAGAGAAAGACAAATATCATGTGATATCGCTTATATGTGGAATCTAAAAAAAAGGCTACAAAGGAACTTAGCTACAAAACAAATAGAGTTAGAGATGTAGAAAATAAACTTATGATTATGGGGTTGGGGGGTAAGGGTGGGAGAAGGAATCAGTTGGAAGATTGGGATTGACACATACACACTACTATATACAGAATAGATGACTAGTAAGGACCTACTGTACAGCACAGGGAACTCAACACTTTGTAATGGCCTATATGGGAAAAAAAGCTAAAAAAGAGTGGGTATTTGTATGCGTATAACACATCTGGCTCTACAAGGATTGGCTCTGCAAGGATTGAGTCATTAGCCGCTGCAGCCACTGACCTTTAACACACTCTGAAAGGCGTTCAAGGTGATCAGAAATGAGGCACTCTGTGCTCTGGTAAGAAAGCAAAGATAAAATGGGGGAAGATGTTCAGAGATATGGATAGGAGCTGTTCTTGATTTGGTTACTGATTAAAAAATAATAATGGCTAATTCCTACTGTACTCTTCATGAAGTTATTTAATGATCATCATAACTTAATGCTGTCAGTACTTATTGCTATCACCATTTTATAGATGAGGAAACTGAGGCATAGAAAAGAGGGGTAAATTACCCAAGCATCCGTGGCTGTTGTAGAGTAAAACCAAGAATCAAATGCTGGCAGGCTGACAGAAGAAGTAAAAAGCAGTCTTGATCACAGCATAAGTAAATCTCTTTCAAAGATGTTTAATTATTTAAGATTTTTTTAAACCCGGAAGTTCATAAGGATGCAATACGACGGCGTCACTGCCAGTCACCGTGTGATACCCTGTTGGATGGTGGAAGTCTGAGAAAACACAGGATAACTTTCTTGTTTTTCAACTTGGGTAAATGGGCAGTGCTTTTTGTTAAACTGGGGAGAAATATGCATTTGTTTTGTTTTGCTTCTCATTTTTCAAGGTAGGACTGAAGGGCCAAAGAGATGAAGTAACGTGCCTGAGGTCACATAGGGAGGTCCTGCTGTGTAATAGCAGAGATTCCAGCTTCATGAGAGCAGGTTCAAGGCTTAGCTCTATCAAAATACTAACTGGAAGCCTTCTTATCTTTGGATCTCAGCTATGTCATATGAGAATTGAAATTCTGATCTCTACCACAAGTAATATTGCACATGAAGTTAAGCTTCAGGGGCCCTCAACTGCATACACTAATACAGTTAATTCATATATGGGGACCCACAAAACGGAGACTGCCCCAGTGGCCTGGCCCACTTCACAAATCTAAACCTAAGTCAGCCTTCGTTTACCGGAAATGGCTCACTGCCAGGGAAACCAAACACCAAGCACAATACTCCACTCAGTTCTAGCTAGTTTACCTCACTGAGAAGATAGGACCTGCTAGACTTACAAGGAAATCCCCCACCTCCCAGCCAATCATGCCCTGTTTCTGCATTGCCTGTAGTTTCCTCTAACTTTCTTTAAACCTTGCTCTTACCCGAAATCCCTGGGGAAGAGTACACCACTACTTGGTAGGCACTGTACTCCACCAATCCATGGATTGTCTTCTTTTTAGCAAAGGACATCAAACTCATCACTAAGTTGTTTTAGTTTTGTCATTTGGCACGTAGGTCTTCCAAGGCTCTGCCAACTAAAGAAGGTTGCTAGCCATCTGGCTCTACAAGGATTGAGTCATTAGCCACTGCAGCCACTGACCTTTAATACACTCTGAAAGGAGTTCAAGGTGGAGATCAGAAATGAGGCACTCTGTGCTCTGTGAAAACTGGCAGAACAGGACTTTAAATAGTTACTTTCAGGAGAAATTTTTTATGAACCTGGATTCTTGCATCTTCCCATGCTTAGAAAAGTACTAAAACCAGAAGATACCTGATTCTCGTGACTTGCAGCAAACTTCCACTGAGATATGTACTGCTTTGCATGTACTCCTTTCGCCAAAATCATATGTACACTGACCTCCCCCCTTACCTCTTCAGAGCAGTTGCTCAGAGCTCTCTGTCTTCCAGGCTACACTCCTTAATAAGATACTGAACGAAATCCACTCATGGTTTTTATGTTGTGCTTTTATTTTTTTTAAGTCAACAGCTTGATACTTAATTTTGTATTCATATTTTTTTTTCATTTTTTTCCCCCAGATTTGCCCAGAGATATATAAGAGTCACACAAAGGCTGAATCTGCCCTGGATCTATTTTTACCTGAGTAGTTATGATGGCTTTGTTTATAAATCTTGAATGAAAATCAAGATCTCCTGTTATCCAAGCCCCAGATTTCCTTCCCCTGGACAACAGTGGATGCCTCTTCTCTCCTTTCTAAATATCTGGACCTCCTCTCACAATGATCCCTTCCTTCTCAGCCCTATCACTGTATCACTAATGTCCAGGCACCCTATACAACACTCCTAGGTAGTGTTGTGGGCTGTAAAAATAACTTTTCTACTCTGAAAATATCTGCAGGTAGAATCAAAATATCCTTCTTTTAGTTACATTTTCTTAATGTTTAATGTTTGTCAAAGCCAACAAGTGAAGGACAAGTAAATTCTGCAAAGTTTTAACTCCCATCTTTCCAGAGGGCATTTGCATTTTAAGAGAGGCTGTTTATTAACACAAAGCAATGAGTGAGTATAAAAAGGTAGAATTTGCAGCTGCTGGCCTGGCTCTTGACTTTTTACTAAGCCAGGTTCCGACTCTGGTCCTGTTTGGCACCTGAGGATGGTGGTTGTGCCCCGTGAAACCTGGCAGACATAACTTGGGGCAGTGAGATCATAGTCACTAAAACTGATTTACTTCAAAAATCATGACTCTAAAAAAATGTTTAGCCAAGGTTGTTAAAATGAAAAATGGAATTATGGGTTATGTTAATTTCTTTTCTTTTTTTTTTTTTTTTTTGTGGTATACGGGCCTCTCACTGTTGTGGCCTCTCCCGCTGCGGAGCACAGGCTCCGGACGCGCAGGCTCAGCAGCCATGGCTCACAGGCCCAGCCGCCCTGCGGCATGTGGGATCTTCCCGGACCGGGGCACGAACCCGTGTCCCCTGCATCGGCAGGCGGACTCCCAACCACTGCGTCACCAGGGAAGCCCTAGTGCTTCGTTGATTTCAACAGCAGTTAAAATTTTATACCTTGAAAATATTTGCATATTTCACAAGTATAAATTCAGCTCTGGGTGGCATAAAACAGACTTCCCAGTTAATGAAGTATTTCAACTACATTTATCTTCTTCTCATAAAAGAAAGAAAAAAAAATTGACTTGTTATTGTTTTAATCATCATCAAGGATGCTTGTCCAATACAGTTTTTCACAGATAGTTAAAATCCCTTTTCCCATAATACAGCAAGAATAGTCTTCAAGTATGTTAATTATTTATGTTAATTATTCAAATAGGCTCCTCTCCTAAATAATAATTTGCTAAGTATTAGAGCACTCACTTTGGATTTTCTGCCTCATGTAAATTAGTCCATGAATGATTTAATTCCAGCTCATTTAACTTCAAGGTGATACTCGTAGAGTGTTGGGAAGTTTTAAGAACAAAATTATTTTTTAGATCCTGATATGGAGAAGATGGATGTATAACTAATAAAAGCACAATGTAGACTTAAAATGGAGTGCTAATGGGACCCCATGCTGTGGTGCTTGCTGACTGTTTGATACCCCAGAAAAATAGCCGTGTCATCAGCTGAGATTCTCTCATCCTTAGCTCTCACATCTTGAGATGCAGAGGCAAACTGCCCTGTGGCATTTCCTTACCAATGCTATCTTCAGGCCCTCCTAAAAAGCAGAACAAAACAAAACAGCACAACAACAAAAACCCCTGTGCATAGCTGGGTAGACTTTTGCTTCAGTTTCAGCCCCAAGCCATCTGGCTGGAAGTCTGACCAGAATACAAACAAGAAACCTTTTCAAACCAATCAAGCTGTGATATGCAAATGAACTCTGGTGTCCGGAGATTTCACTACAAGTTCCCAAACTGGGGAAGTCATCACTTCCGGAATCCCCATCCCCAGCAGCATGTGACCTCAGTGGTGAAAGATAAGATTCTCTCTCTCCTATAATCCGGGTACCACCAATGATCTTTAAAAAATGTAAATCTGATCCTATTACTGATCTCCTTAAAACCCTGCTTTTTTGCCTAGAACAAAATTTAAACACCTAGGCTGTCTCCTAAGTCCCTCCTCTAATGAGGCCTCTCCAGTTCCCACCTCACCTCATTCTACTCTGTTCCTTGTTCACTATATTCCAGCTCCAACAGCCTCCTCCTCTCTGTGGAGTCAAGCTCTCTCCTTCCCAGGAGTCTTTGTATTTGCACTTTCTGGGTCGGGAATCCTCTTCGCTGGCTCTGCGCAGGCGTGTATGCCCTGGTCAGCCTGCCTAGCTCAGGTCTCCCTCTCCAACCCAGTTAATCTCCTTGTCATCGTTACATTTCCCTCATCCACTTCCTCCACCTCACTTTGTACTGTATTATAAACTGGTATTCTCTTGTTTATGTGATTGTTCATATTCTATTGTCCATCCCCATTTAGGATCACGTTAGCATTTTGTTGGTACCTAAAACAACTCCAGGCGCAATGTAAGTATTCAGAAGTTTTTGTTGAATTAGTTTAATTAATGAAAGAATATTTACAAGTGGAGAAAGAGAAAGGAAAGATGAAAGGTGTCAATGAACGACATGGTGAAAAGGAGCATTATCCCAAGAAAACCGTAATAAGGACATGGTGAAAAGTTCATTAGGAAATCAGAAAATAAATACACATGACTATTGTCGACTTAAAGAAAAAAATATAACACGAGAGTTGTGAGTTTCTGTTTAATTCAGGGACCTTACTGAGGACTGCAGCCCAGGAAACAGCCTCTCAGATAGCTCTAAGGAACTTCTCCCAAGACGTAGATAGGAATTCTTTTTTTTTTTTGGCTAGGAAATACATATTGTCAAACTACATCTTGGTAAAAGATTACTGCTAATCACAAAGAATAGATATCTCAGCTTGATGATTTTAGTGCTTTTCTATATATGGGACAATGCAAGAATCTGGGGTCACTGACATTCTTCCCGAGGTATGCATCTCAACTAACTAGGGGCCAGGTTATCCAAAACACAGAATGCCCTATCCTATTTTTCCCATCCTGAAATTCCCTTCAAGGCACACTGTCTGTGGGTGACAGCAATGGGTTGAGATTTAACCCTTTGTATAACTGGATGATGACCTACATTCTTTGTTCCTTTTTTTTTTAACACCATAATAACAGAAGTACTCCTTTTAACATTTGTCATGTTATTCACTTTTTCTGAGCAATCTAAATATTTGAGAAAATAAAGTGGACTTTAGGGTAGGTTCTCTGCAATGTTTTCCTAATAAATAAATCATTATGTAACTTAGCCAATTTGAATCTTAAAATATTATAAATTTATTCATCTCTTTGTCCTTTCCTGTTTTTGAACAATACAATTTTGGTCCAAGACTTAAATACCACATTCATTTATTTCAATTGTGTGTGATGGGATGCCGCGTGCACTGTTGTATTTTCCTTAGTTTTGACTTTTAACAAAGTTCAATGCCGTAATTCATGCTCAGAGGAAGAAAACAAAAACAAAATTAAATTTCCTTTGTCTTTCATTTTTTCAAACTTGTCTCCTTTTTAAAGGAACTTGGTCTTCCAACAAAGAGACACAAATTCAGCTGATCATATAAGATAGATGTTTGTTCTCCTCTTATGTCATGGTCCAGAGGTAGGTGGTTCAGGCTTGAAAGGGAAGCTCTGAAATCCCTAATACATCCAAAGCAGCTTCTTTAGTTCTCATCCTGAAGCCTGCATCAAAGACACATTGCTCCAGATTGAGTTAAACAGGCAAGGAAGACAAGTCAAGTGAACAATAGTATACTGTATATCTAAAAGTTGCTGAGAGTAGATCTGGAAAGTTCTCAACACCGGTAAAACAAATTTGTAACTGTGAAGTGATGGATGTTAACTAATTGTGACAATCATTTCCCCAAATGTACATATATCAGATCATTTGTTGTGTACCTTAAACTTGTTCAGTGTTAAGTGTCAGTTATATCACAATAAAATTGAGGGGAAAAAACTTGCAGTAGGAGAGGGAGATTGAAGATGAGCAGTTTTAAACACTGGGGTGAGCTAGTGGAAAAGTACTGGAGGGAATGGTGGGGTGGGGAGGTTGATCGATGTGATTGGATCATCTGTATTTGATAGTTGATCCTTAGAGGAGTTAGGCTCCTGCCCTCCCACAGAGGCTGGGAGATAGGGGCAGTGTGTTTCTTCAGGGTTACATTTCTAAGGGATGGCTCCCAGGTCTTTGAGAAAGACATCCCTGGGCTATGAGACTGCCAAGAGACTAGATGCAAAGGGACAGAGAAAGAATTTACAAGTTTTCTAAAGTAAATGCTTCATATAGTTTATCTTCCACCACTAGAAGGGCATGTCCCTTCCTAAGCCTTCCACATGCTAGCCACCTCTTGTTCCTCATGTCCAACCTGCATGATGTCATCCATACAATGGATTGATGTAATGTCCTGAGCAACTTAGACAGTCTGAATCTCTCCAGATTATACTATGACAGAGGGTGGGAAAATTAACATAGCCCTGAAGGAAAAGCATAAATGAATGTATTTGTTCCAGTCATGTAAATGCAAACTGTTTCTGATCCCCTTATCTAGCCAGAATAGAAAGGAATGCACTCACTCACTCAAAGACTGCATACCATGGAAACACGAGGCTTTATAAACCTGCTCTAGCAATGACACTACATCTAGCACAGCAGCTGCGAACAGGGCTACTACCTATTCGAGCTTGCGGTGGTCTATACTATAGTCATCCTCCAGGATTCATGCATTTCTGCAAGAGCCAGGCTGGCAAATTAAACACAGATAGGGTGGGGACCACCATCCCGGTACCCTTCAGGTTTTTAATAGTGACGTTAACCTCTGCCAAGCCCCATCTGAGTATAACATGAGGAAGAAAATCATTTATAGCAATTATAGGAAAAAGAAAGAGTAAACTGCTGAGTCACTCATCAGGGAGGTAGTGGAATCTAGGGGAAAAGATACAGGTCAGAAAGACCAAAGTTTGAATGTTTCAGCCACATAGCGTGATTACTCCCTGTATGACCTATCACAAATTATTTAACTCTCCATGTCTCAAATTCTCTACCTGTACATAGGCTTAGTAATATTTGCCTTCAATCTGTCTAGTATAAAAGACTATTAAGTGAACAGATGAATATAGAATGTTTCCGTAATAATTGTGTTTACTTGGTGCTCTAGAGGGATGTGGGCAGTCTAACACATACCTGGAAAAGAAATGTAAGCCAAACACAGCAGGAACTGAGACACCTGAGTTATTCATTCTCTAAAATCTGGATTTCAGTTCTTAATCCTCCCAGCCCTGACAGATGACATTAGATATTCCATCTATCAACAGAAGGATAAAGCGGTATATTCCCAATACAGAAAGTAAAGGAAAATTATAATTCTGAAAGAGATTAAAATAAGACCAGGGAACACAGAATTTGAAAAGTGTTGTCAACTTGGTTCCTGTAAATATTGGTTCCAAGATGAAATAATCAAAGAGTTCAGTATATTCTTAGCGAAGCTAGACAGAGAAGAATTGCTTTACTACTTTGATACGAGAATATGAATGGATTATTACTAAACAAAATCATATTTCAGTTGTGATAAAAGAGAAGGACAGAATAAGAGAATTTGGGGGTTTTAGAATCCCATCTAGACCACTAACATAAGATGCTACAAAGTAAGAACCTTTAGCCAAGACACACTGGTAGGGCCCTAAATAAAATTTTAAATGTTTAAATAGCATTATACCTATAAATAAACAGACCCTGCCACAAATATCTCTAGAGCTCTCCTACCTACCCCAGATCCTTCCATAGGACCTCAGTATCCTCCCCAGTCTCCAACTACCAAGGGGCTACTGCTTAGCACAGCAGGGGCGCTCTGATCCTACCTACCTTTACCGTAATTTTCCTCTCTACTATCCTTCCTCTCAACCCACCTGCAAATTAAGCAGACTAACACTAAAGCAAAGAAAAGTAACTCTCCCTTTTGAATGTCCTCTAAAACACACCCCCTGCCCTGACCTCAACAACAAAATTTCTGCAAAGGTCTACTTAAAACCTTGGTTTAAGGTTTTAAACCAAGGCATACATCCCTCACAGAGTAACAAAACAGTACAGCAAGCTCACGGGACAATAGCAGTGCATAAGCATGGGATATACCTTAGAACTCAAAGAATAGGAATGTGTTTGGATCAAAGCACAGAAGGTGATGGCTGCAGCAAGAGAAGGCAAAGAAGAATCGAGACTATTGCATAGGGAACCTCGTGCCATTTTCCTTGCTTTACAATCCCAAGTTCTCTGTGTGAGTTTGAGCAAGTTATGCAACCTTCTGTGCCTCGGTTTACTCATCTGAAAAATGGGAGTAATATCTTCTCACTAAAGTTATTAAGAGGATTAAATGAATTAATAGATGCAATGTGCTCAGAAAACTGCCTGACTACAGTGAATGTTCAGTAAACGTTAGCTGCTGTTATTGGTGAAGAGTGGTGTCTTATTTTGGTAAAAGGGAGTGCTGTGGCTGCTTCCATGGGCAAAGGTTTGCACTTTAGTAACTAAATTTAACTATACTTTGATGATGCTATCAAAGTTTAGAGGGTGAATCTGAGAGCATGAGTGACTTGCCCAATACTGAATGAACAGCAAATGAGTATAGAATAATTAATTCTGTAGGAGGAACTACCATTTTTTAAGATAACCTCCAAAGGTTCATTTCTTACAAAATAACAAAAAATAATGTGAAACACTATCTTATTACTGTGGAAGACTGTAGTCCATTTTCTCTCTTTAAATACTTAAGGGTATTTATACAAGACGAAATAGAAACATATCTCTTTTTCACCCTGTAGAACAAAATTTTCCTTCTTCTTTGGAATTTTGTTTTTTATTTATATTTGATGAGAGAACTAAAGATAAATTTCCATTGCTACTTTCTGCTCTGAGTGCCTTCAAAAATTTGCCAACTTGGGCTTCCTGGTGGCGCAGTGGTTGAGCGTCCGCCTGCCGATGCAGGGGACGCGGCTTCATGCCCGTCTCCGGGAAGATCCCACATGCCGCGGAGCGGCTGGGCCCGTGAGCCATGGCCGCTGAGCCTGTGCGTCCGGAGCCTGTGCTCCGCAACGGGAGAGGCCACAACAGTGAGAGGCCCGCGTACCGCAAAAAAAAAAAAAAAAAAAAAAAAAACAACGGAAGAGGCCACAACAGTGAGAGGCCCGCGTGCCGCAAAAAAGAAAAAAAAAAAACAACGGAAGAGGCCACAACAGTGAGAGGCCCGCGTGCCGCAAAAAAGAAAAAAAAAAATTGCCAACTTAATAAAGTTTGGAGAATTAATTTTCTTTCATAGCTTCATCATACATTTGATGCATGAGAGAAAGTTATAGTGTTCATCACTATTTGCTCTGGACAAATTAATTCCTAGGAACTACTGGTTACTTTTCCTAGGTAAACATCAAGATTCTGAAAATAAACACATATTATCTGTAGAAACACATGAAATGAGAACCTCACAGGACCTTAGAGCTGACCAAAAACCATTTTCTTTATTTATTCATTCATTTATTCACAAACATGTGTTAAATACCTACTATGTGCAAGCACTTCAGTGGACTTTAAAAGGAAGCAAAGGTAAAGAAGGAATAGCCTTAGTTCTGATAATACAGAAGTAAACCTACAATTCAAGGCATATGATGAGATTGTGTTGTTATGGAAGCATTGAGGAAGGAAACTGAGCCCAGCCTTGGTTACAACCCTTTTCCGTGGCTTAAGGCAGAATCACATGTGGAGAGAAAGCTTCTGAGCTACGCTGGGGACTCCCTCGCTTATCCCCAAACATTGAACAACGTGCTATGAAATGGGAACACAAAGCTAACAAGGTATAGATGACATGGAGCAGAACCCTATGGTCCTTCCCCCTCACGTTCTCTGCCTGCCTTTTGTCTGTGGAAAAACTTTAGCCAGAGAATAAGTTTAATCAGAGAAGTGAGAAAATGCAGAAACAAAGGAAGACAGTCCAAGGAGACCAAATAATAATAGTTTTGTCATTAAGCAAAGTCAAGGACTTTCAGCTCCTTCTCAAGGGCTATAGATTATATCCTGAGCCATATCCTGTGAGCTCTTTTACAGATACTGAAACGCACACCAGTGGAAGAAGTTAATTATATGATGACCAGACTGTAGCCATGATATACGCTGTCACAGTTCTGAGAATTGGCCTCAAGGAAATGGGAAAACACCGGCCCTGGAACTGAAGATTAAACTATCCTGAAAACACTCAAGATGACGCTGGTCAGGCCACCACATGACCAATTTCAAGATGACTCTCAGAGCTGACTGTGCTGTTTCTACATGAAGCCCCCTCCCTTCACCTGTAAAAGCTCTTGCCCACTGATTCTCGGGGAGGCGGGGAGGGGTTGGCCTTTGGACAGATGTCTGCCCTCACCCGCCGCCAGTTGCCGGCACCCAAAATAAAGCAAATTTTCCTTTCCACCAACCTTGCCTCTTTATTGGCTTTTGAGTGGCGAGCAGCCAGACCCCGCTTTTGGTTGCATAGATACCCACTACCTAGCGGTGCATATTCTCGTGGGGAATAAAATGTGTATCAGGTGTCTGCTGTACAGTGTGGCCACAGGCGTAGCCGAGGCCTCGGGGATGGCCACTGTTCCTCCATGTTGAGTAACTCACTTGGAAGAAATTTCTCTTTTGCCAAATACTCATTCTTCATGAAAAGAAATCTTTATTGTGTCTTCTCTTATCCAAACTTATGACAGAAAATTTGGTCACCATCCTTCACCAGCTTGAACACGGCTCTGTAGCTGTAAATAGGGAAACAAAGACCTAGAATTTAAGATCCTGGGGGTGACAATTAACACGTACACATTGTGACTCGAACGGCAACAATCATTTCAGATTTGGGATGTGAATGTAGCTTGGATCTCAGTGGAGTACCATTATGCTTTTGTACTCAAATTCTCTGCATTCCCAGAAAAATATATGTGTGAAGTAACCTAGCAGAGGACTTTCTGCCTAATATGACTTCCTTGGCCTCTCTGCATTGAACTGTTCCCATTGAATCAGTGTGTTAACATCAACCAATTAATAATTTTATGAGCACCTATAATGCTTACTGCGTTCTTCTAAGTATTCTGAGAAAAATTCAAAGTCCAGGTTACAATCTAACTTGGGAGGTTATAAATATATAATTTATGTATGTATATATTTGGAGTTAGATATGAAGGTTCAGGTTCTCCATCCTCTGATACTCCGTGTGTGCATATATATATATATATATATATATATATATATATATTTGATAGAGACAAGATACATCTATTTTTATACTTTAAGTCTATTTATAGAATTTGACTTACATGCAATTTTTAGAAATATATCTGATCTGTAAAACAGCAAACATATACTAAGAATAATTCTCTATATTTGTATACATGCTTTTCTTCTTCAACATCAATGCCTAATGCAGCACCTGCCATTTAATAGGTATCTATTCAATATTTTAGAATGGGTTAATATTTTTCTCACCAGATATCAGCTAAAAGTGCCAGCAATGAACCAAGCCACCCTTTCCATTTTTTCATATTATTGGAAGTTGAAAAGGTTTAGGGTAAAACACAAATGAACATTTTCATAGACTCCTAATGAGCAATTTTTGAAACTGAGCACAACTCTGACATCATAATGTGGACAAATGTTCATCACCAAAGGCAATGTTAGCTTGTCTGTAATGGAGATATGAAGGCTTCATTGCTTTACAAATGTGCAAAATTTACAAAATTGAAAGGCTCTTGCTTATGTCACTGCTAAATCTCGCCCCCCCAACCAAATCCCTCTTCCTAATTGACTAATCATTTTATACTTCTCTGGGACTGTCCGAGGAGGTTAATCTCACATTCTTTCCATTGGTATCATGTTTTCAAATTTGCTCTTGAAATATTGGGAGAGTTAAAAGTAGCCAGGAAAAGAAACTTTTTCACAGTAACATTTCAGTAGCTTATTTCTTGCTAGATATAGAAAACAAGCAAAAAAAGAAAATCCACTGGCATCTATATTTTCTATCTTCAAAACAGGTTGAGTCATTTTTTTTAATGAGTATCACCTTAACCTGTCCTGAAATATGCTTCGACCTAGTGAGAGTGCTGGCCTGTTATTAGAGCTTACCTTCCTGTTTTTTTTGTTGTTTTTGGACATTAAAGGAGGAAATAAACCTGTGATGAGTTAGCATGTTTTCATAGGCAGCTATGATGCTTCCCTGAACTTTGCCTCTGAGTCAACATACTTAACCTCTGGGTAGAGAACTGATATCTTGTACTGTTGAACAACAACTTATAGGTCTGATTAAAGAATGTCTGACAGCTCCCATAGAGATTTCCATCCGATTTCCTTCAGCCTCTATGTTCGTGGATTTAGGTGAAAAGAGGTGATGACAAAGGAGGAGGTTGTTTGGGGGAACATGGAAAAACACTATAGAATGATTATAGAAGTCTAGGAGGAATACCATGAGGCATTCTTTTTCCAGCACAGACAATAAATATGAACCTTGATTTACTATAACAGGCAGTAGGAGTTTTTCCAAGGAGAGGTAACTATTTACAAAAGAGAATCTCAGACTGCTTGTTATTATGAGGACCAGGAATTCAAATGAACTTTGTCACTATTGCCAGTTTTGTGAGAGAAAGAAGTCCCTGGTGGAGCACAGATGGCATGTTTGAACAAGAAGCTAATTATGCCAAGAGGTTAGTATGCCTGAAAGCTTATTGATCTGTGAGTAGGACCTTAAGAGAACTAGTGATGAATACTGATGGATCTGGGAGTTGGATGCAGGAGAGCTAGCCATGAGGAAGAATGCATAACTCTCTCTAAAGCACCTGAGAGAATCAAAGCAACTTGAAATACACATCCAATATAGAAATTATTTTAATTCCCCTGGTCTCTTCTATTGTGTACCTTAAAATAACTGGAAGAAATCCCATCTGTTTAAAATGTAGCACACAAAATTAAAAACATGGAACTTTAGAAACCAATGTTTAGTTAAGATATTTGCAGGCAGAATTAAGAAAAAAATATACAGGAAGTACAGGAATAACAAAGGAAATCCAAAAAAGTTTAAGGCCAGATTTGCTTCAGGAGCAAAATCAAACTTTGATACTCTAAGTATGGGTTTTCACAGGGCTCACTTCCCTTAAATGACAGCCTCTATTTCTAGAAGTACGTGGCCAGTTTTGACTCTGTCGTCTTCAGTACCTGTTGGAGAATCAGGATACAAAGGGTAAAAAGAAGCTCAGTGGTAAACTCTGTCATCTATACCTAAATCTCTCATGTTCTCCAGGAAGCAATATAAGGTTCTCTTCCTATCAACAAACCTTACTTGGAGGGCATAAACTTTAATAATATAAAATATTTGGGTTTCTTGCAGCTGAGCTTCCCTAAAGACCATAAGCGTTTTTAGATTTCTCATCACTAGTAATTAAAATTCATTTAGCAATTCTGGATATATTAAGTAACAGAAAATAAATTTAAAATGCAAGTTTTTGATCACATATACAGTAAAATCTCAGAGGAGAAATCAGATTCTCACCCAGAAAAATTAATCTGAAAAATTTCTTTCAAATACACTTAAGTTTTGCTTACTTTAAAATGTAATTTGGAATATATATAATATATATTATATATATCCTAAAATATTTTCAAATATTATTTTTCATTCAAATTTCCCCATTTTTTATAAGCGGTTTCCCTTTTGTTGACTCAAATGAAACAGGTCAAAACCTTGGAGTAGTGATTACATAAACACTGTGGCCATCTAATGGAGAGAAGTGGCTAAAATCTTTCACTATGATTGTAGTTTATCAATTTCTTCATTTAGTTCTGCCTGGTTTTATTTTATAAATTAAGGTTATGTTATTAATTACAAACAAATTTGGAATTGTGTGTCTATCTAGGGAATTGACCATTTTATTAGAAATATCTCTGTCTCTAGTAATGCTTCTTGCCTGAAAATCCCCTTTTAAAATATATATTATAGCATAGCTGCATGAGCTGCGTTTAGGCTAGTAATTGCGTAGTTGATCTTTTCCTTTGCTGCTTTTAACCTCTATGTCCTTATATTTGAGGTGTGTCTCTTATAGGCAGCATAACCTTGAATTTTATAGCTGTTGTTTTGTTGTTGTTTTTAATCCACTCTCTGCCCTTTAATTTTATATTTAACGGTTGCTATAAATTAATGACTGGAACATTAGGATTTAACTCTACCATCTTACTATTTGCTTTCTATTTGTTCAATTGGTTTTTGTTCCTTTTTCTTCTTTTTTGCCTTCTTTCTGATTAATCGACGGTTTTTATTATTTCATTTTGCTCGATTAACTTGTTGGTTTTACATTCTTTTACTACCTTTCAGTGGTTGCCCTAGATGTTATCACATATCTATGACATTTTAGAATCTATTACAAATGAACACTTTTACCATTTCCCAGCAAGGAGCTTAGAATATATTTACTCTATTTACCCTTCCCACCTTCTCATGATATTGTTAAGTACCTTAATTCTACATTGATTTAAACCTACAAGTCATTAGTACTACTGTTTTATGGAGTTGATATTCATTTATGTTTACATGTTTATCCTTTCTGTGCTCTTCACATATTTAAATTTTATGTCTGTAACTAGGTTGTAAGCCCCTTATGCAAGGCTTATCTTCTTTACAATAATATCCCTTTCTGTCTCCTCAGTCTCATCTCTCACCACTGCCCTGAACAACGTAAGTTCTAGCCTCCAAACACTTATTCCCAACTCCTGGCTCATCTTTTGATTTGACAGGTTAGCTCTTATTTTGGTGTCTTTGCCGATGTTATTCCTTTTCCTTCCCAATACCATCTCTGTCCTTCGGTTTTTTTAAGTCATACTGTGTCTTCCAGATTAGCTCAGATGTCTCTACCTCAAAGACAAGATGCCCCATACCCTGATCAGATCTGGAGTGCACGTCTCTCCTCTGCGACATGAATTTAATCATATATATACTGATTGAAAGTTTTTATAAGACTGTCTCTCTAATAGATTTTGAATTTCGTGGTACCAAGACAACGCTTTTTACCTTTGAACACTTTACCCTAAGTTCTGTGTTTGGCACATGTTTTAGTTTTCTATGGCTACAATAACAGAGTACCACAAACTAGGTGGCTTAAATAACAGAAATTTATTGTTTCACAGTTCTGGAGACCAGAAGTCCAAAATCAAAGTGTTAGCAGGGTTGGTTCATTCTGAAGGCTGTGAGAGAAGGATCTGTTCCAGGTCTTTCTCCTTGGCTTGTAGATGGCCATCTTCATGTTCACATAATATTCTTCCTGTATGTAAATTATTCTGTTTTCTAATTTCCTCTGTTTATAAGGAAATCTGTAGTATCGGATAGAGCCCACCCTAATTACCTCCTTTTCACTTAATAAAGACGTTATCTCCGAGTAAAGTCACATTCTGAAGAACTGAGGGTTAAGACTTCAACACATGAATTCTGGAAGGGCACAGTTCAATCCATAACAGCATGTAATAGATATTCAATTATTGCATGTGGAATAATTGATTGATTGGGGGAATGAAGAATTTGTATCACCTATGTGGACAGAGTAGAGTTTATAATTGACCAGTAAGCTGTATTTGTGACAAATTGACTCATCTTTCAGTTTATACATAAAAGTTCTAGACAATATATGAATTGACAAAAATATTAGAAAAATGATATAGATATTTAAACCCCCATAATGATAAATATAATTTTTAAACTTAAATTTATATATATATGACAAAAATTTTATTTGTAACACTTTAATTAAATTCACCATTCTGAGACATGTTTAAAAATAATCTGCAATTCCGAAAGTATTTATTTTTTTAATTAATTTATTTTTTTCAGTTAGAAGATTTTGTTTTATTTTATTTTAAGTTCCACTTTACAGATAAAGTATTTTTAACATCTTTATTGGAGTATAATTGCTTTACAATAGTGTGTTAGTTTCTGCTTTATAACAAAGTGAATCAGTTATACATATACATATGTTCCCATATCTCTTCCCTCTTGAGTCTCCCTCCCTCTCACCCTCCCTATCCCACCCCTCCAGGCGGTCACAAAGCACCGAGCTGATCTCCCTGTGCTATGCGGCTGCTTCCCACTAGCTATCTACCTTACGTTTAGTAGTGTATATATGTCCATGCCTCTCTCTCGCTTTGTCACAGCTTACCCTTCCCCCTCCCCATATCCTCAAGTCCATTCTCTAGTAGCTCTGTGTCTTTATTCCTGTCTTACCCCTAGATTCTTCATGACATTTTTTTTTCTTAAATTCCATATATATGTGTTAGCATACGGTATTTGTCTTTCTCTTTCTGACTTACTTCACTCTGTATGACAGACTCTAGGTCTATCCACCTCATTACAAATAGCTCGATTTCGTTTCTTTTTATGGCTGAGTAATATTCCATTGTATATATGTGCCACATCTTCTTTATCCATTCATCCGATGATGGACACTTAGGTTGTTTCCATCTCTGGGCTATTGTAAATAGAGCTGCAATGAACATTTTGGTACATGACTCTTTTTGAATTATGGTTTTCTCAGGGTATATGCCCAGTAGTGGGATTGCTAGGTCATATGGTAGTTCTATTTGTAGTTTTTTAAGGAACCTCCATGCTGTTCTCCATAGTGGCTGTACCAATTCACATTCCCACCAGCAGTGCAAGAGTGTTCCCTTTTCTCCACACCCTCTCCAGCATTTATTGTTTCTAGATTTTTGGATGATGGCTATTCTGAAAGGTGTGAGGTGATACCTCATTGTAGCTTTGATTTGCATTTCTCTAATGATTAATGATGTTGAGCATTCTTTCATGTGTTTGTTGGCAGTCTGTATATCTGTATAGAGAAATGTCTATTTAGGTCTTCTGCCCATTTTTGGATTGGGTTCTTTGTTTTTTTGTTATTGAGCTACATGAGCTGCTTATAAATTTTGGAGATTAATCCTTTGTCAGTTGCTTCATTTGCAAATATTTTCTCCCATTCTGAGGGTTGTCTTTTGGTCTTGTTTATGGTTTCCTTTGCTGTGCAAAAGTTTTGAAGTTTCATTAGGTCCCATTTGTTTATTTTTGTTTTTATTTCCATTTCTCTAGGAGGTGGGTCAAAAAGGATCTTGCTGTGATTTATGTCATAGAGTGTTCTGCCTATGTTTTCCTCTAAGAGTTTGATAGTTTCTGGCCTTACATTTAGGTTTTTAATCTATTTTTAGCTTATTTTTGTGTATGGTGTTAGGGAGTGATCTAATCTCATACTTTTACATGTACCTGTCCAGTCCAAAGTATTTATTTTTTACTAAATGCATTTCTCTAAACATTCAGAAACAAAGGAGTTTTAAATACAAAAGTTTGAATTTAGTCACTAGAGGGAGCTATATGTCACTGTACATTGTAACTTAAAGAGCAGATGATAATATTTTCTAAATTATAAACATTGATAGAAACTAAATTTATAAAGTGAGAAAATCAGGAATAGAGGTACAGTAAGACTAACTCAGATTTTAACAGCTACCTAATTTGTATTTATAGAACGTTCTCCCGACAGCAGCAGAGTACATATTCTAGGCATTTTCTAGGCCATTAAATGTCTCAAAAATATGCAAAATAATTCAAGACATACCAAGTATATTCCCTGACCACAGTGAAATTATATCAATAACAGAAAGATTCCTGAAAAAGTTCTTAAATATTTGGAAACTAAATACTCATCAAAATAACTCATGGATCAAAAAAGAAATCAAAAAGAAAATTGAAAGATATTTTGAAGTGAATGAAAAGGAAAACACTACCTATCAAAATTTATGGGGTGCTGATAAAGAAGTACTTAGAGAGAAATGTATAGAATTGAAAACCTCTTTTAAAAAGAAGAATAAGTTTCTCAAATCAATGAATTCAGCTTCCATCTTATGAAACTAGAAAAATAGAAAAGCAAATTAAACCCAAAGTAAGTCAGAAAAAAATGAAATTATACTATAAAGGTCAGATTGAAATCTAAGAAAAATTAAAGCAATAAAGAAAATCAATGAGGGGCTTCCCTGGCAGTCCAGTGGTTAAGACTCTGTGCTTCCAGTGCAGGGGGTACAGGTTCAATCCCTAGTCAGGGAACTAAGATCCCACATGCCACACAGCCAAAAATAAAAAATAAAAAAATGAATAAAAAATAAATAGGATCCAGTCAGGAGACAGAAACCACACCAGTTATTTGAACTGAGCAAATGTAATAGAAAAAATTAAGGAAAAAAAAAAAGAAAGTCAATGAAATCTAAAGCTGGTTCTTTGAGAGATCAATAAACTTGATAAAACTCTAATTAGACTGATGGATGAGCAGAAAAGAGAAGAGGAAGTACACAAAAGACCAAAACAGGGATGGAAGTGATGACATCACTACAGACGCTACAGAGCTGGTGTTAAGCTATAGCTGGGAATCCAGTTTTTCTAACCAACAGATTAAGAAAAAGAATATCTGGCAACTGGTCTTTCCATTCCTGACCTCCATAGGCAAGGTTTGAGGCTCTCTCTTTGGGACCTCTATAGCATTTTTCTACCTACTCCATTGTATTCTAAATTATCTCTATATGTATCTGGCTCCCATCCTAGACAAAGAGCTTCTGCAGGCAGATGCTGAACAAATACTTGAAAATATGAAGGTGTAAAATACTCTAGATTGTATGAGGCATAACACAGTATAAGAATGAATACTAGCAGAGTCAGCAAGCCCACTCTGGGTGAGTTCTTATGGGCACAGCCTGATGGCTCCTCTGGAAGAAAAGACCCTTCATACACAGCAGAAGGGAGCAGCTGTATCTCGTTTTTGCCTGTCACCTCTAATTTGTTTTTTTCTGCCAATTCATGAGATTGAGCATCTTTTAATATGTTTTGGCCACTTGTATTTCTTCTTTGAGGGATTGTATTTTTATATTTTTTGCCCATTTTGAAATTACTTTTTATTGTTTTTTGCTTCAAAAATCCATAGAAATATATAATTTGAATTTTAATCCTTTGAGTATGAATTGCAAATATTTTTACCAAGATAACATTTATCCTTTACTATTTTTATAGTTCCTTTTGCTGTTATATATTTTTGTTACTCAAGATTTGTGTTTCATTTTTCTGAGTTTCCTACCTAATGAAAGAAAAAGCACACCAAATTTAAAATATACAATCTGCTAAATTTTCTTCTAACATTTTATTGTTTTGTACTGTAGGCCTATATTCTTAATCCATCTGAAATATATTTTTTGTGTATGATATGAGACAGGATCTACCTTTATTTTTCCCAGATTAAATGCTAGTTATACCACCATCTTTATTAAATAAACCATCATATTTCCTTCCTGCAGTACTGAAATGCCAACTTTTGCTATATACTGAGTTTTCATCATATTTAGGAAAATATTTTAGGACTCCATTTTTTCACCAGTATTTTTGTTTATTCCAGTACTGATACCATGCTGCTAAGTCTACAGTGAATTTTCAATGTGTTAAAACTTAACAAGTTCCTCACTAATTTTTAAATTCATTTTATTGGTTATTTTAGATTTCCTGGGTATAGAATTACATCATCAGCAAATAAAAATTTTGCTTCTTTTGCAGTATTTAAAACTTTTTTTCTTATTGCATTTTGCAGAATCACCTTCAGTATTAAAATATAGAGGTAATTTTGGGATTTCCTGTCTTATTTCTGATTTTAATGGAAATGGCTTTATCATTCACTATTTGATATAATATTTGGTTTTGGTTTTTAGCAAATAGTCTTTATTATATTTAAATATTTGCTTATATTATTTTTAATTTGGATAAATATATATTATATATATTGAAATTCACAAGAAGATTTTGAGAAAAGCATAACTATTATAAATATACTAACCAACCAAAATTCATCATGCATGGTATTCTTATTTTAGTCAAGGCTTTCATTTGGAATAGCTACTTAATTTTATTGAAGCCTTTTTATTATCAATTTATATAAGTAAGAAATTCTTCCCCATAATTTGCTGATGTACTTTTTTCTGTTAATAATGATTATATATTTAATATTGATTTAAATTTGTATTTTTGGAATAAACTATTTAGTCATGTTGAATTAATCTCAACTTACTACTGAATTTAATTTGTGGATATTAGAGTTTTAACATATTTATAAGTTAATTGGTCTAGGTTTTCTTTTCCACACTAACTTTAGCATATTTCTGTTGGGTTTATGCTATGCTTCATAAAAATTTATTCTGTTGTTAAATACAGTTTCAGTGCCATTTAGAAGTGTATTCTCTTTAAAAATTAGGTTAAACTCAGCTACAAAACCAGGATTGTACTGCTTAAAATGATGATTTTTCAGTTACCTTTGCATACTCTTTAATGGTGATTGATTCATTTAGATACCCTGCCAATATTTCATAATGTTTTAGTTGGAAATCATTTTCTCTAGATCCTTAAATTCTTTGCCATATATTCTTTTTTTTAAATTAATTAATTTCTGGCTGCGTTGGGTCTTCATTCCTGTGCGTGGGCTTTCTCTAGTTGCGGCAAGCGGGGGCTACTCTTCCTTGCAGTGCATGGGCTTCTTATTGCAGTGGCTTCTATTGTTGCGGAGCGTGAGCTCTAGGTGTGCAGGCTTCAGTAGTTGTGGCATGCAGGCTCAGTAGTTGTGGCGCACGGGCTTAGTTGCTCTGTGCCATGTGGGTGGGATCTTCCAGGACCAGGGATCGAACCCGTGTCCCCTGCACTGGCAGGTGGATTCCTAACCACTGTACCACCAGGGACGTCCCCATATATACTTTTAACATTACAGAAAGTTGCATAAAATAATTTCTCACAATTCTAAAATTACTTCTATATCTGTGATTACATATTCTCTCAATCTTAATGTTGAATATTTCTGCTTTCTCTCTTTTCTTATCTGATTGCATTGTTTTATCTATTTTATCGCACCTTTCAAAGTACCAGCTTTTGTATTTATTCACCTTCTCTACTACTTTTTACTTATTTTGACTTTTTCAAAATAAGTGTTAAAATAATTGCCTTTGTGTTGACACAAGGCTCTCAACCAAAGATTCACTTTTAGATCTAAAATATTGATGTGTCACTATAAAAGAAAAGGCTAAAATCTCACAGAGGAATCAGCTATTTATTAAATATCTTCTGTGTATGTGATACCTACAAGTGCTAATCATTCTCAGCCTCTCTAGGAAAGCTGAAATATCCCAGAGAGGGAGGTAAACAAGTGAAGGGCACGTGTAGACCTGCTGGCTATGTGAACTCCCAGTACCATTTTGTAACTTCTCATGGTGTCACTAGATTCTTTCACTCAACTCAAGTTAAAATTGAGGAGCATAGACAAATGTAATTCCTAGCTATTAATGGTAAAAAGAAACACATACATGAAGACTTTAGGCATGACAAAAGTGATGTAAGACTCTCCTGTCTCTGAGAATTTTATCTCTTTGTTGTGTGTTTCTTTTCACACATTTTATATTTTACTCTCAGTAGTATTTTTTAAAGAAATGTATTCTAAACAACATTTCTGTTTACATTAAATTTATGGCAACCACTGTAATAGTCTGAAAAATATGCCTCCCCTCCCCAGAAGATATATTTACTTCCTAATCCCTGGAAACTGTGACTATTACCTGATATGTTGAAAGAGTAAATGCTACCTTATTTGGAAAAAGGGTCTTTGTGGATGTGATTAAATTAAGGATTTTTTTTTTTTTTTTTTTTTTGCGGTACACGGGCCTCTCACTGTTGTGGCCTCTCCCGCTGCGGAGCACAGGCTCCGGACGCGCAGGCTCAGCGGCCATGGCTCACGGGCCCACCCGCTCCGCGGCATGTGGGATCTTCCTAGACCGGGGCACAAACCCATGTCCCCTGCACCGGCAGCTGGACTCTCAACCACTGCGCCACCAGGGAAGCCCCTAAATTAAGGATTTTGAGATAAGGAGATCATTCTGGGCCCTAAATGCCATCACAATGGTTTTTATGAGAGAGAGGCAAAGGGAGATTTTACACACACACACACACACACACACACACACACACACACACACACACACACACACACACACACACACACACAGGAAAAAGTGGAGAAATAGGCAGAGACTAAAGGGATATGGCCACAAGTCCAGGAGTATCAAGAAGGGCCTTCAGCCACCAGAAGCTGTAAGAGGCAAGGAACCGATTCTCCCCATAGAGTGTGGACACTTCGATTTCAGACTCTGCCGTTCAGAAACTGAGAGAATAAATTTCTGTTGTTTTACGCCACCAAGTTTGTGGTAATTTGTTACAGCAGCCCTAGAAAACTACTTAAATTGCTTTATTTAAATTCAAACTCTTTTTAATATGTTCAGGAGAAACCTTTGGAACCTATCATAGTCATATTTTATTACTTAGGGTAAGAACTGAAATTCTTATTCAATTTACAGAGATTTGTTTTAAACCGTCAGTTTCAGCAAGACAAAGGAAGACTGAAGGCAAATCATTAAAAATTATATGACTCAAATCCTAAACCCTAGGGCACTTCATACTCAACTGCATATTGATTATCAACAACAAAGTCAGTTTTCTCTGAAATCCATTAATGGATGAGCAGACATTTATGAGTCTCACTGATTTTAGTTGCGTGGAATTCTTTCTAACTTCTTTTATACATCCACAAGTTCAAGTAATGGTTGATTAGAGAGAAGCCACATTAGACCAAAATCCCACTGAAGTAAAATTTTATTAACCTATACCTTCAAATTTTTTATCCACACTGGAAGTTAAAAGTATATATAGGGCTTCCCTGGTGGCGCAGTGGTTGAGAGTCCGCCTGCCGATGCAGGGGACGCGGGTTCGTGCCCCGGTCCGGGAGGATCCTGCATGCTGTGGAGCGCCTGGGCCCGTGAGCCATGGCCGCTGAGCCTGCAAGTCCAGAGCCTGCAAGTCTGGAGCCTGTGCTCCGCAACGGGAGAGGCCACAGTGGTGAGAGGCCCGCGCACCGCAAAAAAAAAAAAAAAAAAAAAAAAAGTATATATATAATGTTATTAGACAAATGAAATTCTATCACAATAAATACCAAAGAATTATCTTGCTTTAATAATAATAGCTAGTTTGAACAATTATCATTAGATTCTTTATAGACAGTATCTCCAATCTTTACAGTGGTTTTGAAAAGTAGATTTTAGTATGGTTGACCCTTGAACAACACAAGAGTTAGGAGTGCTGATTCTCCATGGAGTCAAAAATCTGCATAGAACTTACAGCTGGCCCTCCACAACGTATCTGTGGTTGCTCTGTATCTGCACTTCTCAGTCTGAGGATTCGACCAATTGTGGATTGTGTAGTGCTGTAGTATTAGCTGCTGAAAAAATCTGCCTGTAGGTGGAGCAGTGTAGTTCAAACCCTTGATGTTCAAGAAATGAGAATGAGAATCAGAGAGTTTAATTTCCTTGGTGAAGATTGTGAACAACAACAACAACAAAAGAACAAAGAACGTCATTCATCATCCAGTTATACAAAAGGTTAACTGCCCACTGCAGTCTCCCACCTACAGTGCATCCTGAGGGGAATTCAGGATGGAGAAAGCAGGATAAGGCATTCTGTGCTTTGGATAAAATGAGGCCTCTAGACAGTTACGATGCATATCTCAAGGAGAATTTCAGTGACCCCAGATTACTGCACTTTCCCATACATAGAAAAGCACTAAAATCATTCATTTGAGAGATCTATTCTTTGTGATTAGCAGTAATCTTTTACCAAGATGCATGTTTGTCTACATGAATTTCCTGGCACCCAACATTCATATGTAGAGTGGCTCCTCCCCTACCTCTTGGGAGCAGTTCCTCAGAGCTATCTGAGACTGTTTCCTGGGATATAGTTCTCAGTAAGATCCATGAATAAAATTGAAAATCACAACTCTTAGGTAGTGGGTTTTTCTTCTGGTCCACGAGGCTCTAAAGTTGATATAAACTAAAGGTCCTCTGATTTCCTAGCCTGTGTTCCTTTCACTACACTGCACTTCCTCTTAATTCTGATACCTGCTGCCACATACTGCTTGAAGAATAGAACTTAACAGGGCTTCAGCTTCTTCTTCGTCCTTTTATTCCTTTTTCTGCTCCTTCTCCTCCTCCTACATTCCTTCTTCCTCTCCCTCTTCCTCATCAAAAAGGTCTTTGAGTTGACCTGGAAATATAATCAAAATTATCATTGTGTTTCTATCACAAAACATATTCTGAGTTCCTATATCTGGATTCACATAATTAGTAAGAAAATTGTTATTAGCATTTAATTTTCTCATGCTTCATGTATTGTGCTCTGCCGCATTGCATGTTATTTTGTTCTGAAACTCTCCTAAATATAGTGTTTACTCCCAGAAATAGATGCACATAAATATAGTCAACTGATCTTTGACAAAAAACAAAGAGAATACAATGGAGCAAAGATAGTCTTTTCAACGAGTGGTGCTGGAACAATTGAACATCCACATGCAAAAAAAAATGAATCTAAAAATAGATCTTACATGAAACAGATCACATACATAAATGTAAAATACAAAACTATAAAACTCCTAGAAGATACCATAGGGGAAAAGCTAGAAGACCTTGGATATGGTGGTGGCTTTATAGATTCAACACCAAAGACACAATCCGTGAAAGAAGTAATTGATAAGCTAGACAACATTAAAATTAAAAACTTCTTCTCTGCAAAAAACAATGCCAAGAGAATGAGAAGACAAGCCACAGACTGGGAGAAAATATTGTAAAGATACATCTGATAAAAGACCATTATCCAAAATATCCCAAGAACTCTTAAAACTGAACAAGAAGAAACAACCTGATTTTAAAATGGTCCAAAGACCTTAACAGACAATTCATCAAGGAAGATATACAGATGGTAAATAAGCATGTGAAAAGACATTCCACACCATACGTCATCAGAGAAAATTGAAACAACAATGAGATACCACTTCACACCTATTAGAATGACTAAAATCTCAAACATTGATGATACCAAATACTGACAAGGTTGTAGAACAAGAACTCTCATCCATTGCTGGTGGGAATGCAAAACGGTATAGCCACTTTGGAAACAGTGTGGTGGTTTCTTCCAAAACTAAACATACTGTTACCATAAGATCCAGCAATTGTACTCCTTGGTATTTAGCCAAAGGAACTGAAAACTTATGTCCACACACAAACCTGCTCACAGATGTTTATAGCAGTTTTATCCATATCTACCAAAACTTGGAAGCAGTCAAGATGTTCTTCAGTCAGTGAATGGGTAAATAAACTATAGTACACCGAGAAAGCAGAATATTCAGCACTAAAAAAAAATGAGCTGCAAGACCTGAGACGTGGAGGAACACCAAATGCATATCACTAAGCGAAAGAAGCCAATCTGAAAGGCTACATACGGTGTGATTCTAACTATATGACATTCTGGAAAAGGCAAAACGATGGAGATAGTAAAAATATCAGTGGTTGTCAAAGGGAGGGATGAATAGACAGAGCATAGAGGATTTTTAGGGCAGTGAAAATATATGATACTATAATGATGGATACTTGCCATTATACATTTTTCTAAACCCATAGAATGTACAACACCTAGAGTGAACCCTACTGTAAACCATGGATTTTGGATGATTATGATATATCCGTGTAGTTTCACCAATTGTAACAAATGTACCGCTCTGGTGGGGCATGTTGGTAATGGGGGAGGTTATGCATGTGTTGGGGCAGGGGTATATGGGAAATCTCTGCACCTAATTCTTCTTTTGCTGTAAACCTAAAATTGCTCTAAACAATCTTTTTCAAAAAATCACTTTTTCTTAGTAAGGGTGTCTAATCTTCTGAGTTTGCCCGTGTTTGTTTTTCTTTCTCTGTCTCACAAAATGCTATAAAAATTTTCTAACTGCCCAAGTTATAATTCTCCAAATTATATGCAATCTACTCTCTTTCTTTCATCACCTGATCTTCTTTCGCACACACAACTGCTTGCCAAATTCTGTCTATCCTGTCTAAAAATGACAGTTCTTAAATTTTAAGGGTGGGGCTCATTGACCAATTGAAAATCTAATAAAACTCAGGCCCAAACGGCACTTAAACAAAAAAGTGCATACAGTTTCAGGGTGTTCACAGAATTCACCCTTAGACCCCCCAGTCTCAAAAACTCTACCCTACTAAGTATTTTCTCCTTAATCTGTCTCAGCTTTCTATTCCCACTCCACGTTTCAATTTTCTTCATTTTTCTCTTGACTTACAGTTTAGTCTTCCAACCCATTCTCTGACCCCTGTCTCCAATCTGTTCACAAGGCAGATGCCAAGATAACCTTTCAGAAATAGCTATTTGAGCATGGTGCCGGGAGCCAGCTCACACTGGCTGGCAAGGGCTGATGTGCGTCTCTTCCCAGCTTTGAGTTTAGCGATATCAGGTTGGTAGGTTGAAATCAGTCATAGTGGGAGAATTTACACTATGAAAATTGGCAGATTCTACAAATCAGGCTTTTCTTTTGTTTAGAGAATAGGTTTAACGACACAATACTGCCTGTATTTTCAAATGTTGTTGTTTTCCATTGCCTAAGATTAAAGCATCTTAGCATTGTTGACCTAAATAGATAAACCAAGACAAGCTCAAAAAGATGACTTTATTTGGGAATAGCAGAGGGATTTCAATATGAGACTAGCAAACAGTAGCCAGCCACAGGCGTGTCTTTTGAAGGTTTGGGGTAGGTTGAATTTATGGATAGGGAATGTAATGGGCAATAGTTCAGTTAGAGTCAATTAAAATAAAAAGCAAATGGAGATCAGCCTTGAAAACTTCCGAAGCAGTCAGTCCAGGAATAGAAACAAAGCTCAATTCAGCCCACTTTGTGAGACTTATCTTACCTGGGTCATCTTCCATTCATGCCTCTGGCAAAACTTGCCAAGGTCGATATAAGACAACCTCTGATCAGCCTTCCATTATCCAAGAAAATTCTGACACTAGGAGTTTTCTGTGAATCAGGCATTTATGGAAAATCAGTCTCAATGCTTAAGTTTTGTCTTCCTGAGTGCAGATGTAAGATTCTCATTTTACATCCTCCAGCTCTTTTTAGATTGAAATTCTTCCACAGGCTTCTATAACCTGGGCTTGACTTCCTTTCTGGCTCCATACCCCACTACTCTGCATAGCCTATATACTACACTCTCCAGCCACACCAACCTGCTCATAGCTCCCTGATTATAAACGGTCTCCTATACCTGTAACCCAGTATGTGCCAATCCCGATACCAAGAAGCCCTCTTCTCAAGAGCTAAATCTACTCTGTTCAAAGTCAATCATAAATATTGTCCTTTCTGTCCAGCCTTCCCTAACAGCCCCACTCAAAATCAATCCTTACTCTGTGATCCATACCCATCCTTTGCCCCTCCCAGGACATTTACCATTTGTTTAATAAACATTTATTGAGTGCCCTCTAAGCGATGGCAATATATTTCTGTCTGCTCTAAATTTATTGTAAGTTCCTTCTAGGCAGAGATTGTATTATTCATTTATCTTTTTGATTCCGAGATTGATCCTCCATGCCAAGTATCGAAATTTATCCATTAAAGAAGTGATGTGCAATAAAAGTTTGTTAAATTTAATCAAAACCTGTATGGTTCCAGCACAATTCAACATCTCATTTAACTTTTAATAGAAATCCAGGTCATGAGGCTAGAATGAATGCTATTTCTGTGTCTCTCTAACATTCAACAAAAGTTGAAAATGGATATCAGCTGTTGACAAAGTGGAAGATAATATCTACAGGATGACACATTTGTCTTCACGGCACACACAGGAGTATATCTAGGTAATGAATTTCTTGTTCTAAAGGTTAATTTACAACCTGCCTTTATAACATCATTTGACTATGTGCAGTGGACCCCTTTTGAGGACAGTTATTAGTAAAACTACTTCTAGGAGCAGGTTTGAGAGTCTATGCTTCTCCCTAGCTTTGGTGGACATTAACTGAGCTAGTTGTCACATCTTTCCTCTGACTCATTCCTCACAGCAGTCAGGAAGAATGAATATTTCTATTCCTAAATTCCCAAAGAGGAAAGTAAGGCAAAAGAAGGCTGTGTGGTTTGTTCACATTTAGCATGAAATGTGAATAGCATATGCACTGACACACAGCAACCAGACAGCATTTTAATTGCTCATCTAACCTCCAGAAAGTGTCACCATCTGTTGAAATTCCAAAGATTAAAAGATATAAAACCTGACAGAAAACTGAAAGTACATAATAAACCATAGAGCCTGGCCACAAATCTTGGAAAATGTCCACAATAAAATGTAATTTATCTGCAAATATGAAAAGAATAACACCACCAATTAAAAGAGAATGGCAAGAAGGATTCATATGAGGATAGAACACGAAATGAAATATGTGTTAACGTCTCAAAGACAGTCCACAATGGGAATCTTGTTATCTGTGATCAAGGCCAGGCCCCTCCAGTTCCCCTAGATCAAACTTTGTCCCTGAAAAACCTGTATTTTTATCACTGAGATTAGTTTCCATTCAATTATCAAAGGCTAGATGACATTTGACCATGGTTCCAGAGCCAAGCTATTCACCTCTGAAAATGTTAAGGTTTTACCACAAATCAGTTATTAATTTAATATATATTTTTAGAATCTCATTTTGCAGGTAAAAATGTATATGCTGAAACTGAACATCAGTCCCCCATGTACTTGTGGGTGCATGACATAGCTCTCAGAGGGCTTCAAGTCTGCTAGTAAAATATAGGAGTGTATTGACCTTAGCTCAAATCATCTTTCCTCTCCATGAAATCTTGATTAGTTGTACAGAAGTCAGAGTTTAGTGAAATTTCAACTGAAACCCTGCCTGAACTATAATCACAACTCATTAAATATTTTTAATGATAATAATAGCAGCTAATACTCATTGCAGCAGCCTATAAGTTTTGTATTGTTAATCCCTTTAATCCTCACCACAGACCTCTGAGATCCGTGCCATCACCAGCCCCATTTTACATTTGAGGAAACTAAAGCATCGAAAGTTTGTTTTTTGGGGTTTTTTTCCCCAAATATGCTCAATAACACAGCTAGTGAGTATTAAAGTTGGAATTCCAACTAGGCAGTCTGATGCCTGCACCCACACACTTAACCACTATCTTATACCTAAGGGAAAAAAATTCTGATGAATTTTTAAGATATATGATACTTATTAAAAACCTACATGTGGTGAAACTTTCTAGCTGAAGTTTATTATTTTTTGTCAGCAATTGACAGTATTCAGGATGCTTTCAAATGAACCAGACATTAATTTTTAACTAATAATTATGAAATGTCTACTATGTGCAGATACTGTGTGCTGTTGGGAATCAGAAAATACACTAGGCATGACCCTCCAGGATATGAGAGTCACAGGAAGCAGATTCATACACAGAACACTGCCATGTGGTATAGGGCTATGATAGGACTGCACAGAACCCTAAGGGAAGAGGACACAGAGTACCGGGTCACCCGGGCAGGGGAGACAAGCGAAGGAAGCTGAGAGGAGGTGATGCATGCTTAGAGACTGTGACAGGCAGAATAATGCCCACCCAAAGGAGCCCATTCCCAATCCCTGGAACCTGTGAATGTGTTACCTTTCATGGCATGTGGACTTGGCAGGAGTTGATTAAAGATCTTGATGTGGAGAGATTATCCTGAATTATCCAGGTGGGCCCAAGGTAATCACAAAGGCATTTATGAGAAAGAGGAAGCAGGAGAAAGAGAAGGAGACGTGAAGATAGAAGCAGAGGTCAGAGTGATGTGCTTGTTGGCTTTGAAGATGAACGAGGGCCACAAATCAAAGAAAGAAGGCAGCCTGCAGACACTGGAAAAGACAAAGAACAGATTCTGCCCTAGATCTTTCAGAAGGAACAGAGGCCTGCCAAATTTTGGCTTTAGCCCCGCAAATCCCCAGGCTTCTGACTTCCAGAACTCTAGTGTAATAAATTTGTGTTGTTTTAAGCTCTAAGTTTGTGGTCATTTGTTACAGCAGCAGTAGGAAACTAATACAGATATGCTTCAGGTTTCAAGTCTCACATTCAATGTCAACTTCAGGTTGTCACTGGTCACTTATACAAATGTTTCCGCTCCCACTCTCTTATATCACCTGAGGTTGTTTTTTTTTTTTTCTTCATAGACTTTAATACCACTTTAACTGTTTAATTACTCTTTTACTTATTTAATGTCTTTTCTTCATTAAGCTGTAAATTCTGTAAGGGCAGGAAATAAGCATTGCCTTGCACAATATACAAGGAGCACACATGAGTATTTGTTCATGAGAGAAATAATTCATGAATGAGCTGAGTCTTGATATACAGCAGCCTTCAGGTCAAGATATAGAGATGGGCCCTTTCAGGAAACAGGAAGTTCTTCGATGTGTCTGGAGTCTAAGAGAAGAAAGGATAGAAGGAAGATGAGAAGGCAAAGGGTGAGAAATTGGGAGAGGGGTTGTGCTAAGTAGCTTGGACTTATGACTTTATTCTACAAGCAAAAGAATACCATTCTGAGATTTTTTTTTAAGTTGGAGATTAAAGTTATCAAATATGTTTTTTTTAAATCATATAAGTATTGTGGAGAATAACTGGACCAAGACTGGAAGAAGGAAAACAGAAGATGTTTGCATTAGTCCCGTAAGGAAATGATGAGAGTCTGGAAAGTGATGAAGAGGTGGAAAGAAGGCAACTAATTTACACAATAAAAAGGAAATCACTTTTTTCTTTTAAAAGACATACTCTTGGCAAAAAAAATAAAGAACACATGTTAATTTAACGAATTAATTTTGTTAATCTTTCACTTATTATTATTTTTTTGGCTCAGTAATTTAGACTTCTAGAGAACTTAGAGCCTTCAGAGTTCTAAGGACATTTTTAGCATAAAACAGTATTTCACAAACTTTACTCAAAACCAGGCTTGTAGTTTTTTGCCATAGATTTGTCATCTGCACTATTTATAGTATTTTTATTTAAAGCAACATTAAATCAACAATTTCACAAAATGAGCCTCATCCTAGGCAACATCAATGAAACCACAATCCAGAGTATCAGTTGTATGTTTCTAAAACATATTAAAATATTTAGCTACTAAAATAAGTCTTACCTGTTTACCATCTCAAATCATTTTACCATGTCACCACTAATGTGCCACACTGTGGTTGACATGGAGAATAGCTAATCTGTATGAATAGACCTTTAAAAATGGAACACCATGAGTTTGCCAAAGAGCAGTGAAACCAAGAATAAGAAAATTTTGGTTCAACTGTCACCTCAGTCGTTGATTTGGGGTTCAAACTGAAGTCAGCCAACTCTCTGAGTCGAATGTATTCATGTGGGAAATGATAGCAATAGCCAGTGGACCCAACAGGTCTCTTTTTTTCAACTGGAGTATTCTGACTAGACCAGCTCCCAAACTTGTCTCTGAGTTGCTCCAATTTGTTTTCTATTACCAGCAAAAATGATAAAAATCAGAAATGTTGGAATGTTTTTCTTTTTTAGTTATTAGATTGACTGTTGGCCAATCCAAAAGAGGATGAATAAAATCTAAGTGTTCTACCATCTTCTGGGTTAGTTATATTTTCCAACAACTTTCTAGGAAGGTTTTTTGCTGTTGTTTTAGTTTGTTTTGTTTCAGTGTTCTATGTGTTTGGCTACAGCATGTCATCCAATTCACTAAGGTATCTTAGGCTGTAAAGGGTAACATATAATATTGCAAAATGAATGTGAACCTTCTTAAATCTGGATAAGCTGAAATTTAAAACATTTCATAGACTGTATTTCTCAAAATATTCCATCAAGTCAACACAGTATAAATTTAATTTCAAATATTTTAACCACTAGTTTTAGATGTGAAATTATAAATTTGAAGTAAAGCAACTGAAAAGCTTGGCTTTCACAATTTCTCCTCTCAGTCGTGCTTTATCCCACTGGCATTTACTGAATATCCACATGATGAATTAATTTAATCAAATATACCTTTACCAAACCATTATAGTGAAACCAAGTAATATATAATTTAGCAAAATCTCATTATTTTCTGACTATTATTTTAGGATATGTCATAGTTTGAACAGTTTGAGCTTCAATATACCTTCATAGATAACATTTTTTAAACTGCTAAGATTGAATAGTATAGATAAGAGAACCATTTAATCTGCTTAAAGGTTAAGGACAGTCAATTGCTTCAGGAATTTGGGGAAAAAATCCTTTAAGTGCAGTATTTGCAGAGAAACAGGGAGTTAGCTAATTAAACTTTTTTCAGCATCTTTGCCTAGTTACTAATTTACTTAATTCTACACATAGATATT
Organism: Tursiops truncatus; assembly: GCF_011762595.2. Lineage (NCBI taxonomy): Eukaryota > Metazoa > Chordata > Mammalia > Artiodactyla > Delphinidae > Tursiops > Tursiops truncatus. The sequence goes on from NC_047050.1 coordinate 48,346,022, forward strand.
TAAATGTATAAGAATTATAAATATGTAAATTCTTATAACAGATTTAAAATACTTATAAAATTTAAATATAGTACATAAAATACTCATAGATATGTGTGTGTGTGTGTGTGTGTGTGTGTGTGTGTGTGTGTGTGTACCAACTAAAAATCTTTTCCTAGGTAGTAAAAAATATATATTTTGTGTATTTCTTATAGCTCAGCTTTCACATGAGGATTACTTTCTTCCTTCAAGTAATATAAAATCACATAAAATATGGACACACGTATGAATGTTATTTTGCTGTATAATACCATAAATATATAGTTCTAAACTAGAAAGAGATGTCTACAGAAACATAATTTAAAATTAGATGCAAAACCCTAACAATATGGAGTACCTACTCTGTCAAAATGAAAGTAAAATGTTGAAATGTTGATTTATACCTTTAAATAAATCTTTATTTTACCTTTATAGGTAAAACAGTACTCTTCTTCTCATTAACTTTAATGGATATATTCCCATAGTCAAAGATATCTTAAAAGTTTTGAAAGATAAAGAGTTTGGAAAATTTTTTTAAATATGTAATACTTTAATATGTAGGTATTATATGTGTTATAAACACCTATCTCATAATATATAAATTTTTCTCTTGATTCACATAATGAAAATATATATACTTCCCAGTTTATTATTCCTTTGATCAAGCCCCAGCTCTATCTAGACTTTGGGAAAGCTTATCTAATAAAACTGACCTTTTCTAGTATTTAAGATAGAAATTCTATCTTATCTGCACACATATCAGCTTAATCTTTTCACATCTACATTAAGAATACAAGTTTATTATTTACATAGACAGATTTCAGAATTATGATTTATTAAACTCCCACTCTCACCAATGTTTCTCTCACTGTTTCTGAACATTTTACAACTGAATTTTTCATGGAAATCTAAACTTAAACATTAATAATATGTTGAATTTACTACTTCCCAGAATTTCAGCCAAGCAAACTAGAAATAAAAACAGCTTTAACTCTGAGGTTAATTAAAATCTGTATATACTTTTGGTAATTTAACTTTTTTACATATTTAAATGTTTAAAGAAAATAGCAATTAAAATAACTCAATCTGAATCAAATGAAGACATTTTTTAAATAAAGAAAATAAAATTAAGTTAATTTAGCATTTAAATAAACATCAAAATATTCTATGACAAAACTTTTATTATCCTATTTTTTTAAATCTCTGATTAACATAGTAATTTGTAGTCAATGGACAAACTTGGAAACTATAAAAAATTATAATGAGGGGAAAAATTAACATGGTCACACCAAACATAAAATAGCTATTCTCATTTTGGTTTATTTTCACCTAAAGATTCACATACATGTTTTGGGTCATACATAAAAATGCTTTTTTTCCCTTTATGTAGCTAAGATCACAATACATACTGTACAAACTTTGCCTTTAAAATGTTATCATCGGGCTTCCCTGGTGGTGCAGTGGTTGAGATTCCGCCTGCCGATGCAGGGCACATGGGTTCGTTCCCCTGTCTGGGAGGATCCCACATGCCGCGGAGCGGCTGGGCCCGTGAGCCATGGCCGCTGAGCCTGCGCGTCTGGAGCCTGTGCTCCGCAACGGGAGAGGCCACAACAGTGAGAGGCCCGGGTACCGTTATCATCATTATTTTTCTTACCACTATATTTTCTTTGCTCACATGATTTTAATGTTTGAAAAATACCAATAGTATGTCAAAGTGATATACCAAAATTTACCTTACCATTTTCCGAATTTAAATTGTTTCCAATGTTACCCATTTTAATAACACTATAACATATCATGCTTGTAAATTATTTTGCCTTAATTATTGACTATGTACAAATCTTTTCTCTTTCCAATTTCTCTGCCACCATCCCAGGCCAATTCACCTTTGAATGGCCTCTTCTTTCAGGCCTCTAAATCAATGATTCTGCGTTCATTTTTGCCCTCTACAATCCAAACTCCATATAGTGGCCGGAGTGGTCTTCTTAAATACTAGTATGCAGTGTTTTCTGCCTTACCTAAACTTCAATGGCTGCTCATTGCTCTTGGGACAAAACCGAGGCTCTTATGCTGAAGTCCTGCCTGCCCGCCTTGCCCTGCAATCTCATCTTGAGCTAGGTTGCTCTTCTCTTATCAAGTTCCCATTGTTCTGAAATGTTTACAGTTCCTCCTAGATGCCAGTTTAAACTCTTTCCCCACATGCAACCTTCTCATGTGCCATTCTGTCCATCTAGAACAGTTTTCTCCTCCTTTTTCACATAGCCAACTGGGACATATCCTTCATATCTTATTCTAAATGCTACTTCTTCTGGGAAAACACATCTTATATGTCTTCTCAGCCCCCTGAAATTCTGTATAGCACTTATCACAATAGTACATTTTTCATATATATATAAAATCTTTTTACAATATTTAATTTGTTTTATACACCTTTCTGCACCTTGCTGTTCTCGCTCAATAATGCCCTAGGAAAGTCTTCTAAGTCAACTGGTAGCCATTTTTATAACGGCCAGGTAGTATGTCATGGTGCAGATGAATCCTAATCTACCCAATCATTCATCTATTGTTGAACATTAAATTTGTTGCCAGTTTTTAGTTTCTATACCCAAAGCTACAATAAAAGTCCTTATAGATGTTATATATTTTATGTGCTAATGCTTTTATTTCCAGGAATTATTTTCTAAGGGTCTGCATGCTATTTTTAAGAATACATGTATTTTACATTGTAATAGGTGTAGTCTGATTTAAGTTCTTAAAAAGCTGCAAAATCTTATATTTCTATAAACAACCTATAGAATTCCATTTTCCTCATGTACCCACTAGCAACAGATATTACAGACTTTTTCCAGTCTAATGAGAATAAAATGATATATCATGGTTATTTTAATTTGCGTTTTCCTCATTGTTAGTGGACCTGGGACTCTTTCTATGAATTTGTGGGTTATTTGGATTTATTCTCCTGTGTAATTGCCTAATCACATATATTGCCTATTTTCCTTTCATTGTTTTTCTTTTTCTGTCAATGATTTTGGTATATTATACATTTGAGTTCTTTGTGCATTAAATGCATTATAATTGGTTTTTTCCAAATCATACATTTACATATCAACATTGTTGTATTTTGTTCCTACTACCAAATGTAAAATACATAGTTAGTGGGAAGCAGCTGCATAGCACAGGGAGATCAGCTCTGTGCTCTGTGACCACCTAGAGGGGTGGGATAGGGAGGGTGGGAGGGAGATGCAAGAGGGAGGGGATATGGGGATATATGTATACATATAGCTGATTCACTTTGTTATACAGCAGAAACTAACACAATATTGTAAAACAATGATACTCCAATAAAGATGTAAAAAAAAAAGTTACAACTTTTAAGTTGTCAAAATGTTTACCTCCTCATATATGTCTTCTTTCTCGTTCTTGGTTAAGAAAGCATCCCCTACATTTGGTTTTACATGTAGTCTTTAGTGCTTCTCCTAAGATGTTTAATGTTTTTACATTTATCTTTTGTATTTAATGTTAATCCACCTGTAATATGTTTGTAATTGGCATAAGATGTGGGTTCACTTTTATTTCTTCCAAGATGAATAGTCAGTTGATTCAACATAACTTAATAAATAACCTATCTTTTTCCCATTGAATTAAACTACTATTTGGCATGTAATAAATTCTTATATTTAATAAATCTATTTCTGAATTTCTATATTCCACTCTATTTCTATGTTAATATCATATTGATATGATTACAAAGGCTTTATTTTCTAGTATTATGATCTCTGATAAGGCGAGAGTCATACTCACATTATTCTTCTAATTAATATGTTCTGGCTATATTTTGACATTTAATCTATATATATTTAAGGTTAGATTATTCAGTCTTCTCTACTTACAAAAAAGAACTTGTTGGGTTTCTAATTCGAACTGCATAATGTTTATAAATTAATTTCTGGAGAACTTATATTTTATGATATTAAGTCTTACCATTCAAGATTTGTCCTGATGAATAAATAGTAGCTTAGCTGGGCTTGGATTTTGTGTTGTAGTTTTTTTCCCTTAGTAACTTATAGAAGCTATTTCACTGCCTTTCAACTTAGTTGTGAGTGAGAGGTCTAGTAACCATCTGATTTTCTATTCTTCTGTAGACTACTTATTTTTTCTGCATGGATGCTTGTAACCTTGAGAGTTTTGCCAGAGTTTGCTTAGGTGAGTGCATTTTCTCATTCAGCCTGTCTTGAACTTATTAAGTCCTTTCAATTGGCAATGCAGATCTTTCTTCAGCTCAGAAAAAAAATCTTCTATTCTCTTGATTATCCCCTCTCTTACATCTGTTCCATTCTCCTACAATTCCTGTTTTTCATTTTTTAATCTTCTTGGACCCATCCACTAATTCTCTTATACTTTCCATTTTATACCTTCAATCTATTTAATACTTCCCTCCGTGCTTTGGAATAGTACTTAAACTTGATCTTTAGGCTAATAATTCAGGCTTCAGCAGAACTTATCCTCTCCTTCATTTATATACTGAATTGTACAGTTGTTAAAATCATGTTTCAGCTCCAAAAAAGTGCTCTTATTTTCTCTTCAATTCATTTTTTGTCTCTTCCAGGAACTCTATTTCACTTAGGGTGGATCCTGTTTATTCTGATTGAACTTCCTATTTCTGGCTTTTGGCCCCCTTAGATGGGTGGGTTTTTTTCACTTTGTCTGCTTATGAGGATGCTGCCAACATTAAAGTTTCCGAAGTGACAGCATTCTTACTGGCAGTAGAAGGTAAAATGTCCTACCCCCATGAGCTGATGGTATACATGCAGGCAGCCTGCCAGTTTGTTGATTGAGGCACTTGCAGGAAGATTCTAGGGAGAATGAGAGCCTTCTGCCCAAGCATCTATACTTCTCTAAGGACCAAGCTCTTACCAGGATTTACTCTAAGATTTTACATTGAGATGCATTCTATTCTCCAACTGTTCTCCAGACTAGTAGGGAAGAAATCTCAGTACCAGTTTTCTCCACCAGGATGTCAGCAAAGCCTAGAGCATCATTCATGCACATCTGCCTACAGAACCCTGTAGCTATTTGTATCGGTAGAGATAAATAGCTTGGGTTTAGGTTATAGGAACAAGGGATAGAAAGAGAGTTGTGTTTGAGTCACCATGTTCCCAGAGTACTTCTCCCAAATATTTTTCAAAGCTTGTCTCTCCCTTCTAAATGTTATTTGTGCTCCAAGAAGGCACACATCATGTCTATTTTACTCACCACTGTATATCCAGGTCTAGCACAATGCCTACACCAAATAAATAAAATAAGTCACTAATTAAATGTTTATAGAATGATGCATGTTTGTGATCTCCATCCTCAAAGAGTATTTTTCAATTAAATATTCAGGGCTCTAGCCATTTTCTGCATTATTTTTTTACACTGCATTATACTTTAAAAATCTGTCCAAATCAGTTACTTGCTGAATTTCACACATAGATTCCTCAGGATTTTCCCCTATTAGCAGACAGTCTAGAGCTTTGCTCATCTTAATGACTCATTGACTTCCCTTGGGCCTATCAGAGATGAGCCAGAGCTTCCTTGCTCAGACAGCATATGTGCCCCTTACAAAAGAATATGTTTGCATTTATCTCAGGAGCAATCTCAGTTCAGTTTCCCCATAAAACTAAAAAACCCTCAGGAAGCCATGTCCTTAAGAGTTAGATGAGCAGCATACGACTATGTTTTTTAGAAGATCATGAAAAAGTACACTAGAGAATTTGTTTTCTGTTTCTTTAAACTCAGGGAGCTTCAGAATATTAACTGCTTTGCCAGCCAAGAACAGGTGCAAATCCAGGGATCAGGTGACCCTGTTGCCTTGGCAGAGGATAACTATTCTTGCACATAACAGCTATATCCAAAGGTGAAATGACAATATGTTCTAGACTATTTTTACCAGTAAATTTCCACATACATTAAAGAAGAGAATTCGTATGATAAAATTCTCTTCCAACTCTGCTGTGCTCCCCTCAGACTCGTCTTTATCCTTTGCATCAGTGGTTTTCATATCGTGAGTAACTTTAACAACCCCCAATGACCCGACCACACCCCATACTAATTAAATCAAACCTCTGGAAGTGGGACTCAAGCGCATGTATTTCTTAGAGCTCCCTAAGTTAAAGTGATTCCAAAGTGTGGCCATTTTTGAGGACCAGGGCAGTGGTCCTTGCCCCTCAAAATGTTCTCTGAGGGCCAGCATTATTGTCAATATCAGGGAACTTGTGAGAAATATCAAATCTCAGGCACCGTTCCAAAACTACTGAGTCAGAATCCACAATTTAAAAAGTGATTAATATACCCATTCAAATTTAAGAGGTATTTACACCACCTGGTTTCTCTCACTGGTCCTAACCTCTGCAGACAGGATAGTTCCAACAAATTCATTCAAAAGTTGCTAACTTTATTCTGGGCCAAGCACATCATTAATAGTACAAGATACGCTGTTCAGGTAGATATAGATTTTTTAGAGTCACTGGAACATTACAGAGTAAAATACATCCTAAGTTGTCTCAAGTTAACTTTAGTTCCCGTTGGTCCAATAAAATTAGTGAGTAGGGTTGACTGCTCTACTCAGAAGAGCAACCTCTAGATGGCCACAAAGACATTATAGACCTTTATGCCTTCTCCTGGGTTAGGGTTTCAAGTTTAAGGCATCCTGCTCCTGCAGCAGTTACCCGTAATATGCCACAAAATATTGGCATAACCAAACTACCAACCTATCCTTTAATATTCTGAGTGGTACAGGTGGCTGTGGCCTAGTAAAGCAGTCTGGATGTGAGACCTTTGCACATCATCTGGAAGTCTGGTATTGTGTCTGGTATACAGGTCTTTTGGCTGATTTGGGGGGCAACTTTTTTTTTTTTTTTTTCTCTCACTGCCGCGGCCTCTCCCGCCTCAGAACGCAGGCTCCGGATGCGCAGGCTCAGCGGCCACGGCTCACGGGCCCAGCCGCTTGGCTGCACGTGGGATCCTCCCGGACAGGGGCACGAACCCACGCCCCCTGCATTGGCAGGCGGACCCCCAACCACTGCGCCACCAGGGAAGCCCTGGGGGGCAACTTTTTACTAGTTCTTTCTTTGGCATTTTTATCTTTTAATTTATTTGTTTAAAAAATTGGTATCTTTTTCTAAATTGCATGATATCCTTATCTCCTTTGTGTATAAAAGATCAACTGCATAAGCAAATCATCCTTAACTGCATACTAAATAAACATAAGACCTCGACCTCCAGAACTCTCCATACTATATATTCTTTTCTTCCTGTACTGGCAAGTATTAGGGGATGCCGTCATGGATTGAGCTTAATGCCATAGGAAAAAAGAAAAAAAAGCGGTGCTACCGTATACCTGATAGTCAATTGTTTCTTTGATGGAGATAATGCTAGAGTACTCACATAAAAAATGAAATCTTAGTAAAGTCTGCCTCTTCAGTTAATAAACAGATCTATCAATTACTAATTGCAAGGTACCAAAAAGGTATAGAAGAAATGGTCCTGAAATCAAGGGATTTGCAGTGTAAATGAGATAATTTCTACTTTTTATATTAATTCACAATTGCTGTATATTATATCTATGTATCTACTGTACCATGTGTATATATACATATATATGTGGTATATATATTCCAAATAATATCTATGTTGTTTATCAAGCACACAGCACATAAATGAATCTGTGCTCTTCCATCTATTACAAGACTATGTATCCCTAAATCACATGATGCAGGAGAAACAATTCCTATATTTAATACTGAAGAGTTGTTGTTTGAAAAATAAACAATAAAATTCCTTCCTGAATCTTTTCATAAATATTTATTGAATGCTTACAATGTACAAAGCACTACCCTAGTGCTAGAATACAGTTACGAATAAACTATTCAAGGTCTTTGCCATCATGCGTATCATATTCTAATTTAAAGAGATTGGTTGGTTGGATAGATGTTGAGAGAAGGAGGCAATCAGCAACGAAAATCAAAGAAAAATTTAAAAAGTAGCAAGAAAGATGGTGACTGGGTACAAGAAGAAACTTGTCTTGGGAAACAATTCTAGAGCTGAGACCTGAATAAAGAGAAGGAGTTTCAGCCATGAAAGCAGCACAAGTAGCAGGGCTCTGAAATAGGGATGAACTTACCATGTTCCAGAAGCAGGTCAGCATGCTGGGGGAGTAAGAAGGGTTCTGCCACTTTAACTCCATCATAATCATCCGTAACTTCAAGGGAAACAGAAAAAACATAGTCTGTGAGTTCAGTAAGACAAGGAAACAGGTTTAGTGATTAGCCAGGTGTTATTAGCTACAGAAATCAAACTCCAGTTCATGACTTCTGCTAAGAGAAGTCCTATGTGCAAGACCTGGGCTCCTTCAGTACTAGCTCTTCAAAACTCCAGTTCCCTCAGGAATTTTCATATAATTTCTACAGATGGAGGGTCTTGGTACTTCAACATTTAGTACTATAACTACTAAAGGAGTTCTACTGGTGTTACCGGTTACTGAATACAAAGGGTGCCGGAAACTCTACTTGTCTCCCAATAACCATTCTCCCCTTCTTCTACAGTAATGTAACACCCGATATGCATCTTGGGGAATGCTTATATGGACTAAAGACATTTCCCAGCCTCCCTTGTGACCAGTTTAGCCACACAACTCACTGGGGACAAATAAAACATAAAAGAAGGTATAGGCAATTTCTGAGAAGTTCCTTTACCCTCCTTCCCTCTGGCTGTAATTCAGAGATGACGGCTGGAGCTGGAGTATACATCTTAAAGTGTAAGCTGGAAGATAGCTAGGCATAGCAGAGCAGTGAGTGAAAGGAGCTTGGGTACTTGATGATTTTGGAGTTGCCATACCAACTCTGAGCTTGCCTACATTTATATGAGAAAAATTAATTTCTACCAGAAAAGTTAAATAATACTAGCTTACAGCTAGTAAGTGGTATAAATGGCATTCCAAAACAGGTCTGCCATATTGAAGCAAGTATTCTCAACCAACATGCCATATTGTGACTCACAGAATATAACTTATTCTAAGCTTCAGGATAGTCCAGAGGCTCTACTTAACAGCATAACAGCCATCCTTCTCTGCTACAGCTCACCATTGGTGTTTCTCTAAGCTTGTGTCCTCTTCCATGACTTGGGCTTGTGACTCATTCTTGCACTGAGCTCCAGTTTCAGTAAATGGGCTTCTGGTTCCCTTGGCAAAACCTATATCCTCACCCTAGATTCGTACCCACATTTCCATCTTTCCTCAGTCGATAAAGAATCTAAAGTCCTGGGCTTCCCTGGTGGCGCAGTGGTTGAGAGTCCGCCTGCCGATGCAGGGGACCCGGGTTCGTGCCTCGGTCCAGGAAGATCCCACATGCCGCGGAGCGGCTGGGCCCGTGAGCCATGGCCACTGAGCCTGCGCGTCTGGAGCCTGTGTTCCGCTGCGGGAGAGGCCCCAGCAGTGAGAGGCCCGCGTACGGCAAAAAAAAAAAAAAAAAAGAATCTAAAGTCCTGTCCCTCAACCCTAGTTCTTGTGGTTGGGTCTCCACTAACTGCAAATTTCTCTGTTGTGGAGCACTTGTCTGCTATACTATCTTCCTGCTCTCAGCAAATTACAGTCCTGGCTAGTGTCCATAATCAAAGCTATGGAACATGATGAAATAGGTTACAAAGCATAATGATTAAGCTCTCAGAGTCTAACGTTGCATTGCCTGCACTCAAATATCAACTTTGGCACTACCTTTCTGTGACATGAGCATATCACCTAACCTATCTGTCCATGCTTCAGTTTTCTCTTTCATAAAGTGGAATAATAATAATAATAAACATTAATAATAATAAACCCATAGACTTTTTGTGGGAATTAAGTGAGATAATTTGAATAATGCACATAGAGCTGGCACATATATTTATTCAAGAAATGTTGTTGTAATCGTCATCACTTATTCTAAGATAAATCTGACCTAACCACATATGTCTTCTTCCTGTTGCTAGGCAATCCTTTCCTTGTTGACTCTCTAGGCTATCAGATTTTTCATGAGGACTGCTTTAAGTCTGGTTATTTGTCTACTTGTCTTTTTCCTCTAATAGATTGAAAGCCCCTTAAGGGAAAGTATCATGTTTTATTCATTGTTATTGCCTCTAAAATGCAGTGGGTACACAAATACATTTTTTGAATCAAGACCAGAAAGCCAAATAACTTATTTCAAAGATTAAAGAATGAAGGGCCAGACAAGTGAATATTCTTGTCAGCCAAGTCAGTATAGCTAGTTGGTGGTGAAATTGGAACCAAAACCATGTCATGTATCTCTGTGTTTTTCCCCATATTATTCTTACAACCTGGAATCTTTCAAAAGGATGATCAGATGTTACCTTCCTTACATTATCTTTCTATGAAGTTAATTATTTTTATCTACTTATTTTCAACACTCACGACTACATCATATTCTCCTGTATTTTATTTTCGTGTCCAGTTCCATTATTGCTTGTGAAGTCGTAGATGTCACAATAATAATTATTTTTTACTCCCGTATTATCCAATGCAGTTCTAAAATACAGAAGGTGACAATAAATGTTAGCGAGAGTAAGTCCCATCAATATTTTACTAAATACTGTATATACTGGCTAGTCCTATTGTGCAGAATGTATAGAGAATGTAATAAACTTTCACGTGGAAGTTTCTCTTAACTGCGCTAGAGTTCAGCTCTTCCAGATGAGTTGATCACATCCAGAGATTTATGGAGTCTTAACTCACCATCCTGCATCCCAGGAGACAAATGCCACTGCCCACCCTTCCTGTTGCCTTATAATAATTGAAGAACTGCATTCCTGTTAACCAATACTATCTTAAATTACTCAGTTGAGCTCTGGGAATCTGTGGGCAAATTATCAGGCACTCTTAATTGTATAGTCCCAGTAGATTAAAAAACCCAGCCAGTCAAATGAGAATGACTGCTTAAGGGTTGGTATTTGGGAAGTTTAAGTTTCTTCAGAGCTTGTGTACATGTCAAATACATTATCTTCAGATGTCTGAAATGGAGTGGGCAAAAAGAGAGAGGAGGAGTCTAACTGAAGAGTAGGAAAATAGTAGGAAAAAATACAATCATATTTATTTTGTATTTAACCCTTGAAAATATCTAATTTTTAATATTTGAATGCCAAAATACATCATTACTAAACGTAAAAAATAAACGTATTGGAGAGCTCAAAAATTTTTACTGATAAAATACACAATCAAAATTTTTTGAAACTACTACCTGACCCATTGTAGTATAAAGCTGGCTTTCTCTTTGAAATAAAAGAAAAACTATTTTTATTGTCTTCTCTGTATGTTTTGGTGTCTCTTTTCTTTCTGTCTCTTTTTAAATACCTGACTCTGTTTTCATTGATTGCCTAATTAATCTAACCTTTTAACAGAACCAGAATTTAGAGACTCAGATCTAAAGTTTAATTCATACTTATCTTTATGCTGCAAAGTCTGACTTGCTGCCACGTGAATGCACTTCTTGCTTTAAGTTTGAGTAGCAGGAAAGGAATGGGAAGGGAAGAGGAGGGGAGGGATGGGAGAGAGAGAGAGAAAGGAGGAGAGGGGAAGGAAAGAAGGAAGGAGGCAATGCTATTGTTTTTCTTTTATTGCTGTTCAGCACTAGAAAAGATGAGACGTGCCTGTCAGCATGGTGAGGCAGGCAGCTAAACAGGATTAGAAAAGTAATCAATGGCAGGACGAGTCCTATAGATTTCCTCCCCTTCTACTCTTGCAAAGATGAAACCCAGCAGGCTTCCCTGGTGGCGCAGTGGTTGAGAGTCCGCCTGCCGATGCAGGGGACACGGGTTCGTGCCCCGGTCTGGGAATATCCCACATGCCGCGGAGCAGCTGGACCCGTGAGCCATGGCCTCTGGGCCTGTGCGTCTGGAGCTTGTGCTCCGCAACGGGAGAGGCTGCAGCGGTGAGAGGCCCGTGTACTGCAAAAAAAAAAAAAAAATGAAAACCAGCAACTCATCTGTTTCTTACTTGTCAGTATCAAAGTCAATTGTAAGGACTTAGAGCTATAATAATGAAAGAACAAAGTGCTAAATGAAAGGGTTGCAAGATTTATTTATTTAAAATTTTTTTGTTCAATTTTTAAAGGTTACTTTCCATTTACAGTTATTATAAAATATTGGCTATATGCCCTGTGTTGTACAATACAACCTTGAGCCTATTTTATACCCAATAGTTTATGCCTCCCACTCCCCCATCCCTATATTGACCCCCTCCTCCCCACTGGTAACCACTAGTTTGTTCTCTATATCTGTGACTCTGCTTCTTTTTTTTGTTATATTCACTAGTTTCTTGTAATTTTTAGATTCTAAATATAAGTGATATCATACAGTATTTGTCTTTCTTTGTCTGACTTATTTCACTTAGCATAATGCCCTCCAAGTTCATCCATGCTAGTGCAAATAGCAAAATTTCATTCTTTTTTAATGGCTGAGTAGTATTCCATTGTGTGTGTGTGTGTGTGTGTGTGTGTGTGTGTGTGTGTGTGTGTGTTTATTACATCTTCTTTATCCCTTCATCTGTTTGTGGACACTTAGGTTGCTTCCATATCTTGGAAATTGTAAATAATGCTGCTATGAACATATGGGGTGCATGTATCTTTTTGAATCAGTGTTGTGGTTTTTTTTTCAGATATATAACCAGGAGTGCAATTTCTGGGTCATATTGTAGTTCTATTTTCAGTTTTTTTAGAAACTGCCATACTGTTTTCCACAGTGGCTATACCAATTTATATTCCCACCATCAGTGGACAAGTGTTCCCTTTTCTCCACAGCCTCATCAGCATTTGTTATTTGTGTTCTTTTTGATGCTAGCCATTCTGACAGGTGTGAGGTGATATCTATCTCATTATGGTTTTGATTTGCATTTCCCTGATGATTAGCAATGTTGAACATATTTCCATTTGCCTGTTGGCCATCTGCATTTCCTCTTCGGAAAAATATCTATTCAGTTTTTCTGCCCATTTCTTAATGGGGTTTTTTGTTTTTTTGATGTTGAGTTGTATGAGCTGTTTATATATTTTGGATATTAACCACTTAGTGGTCATATCACTTGCAAATATTTTCTCCCATTCAGTAGGTTGTCTTTTTTGTTTATGGTTTCCATTGAATTGCAAACGCTTTTAGGTTTAATTACACCCCATTTGCTTATTTTTGCTTTTATTTCCTTTACTTTAGGAGATGGATCCAAAAAATATTGCTGCGATTTATGTCAAAGAGTGTTCTGCCTGTGTTTTCCTCTAGGAGTTTTATACTATCCGGTCTTACTTTAGGTCTTTAATCCATTTTGAGTTTATTTTTGTATATGGGGTTAGAGATTGTTCGAATTTTATTCTTCAACATGTAGCCGTTCAGTTTTCCCAGCACCACTTATTGAAGAGACTGTCTTTTCTCCATTGTATATTCTAGCCTCCTGTGTTGTAGATTAACTGACCATAATTGGGTAATTATAATAATAATTTCTGGGTAATAATAATTGGGTAATTATAACCATAATTTCTGGTCTCTCTATCCTGTTCCTTTGATCTATGCCTTTTTTTGTGCCACTACCATATTGTATTGATTACTGTAGCTTTGTAGTATAGTCTGAAGTTGGGGACCATGATTCCTCCAGCTCTGGGCTTCTTTCACAAGATTGTTTTGGCTTTGGGATCTTTTTGTGTCTCCTTTAATTGTAATGTATTTTACAAAAATGGGTGAATATTGACAGACTCATTAGCTTTAGGATGGTTGGGGACTAAATACTAAGGGGTACTTAAATAATATGTTCATGAAATACAGTAAATGCTACAACCTCTTTCCCTACCACGAATTTTTCATGTATAACAGCTATAATCCAATTACTAAATATTGGTTTAATACTTATCATTTAACTCTGAGTCAAAACTTTAACAAATATTTTTAAAAGTAGAAGATACTAGAATACCCCTTCAAAATATTAATCTCTGGGTACTAATATTTTTTTGTTCCTAACCCCAAGTTAACTATGAAGTTCACTGTATTAACTTCTCCAGGCTGTTATTATACTGAATGAATGTATGTAGAACATATGTTTTCCACTTAACAATTACATACACAAAGTTGTCCCTCCATAGCCAGTATTGAACACCTCCCTCAGCAGCTGACTCACTATCCAGCAGGGTGTAGGCAACTCTGGTTGTCCTTTCAAAGCATTGATGATCATACTTGTAATCTTGAGACCACACACATCAGAGTAAAAGTGAAGATGGCACTGAAGAAGATGTTAACCAATTTGTGTTTAGAGAGGGATGGTAAAGAACTCCTAACTGTGCTTTGAACATAGAGCTAGTTTTCATTTAGTTCGTAGTGAAAGAAACTTCCTCACTCTATTTCTATCACCTAGTAGGTTGCCTCCTTGCTAATCATGCTTATGAATATTCCCCTCCACAGCACAGAATAGTAGATACCACTGTGGCCAAGACTCCTAGGTGAGCTCAGTAATACAACCTCCAAATTTTAGTTTAGCACTTGAATATGTAGAAAGTCAGTATTTCTCAACCACTTTTATAGGTAGGTGTGTCATGTGACTAAATGCTGGCCACATGACTGAATTCTGGCAAAAGTTCTATGAGGCAAACTTTGGGAGTTCTCTCGAATATCTCTTTCTCACTTTCTTTTTTATGCCTTCTTTCATCATACTATTTGGAATGTGATCTCTTCCATACTGGGTTACAAGCATAGGGCCCAACTGACCTGGACAGAGCCTGGGACCCTGAGGACTTTACAGAGCAGAACTGCCATACTAATCATGGTTTGCAGTACTCCAGACTTTTGACTGGGAGATAAACAGACTTCTATCCACTATAAACCACTGTTTTTGTTGTCATTGTTTATTTGTTTGTTTAGTCAATCATACCTGAAACAAAATCTATCTAATTTACCATATAAGATACAACATGTATATTAGACCAGAATTCATTCAAAATTTGACCAGTACATTGACGATGCTTGCAGCTCTAATCCAAATGCCAGGATCACCCAGGAATCCAGTTCCTACATGGAGTAAAAAGCATGGACATTTTTAAGGGTGATGGCACAGCCTTACTTTAAAAGATTTCCTTAGCTGAAGTTATTAATTATAAAAAATAGATGAATACAGTTCACTTAGATATATAGCACTCTTAGGGGTACAACGACAATTGTAATCTAGGCTATTTGTCTGGAATAATATCATCGGACTTTGAGCTGATCTACAGAGAAATGTCCTTTTAAAATGATGTATGATGAGACTTGATTACTAGATGCATTGACATTTTAGGAGGGAATAGTTTGCTGGCAGCCTGGCCTGGAGCTGGTGTTGGTCCTGCCTGCACATTCACTCACCAAGGGCTGCTACAGAAAACTCATTGCAAAATGTCATAGGCAGAAAATAAACTGATGAAGGACTAATTATCACTTGGAGAGAACAATCTGATGGCAATGGTTATTGCAAAATACACAGATTCAAGGTGAACAGCTTCCCAGTTTCCAAGGTGAATAAAGGGCTATAAATCCATTTGAGGGCTAAAATAAGTGTAATATTTTATCTTTATAAAATGCCTACTCTCCAAAGAGTTTGAAAGGATTTCCAAGATATACCACCAGCCTCCAAACTGTTCTAGAAACGTACAAAAGGAGATAATCTGAAATTATTTTTATTCACCATGAAACCCTAAACCACTACCAGAATCCTTCAACTGGCAGATAATCAGAATACCTACTTTCCAGGAATGATTGTGATCATGTGATATGAATTCCCTTCATTCTCTTCTTCACCTTCAAATGTTATTTCTTGAGAAGGATCTATGCCCTCAATAGCTCTATTCCTGTGGGACCTTTCAGTCCTTGCTGGCTTCTCCAGGACCCTGCTGCATCAGTACATACATTACATATTCCAGCTCTCCCTTTCCACTTCCTCCCTTCCCCCAAACTACAGGGCTCCAAATCTATCTCTTCAATTCCCCTTCCTCTCCAAACTGGCTAGCTTCTTCCTTTTACTGCGAAACTTCTCAAAAGAGCATCACTATCTATTGCCTCCACTTTCTCTCCCTTTCTCTATGTTGGTTCATGTAATCTGGACACAGTTCCCACCTCTAACCAATCTTCTTTATTAAGCTTCACTAATATTGTGCTAAATTAAATGGACTTTTCCTAGGCCTCAGTCTGCTTGACCACTAAAGTCTCTAGCTGCCTTTAATTTTTTGCCTTTTCTCAACTTTTCCTTCTGCTTATACTGACCTCTGCAGGGTCCCTCATTATTGGCCATATCCTCCTTAAGATTCTTTCCTCCTTTGGCATCCCTTTAACCTGCGGTGACCTAGTTCTCATCCTTCTTCTCTAGTTTCTTTTGACGCTGTCTTTCTAGCATGCTTTTATCTGCCCAACATCTAAATGTGTGTTCTCCAGAGTTTACACCTTAGCATATCATGCTTCTCGCTATGATCTGTGTGCTATCCCACTAGAAATACTGTTTCCATAGTTTTCATGATTAAGCCCATGGAAATAATTCTCAAATAAAATGTCTCAAGCCTGAAACCTCTTTCAGGCTCCAAACCAGACACCCTTTGTACATCCCACATGGTTGTAGTATAGAGCAAAAAAATCAAAGTTTTTCCATACAAGACATCGTCTTACATCTTAATCTTATTTCTCCTCCTTCTTTCGGTGTTTCTGGTCCCAAGAAATGACTACTTCATCATCTTAATTTCTAAGATTCATAATGCAAGTGTTATCATGTATCCGTCTAACTCCTGACCTATCCCCAGCCTTGTTAAGTCTTGACTTAACTCTAAATAAGTACAAGGAACTCTCACATGCTATAGAAGATGTAAAGATCAAGTATAAGCTCCTGAAGATGCCTACAAGTTGATGCTTGTCCTAACAACTCTGCCCACACAATAACTTGTTCATGCACTTCTATTCCTACAGATTCCAGTTCAAGCCCACATAAACTCTATTTATTTGTCCATTGTTATAGTCTCACAAGAGGTCTCACTCCTTCCACTCTCTTCTCATATCCAAATGATCCTCTACATTGTTTCCATAGTTACCAGTACTAAAAGGAATCTAATCTAGATATTTTCTGCTTTTAAAAAAAAAAGGAAAAAAACCCTCAGTGCCTCTCTATAGCACCTAAAATAAAATCCATTCCCTGTCTGGAACTTAAACCTAAGCAAAATGTATTTGTATTCCCTGACAAGATTATTGCGGATATATGTGCCTAGGCACAATCTAGATGCTGGGGGCCTATATGAAATCTAACTTGAGCATCACAGAGCCACAGATGATTTTAAACACAACATAACCAAAAAAACAAAATAAAAAAAGGCAGGACTCTTATGGAGTAATTTTTTTAAGTCAAGCAGTTGACAGTAATTCAAAAGTAATTTCAGTCTTTACATGTTCTTAGAAAACAGTAACAAATTCAATTTATATCCTATAGCAACATTCCACAAAAAGTATTTTTCTCTTCTGTTCACTAAAATTCTTCCTTTCTCTGCAAATGCTTTACAGCCTATTATGTATTAAATACTGAAAAAATTCTTCCCCAGTCTATACCCAGGTAACAAGGTCAAAGAACATGACATTTGAGACAGATGACGGGATAGATATGGAGATCAAACAATGGTAGGGCCTTAGCCACAAGACTGAGAATATGGAACAAAGCTCCAGCTTTAGAGCTGCAGACCAGCACGAAGGGAGAGCAGCAGAACTCCTGACCTGGGCATGGATCCAATCTTGAAAGGGAACCGAGAAATTAAGAATAGTGGACAAACAATTTAGTAATAGAGACCAATGAAGTACCCCCCCCACCCCCGTGCATGTGTGTGTATGTGTGTGTACACACATGTGTGGGTTTGTAGGCAGGAGGAGTGTTGCAGGGAGTGGGATGGTTGGTAGCAGAGAAGACAAAAATGGCGAGAGGCACATGGAGGCTATGTATGTGTACTGGGTGACCTCAGAGAGCTAGAGATTTCTGATGTGTCAGCTAGTTAAGGAGACCTGTCATTCTGACTAATCTCCTGGATCCCAGATATGGGTAGCTCATAAGTGGAAGCCCTTCTAAATAGAGGGTTGGGATGCCAAACTCATTGAGTTACTTCCTCTTTAGAAAGGATGGACCCCAAAATTCAAATGAAGATTGAATCTGTTTCTTATTGCTTACAAATGAAGCCAACAGTGAGTTCCAAGGATAGAAAAAGACAGAGAAAACTATGATTTGATATCTTCTACCTTTCCAGCATTATTTCCCATTGCCTATTTCTTAATTTTCTTTTAAATTTTTGGTGTGTCCCTCAAGGGCACAGAATTGCCCAATATGTAATTATAATTCTTTGCTCACAATATATTATACTATTTTCATTGGTATAATGACCCTCCTTTATCTTGCTTTATTTATTTGTTTATTATTTTGTGGATTTATTTATTTTATCTTATAATTTATAAATATCCATAAACCAGTAGCCAAAACAATAATAAAATAAAACTTGTAAATTAGCGTTATCTATTTTCTCCTCCTCCAATTTTCCCCAAGTGGCTAAATGTTTCTCATTCTATCTTAAATACTATCCTAAATGTTTCTCATTCTGTTGCTTTTTACTGCCTATATGTATACTTAAACAGTATATTATCTGATGCTACCTGTTTTTCAATTTTTAAGAAAGGGTACAATATGGTGAAAAGTCCTCAATGGCTTGCTTTTTTCGTTCCATATTATGCTACAAGAATTTATCCATGTTCTTGTGTTTAGCTATAGATTTTTTATTTTCATGGTTGTATACAAATCCATTGTGTACATGGACTACTCAAATCTCCTGCCAAACCACTCTCTGAGCACAAAAGCACCCAGCCTTTGACTGGAGCTATTTCTCTACATTTTCTCCCAGACCATGAAATGACGAAGTTTTGGAGTTACCAGAAAAGGATATCTAAAAAGCTATTATAAATATGTTTAAAGATTTAAAGTAAAAGATTAACATAATGAGTGAACATATGGGGTATCAGAGCAGATAAATGGAAAGGTAAAAACCAGATGAAAATTTTAGAGTTAAAAAATATAATATCTGAGATGAAAAATTCACTAGATGAGCTTAAGAGCAGATTGGACACTGGAAAAGAGGGAAATCAGTGGACTTGAAGACAGTTAAATAAAAGCTATTCAAACTGAAGTATAAAGAGAAGAAAAGACTGACAAAAAAGGAGAGACCAAGCCCTAGTGGCCCATAGAATAATAACAAATTCCGTAATATATGTATAATTGTAATCCCGGAGCAGGAGGAAAGAGAGATGCAGGCAAGAAAAAAATAAGGAAATAATGACGCAAATTTGGCAAAAAATATAAACTCAGATCCCAGAAGCTTAACAAACTCCAAGCAGGGTAGTCCCAAAATTGGTAGGGGTAAATGGCATATATCTTTAATGGGAATCAATAGCCCACAATGTGCAGCATAATGTAGTGACTTAGAATATGGTCTTCAGAGATAGGTTTCTCGGTTTTAATTTCAGCTGTTTCATTTACTATTTGTATAAACTTAAGTTACTTAACTCCCCTATGCCTCGTTTTCTTCATATGTAAGGACAATAATAGTAACTATGTATTCAAATTGTTGTGGGGATTACATTAGTTAATACATAAAAAGCATTTAGAGCATAGCCTTGCACATACTAAGCACTCAAAATTCTAATTTTAAATAAATGGGAAAACTATGATTAAGAGAAGAGAACCATTACAGAAATAAATAGGATGTTAAGAAGATGATATGCAACAATTTTGAATTATATATAAGTGAAGTCATTTTGCCCCTTATAAATGTCTGTATTCTTTATCCATGGCTACCTACACTTCTGTATCTTATGTGGGTAGATGTTACGTTCAATAATAATGACAATTCTAAATTTTTAGCTTTCCAATGTTATCAGTATTAAATATGCTAGTGGTAACAATACATTTTTTGAATAGCATATTTCTCTAAAATGTGCAAAGCATTTGTGACATGAAAATTGGATCTTAATACTATGAGTACTCTTCTTCAATCCAGATGTCATAGTAATCTCTAGAGGAAGATTTTTTTTAACATCTTTATTGTAGTATAATTGCTTTACAGTGTTGTGTTAGTTTCTGCTATATAACAAAGTGAATCAGCTATATGCATATGTATATCCTGATATCCCCTCCCCTTGCATCTCCCTCCCACCCTCCCTATCTCACCCCTCTAGGTGGTCACAAAGCACCGAGCTGATCTCCCTGTGCTATGTGGCTGCTTTCCACTAGCTATCTATTTTACGTTTGGTAGTGTATATATGTCAATGCTACTCTCTCACTTTGCCCCAGCTTACCCTTCCCCCTCCCCGTGTCCTCAAGTCCATTCTCTACATCTGTGTTTTTATTCCTGTCTTGCCCCTAGGTTCATTAGAACCTCTTTTTTTTTTAGATTCCATATATATGTGTTAACATACAGTATTTGTTTTTCTCTTTCTGACTTACTTCACTCTGTATGACAGACTCTAGGTCCATCCACCTCACTACAAATAATTCAATTTCATTTCTTTTTATGACTGAGTAATATGCCATTGTGTATATGTGCCACATCTTCTTTATCCATTCATCTGTCAATGGACACTTAAGTTGCTTCAATGTCCTGGCTATTGTAAATAGAGCTACAGTGAACATTGTGGTACATGACTCTTTTTGAATTATGGTTTTCTCAGGGTATGCCCAGCATTCAAGTAATAGATTCTCCATAATTTAACAGGCACAAAATATATCATACATATTTATAGCATGTCACTTCTTTAAAACAATCTTATTATTATTTACCAGTGAATTATTTTCTCACTCTTCTGGTTTAATTTTGGAATAGTCCCTAACTCAAATTATTGATACAACTGCAGATAATCTAAGCTGACTTTTGAAATTAGTGAGCTACTTGTTATTTTTAAAAATTTATTAACCTAACTAGAAACTAGTTTAATTCTTTACTGAAGACTCCAGTTACCTTTTCTAAAATCATGATTCACTTGAGAATTATTTATCAAAAAAACTTAGTAACATATTCAAGTACAGAGGGGTAAGGAAGATTTTTATTCATTCTTTCAACAAATATTTATAGAAGGCCAACTATGTGCTTGGGATGTATAAATGAATAAAATTGACAAAAACTTTCTTTATCCTTTTAAAACTTACATTCTGAATGTAAACTGAACACTCATTATTGACATGCAGTTGCTTTTCCTGCAGTGGCAGTGGCTTCCATCAGAATCTAAGTCCATATTTTTGCCTTCAGTCTCCATCTGTAAGGTGGTTAAGATGTTGGGTAGGATGAGAGGTATTCTTTCTGTGGCATATCCCTCCTTTTAAAGTTCTCCATCAGGTGGGACATGACCAATAAAACAAGTGAAACGGTACTCTTACCCAAATGCATACAGCATGATCCAGTAAGTGGTGTAAAAAAGAATAAGAATAGCTAACATGTCCTCTATGATTTCTATATGGCCAACATTGTATATAAATTAATCACTTACTCAAAAACAGTACATCTTTGAATAGAAGTGATGAGAGTGAGTATCCTTGCCTTGTTTCAAATATTAGAGAAATATTAGAAATAGTATTTCACTATTAAGTACTATGTTGGTTGGTATGCTTTTTGTAGATGCTATCAGGTTGAAGAAGTTCCCTTCTATTCTTAGTTCCTGAGAGTTTTTATCATAAATGGATGTTGGATTTTGTCAAATGCTTTATCTACATTTATTGAGATAATCACATTGTTTTTCTTCTTTACTCTGTTAAAAATGTGAATTAAATTGATTTTTCTAAAGTTAAATCAAGTTTACAAGCCTGTCTTCATTCACTTATTCTTGATCAGTCTAGTTGGGAATTAATCAATTTCACTGATCTTTTCAAAATATATTCTTAACTTTCTATTTCATTGATTATCTGCTCTTACCTCTTTATTTCCCTCTAGCTATTTACATTTATTCTGCTCTTCTTTGCTAGCCTCTTAATGTAGAACCTCAAGTCATTGATTTTAGATCTTTCATCTTTTCTCATATAAGCATTTAAGTCTATAACTTTCTCTCTTAGCACTGCTTTAGCTGCATCCCTCAAATGGTGATATGCTGTATTTTCATTATCATTCAGTTCAAACTATATTCTAGTGACTATTATGATTTCCTCTTTTACAGTGGATTAGTTAGAAGTATGTTATTTAATTTCCAAGTATGTTGTGATTTCCTAGATATCTTATTGTTATTGATGTATACTTTTCTTACCCCCATCTCCAAAATAGCCAGAATTATTCAATCTTCTAAACTGTATTATGGTTTGTTTGATGGGCCAGTATATGATCTATCTTGAGAGATTAAGACATGATCTATCTGCACTAAAAAAATTTTTTTGTTGTTTAGGAATTGTTGTATGTGTTGTTGTATAAATATCAGTTAGATCAAGGTGGTTGAGAGGATTGTTTGGATCAATGTTGCCATTGCTGATCTTTTGTTCAGTAGCTCTATCAGTTATGGAGAGAGTAGTTTCAAAATCACAAAATTCAATTGTGGAGTTATTTTCTTCCTTCAATTATATCATAAATATTTAAGTCTTTTAAATACCATTTACCCCCTCCTTTCTTCTGTATTATCATATGCATCTTGTTGTACATATATTTTCCTTGTTGTACATTTTTTGTTGTACATAAACTCTATAAAACATTTCAGTCAATGTTTTATATAGTCAATATTCATTTACGTTTACACATAAATATGCCCTTTCTGAAATTCTGTTTTTCTGTTTGTGATTATTTTCCTTCTGATTGAAATTTTTTCTTTAGAATATTGCTTTTTAAAAAAGTTTTGTTTCTGGTAGCAAATTACCTCTTTTAGTTTGTCTAAAAACAATTATTTTCCCTTCATTGTCGAGAAATATTTTCACTGGCTATAGAACACTAGGTTGGCAGCTATTTTAATTCATTATTCCTGAGGCTCTGGTATATGCTTCATCCTCCCACCTGGAAGTACAGGTACTATTTTAGATAGGTTGGGAAAACTCCCCAAAGAAATGGAATTTAAGTAGTTTCCTGAATACAATCAATACTAGAATATCTAGGAAAAGGGCATTCCAGAAAGAGGGAAAAGTAAATTCAGAAACTCTAAGGTAGAAACACATTTTCCATGTTAAAGGAAATGTCAGGAAAAAAAAAAAAAAAAGGCCAGCATGGTGGTAATGTAAGACATGTAAGCAAACACTGCAGAAGAAAAATTGGAAAACTGTCTTTGGTCTAAATCATACAAGACCTTACACGCCAAGATAAAGTAACTGAATTTTAATCTAATTATAATTGGAAACCTTTAGAATGTTTTGAGAAGTGATATAACTTGATCTAAATTATTTTTTAATCACTTATCTCATTTGTCTTCATAACCCATGTCATTTAATCCTCACAAGCCCTAGAAAAATTAATGAAGCAAGTGCTATAATTATCTCCGTCAAATGGATGAGGGAACTGTGGCTGAAAGTAGTTAAATGACTTCTCCAAAGTTACACAGTCAATGTGACAGAACTTGAATATTTACCTATAACTCTCTACCTCTAAAACTATGTATAATCATATTTAGAATTGAATTTTACTTGAAACTTTTTCACAAACCCATAGTACTCACCATTGTGTACAGTGTGTGAGATTCTTTTTTTTTCAAATGGTGATTTTTGGAGAACATTTCTAAGAGTAATGGGCTTGAATGAGGCTTCTTTTCTATTTGAGTTTTTGCACCTTGCTGTTATGCATATTAAAATATTTTTTCAATAGAAATGGAATCCAGCCCTACTTTCTGTAGGAGAAAACCTAAGATAGATTTTTCTACTTCTTTGTTGTATCTCAGTAACTCTGCCACCTGTTCTGTCATTTAAGCAGCTTTTCTACAGATTGATCCAAATAGTCAGGGAGCAACTTGGAGGTACTGAACTCAATTTTAAAATTTCCCCAAGATCCTGATTTGCATACCACCTTATTCCTTTTATGTACCTATTAAATTTGGAAATAGAAAAAAGATACAAAATCTGTAAGTGTTTCATCTAACACCAAAATTATAGTAATGTTCCACTTACCTGGAATATGACATAAATAAAGAACATAAAAAGGAAACACTATCACAGCCATAATTGTCAAGTTGGGTACCTGGTAGTTGCTTTTCAGAGGGACGAGATAAAAAGAGTTAGGACCACACGCTTCCCCTTCCCATTCCATCCCAAGTGAGGGGAAGGCCTCCTTCCTTGACTCCAGGAATGGAGACTGAAATATATATATTTTAAACGATCCAATTTGTTTAGAAAAAAAGAAAAGAAGTAGTGACAACCCAGATAAAAATATCTCTTATCTTAAATATATGGAGTAAGAAAACATAAATTCAGAGAGGTTTAAATGCCAAAAAAATGAAAAGGAAAACAAAAAGCCTCTCTATTCTCTAGTCTAGACCCAACCTGAGAATTCATTTTTGTAAATTATCCCCTTTGATTCTTTATAACATATCCAGTTTAGTTAACTTTTATCCACTCCCCAACAAACAAATCTAATTAACTGTAAGCAGTATCTTTTAGAAGTATGTGGCTTTCTATGAATGCCTCTGTTTATTCTCTTGATCTCAGAAAATGTACACATTGATGCTATAGCATATCAAGCCATTAACAATAGGAATGACAGGAGGCGTGGAGATAGAGATAGTGTCATTGACTGTATAAGAAGAAAATAACTACCAGTCTGAGATATTTGTAGTGTCCCAGAGAATGTAAGCAAGACCTCCCTTTAGCAATTAATCTGAACTAATTCATAGACATGCACAGCAGCATTAGGAAAAGCACCCTCAGAAGAAATCTCCAGGGCAAGAGGGAACCATCTAGACCTTAGATTTCACATTGAAAACTCATGAGCTATATAATGAGTAGAAACTATAGGGCAAGAACTTTTGGCTCCTTAGAAAAATCTTTCATTCAGTGAAAGAATATTGAAAGGTGGGACAGGTTGCTTCATGAGATCATGAGTCTTCCATCGTTGGAAGTGTTCAAGGACAAGCTGATCAAACATGTCTTGGTGACATTAACCAAGCACCAGATGGGTAGAAGGGATAGATTTCTACCAAGGCCCCTTCCCATTGTGAATTGCTGTGATTCTATAATATCAATAATACATCCAAAGGGAATTCAGGGAGTATTAAAAACATGTGGGTATAAAATAATTCTTGAGAACTGACCAAGAGAAAAGACAAGTGAATAAAGCGAAAAGAATAGCACTGATGTTTCTTTCGTGGCAATTTAAAACAGTAATTATATACCATTTACCATCTATTAATTTATCACAGATTAATAACAGATTATTCAGGGTAGGCAAGAATGTGAGGAAGCAGGCCCTCTCGTACACTGGGAGGAGAATGCAAGTCAGCATAATCTTTGGGGGGACGATTATTGAAGTTTAAAATACTCAATTCTTTTATCCAGTAATTTCACATCAGGAATCTATCCTTCAGAAATATTTACAGTACGATTTATGGACATATGTACGAAATGTTTATTTCTGGAAAAAAAGGAACAATTAAAAATTAGAGAATTGTTCATCGATAGAGAAAGGATTAAAAGAGTTATGGCGTATTTATATTGCAGGATATTTGGCACTTATTAAAAAGAATGAGATGTTTCTCCACGTTCTAAAAAGGAACAATTTCAAAGTTAACATTGTTCAGGGAAGAAACATATACATAATCTGATTCTATTTAACAACAGCACAGGTACCGTATGTGGTCGGATTAACAGCAAGAAAACTTCCTTAAGAGTGCGAGAGAGAACAGAAGATTAAGGACAAATTTTCACCGCCTACTGTGGATGCTTCAGAATTGTTTAAATTATTTGTAAGAAGCATTTACAACTTTTGTGACTTTTTTGGAAATCCATCACAATTTTAAAACCTTATAGTTTTGTAGCCAGCCCTTCCTGACTAATAATCCCCAAGGGTCCAGCAAATTGTCAGAATGAGGAACTTTATGCAGTCTTGAAAAAAACTGACTTTCCCCTGGGCCAGAAAGTGTTAGTGTGAAGATGAAAAAAACAGACCAAAAAAAAAAAAAAACTTATTACAAGAAGACACCTTAAATAGTATGATTCATTACCTTCTATTTCTTTCTTTGTATCTTTTCCGCATCATTGCTTTGTACTCAATAAAACGCACTCCCAAACATCAAAATGAAGAAACAGAGAAAAATGAGATTCAAGTCTAATCTTAATTAATAGTAATTTACGTGATCAACATTGTGTAAAGTGAGTCTTGCAAAGGAGACCCTGGAGAGAATCCTCCCAAGGTAGTAAACATTACTGTGGGGCCCCAGACACATTTTCATTACTTTCCCTGCCTCTTTTGTTATACTTCAAAAGCAATGAGGTCAATCATGGCAGCTTCCCTTGGTGACTCACAAGAGATTATATAAATTGTTGGTCATGCTGCAGAACTGTGTAAATGCCTGCTTAAAATAAAATGTATTTCAGGGAATAGGATTTTTTTTCCAACTTCTTCATAATTTGAATTCAGCATTAAAATATATCATGAAAGGAAAAGGAAGCCTTACATGATTTTATTAAAGATTTAATAGCAGATCAGACTTCCCTAATTCTCTGTAGTTACATCTTAAAACGTCAAGTATAATGTAGTTTAAGTGAGGTTTGTTCTCCACAACATTGCAATGATGTCAATTGACATTCAGTCTCTTATTGTTTTCTATTCTATCTGAAGGACTCTTTCACAATCAACATTCCCCTGCTAAACAATTTTTGGTCTAGTAGAACTATAGTAATTTCACATTACAAATGTCAACAATTCAAGCTTGAGATGAGTTGTGTTAGCTCAACAAGACAAATAAAATTAGATGCTTTCATTACCAAATCTCAGAAGAAGAAGGTTTTGCTGAATGATTAGAATATGGGTTATTTGAATTAATTATCTCTGACTCTGCTCCAGCTCTGGAATCTGACCATGCTTCCAGACCAGTTTTCTGCAGACTCTTTACACCCTTTCAACACAATATAGTTAGTAAAACCTCAACAGAAAAGCTCCTGACTCCAGGCCGTTTCCTTGTAATGAGACCTCTAACAGCGGGGCACGTGCAGACCAGAAGCTCCCCACAGGTTTTCAGTGGAGACAGTGGAGCCCTTTAGGTCTGTTCTGTTCTTGTACTACTGTGTGTTCTGACATTATTGTCTGAGGACATTGCCTTTTGAATCCTCCCTTTGGGGCCTACTCTGCCTTATTCTCAATTCCATTTCTGTGGCCCAATTTTTATCCATTTCTTTCCCGTGTACAAAAAAGCACCTCTTTTCCTAGACTCTTTGTGAGTTTCATTCATTTTTCTTTTCCCTCTTTCTTATTTGAGAATGTGATTAAATTGCTCAGTGCTTTGGCCTTATTTCCTGGGATGCATTGTTCAGACAATCTTTTCCACATTAAGGTAAGTTCTTAGCATGGATATTTTCCCCATGTCCACACTGTGGGACTCTGGACTGGTGAATTAATCTGCTTTGATGCACGTCAGTCTTGTCTTAAAACCAAAATTTCTCTTCCATTAATAACCACTTAACATAAATGAGGCCGATAGTGTTATTTCTCTTCATTGAAGCTTCTTATTGGAAGTTTATAAATACCATTTCACATTTAGTGGGTACCTACCAATGCCAGGTCCATTCACACAGGCAATCTCACTGAAGCCTCCTATGAACTCTCTAAGTTAATTACACTCTCTGAGCATCCAGATAGTGAAATCTGAACCCAGAGAGGTCACATAATTTAGCGAGTTAACACAGCTAGTGACTGACAGATCTGGTATGCAAGCTCAGACTTAAATCTAAGCCTATTACTCATGTTATTACCGTGCTGTTCATATTCTGTCGAACATAAAACATCAAAAGCAGAACAAGGATATAGAAGTTCAGTTCCTACCTGTCTATTCAAGCTTTGTGGTTTTATACTAACCTTAACTCCTCATGGCCCAGCTTTTCCATCCATAAAATTATCTGCCACTTAATGGAGATATTTTTTAAATTAATAAAATTATGTTTAGAGATTAGCATGGAAATAAACTGTGGAGCATGTGCCTTTGGTCCTAAAATAAGTGAGAATAAATCTAATGAGAATTAATCAATAAATCTTGGGGAGAATCTAATATATGACATTTTCCCCTGCCGGCCTGTGTGGAGTACTGAGAATGAATTTATAGCAGGCAGCAAATTATATACAGCCTCTAAAAAAGATAACGTGATTTGTAGATGTGAGTAGGTCTGGTTGATACGGATCCATTTGAAATATTTCAAAACAAATTGTATATTTATGATCTCATGACTGGTATAGGTATGTTGTCATTGGCAGAAGGAGATCTTTTTTTAGGAAGAAAAGCATCTCCTCATTTATATAAATCTTGATGACAACAGTGAGGAGAAGAGGAAATGCAAGTGGTAAAATCTTTGGTCAGAATGGAAAGAAATAATGTCACCATCTGCCTTACCTCTCTCATGGGGAGCCCTGACCAACTCTGAAAGGGATGTGTGGAAAAGAAGGAAACCACACAGGTAGTTGTCTTGGAAATAGACCAAAGTATATCTCTGGCATCTAGCCATGTGACATAGGTCAGCTGTGGTCATCTCAGTATGCTTTGATCAACATATCATTTCTGAATGGTCACAACTAGGTTCTTAGGTGCCTTAACCTGAGCTTGAGAGGTAGGCATGATCCTTTTAAAGGAGGATAGAAACATCTGGAGACCAGATGTGTTAACAAAATGGTTTACTTATCCAGGTGAATGGCACATTTACATACCTGGGAATTTTCTGGCATTTGCTCTAGAGGTATGTGTCAGGTTACCCCTGTGCTTTCTGGAATGCTGGATGACCCAGCATGTAACATTGATATACTGCAAAATTATTCAGCAGACTCTGTGAATAGACTAGATGAATAGCTTCTCTATCATCTCCTATGAAGTGTACCCTCTGCCTTTCCTCTAGTGCATTGAAATGGGAAAAAGAGTCGGAAAAGCAAGAGGAATAGGGCGGAAAGAATTTTAAATAATCATAATCTAAAAGATTTACCATCAACTTAATTGAAATGTGACTGTCAATCATATAATTGGATGCTTTGCTCACAAATTTTTAGATGAAGACTCAAAGTACTAAGTATATAATCATTGTATACATTAAATATATACATTGAATGCTAAAGCTATTTAAACAGTACAGATGGTAGCACTTGGACTTTTGAATCTGGTGTTGTAAGAAGTGAATCCATATCTTGGCTCTAAGATGTACTGATAGTTGGCTACAACTGAGTTATTTACATCTTCTCTTTATCCCTGAAACGGGATTAATTATTCGTACCTCACAGAGTTTTGGGTTTTGAGACCACTGCACCTTTTACTATATAAAGATCTATTAAATCTTAATTACTATTGTCATGAACAAAAAATAAAATAAGTAGATTTTCAAAACAATCAAATCAAGATTAGAAGGTAACATAATAATTATTAATGTGAAGAGTTTTATTATGAATTCTATAAAAATTTCCCATAATTTTCACACACTTCTGCATTATACTAGTTTATAAAGGCATGTCCTTCCTGGCCATGAAGACTGGTTAACATTAATTTATAGCTCATATCATACTTTAATCTCCCTGCTGTTATGTATTGTACTTATTACTTTATGTACTTTTTGTACCTAAAGTAAACATGTCAAACATTCAATAATCTTACCTTGCCTAGCATTGTTTTTTATAAAAATGTCTCCAGTAGATTTTAGCATATAGCTGTCATGTCTACGATAACAAATAGTATCTAAAAATGATCCTTTCATAGCCATGATTGTGCTTCACTGATTACAGCAACCCATTCTATTTTAGGAAAGGAAAATTCATGCCTCCAAGGAAAGGAACCAGGGCCAGACACAGGGACAGGGATGCAAAGTTAAAACTCCAAGGTCTGCTTTTTGCTCATCGCAAGGAATCTAGTTTACAGGGACTGTTTCCTCATGATTTTTCAGAGCGGCAGAGGAGGAACAAACTTGACAAAACTCGACAGGATAAAAAAGTCCTATTTAAGCTTTTTCCGTTGGGTTCCACAGGAGCTTTTCTCAAAATATGCTCTAATGCAAAATAGTTCCCAGAGCTCCTCATGGATGAGAAAAAATAGGAAGGGTTCTGTTTTCAAATAAAGATCCAACACTTTAATTCTTCTCAGAGATTAGCAACTATCGGCATTTTTAGCTCTGCAAAATCCCACAATAAAGAAAACCATTTAACTTTATTTGCCCAGCAGTTCCTATGTGCATTTGACCAGAGAATGGCTTTATTGCTTAATATTTACTATAAACACATTTTGGGAATCTCTATATTACTGAGAAGTCATACATGAAATATGAAAAAGAATGACCTCAGAAGTCATCATGCCCAGAAATGCGGTGTGCAGAATTTGATGGGCAGAGATGCAGGGATTTAGGACCAAGAAGACTCAGATTTAAGATGTTCCAATTTTCAGAGTTTTTCTAAACAAAATCTCCCTCTTCAGATATAAAAATTCCATCAAGGGAAACATATGCTCATGCACACGTGTACAGAAGCAGTCTAGACCAGAATCTCAGCCAAAATGACCTCTAATAACTGTATCCTCAGTTACTGGCAGAGAAGGTTATGCCAATTTTCTAATGCAGCCTTTTAAACAGATGACATGCTGGGTCCACTTCCTGTTCAATCATTTACTTATGTTTTGCTGACTTACGTAGCTGAGGTGCAGAATAGCAATATTTCTTTCAATCTTTTTGCCTCTTTCCAGCTCAACAAGTAATTGAAAATATACAGTGTCTGAAGTGTACTAGTGCGTGTTTGGCTACCTACCCAAATACTTTCCTCATTACTGAGACAGCCTGATCTTGTCTTATAACCCAAGTCTGTATTCCCCACCCAGAAGGGATTAAAGTAGATCCTTTGGAACACTCCAGGTACTCAGTAATAAGTAAGGTATGCTGGGGATTCTGCCCAGACAGGACTGATGTCCAGCTCTACCGGCTGGGATGGCATTTTATTCCTTAAAATATTGCAGTGAATCCCGCCTCAGGTCCCAGACCTTGTTACTGGATCTTTACTCTGTTCCTTGAGCCTGACTCTTATTCCTCTGAGCAGATAGATGCCAGTATCTCAAGAACTGCAGCATAAGTGGAGGCTTATTGACAGGGACTGAGTGAAGGCTTAGGTTCTAGAACTGGGAATAGTGTCAGAGCAGGCCTAGCTACGAGGCTGACTTGATTCTTCTCCACTGAAATACTGAACTAGAGTTTCTTAAATCACAACACGTAGAGAAATAATCTCAGAATCTTGTTGGGGGCTAAGCCCACAGAAGGGAACAATGGGGTGTCTGTGAAGACAGAGGGACAAAAGGCCGGGGCAGATAAATCTCTACCTTTCTACTTCTCCAGATGCTGCTCCCCTGAAAACTTTCACCCCTGCCTACAACTGTGAATCCAGGCCTCTAGCAGCAAAGTGGAGTGGAAAAAAAAAAGTAGGTGAATCACATCATTCAAGTCACTTAAACTGTCAGATAATAATGGCCAGACAGTCGGGGAACGAGGATGTTGGGATTTTGTCTTGAGTTACCTTGGATTTCTGTTACAGTTTTCTCCCTTTCCTTGGCATTTTATCAGATCAGTAATCCCCCCCAACCCCCCTACAGCCACCTACTTCATCAACAATCGCATTAATTAGTAAATTGCTGTATTAGTAGCTTGTTGTATTAGGTCCGCAGGAAGCCATTTCAAAGGTATAATCCACGTCCAAGAGAGTTACAGTAAGATCCCAAATTTCCAACAAAATGAAATGGGAAGTCTGTTTGGCTCTTTGATCTGCTGGCCTTCAATCGAGGCCTTGGTTTATGTGCCACAGTGTTTATCTGCTCCCTCTTACTGAATGTTGTGTTATCCTGAGGGGAACACCTCGGTGCCTTCCTGTGAACATGTTCTCTTGAAAGTGTTACCAAAAAAGGGTAGTGTTCCAACAGAGCCCAACCAGTTTATGTGAAAACTTCAACCTACTTCTAATTTTCATTGTTCACATTTAGTTTGTTCAGGAGCCATAACTTCATTATTTTTTCAGTGTTTCAGTCCCCATTTGGGTCATACAATGCTTAGCCCTGGTTTGGTAAACTAGAATTTCAACTTCCTTTCTTCTCTGATAATCACAGGGACTTCCGTTGTTCTTTAGGGATAGGAATCCTAAATTCATATCATTGTATCATATGAATGATACATTGTATCATATGAATCGTTTATATCATCATAGCACTCATTGTACGAGTGCTTTTTCATCCGTATGGATAGGACTGCACAACACTGGGCCTTCCAAAGGTACATTTTTATAAGCTATTTTCACAGAGACACTAAGTAGCTGTCCATACTGGATACATAATGGCTAAAGATTTCTTCTGTGATCTGGCCTACGAGAAGCTACTGCTAAATTTCCACTCAGTGTTAGAAATAGAAACTTCACAATCTGTAATTACTAACCCTATAGAAACAGATAAACTAGGGAATGTCTCTGGATGCTGGAAAGATAAATTGAGGATAACTGCAAATGGCAAAGTTTGGAGAGATTGAAGACAGGGGAGAAGATGATAAGTGCAAAAGGAGCCTTGAGGTGAATAATCCTCTGGAAAAACCACTCATGCTTTTTTTCCCAAAAAGCATAGATATCAGTGCTCTCCTAATCTGCACAAGGGCCTGGAAGATCAGTGAGGTTTATCTCAGAATGCAGAGAAGGAGACTGACAAGGAATGAGCTGGTTATAATGGGATCTGATTAGAGTCTAGGACACGCCATAGACTACAGTAGATACTCAAGGAATATTTGGTAAATATGGACATGAATCTCAGCTGCAAGTGTCATAGAGAAGTCAGCTATGCTTTTAAAATAGTGAGTTTGTGGTAGACAAGTGGAAAAGTGAAAGAGGCAGCTAGATTTATAGTAGAGTACAGGGGAGATCTGAGCTGGAGATAAATATTCAGAGCAATTAAAGACACTCCTAACATGTATCTCTTATTAGCTGCACTGAAAGCCTTGGGGTTCGACCATGAGATAGATGGATGATTAAGAAGAAGCAGACAGGACTTCCCTGGTGGCGCAGTGGTTGAGAGTCCGCCTGCCGATGCAGGGGACACGGGTTCGTGCCCCAGTCCAGGAGGGTCCCACATGCCGCGGAGCGGCTGGGCCCGTGAGCCATGGCCGCTGAGCCTGCGCGTCCGGAGCCTGTGCTCCGCAACGGGAGAGGCCACGACAGTGAGAGGTCGCGTACTGCAAAAAAAAAAAAAAAAAAAAAGGCAAAACGTTGGGCAGTAGATGTCTTTGTCCTCTTTGCATAAAAGGAGAGTTGTCCTAAAACAAATCTACACCAGTTTGTGAAGAACAAATTGTTTGACTTGATGGTCACAGACTTGGGGGTAAAAAAAAGAGGGATCAGTGACAAACAGGTTTGGGAAAAAGTTATGGATAGACCCAGTGTATGAAGATGAGTGTTTGTCATATGAATTCTTACCAAAGCCTCCCACTCTGGAAAAGGTATTTCATAATTAGGAAGAAAGATGATTCACCTTAGTGCTTGTTCAGTGGGCTCACGCACAGAGTGATCAGAAGTAGCTGTATCAGTTATCTATTGCTGTGTAACAAGCCACCCCCAAACTTAACAAGCCACCCCCAAACTTAACAGCTTAAAACAAGGGACTGGGGAAAACCTGGGAGAATCATAACATGGATACTTGCTGTGGTATTTCAGGGTCTTTCCTGCTGGCAATCAGGCCTCTCTTTCAGTAAGTAGTTTCGAGGTCCAACACTTGCCTCAGGTCTAGGCAAGGTATTGTAACTTTTTGGAGGGCAACTGTCCTCAGCTTCCCAATAATTCATTCTTAATGTCTTTTAAGTGCACACTTTGAGTACTGTTACTAGCTGCCCATTTATGTTGCACGCCTAGGGACACCATGTTATATTAACAACTTCTATAATTCTCTGAAAGTCCCACCCCATCTGGAAGGCCTTCCAAATTTGCCACTCATTAAAATGTGTCTACCTGACTGTCAACAGTTAAATGGTGCCACTGAACTCTGTCGTTTCAAGGATCTTTGCCTCCCCACTACAAACCTTGCTATTAACCCTAGCTTACAGGAGACGGCCACCTCTGACCTTTTAACTGATGCTGGTACCACTCTTACCAGGACATTCTGTATCGTTTTGGTGAACAGTATATCCTCTGGGCTCTTCTATGGAACATAGTCCCCTGTGAGAATTCTGGCCTTACATAACAAATTTATAGTGTATTCTCTCTGCCACACCCACATCGCTGAGCCTTTTAACCCCTTCTTACCCTATATGTCCTGGAAATTCTGGCATCCATACTTCATATGTGGTCCATGGCTAGTAATTTGTCCTCACTATTTTCCCAAGTCTTTACCAAGGTGTCCAGTTGTCTATCCCAGGACAGTGATCCCAGATAATTAAATAAACTCTCCCTTATCTAGCCCTTATGTTTTCCCAACCTGATCAAATGCTCCCAGAATCCAGGGTCCTATGTACTCCCCCAGTCCTTAGGGTACATGTTAGCAGGTCCTGTGGCAATTTGGAGCTGTAGTCCCTTCCTTCCTTAACAAGCTCAGCACATCCCTAGCTGCAGTTATGTTGTAACTCAATCTTAGTTATTGCCTAGTAGACAGAAGGGAGTTGAGGGCAGATCTTAGGAGACTGGAGAGACACACGTTGTCTTTGAGGGGAGAGGCTTCTGCATTATTTCCAATTGGAGGAACGTTCCTAGTCTTTAACAGGGAGATATAAGCCTTTTTTGTAGGTCCAAAGGACTCAATGAGATCTGGGAATTCAAGATTTTTAGCACATCAATTCCATACCAAGTTTCATGGTTTCTTTTTTTTTTTTTTTCCTTCAACCACGGTCCTGATCTTGGTGCAGTAGACCTGCCCTTAAAGGATTTGAACGTTTTTAAAGCCCAGCTCCTCTTTAGTCCTCAATTTCTCTGTTCTTCTTCTGCTTTGATGCTCTCTGGCTTTCAAACTCAGCTTTTAAGTGAATATTAATTATTCTCAGCTTTTTGCTGCATTTTCCCAAAGCATCAGTCAAGCTTAGCCAAACCCAGTCCCATCTTCCTGGCACTTCCTGTGTTCCTCTTATGCCTCAGACACTTCACACATCACACCCGTCAGCGCATTCCCTTCTGCCGGTCTGTCATCCCTGTTTTCCACCACAGTCACACCCTCTTGTGCCAGAGGCTCTCTGTGCTCTGCCTACCGCCACTAATGGGGTCCTCATTGGCTGCTGGGCAGCCGTGTGATCCTGCCACAAATTCTATCCCTGTGTGGGCTCTCTTGGGTCCCTCCTACCACCAGCTCTTACAGATTGAGTTCCCTGACGCTGAGACAGAGATTTGCATCCAGGAGCTCTATTAGGAAGACCTCGTTGGCTCCATAGCTGTGTAAGGGAAGGGGAGGGAAGCCAGCAGAGCGAGAGTAAAAGAGGAACACAGCCCCAGCCAAAGCCTCAATCAACCCGCCGGGGAGTCCTGAAGGTGCAACAGACCCTTCAGAGCTGTCCCAAGTTAGAGAGAGGAGGCTGGGTCACCACAGAAGGCCAGCGTCGTCAGGTGGCGCTCTTCAGCTGAGGCCATCTCCAAAGAAGAGGGTAGACAGGTGTGGGCTGCCCCCCCAGCAGTGCTACCAGAAGCTGAGTGAATAAGGCCTATAGTTTATGTCCTGTAAACGACATCGAAGCATCCAAAAGGGGATATCTGCTTCATAGTGGGAACGGGGAAGAATATAAACGGAGGCAGATATTCTCGACGGTACCTCTAGCACTACCGTGACTACTGGGAAAAAAATAACGGAAGACGAGAGGAACCCTATGTGACTGGACTATTTCAAAATAATATGTGACTTTGCCTGATGATACTCTTTATTGCCAAAATCTACCGTGCAAAAGTATTTTCATAGTGGAAGCACATAGGAGGGTAATTACCCTGGCCTTAGTGTAACCATGGAAGGCTTCACATTCAGGATTTAGATAGATAAAAAGGAGAGGAGAGCATCTTAGGCAGGGGTACAGCCATGGCAGAAGCCTGACGTAATGAAGTATGCCACGTTCAGTGCACTGCAAGGCATTTGATACTAGAGATTTTTTGATATCAGAGATAAGGCTTGGAGCGTAGACTATTCCCTTTGCACTGTGATCAGTCAGTCAGGAAATATTAAGCTCCTATACTGTTTAAATCACTGTGTATCTTTTTAATGACAGCAGTCACTATAAAAGAATGTGATCTCAGTGAAGGAATTCTCAGTAGACCTTGAATTTGTTTGCTGATATGTTTTCAACCATGACTTCTAATTGTTCAGAATCACCTTTTTTTTTTTTTGCTTCATTCGTTATTTTGGCATGTTTCACTGGAAAAGATCTCAGGAAGAAAACACTCCTACATCATTTTTTTGTGCACTTGACCCTGATCGTGGTTCAACTTGAGATGTGGCTCTCATTGACCTATGCTGGCGTCCTCAGGCCATTATTTCTTTTACTTCTCTCTACTGTCCTTTTGAAATGAGCAGGACGTTGAACTTTTCCCCACTAATCATCCCACTGCTGGCTAATGTGTCTGCTCAGATTCACAGGAGTGCTCAAGCTGGTCACAGCGGTGACGCAATGGCGTTCTGTGAATAACTTCAGGCTTCCTGGGAAGGCATCACATGACCTTACATACCATCTGCCAAGCCATCTGTGTCTTACTCAGGAACCTAAATAAAAGCAATAGTCCCTGCTAACTCATAGGCACCATTCACTCAACAAACATTTATTGAGCGCCTACTATGTTAAGGGTAACTCTGCTGTGGGTAAAAATGTCTGTGGGTAAAAATGTCTCACAGAGACAAGCAACTAACTACAAAACAGTTTCATAAGTGATACATAGAAGTCTGTGCAAATTCTAGGGAAGAATGTGCACCTTGGAAAGAAGGTACGTAAAGATTTTCTTTCTGTTAAGGTGTGTACATGCTAATAAGCATTTAATTTGGCCCTGTATAGAAACAGAATCAATGGTGGTGATGCAGTGTTTTAAATAGGTTTCAGTCAGGTAATTAGACTGGTCATAAAATGAATGAAGGTGCTCTGCTTTCAGCTTGTGAAGTGTTACCTATTACTCATCCTTGAATGAACAGGCCCTCAGGGAGAGAAAGATCAATGGGCTTGGTAGTGGAGAGTGAGGGTCTTAAGAGAAACGTTGCTCCTTGTGACATTCACATACTACAGTTTGACAGTGTCCTTCTTAAATTAATAAAACTAAAAAGTCCTGACCCCAGGGAGAAGAGCACACTATAGATGTGATAAGAATAAAAACGGATTCATTTTCTTTTTATACTATTTTTGTAGCCAAGATTACATCAGTTCTTCATGTGAACTATTGTTCAGCCGGCATAAGGTCAATTGCAGAGCCCTGTGGCCTGACTCCAGACACCTTCCTTAAGGGTTACTCAATCCCTTAATTATTTCATGCCTGTTACGTTCAAAGGCACTTAAGGACATTTTTTCCCATCCTCAGACTCTTCAACTTATAAGATTTATATAATCATCAATCCCAGTATTTGCCCGTATTTATTCCATCAAACATTTTGTCATATGTCTTGTTGAAATTCATTACACTTTAATATACACATTTCCCCTATAAATAGGTATTTTTGATAAATGAGGGAACAAATATAGAAAATTTCAATGAAACAACATAAAAATCCATTAATCTGTAAGAATTCTAGAAGTTCTTCAAGACTGCTGATTAAAAGCTTGAGATTAAATATGCTATCAAAATGACTATATACTTAAAAACACACACAAAAACCCTTGCCATCCTTAGCTGGAATTTTTGAAGGAATTATCCTAGGAATATTCCCTTTAAAAAATAAATCTAGACAAAGTAAAAAGAACTTTAGCATATTACAATGTACCAGGTGTGGTATTAATGAGAAATGAAGATTTAAAAGGACTGTTTAGGGGCTCTAATGTGAAAGCTATGTCTTTAGAAACAGAAGATAATCACAGCATGCAGGGCATATTAAAGGAAAAGAACAGATAGCAGGCGGTTAAACAAATTATTGGTCAATATTTTTAGAGAAGAAGTTAAGAGTTTTCTCACTCCCAAATTGCTTTTTGAAGTGTACAGGTAAGAGGTGCTTAATCCAACACTGGCAAATGCCCAGGCAATTCTGGTAATTACGAACAAACCAAATGTTAAATCCATGAGATCAGATGGTAGCTACGTGAAATTTTTTAATTAACCCAAGGAGGAAATTGTTGAATTGTTAGCCAAAATGCAAAACAAAAACAAAACCACACAAAAAACCCAAACCAAAACAATACAAACAAACCAAAAGAAAACCTGTCTTTATAAATACAATGATGCTAGAGGAGGAGAGTTTGCCATGAGACCTTCAACATGAGAAGAACCCCTTCAGGAGACTGTGGAAACTATAGTTAGGGAACCATTGCCAAAAGCTGGGCCCCTGCACACGTTAAACGTTCTTACCTAAGACAACCCAGTTTCTGAAGAGGAAGTCATGCTGATGCAATGACTACATGGGGAGAGAATGGAAACAAATTCATTCATTCAGCAAATATTTACTGAGCCCCTGCTAGGTACCAGGCTCTCAGGGATCTAATATCTGGGGGGAAAATAATATCTGGGGGGGAAAAAAGCAAACTGACATAATCATACTTAAATGTTCATGAGTTTCAGGAGTCATGTTTGTATTTGGGGAGGCATCTCTCTGTGTAACTGTCTTTCACTTAATTGTGGCCAAGTTCAGGCCTACTGAAATTGAACAGGAAGGCAAGCATATTCAAGGACTAAAAATATAAACATTAAGAAAAGTTGTAAGCAGAAGACTTAGTGGGGAGAAAAGACTCATGGGCGAGTAGAAGGTTATCACAAAATGGTAGCAATTAGCTTCAAGGTGTTATGTGATAGGGTGGGCAAGAGAATGAGTTGCCATGATGCAGGAGAGGGGCAGCCTCTACGTTTCTATTCTCTCTGTCCACAAAGGCTAGAGATGTTTCTGAGGCAGTAAGATTATTTAGTTCCACACAGTGCTAGCCAGAAAGTCACAGGGCATATTTCTAAAGAGAACACTGATGTTAGTAAACAAGCCAAGAATGTGATAAACTATAACTCCATTAGCTGGGTATAAGGAGAAAGAAATATATGGGAAAATCTGAAAATGCATTTGTCTCTGAGGACAAAGGGCTCACTGCATGCATGAAGAGGAGTGCTATTCAAGCTGGCCTGCCTTACCTGGGCACGGAGAGCTGATAGGCAAGCAGAGCTTAGACATGGAGCAACCCATGAAATGCACATGTGGTTTCATGCATTATCTCCCCTTAGAGGTTTACAAAAAAATGTTGGCTGAGGGGATCAATCAGGCAGTGATATAACTGCCTCCTTCTGATTTCATTTGGTATAAATCTATGAGGATTTTTAAGTGGCCAGATGTTTTAATCTTGCGTCTTTCTTGAAATAAAGAGAAAAAATTGTGGAGATCTGAGAGTTGCTTAAAATTGTGATTTGGGGATCTGCTGTGGGATGTGTTTGTTTGTGTGTGTGAGAGAGAGACAGACAGACAGAGAGACAGAAGGGGGGCGGGAGAGAGAGGGAGAGAGAGAGGGAGAAGATACAGAAGGGCATTTGACACAGTGATCTGGATAGCATGGAAATTAAGATGCTGTTGTTTTGATGCTGCAATTCTGAAAGATAAAAATCCAAACATTTTAACACCCTCAGTAAAAATAGTATAAGGGTTTAGAACAATATCATTCATTGTATAACATGAAACTGTTTGTACTTCTTGTACAAACTCTCATACTCATCCTAGCTGTCACTGGTCATTAGTATGACCATGACCATCTTTAGTTTAATAAAAAGGGAAAGAATGAGTAAACTACCACCAGAATTAGATTAGGTCTCCGTATTATTCACTCTTATGGCATGCTGTACTTTTTCCCTTTTAGTATTTAGTATAATTGAATGTAATAGTTATTCATGAAATGTCTCTGTCTCTTGTATTAACCTTGAAGGTTCAGGATGGTCTAGACTGGTTCACTGCTGTATCCTAGCACCTAGGACAGTGTCTGGCACATTATGGGTCCTCAAATATTTGTGAATGAATGAAAGACAGGGTAATGCCTGGAGTGGACATGTCAGTGACAAAGTGAGGGGAGGTCAGGAGTAATATGCAGCTCAGGAATGAGTTGAGAATGAAGGATCAAGAGTAGAATTCAGGGATAGGATGAGGGGTAGCTGTTATAACCATGACTTGATAACAAAATGAAACTGAACACTTAACACAAATGTGTAAGTCATTTTAGAGTCATTTATTCTTAGAATCAAAGTAAATATTAAACCATGTTTCTTTTAATATTTTCAGCCCCAAATTCTGAAGTGCCTCTTGCATAGTCTTCGTGTTGAAATGTTGATAGCATTTTCCGGTTGCGATTACTTGCGGATGTTCTCTTTGTGATAATTCACTGAGCTGTTCACTTTTGATATGTGCCCTTTGCCACATGTGTGTTATACTTTAATACAAAGGCTACTTTAAAAGATGCTGATATTTAATTAGCGTGTACCCATTCACAGCTGGGCCTTTGCAAAGCTCTGACGTTTCATTCAAATGTAAGATCTCTAAAGAAAGACCATCCGTCCTTGAACTGCACAAATTAGAAATGTTCCAATAGTTTACTTTTCATTTCAATGTAATGTTGTTTGGCCCAGTACAAGAAAACATTGAACTTCCATTTTAAAGATCCTTCCAGCTCCAGCACTGAGTCATTTCGTGCCAACCATCCATAGGGCGAGGAAAGCATTGTGCCTAGGGCCACAATGCCTTTAGGGGCTCACAAATCAAAATGTTTGATCTTTTCTTTAATCAGAAGAAAAAAATATATAGGTTAGAGAAAACTCTTTAATAATATTAACATATTTGTCATTATATCAATTGAAAATATAATTGTTAGTATTTTTATAGAGAAAGGGACACACAAAGGCAAAAATGCCTAGCACCTACAAAAGTCATAATGCTGGCCCTGGGGAGGAAACAGAGTGGATAGACAAAGCCTATTATCTTCAAGCAAGTTATGGTCTTGGAGAGATGAAATCCACTGGGTCTTCTCCAGATTAGGTCACACACCAACTTAGCCTGTACTAGCTATTTTTTCTTTTATATAACTGTACATCAGGCTGTTTTTTTAAATGAAAAATTTCAGTAAAGGCCATCACTTCTACTTTGTTCAAATCTCTAAAGGCTTTTCAGAGCCAACGGCAGAACTTGCCGTGATGCTGCAAGAGTGAAGAATACTTAGAAAACACATTAACCATAATTCTCTTTTTGATTTATTTCTTCTATATTCTATTATTTTTCCTTTTTCTCTATGTCTCAACTACATTTTTCCCTATTAGTAAAATATAGTACATTTGAGTTTATACAAATGTGAGCTTCACATACGTGGCAATTTTGTAAATCCATTTTAAGTTGTGGCTGTAATGACTGCCTCTCTCTCTTCGTATCTCCACTGGATGAAAGGTACGGTAACTATGTTGTATGGCCTACAGAAGAGAAGCAAATAAAAACAAAGGCTAGGTACAAGGTCCAGCAGGATGTCAAATGGAAGCCATAAATCACAAGCATAATTGAAAGATATTTCTGATCAGATATTCACTCAACCTTCATTCAAAATATATGAATATTTTAATGCTTTCTGTATGCCAGGAGTAGCAGTTAAGTCCGCAGGAATGGGAAGTTTTCAACATCTGGTTCATTTCCTTTCCTAGTAACCAGCTAAAAGTAAGGCCCAATCAAAAGTCCTAGGAGACTCCACTCAATTGGAGGTAGAACCAGCTATTTTGAGAAGATGCAGTGTTAGTCAGCAACTTGCAGTTAACAAGGCATACCATTAGCTGAGAAAGATTTACTCACTGTGGACAATTTTGAATAACCTAAAATAATCATAAACTGCTTTAAGCTAGTACACAGTGTCTGAGAGCATTAGAGAATTGGGTGTCTGACTGGTTAACATTGCCATGAGGATTTGGAATGAAATAGATGGAAAATCTAGGACATGATCCTATTGTGAAAGGGACTCCAATAACAGACTGATGCTATTTAATATACAATTACTACAGAGATGGTTTTTTAAAATTAAATTATAATTATAGAATACGGGATTCCTTCTCCATGTAATGCAGGCATTCCATTCCTGCTCTTGAATGCAGGATACCCATTTTTACCTTAACGTTAATCTGGACCCCCAAATTTACAATTGTGCACATGCATTTAAAATATTTACACATAGATGATTTTTCCAGACTTGTTCAACTTAGAAGCCCAGAGGAGTCTACAGTCCCACTGGACCAAACATTGAAATATACATCAATATCTATATCTATTTCATAATTGCTCTTTGCTTTCCCTAAGGTCATTTTAATGATCTTAAATTGGTATTAATCCTTGGAAATGCTGACTGACCTTCTCCAGGCTCCCAAAGCATCGTCTGCATTTCACTGGATATTTTTGTCTAGTGGGACCAGTTTGAACTCTGTGAATCAAATTTGCATTAAAATAAATTAGCTTGACTGTAGGCTTTCTGGTGTTCTTAGTTGCATGGTTTTAATCATTCATGTTAAGTAAAGAGCTGAGTCAGAGGACAAGCTGGTAAAGAAGGTAGATACTTCTCCTGAACGAAGGAGAAACATAAGGAGCGGGGAGAATTCAGAGGCAGCCAAAGCTAAGGCTGTCTAGTTAAGTTGACTCTGGATTCAACAGGCATCATGCTTTCAGGCTAGGGCTAAATGTGGGATGCCTCTTTCTCCTAAAAACAGTGTAGAGCAGCATGAAGCTTTTCCCCTTCCTCCAGCCCTAGCACCTACCGAAAACAGAGGAAGAAAGTAGCGCTTAGGAACGGAATCCAAGGCAGAGGAAGAAAAAGTCTGTTTCAGCGTCATAGGAGATAATCTTGGGGCCCACTGTTGAAGGTTTGACTATTTCTAGAGTCCATTGGCAGGATTCCAGGATCCCTGCCCCCATCCTACCTTTTTCACCCAGAGTGGAACTGAATGGAATGAAATGACGGAAACCGTTCCAGAGGCTGAGGAGAAAATCAGGGGAAGTGAAACAAAGCATTCATGGAAGAAAGAGGGAAGGGGATAAAGCGTCCAAGGAGGTGGATTTGCTCCCTAGGAATCGTGAGAGACACGGCCTTGTCTAGTGTCTCTTCCAAAAGACCCTGGTCTTCTGGTGAACTGGGAATAATTTGAAAAGAACAAAGGAGCCACTTCCAGACTCCACCT
The DNA here is from genome assembly GCF_011762595.2 of Tursiops truncatus. Taxonomy (NCBI): domain Eukaryota; kingdom Metazoa; phylum Chordata; class Mammalia; order Artiodactyla; family Delphinidae; genus Tursiops; species Tursiops truncatus. Next base: position 48,389,500 of record NC_047050.1, read on the forward strand.
CGTCAATACCCCACAACTCTTGCGTATGCAATATGGGTTAGAAGTGGGATTTTTGAGTCTGAATTAAAGGTTTGCACACTCTTCTAGACTTTATGTGTGTCCATAACCAGCAAACAGGAAAAGTGGTTTAATAATCGACCCTACCAGCACTTCCTTCCGATTTTAAGGGGTAATGCTAAGTAAGGGAAACTAATTTCAATTTATCTTGTTTAGCCTAATCAGTCTAAGGGGAAACATGAACAGCCTGATTTTCTTCTCTCCATATGGAATATCGAGTCTTCCCAGAAAGATGTTAATCCTCTGCCAGAGTCCAGCTATTTCAGAGAAAATATATCAATATAATCATTTCAGGGGTTTTAAGATACAGGTTCAGAGGAAGCACTAATTCCAGAATAATGAGAGGCAGCCCTTGGAACAACGAAGGATTTGGAGAAGCAAGGATTCAGAGTTTATGAGTTGTGATACATTTTTTGTTGGCTACAGAGAATTAAAGATATTCCCTGGGGTAAATTTCCCTCTCCCTGAGTGTGTGCTGATAGTAACACTGCAGGAAGGAGGAATTTTGGCTGGGATGTGTCACACAGATAATGTGCAGGATTATAACAGGATAGAAACAGAAACCTCTGGAGCTCCTCCATGAACCACAATTATAAATAAGAAACTGTACTGGGACCCAAAAGGAACGATTGCAATCGCAGCTGAGACTTGAGAGTGAGACAAACTGGGTAATCCATTCAACTGATTCTCCCTTTAAATAGGCAATTTGGTCTAATATGAAGACTGACAGGTCCTGCAGATTAATTGTAGACGTGGGAAGCTAAATGAGCTTGTGCCAACTGCAGGTGTCCTGGGCCTGGTATTACTTCTAATATTAGGATGGTATTTTAAATCTTGATTGGATGAGATTGCTGATCAGGAAAATGCATGCTTTTACTTTTTTCTAACTGCATTTATTTTTTGAGTAGATAATTTAGTCACAAATTTCAAAATTCAAAACACACACAAGGACATAGAATGAAAACTGTCCCTCGGACCCCCGTCCCCCAGCCACCCTTTTTCTATGACCACTCATGTTATCAGTTTCTCACATATCTCATCACAGATGTTTTTTCCTCATATGAACAAATATTTGTTAGTTTCAGCCCTTTTTTGCATAAATGGTCGTATACTACACACACTGCTTGGCATCTTGCTTTAATAATATATGTATCCTAAAAATCATTTCATTTCACCACATAAAAAAGTTCTCCATGAATGTACCATTCTATAGTTCATTGCTTTCAGACTGACTGATGTTTAAGTTGCTTCCAGTCTTTTGCCTTTACAGTTATCATGCTTTAATGCATATTCTTCTATACATGTCATTTTGCACAGTGCAAGTACATCTGTAAAATAAATTCCTAGAAAGGGAAATGCTAGGTCATAGCATAAGTGCATTTGTAATTTTGATAGCTACTGTCAAATAACATTTCATAGAAGTTGTGACAATTTATAGTCCCTCCCTCATTAACATAATGTTATTAAATGTTTTGATATTGCTGGTCTTGTATATGAAAAACAGCATCTCAGTTTGGTTGTAATTTGCATTTCTCTTATTATAAATGAGGTTTGTATCTTTTCATATGTATACTAATACCTGTATGTCTATTGCTGGGACATATTATGCCACCCAGATAAAAAATAAATTTGTATATTATTCTCATTCAGGTTACAGGATCACTTTTCTGGTTATGCAGCCACCATTAGTAGTTTTATGCAGAATGTTGTTCAAATATACAGGATCCCTGGTCCCAAAATATCTGCTTCGGGAGCAAATTTTACAACAAAAATTGTCTATAAGTGGGTGTATTATAAGAATATAAAATTCAACTTTTACCTTGTTTTCACCTTCAAGCAATGGATAGAATGGAACTATGGAAGAGATTACAAAAATTCCACATCAAAATCCCCACCACTCTGAAATGTTAGTAGGTTTGGGTCTATTATTGGAAAATTCCCTCTTGGGACTGGTCTTAATGGACTAGCCATTATGGTGCTATCTCCCGGGTTATCTGCGTCCTAGCAGATAAGACCAAGGGACAGGGAAAAATAAAGTGAAGGAAATAAATTTGATTAATAAATCATACCACTGTCCCATTCCAGCTATGTTTTGTCATAATCACCATGAAGGTCCTACAAATAAAAGACTTGAACATTTCTTTGTTGAAGCCAAGTGAAGAAAAAAAGTAAATCTTGCTTGTTAACTGAATTTTTACAAAAAAAAATATATGATTCATGAAAATAGAAGCTAAAAATCAATGTAATAATATAAATATATAAAAAATAATATAAAATAATGAGATTTCCCACTTATTAAACCAGATCAAGGACTTATGACTTTATGATCCACCAAAAATATTATGTAAAAATGACAATTTCCTTTGACCAAATAGGAGGCAAGTTATGGGTTAATTATGAAAGAATTAATGCTTGAGAACCCAAGAAAAGCTTATGTGGAACTGAACAAGTATAAGAAAAATATAATTTTAACACCCCCAATTTATTTAATATTAAGAAGTTTTATGTGATAAAAGTTTTACCTCTCCAGTCTGGGTCCCCAGTCCTATTCATTCTGATGATAAGCTACTCTTGATCATGGCTGTCATTTTGATTTAATTTACCCAAATTTCTCTGATCACAAGTATACATGGGGTCTGGAAAGCAGCCATCTTTATTTAGAGCTTATCTGGAAAGCACTCATGAGGCTCTCTAAAAAAAAAACAACCCTCAGTTTCCACACCAGAGACCAGCTACAGACACCCTTAAATATTAATTACATCTAATCACACATCTGGATGGCATCTGTAGGTGGAGACAGCTTTGCGGGAGGGGAAAGACTGTTCCACCATGGTTACTGGGAAATCGAATCTATGAAGAAAAACAAATGTTAATGATAATTGACATGCATAAAGCTTAAGTCGGTCTCGAGGTGCCTGGTATCAGGACTGAGTTTTAAAGTACACTGATTTTATCTAACAAAGCCTAACGATAAATGTTTCTATTAACGCGCAAAATATTCAGTAAGCATTTGCTGGTACTATGAGTGGTGGAGATCTCAAAATAAATTTCATTTTTAAAAACCTCAAGTGAAATAAAGAATCAGTCTAATATAATTAAAATAACAAATGGAGAAGTACATAGAAATATTAAGAATCAAACCCTGCTGGGTATGCACAGGAGATTAGGCTGTTTTAAGACTTTACATGGAACGGAATCATATTTGAATATAAAATTTGCCTGGATTTCACTGGGGTCATCCAAACTTTAAAAATTCCATGGAATAAAGAACTAGGTCAAATTGAATAAGAATCAGCTTGGCTTCAGGGGCAGGGAGACTACGTAAATGAACGAGCAATGCTATAATGTGGTTTGAAACGGGTAAGTCTGTCAACATTTCATCGTGGGTCAGACTTGGCCCACATTCAAAAGGCTGAGGTTGTTGATTGGTTAGAATAGCAAAGGAGTGAAACTTGATTTAATGGACAAACGGAAGTAGGAAATTTCTCAAAATAAATTATTAAGACCCCACCACCTAAAAAAAAAAAAAAGAGACCCCACCACCCAAGACTGTGTGTTTAGTTCTGGAGTATGATTTTTTTCCTTTTTTATTAAAGTATAGCTTATTTACAGAAAAGTGCACAAATTAGAAATATACACTTAGATGAGTTATCATGAAAGGAACATATCTATGTAACTACCACTTAGGTCAAGGAATAAAATATGACTACCATCCCTGGAGGCCACCTCATGATCTTTCCAATTTTAGCCTTTGCCTCCTGTGGAAAGACAAACTTCTAACACTGTAGATTAATGTCACCTGGCTTTGTACTTTATAAATGAAATTATACGCATGTATTCTTTTGTATCTGGCTTCGTTTGTTCAATATTATGTTTGTTGAGTTTCCTCCATCTTTCCTCCATGAAACTACAAGAGTTTCATGTTCTTGTAGTTTGTTGATTTCATTTTAGGGTGTAATCTTATCGATAGCACCTCAAATGTGTATAAAGTGAGATTTGCTGAGAATGGTACAATAGCCACTTGTGAGCCTCAGGAGTGCCAGTTCATTTTTGATCTTCCAATCAATAAACTGTCCCACCTGCCGGCACTATGCTTATATATCCACTAGTGCTCAGTGGGTTGTTTTACTCCTCTGGGTCGGGAGTCTAAAATCATAGTCACTGCAGCAGAAATAGGAAAATCTGGCTCTGTTCTAAGAGGCTGTTATTACATATTCAACTATTCCTCTATCTACGGGAAAAGACTTAGCAATTCTAACAATTGCTCAAGAAATCACTGGCAACTTAATTAGAGCATCCAATGTTTATATCAGTAACCCTCACAGGACCCTAATTAATAGTGTAACTTTTATAACTACAGGAAATGTTAATTTTCAGAATAAAGTTAGAGCGTTTGGATAGAAACCACTGAGTGCCAGTAGTGTCATTCTTGAACTCAATGGACTGAGCAAAAAGGGCCTGTTTCAGTGCGTAAATCATCTTAATCTGTATCTTAGGTTAATATAAAATAAAGAGGTTTTGATTTGCATTTCTCTGATAATTAGCAATGTTGAACATCAATGAGATTATCACCTCACACCAGTCAGAATGGCTACCATCAAAAAATCCACAAACAATAAATGCTGGAGAGGGTGTGGAGAGAAGGGAACCCTCCTACACTGTTGGTGGGAATGTAAATTGGTGCAGCCACTATGGAGAACAGTATGGAGGTTCCTTAAGAAACTAAAAATAGATACCATATGATCCTGCAATCCCCCTCCTGGGCATATACCCAGAGAAAAATATGTTCCAAAAGGATACATGCACCCCAATGTTCACTGCAGCATTATTTTTCAATAGCCAGGACATGGAAGCAACCTAAATGTCCATTAACAGAGGAGTAGATAGAGAAGATGTGGTATATATATATATACAATGGAATATTACTCAGCCATTAAAAAGAATGAAATAATGCCATTTGCAGCAACATGGATGGACCTAGAGATTGTCATACTGAGTGAAGTTAGACAGAGAAAGGCAAATATCGTATGACATTGCTTATATGCGGAATCTAAAAAAAAGATAAAAATGAACTTATTTACAAAACAGAAACAGGCTCACAGATTTAGAGAACAAATTTATGGTTACCGGGGGAAGGGTGGGGGAAGGATAGTGAGGGAGTTTGGGATTGACATGTACACACTGCTATATTTGAAATGGATAACCAACAAAGACCTGCTGTATATCACAGGGAACTCTGCTCAATATTATGTAACAAACTAAATGGGAAAAGAATTTGAAAAAGAATAGATACACGTATATGTAAATATATATATATATATATATATATATATGAGGCCATAGAGGTGGATGTTAAATGAGCGCAATGATGAAACAAATAAATCTGACAAATTAGTAGGCAATTTAAAACTTGTGAATGGAGGACCCTAAGCTGCTGAGGAAAATGCCTTCTTGCCTAGCAACTCGCAGCCTTGCTATGTTTGGGCTGGGTACCTATTTTTAGTTGTCTTCTGTTACTGAGCCATGTGAATGCCGCCCCCTTCTTTCATTTAGCTTTGGATAATGGCCAAACACCAGGATTTACTATGCCTTAAATAGTATAGCTCCCATCTGTTCACAATCAATAGGAAAAAAAATGCGATGTGGAATACGCCATCGCCTCTTGGCCATTCTTGCCACATCAGACTGACAGAGGTTTAAGCTATTGGTCATGTGACTTTGCTTTCTTCTTTTTTGAACTTATGGCATTGGTAAACCACCATGAAGGGGGTATGGTATGGCAGTGCTTAATCCAGGTTTTCTCCAGGAACTAAGTTATCTAAGTCATAACAAGGGAAATAAAATAAAAGCATCGGATATTTTTAAGTATTTGTCTTGCACAATATCCTGAGAATGTTTGCATGTAGCTCTTTCGGGCTCTCTCTATTAGAGAATAGAAGAAGACTGCCTCTGTGCCCCAAGTGAGAGAGGAAAAATAGTCATTGGCTATAGTGTAGTCAGCTTCCACTGTATTATGCTAGGGCAAACAATCCAAAAATATATGTGGCTCACGATAACAAAGTCTATTTCTTGTCCATATTGCATGTTGCCTGGAGGTCAGCTGTGGCTCTGCTCTATGTGTCTTCCCTGTTCGAAGTTCTAGAATAAAGGAGCAGCCCCTACCTGGAATATGCCATTATCATGGCAGAGGGAAATGAACAATGACAGAACCTTGAAATGGTTCTTAAATTTTCTGCTCACGCTGGCTTATATCCCCTGGGCTCACATTCTCTTGGCTAAAGGAAGGAATGGCAAGTTGGACAGCCACTGGGCAGGAAGGCTACTGCTCTTCCAAGGAGGAATATCAGGGAGAAGCCTGGTGAACAAGGGTCTGATAGAAAGAGTCACCAATATTTTGGAAAAAAATAATACAATTCACTAGAGCCAACATCACTGTCAGTTAATCATCTTGGGTATAAAAGAAAAAGACTTTATCTCAAGAGGGAGATGCCATGGTGGGAACTATTTGTGGAATTTAACTGGAAAAGATCCTTTCTGATCTAACCTCTCCTTCTGAAACAGGTGATTGACGAGACAGTGAGGATATTTTAACTGATTGAATCTTTAAAACAAGGAGAATGAGCTCACAAGTAGAATCCTGAGAAGCCAGTGAAAGAACAATCAAATTATTAACGTATTTTTACTTGAGAAGAAAATAAAGGAGCTTGGCTGGAAAACGCTTCAGACTGATAACTATCTTTTAGTATGCTCAACCTTTCACTCGTTTCCTTGTTGGAATAACTTTGAAATTAATTTGGACTCTCATAAGAAACAAACACCTGCTCCTCCATTTTTAACAATCCCTTTATATAATACTCCCGTTGACAGAATATTTGCACAACCACAACTTCCGGACTTTACTCTTAGAACTACAAATTCCAGGGAAGAAATTGATCTTATGCTCTCTTTAATCCCAAGTCCCTTGGAAAGGATTCATTCATCCAACCTGATGCCTATGTCTGCTCATAAACCAATCACCAATGCCTAGGGATGGGGAAGGGGTCAGAGTAGTGATAGATAGATAGATAGATAGACAGACAGACAGACAGACAGACAGACAGACAGATAGATAATTTCCATGGACTTATGTGAGTAGCTAGGGAGTGGTAACCCCAAATAAAGCTGAGAAGATAATCCCACAGATGATGAACACAACCACTCCTGCCTGTGGACTCGTGCTTGCCCCTGGCCTTCCAGCTTCCCTCTTGGCTCTTTTTAAAGAACTTTATAAAAATAAGTAAAATATAAAAATGAGGGAACGGTTAAGAAAATAGTGATATATTAATTAGATGGAATATTATGTACTTGTTAAAATGATATACATGAATATGGGTAACATTTCTGTTAAGTGGAAAAACCAGTATACAAAATGATCAAATCACTGTGATGAATATTATTTAAAATTTGATATATAACCCAAATTGAAAGGCAAAAAATCACAAAAAGGGTTATCATTAATATGTTCAATCATAATATATTTAATTATATTGTCCCCTTAAGTGACATTTTGTGAAACATCAAGTCATTAATATGTAGGTTTCAGGTATATTTATATTTGTATATAAAATTTATGTCCACACAAAAACCTGGACACACACGTTTATAGCAGCTTTATTCCTAATTGCTAAAACTTGGACATAATTAAGGTGTCCTTTCAGCAGGTAAATGGATGAACAAAATGTGTTACATTCATAAAATGAAATATTATTTAGCAATATAAAGAACTGAGCTATCTAACCATGAAAAAAAATAGAGGAAACTTAAATGCCTCTTGCTAAGTGAAAGAAACCAATCTGAAAAGGCTACCTACTGTACAATGCCAACTGCATGACATTCTGGAAAAGTCAAAAAGACAAAAGATTAGTGGTAGCCAGTGTTTGAAGTAAGGAGGGAAGGATGAATACGTGGGGCTGAACACAGGGGATGGTGTATAGGGCAGTGAAACTCTTCTGTATGATACTGTAATAGTAGATACATGTCACATTATACACGTGCCAAAATCCATAGACTACACGACACAAACTATGGACTGTAGTTAATAATAATGTAACAATATTGGTTTCTCAGGGAATTCCCTGGCTGTCCAGTGGTTAGGACTCTGAGCTTTCACTGCTGAGGGCACAGGTTCAATTCCTGGTTGAGGAACTAAGATCCCACAAGCCAAGTGGTACATCCAAAAGCAAAAAGCAAACAAAAACAAATAAACAGCAATAAAACCACAATACTGGTTCATCAGTTGTAACAAATGTACCACTAAAGCAAGAACTTAATAGGGGAAACTGTGTGAGAAGGAGGGAAAGGATGTGAGGATATATAGGAATTCTCTGTATTTTCTGCTCAATTTTATGTAAACCTAAACAGCTCTTAAAAATTGAGTTTATTAATTTTTAAAAATGGAATGAAGATAGTTTGACTCATAAGCTCTGAGTCTGTTTCTTAAAAGGTCAGTTAAATGTTTCCCATAGTCCATTTTATACTTTCTTTAATAGACAATATAGTAGTCCCCCCTTATCTGTGGTGTTTAGGGTCCAACCCCTACCAGTGGATGTCTGAAACGAAATATAGTACCAAACATATATGTGTATATATACATATATTATATATATATATACACACACACACACTATTTGTTTGCCCATGATGAAGTTTAATTTATAAATTAGGCACAATAAGAGATTAACAACAATAACTGATAATAAAATAGGACAATTATAACAATATACTATAATAAAAGTAATGTGACTGTGGTCTCTCGCTCTCAGATTATCTTATGGTACAAATCTAATGCCTTTTCCATCTTAACTAAGCACTTACCATACACTGTGGACTTAACTTTTGCAACTTGAGGTACAACAGCAAAACTAGCATGAATTTTTTTTTCCTTGTTCACAGTTTCAAGGATAGCAGATTCATTCCTCCCATGGATCTTAGCTACCTCAGCATACGATTTCTTTTCTTTCCTTATTAAGCAGAGAACTTTCACCTTTTCACTTAAAGGAAGCACTTTATGGCTTCTCTTTGGCATATCCAAATTGCCAGCATCACTACTCTTGTGCTGTAGGGCCAATATTAAGTAAAATAAGGGTGACTTGAACACAATCACTGTGCTACTGCAACTGTAGATCTGATAACTGATAAAGCTACTAAGTGACTAACAGGCAGGATACCCTGGACAAAGGGATGATTCACCTCCCAGGCAGGACAGAGCGGGATGGCACGAGATTTCATCACTACTCAGAAAGGTGCAAATTTAAAAATTCTGAATTGTTTATTTCTGGAATTTTCCATTTAATATTTTTGGATCACAGTTTACCACAGGTAACTGAAACCATGGAAAGTGAAACCGTAGATAAGGTACTACTACTATATTTTTCCCCCAGATTTGTCTGAGCAAATTCTGTAGGGAATGAATAAAGGAGATGTCACTTTGGTCACCAGAGCCTGGATAAGGAGACTCCCCTTGAAAACATCTTGGAAAAAATTAAAAGGAAAGTATACTTTTTGATATGAAGTAATATCAAAATATAAGGTAAAAATTATAACTAAAATTACTATGTAGGAAATGAAAACCTCTTTTGAATTTAACATTAGTTGTACAGAGCTAAGCAAAATCAAACCTGTTAAATGAGTCTGTGGCTGTAAACAGTAGGATTTAATGAAGTATTATCATTGCTGTTCCCTTAAAAAAAAAAAAGTCTTATTTTGGAAGACTCTGTCTTTATTAATGCTGAAATTTGGTCCAAAATCGATATTCTCATGTTTGCTGCTGCTTCTAATTAAAGTGTGGAATTTCTGTTAATCAAATCTGAGTGAATTTCCTCAATTGTAGATTTTCTCACTAACAAGGAGTGTAGGAAGGAGACTTTTATTTCTCTGATTAATGCATTTGGCACCAATAATTTAATATCTTACAGGGACAATCTGAGTGTATTGTTTGCAAAGTTTGCCCTCTCCTCAATTCTAATCTGAAATTCAACTGCTGGAGTAGAAAGGAAAGTTCAGACTGCTTGCATTCTTGGTGATAACTCCCTGAGTGCCTGCAATATGCCTATTCCTATCTTTTCATGTGTATTTATTTGACTTGATCCTTCAGATTCTAAACTCTTCCAGGGCTGTTTCTTATATGCTTTTGTACCTAAGCTTAAGTACCTAAGAACAGTATGTGCTTAATAAATATATGTTATTAATAATGATATTATTCAAACTTTTGAATTCTAAGAAATATACTCCCAAAGTATTTTAAGTGTTGATATTACTATTTAAAGAAATGAATTCTTTGATTCACTGAGGAATCCTGGTATCTTTAGGGCATTGAGTCTTCAGGACACTAGAATCTCTAAGAACTAGTTCCTAAAAATTAAATATTAACTAGGTCATAATCTGTTACATTAACATGTAGAATCAAGAGGCTCAGGAGCAGCAATTAAAATTCCAAGAAATTCATCTTAGAATTGAATTCTTAGATTTAATTCATTTTCGTGTTGATAATGGTATAGTAATGTCACCATTTATTTGCACTTGCTGAGAATCAGACAATGTGCTACTATGTTTGTTACGTGCTATATATTATATAACGATCACTATGAAAAGTTACCTTTAACTTTTAATAGATTCTTCTTTTACTTACAATAAAATCCATGATCTCCTAGACCTTCCTCAATCTCATCTCATGTCACCCTTCCCTTGCTCTTTATTTGTTAGCTAAGTGGCCTTTTTAAGGCTCTTTCTAACTCCTGAGCCTTTGCCCATGCTGTTCCCTGTGCTTTTCTGTTCTTTACTAGCAAACTTCATTCTTTACCTTTCAGTTTACCAGTCATTTCTCTGGAGAGACCTTCACTGACACCTTCCCAAATCTAAATTTGGTCCCCCTTTTTATTCTTTCTCATGCTGTACCCATTCTTGTCCTCTATTATCATTCATTAAAATTTGTGATTATCTGTTTAGTTACATATTTGTATTTAAATACCTATCTCCCTCACTAAGAGGCTCCAAGAGGGCAGGGAACACTCTAATTTGTGAAAGACACTTATTATATTTATTGAGTGAATGAATGAATTCACCAGAAAGGAATTAGAGTTATAGTGTTGAAGCATGGTAATTTCTAAACTGTGATATTAAATTACTTTATTTTATTTGGTGGCTTTTTTCCAGTTTGATCCTGCTGGGTTTTTTTTTTATTATTGAGACATAATTGACTTATAAGTTTAAGATGTACAACATATAGATTTGATCAATTTATATTGCAATATGATTGCCATTGTAGTGACAGTTAGCACCTCTATCATGTCACATAATTATCATTTCCTAGTGATGGGAACAATTAAGATCTAGTCTCTTAGAAAGTTTAATGTATACAGTACAGTTTTGTTGTCTGTAATTACTATTTTGTGCATTAGATCTCTAGGACCTATTTATATACTAGCTTCAGGTACGTACCTTTAAACATCTCTCCCATTCCCCCACCAGCCAGCATCTAGTAACTACCATCCACTCTGTTTTTTCAAATTTGGTTTTTTTGTTTGTTTGTTTTTGTTTTTTGTTTGTTTGTTTTGAGCTCCACATATAAGGGATATCAAACACTATGAGTCTTTCTCTGACTTATCTCACTTAACATAATGTCCTTTAGGTCCATCTACTTTGTCACAAATGGCAGGATTTCCTATTTTCTCATTGCTGAATAGTCTTCCATTGTGAGTGTGTGTGTGTGTATCATATCTTCATTATACATTCATCCACTGATGGACACTTAGGTTGTTTCATTACTTGGCTATTGTGAATAATGCTACAATAAACACAGGAGTGATATAGCTCTTCGACAAATTGTTTTCTTTCCTTTGTATATACACCCAGAAGTGGGATGGCTAGAACTTATAATAGTGGAAATAGCTTAATTTTAAAATAGTTATCCCCAAAATATTACTAAAAAGTTATTATGTGTCTAAATACAATATCCTCTTGCTTTTTTTGTAACTTCGATAAACATTTAAAAAAATAATCCCTTATTTTATGGTTAAAGTGATGATTATTTTCCCACAGAATTAAAAGCCATCTTAACTCTGAAACAACCCTTTGATTTTGTCATAAGGGAGATTGAATAAAATATTCAGAATATCAAACATGGAATACTTCAAAACATCAAGCTTAAAACAGAAAACAGAAATAGCCTTATGGGATCATTTTACCAAAAGCATCCTTTCGTGGATGGTTAGATTTCAGTTAGTTCCAAAAAGCCTTCTCCAAATATCCCTACACTAAGATCTCCAGTTTTCCACACCATTTATAGCACTCATATTTTTCAATTAATTATATATACATAACTTTGAATTGATATTTTGCTGTTTTATTTCTTATCTACCCAAATAGATGTAATGCTTCTTCTAGAAAGTAGAGACTGTTTCTTAAATTTCTTTATACTATCCCCATCACAGTCCAATGTACATGGATTGCATTTGCTAAATAATTCCTAATTATTTTATTGCAATGACGAATCCAATGCAATGACCAGCAAATAGTTTTGACTCTGCTGCTTTCACTATGAGTAGGAGCCATTGCAAAAAAGTTCATGGAGATTGCACAGAAAGGGAGCATTTTCCATCTGAGCTTAATATTTATGGAATGTCCATTATGTCCCAGGGTTTTAATAGATACTTTTCTCATTTGATTCTTCCAAAAACGTGTAAGATTGTTATTTGATATTATTCTGCCATTGGAGAAACAAAGTCTAAGTTAATTTTGAAGACCAGCTAGCTAATAGGAGTTCAAATCTAGATCTATTTGATTGCAAGATAACTCTTTCCACTAACCCATCATACCTTTGGAGAACAGAAGGAACTACACAATGGTGGGTGTGAATTGAAAGAGAGAAAGGAAATAAAAAGGGAAGAAGTAAAGAAGCCTAAGTTTAGAAGTTGAAATGGTGATCTGGAGAGAAAGAAGCTGAGACTTTTCCTCTCACTTCTGCTGAAACTAAAATTACGTGTTCAGCAGATATTACAGTAATTCAAGGAACCAAACAATTGCTGAGACCATGCACCAATTGATGGGGCTGCCTGTGTGCATCTGTTTTACTAGAGACCAGGAAGAAATTCCCACAGTGAGATCCCAGAGATGACAAGGCAGAGTGACATATCAGTGGCACACAAAGATGATGGCTGACCGGCTGGACAGGACACAGGATGGCAATGTTCTCTCCCTCTTGGGCTGTTGTGAACCAAGGGAGGGACTCCCTGAATATTAGGATATCAAAGATAAGAACAGTTCGGAGTTTTCTTTTGTCTTTCATATACCATTCATTGTCTTGAAGCTTTTTAAAAATATTATTTTATATTTCTTTAAAACTTTTTAAACATAGTAGTAAGGCCACAAGAAGATTGTAAGTACCTGTACTATAGTTCAGATATCTTCAGCTCAGGGGAAGAAGAGGAAATTATGCTAGAACAAATGCATAGAAATGATTATTTTTGAATTCACAAGAAGTATGCTAATAAAAATTTCTCTCATATATATGTCATTCCATATGAATAGTGAATATATGAATAAATGAAGCGTGAAGTAAAATTCTGAGAAAGTACAACTATCTGGCAGGAAGGTCTATATTTGCAAAGATGCTAAAATAATCCTAACTTTAAAAAAAATCTAACTCTTAAAAATTATTTGGTAAATATTCTTTCTGAGTTTCAGTGTGAAATTTCAGCAAGATATTTATCTGACTTATTCCAAAAATCATTAGAAGTTTAAAGTGGCAGTTCTCTCTACACACACTGGTTGTGAAATTCTTCAGAACGTACTTTAGAGACCATGATGTCACCACAGATCACCTTCATGATTTCCAATAAGTTGCAAATAATTAAAGTACATTGTTCCTAAAATTCATAAGTCTTTTTGAAATTTTCATTTCTTTCTCTTTAAAAAATTCTTGGTGACTTCAAACTTCTAAAAGTATGTATTGTCTTACAAGACTTTTTCTAAATTGCTATGAGCTATTAGAGTGTGACATTTTGATAATGACTTTTTTATATGGAACTTTGAGCTGGCAGGAAACAAGAAAATGGAGTGGTTGAAGCTGGAGGTACAGAATTTACCTACTTGCTAGAGACTCCAAAGGTCAGGGCCAAAAGGAAACAAGCGTGTCGCCATCCGTAATTCTTCTCACTTCCTGAAGGCCTTGCAGTAATCTGTTGCCACAAAGTGTTCTAAGGAACAATACTTCCGTAAGAGGTTCACTACCAAAATTTGGTGATAAAATAAGTTAGGGAAATGGTTCACATTAGATCCACCCTCATGTAGACCCATGGGGGTCTTTATGCATGTTAGCTTAGTGGAGTCTTCAAAGAGTGCTGAAGTAAAGAAGCTTCTTTGTCTTGTAATGCCTGATGTTTCCTAAACTTATTAGACATTGGAAAACTTTCCTCTTCCAGAGAGAATGTAGTAGTTTCCTTCAGACCTCAGAGTCCAGGGAATAGACTGTGGAAAATTGTTATATAGGGTTTGTATTAGTGGGGTCTGCAGAGAATATGTATGTATGTATGTATGTATACACACACACACACACACACACACACACACACACCCACACACACCCACACACACACACACATGATGGGGGGGTTAGGGTTAGAGAGAGAGAGGGGGGCACTGAGATTTATTATGAGGAAGTGGCTCATGCAATGATGAAGGCTGAGAAGTCTCATGATCTGCAAGTGGGAGACCCCAAAAAGCCAGTGGTGTAATTCACTCAAAGTCCAAAGGCCTGAGAACCAGAGGAGCTGATGATGTAAATCCCAGTCTAAGGGCAGGAGACGATGAGATGTTCCAGTTCAGTCAGTGAGACAGGAAGAAGGGCTGAATTCTTCCTTCCTCCACCTTTGTGTTCTGTTTAGGCCTCCCTGGATTGAATGATGCTCAACCACTTTGGGGAGGGCAGACTACTTTACAGAGTCCAAGGATTCAAATGTTAATCTCATCCAGAAACACCTCACAGATACACCCAGAACAATGTTTATCTAGGCACTCTTGTTGCTTGCCCAAATTGACACAACATTAACCATCACAGGGTTTAATGCAAAGACTACAACATGAACAACCAAAACAGAAATCAGGGCAATAAAAGGTTAAAACCACAATAACACAAACTCCATTTAAAACCCATGTATGGTTCAAATATTTGCATGATGTCGTGTACAAAAACTATTTATACTGTTTGGAAAGAAAACAAGTCCCCCAAATGTGAAAAACTACAAGTTATTCTAAGTGAGCTTATCTTGATTCATTATTAAAAACTGCACTGTCAGCATGAAGCTATGCTGTAGCTTTAATGGGTGCCCCAGCTATGTTTTCATATAGGCATAATTGGGTTTCATAGTATGTGATTTTCATAGGTGCAAAGAGAGACTCATGGTGTAGAGGAGTGTTTTCTTTCCAGGTATCAATTTTGCTCGATTCTACTTATTCTCATCAAGCTTTTGACAAATTTTCACACTAGTGGAAAAACACATAGCACAGTCAGTATCATCTGAGAGGAGTGAGCAAACAATCACTTCAGCTGTCCTACCCCTTCATCATTACAAAGCAAAACGAATTTTGACCTCACCTTTCACACTCTGTTCCACCCTCCACTTCCATGATGTCAGTCAGGCTCTGAACATCCAAACAGATACAATAATTGACATGTGGCTATCCACAGTGACTCTAACAAAGGAGAAAGCCAAGGGAAGTAAGGTATTCTACCTTTAAGACTATGGCCCTAAAGAACCTCTATCATGAAAGTATTTATAAAAAGGTAGATAATTGTTTTTACTTAAATGTGGGTAATTGGGTAATTAATCTAGCTGAAGGGAGAAAAACCTGCAGAAGTGGATGTGTCCATGATAAATGTTTTAACCAATGGAATTTGAAGATCTTTGTGAATGGATAGCCCAAATCTAATCTGTCATGAAACAATCAGATCACACTGATTGAGCTCTAAACATAAAACCAAGTGACCTGGCAGCGTGGGGAATAAGCACCATGGTTTTTGTCTTGCTGCACACTTTGAGGCTGTTCCTTTTTCAGGTAGCACTCAGACTAGATAAGCCAGTATATAAAAGCTAGTATATTTTAGACATAACTCTCCATTGGTTTTTTTTTTTTTATGTTGAGCCTTCTTTTAATGTATTTATTTTTATTTTTGGCTGTGTTGGGTCTTCGTTTCTGTGTGAGGGCTTTCTCTAGTTGTGGCAAGCGGGGGGCCACTCTTCATTGCTGTGCGTGGGCCTCTCACTATCGCAGCCTCTCTTGTTGCGGAGCACAGGCTCCAGACGCTCAGGCTCAGTAGTTGTGGCTCAGGGGCTCTAGAGCACAAGCTAGTAGTTGTGGCTCACGGGCCTAGTTGCTCTGCGGCATGTGGGATCTTCCTAGACCAGGACTCGAACCTGTGTCCCCTTCATTGGCAGGCAGATTCTCAACCACTGTGCCACCAGGGAAGCCCTCTCCATTGGTTTTGACCTTGTTGCTGTTGTTCAATGAAGAGAAAGAGGAGTAAAAAAGGAAGGGAAGAAGTAAAAAGAGGAAGAGAAGGAGGAAAGGAGGAGGAGGGGACGGAGAGAGAGGAGGGTTCCCTTCTGGGAACAAAGTAATAGTAACAAAACCAAGTTTTAATGATTCCACACCATGTTCTAAAAAGAAAGAGTGTTTCTTCTGGAGGCTTATGCTTAAAAAGGGGGAAACATCTTTTCAGAAAACCCAGGAAATCCTTCCTCACATCTCAGTGAGGTCTCATGCCTTTCGGTGAGGACATTTATGTCAGTTCCTCTGTTGCCAAGGAAGCAGTCAGCTTCCTTTGAGGTACCGGGACACTATTGGAGAGATGAGCATATGGGAACAAAATTCTGGGTATTATCATGAAGGAAGGAATCAGGAAAGGGATGCTGGCAACCAGTATTTTCCCCTACTCGATGATTTTCTTAAAAGAGAAATTTTTATTTTGTAATACAGTACTAATTTTATATTCCTTTGTATTGTTAAATTAATTAAACAAGGAGGCCTCTTAGACTGAGGTGTCTCTCATGCTGTGGTGATCCACGAAAACAAACCTCAGTCTAAGCTTGTAAATGCCTCAAAGTCAGAAAGTGAAACCCAAGGACAACCAATTTGAGCTTTGCTCAAATAAACAAAAATTTTAATATGCCTCAGTTTATCTTTTAACAGTTTCATTTCCTTTCATTTTCTTATTTTTTTTTAAAGACTCAGTTGGCTTCAGCTGTGCTAAAGACACACAATCGAGTTTTGCTTGTTTTTTAAAAAATATACTCTAACCAGAGTGTCAAAGAAGGAAGTGTGCAGAGCCAGAAAGATGACTGCAGTGACTGGGGGACAGTCACGACTGCTTAGTCAGATGCTGTCCCCCCCGGACCTGGAGTTTCCCCTTGGTAATGGCAGAGAGTGTGTTCCTGCTGCCCCACCATTCAGTCAGCCTTCTGCTAGTCACAGCACCCTGGTTTTCCTGCTGAACAACCTCTCTCAGTTCTCAGACTGAGGGGTACTTTGGGGCTGACCCCATTCTCAGGCTCTAAGGGCGCACACATAATGCAGACTTGGTCAAAGAACCACCTTCCCCGGGCCGTAGTAATTGGCTTAGGGATAGGCAAAACCCACGTTTTGTCAAAAAGGACCCAAACAAGCAGCACATACATCTTTCCCACTGTACCTGATTACCTGGCTGCATATAGCTTAGAATAACCAGCAGCCATTATGACCACTGTGTAAAGAGCTTCCCTGAATTGAAAGCTAATACAAAAGAAAGCACAGTTAACAGGTTGAGAGAGATGACATCAGGTGAGCCTGATGACATTGTTTGAGCACCTGTATCCAGTTATGCGTGAAGTTAACATTCCTCTGGGCTTTACGGTTTTATGGCCCAAGGCATTGCCTTTATTAAGCTACAGCTGAGCTTCTCTCTTGCAGCAAAATTCACCGATTCACCTTTCCATTGCTAAATTTTGGAGGTAAAAGTTTTATTCCATTACATTTATTTCCTTGTACTTATCCTTTGGCATTTCTTAGCCTTCACTGAATTTGTTTTCCATGACAAAATACCAATTTACAATGAAAGGAGAAATAGACAACTACCTCCTACATGCAGGCTTTCTGGATTTTTGCAGCTAGAAATAATCTCCGCTTCCTTTAAACTCCCATGAGACTTTATTTCTCTAATATTTCACTTTTTTCTAACATTTTTGTTCTTTATTCAACATGTAATGCTTCTTAAGACATAGTCTACATCTGATTCAATTTTGTACCCACACAGCATCTAATGCATTTCCTTTATTAAATTCTTACCTAAAATTGGAAGAATAAACAAATGTAGTCAGTGCAAACACTATCTTAGTACCACTCTAAGCCTTTTGTTGTCTTTTAAAATTCAAATAGGGTTTCTTTTGCATTTTAGGAGTGAAGAATTTTCAGAAACTTGCTTTATGTTGTGGAAAAGAACTAAATGAATCCAATAAGTAAACAAGTACAAAAAGCTAGTTATAAAGTGCTAGCCTTTAATATTATTGTCTTACCAACACTTGATCCCTTAGCTCTGCCTCCAAAACGGCTTTCAAATTACCTCCCAAGCTCCTTTGGAGAGCACAGTCCTGAACTCTGCCGGACAACACTTCCAGGGTAATTTCTAAAGGCAAGAAGAGCAAAGCTATTTGTCCTGGGCAAGCACACGCAAAGTCAGGAGGGGAAAATGAAGGGTAGCAAAGGGCAGCTGACCATTTGGAATGGAATGGAAAACACCAAAAGATATTAAAGTTAGGTTATGAGCAGAAGTCAAAGTCAAGAAATGGTAGAAGCAACTCATATGTTAGGCAGAGGGCACTGCAAAGAACTTTGCTAGTTTCAAAAGGCTCTCCCCAAAGCTCCTCGGGTACTGCCTCTTGGTATCTGATATACACCCAAAGAGAGGAAAACGTATAGACAAATCCCAAACCTCGAAATATGATTCATAAACTAGTTTCTCTTTTACTTTATATTCAAGAAAGCATTTTAAAATTCCAAATATGTACTTTCTATATTACAGACTCTGCAACCATTGTAGTACCTCTTCTTTCCCTCACAACAATCCTGGGAACTTGATGCTATTCTTTTCCTCTTCTTACTAATGAGGAAACTGAAACACAGAGTAGCTGTCACTTCTATAACATCACTTGTCTAGGAAGAGAAGTGAGAATTAGAACCCGAGTCTTTTGACACAAAACCTGTGATGTCCAGGGAGAAAGCTTCTTTCAGCTCACGACAGTGAAGCATATTTCAATATAAATTTAGTATACACTGTTCATGTGTTCTTGAGCTCTTGAAAATAGGAAATGTTAAGAATCAATGTCTGCTTTAAAATTATCACAGTGAGTCATAAGAAAAGTGAGCATAAGGAAATATTTGGGGGAAAGAAAGGGGTTAAATGGCTTTCTCTGTGTTTCATTCCAATCTTCTGATATTAGAGGATTGTGAATAGTTATATATTTCCTTATTCTTTGTCTTCCTCTACATTTTTTTTCTCTGGTGGATTAAAAAGACAGACACTGAGGTGACTAGAAAAGCTAGATGAGATTATGCTGTACTGGACAAACTAGCTTGTTTAGGAAAGACTTAGGTTCCTTTCATTAAAGAAGGCACATTTAGAGAAGAAAGAAGTAGGCATAAAATTGACAACTCAGAGGATGAAATGAGAGAGCAAGCCAACTGTGTTGTGGTATCGCTTTACTTTTTAACAAGGGGGTGTTCTTGAGAAACCTTGAAAAGGACAGAGTTTTACTGAAATAATTCAGAACTGTAATTTATAAGATTTATACTCACTAGAACATAATAGAACTAAATTCTGTTGTGAATTTAGTTCACATCTCTCTTCCTCTACCTGAAAGAACATTTAACACATCTGTCTACCTGACATTTCAAAATTCTGATTTGCCTCGTGAGAAAAACGAAATCTCTCTGACATACCCAATGAGTAAACTGTGTAGGAAGGAGGAAATCTGTCTGCCTCCATGTGGGGGAAAAGACTGAGGATACTGACTGAGGACATGAGGCGGGGGGAAAAGCCCAGATAAAGGAGGGAGAAGTAAAACGATGTAGAAAAGATTTAAAGACATGCGAAAGAGAGGACAATAAAACCAGGATCACCAGTTTGTACTTAAGCTATGCATTGGCTCTCTCTGGCTGATTATTTATCCATATGGGTGGTGTATCTTCCCAACTGGGCTGTGAGCTCCTTTCAACTCCAGCACCTAGCTAAAAGTTTTTCTCTGCCACTAACTGCCAAAAATCTTTGGCTGTCTACTCATCAGAAAGAACAAAATGGAGATTTTTTTTTTTTTTTTAATGTCCAAAGACAAAATCTCTTCCTATTTTGTGAAAACCTTAACTGAAAAGAGAATTATCCCACAAGGGAAAAGGAAGAGAGGTAAGTGCTTTGAGGGAGTTGAGGGAAAGAGCAGAGAGAGGACGAGCTCCTTCTAGCCCAGTGAGCAGAAGAGAACCATACTTTTTTTTTTTTTTTTTTGCGGTACGCGGGCCTCTCACTGTGGTGGCCTCTCCGTTGTGGAGCACAGGCTCTGGACGCGCAGGCTCAGCGGCCATGGCTCACGGGCCCAGACGCTCCGCGGCATGTGTGATCTTCCCGGACTGGGGCACGAACCCGGGTCCCCTGCATCAGCAGGCAGACTCTCAACCACTGCGCCACCAGGGAAGCCCGAGAACCATAAATTTTATGAAGGGCAGGACCTCAAGAAAATGGCAAAGTTTCTTACATGCTAGGTGGCAAGATAGTGAGAGCTCTTTGACCTTCAAGGACCCAGATCTTCCTGGACACCAGCTAGTTGAGCAGTAACCAGTGTAGATCAATGAAAAGTAGGACCTTCAGATGATGGGTTGCCAATACAACATTCAGGGCTGTTGCAGAGTTCTGTTGTAGGGAGAGTTCAAGGTGTATCTAAGGCTACAATTCCCATTAGCCCTGCAGGCTGGGAGATTTGGTTGGATTAAGTTGACTCAAAGGAAACATCTCCTGCACAGATGCATTTTTGGAATAAAAATCATAGCGGCTACATATTTCAAGTGCTTTGAGTCTTTCACGGCATCAAAAAGGAAATATAATTTTATAGTAAAGTTTTTCTTATTGTTTTAAAAAATATAGAAAATTATAATGAGATAAATGAGACATAACTTCACCATCCAGAGATCGCCACTTCAGAATTCTGGTTTGTTATGCGTTCATTCTTTCCATTATCTCTCTGAAAGACCAAAATGTCCTAAATGCTCTTTCATAGAAAATGGAACATTTATATAATTGTAATCTCTGTCATCTATTTCTGCTACATGTTGTATCTTCCTGGTAAAAAACACATTTAAAATTAACTTTGTAACCATATGTAGAACAACTACCTAGAGTTAGCTCTATATATCTAAATAGTTTTAATGCCAACATTTTGTGACTAAAATTTCATCATTCTTGAGGGATTATTTTTCCTAGTCATCATTCTTTTGTTCCATAGCACATCTTCAAGTAGATTACGTAGGCAATGTTGGCAACCAGTTAGTTTTCTAGGAAGCAGCACAGTATGGTGGTTTTTAAAAAATACGCATTGGCCTTAGGTCACACAGCTTAGGCTTTGAATTTCTACAATAAGTGATCTTGTGACTTTAGGATATTTATTTAACATTTCTGAGACATAAAAGTAACTACCTCCTAAGGTAACTGTAAGGATTAGATAAAACCATCTCCTCTGTTAGCCACTGAACTAGACTGGAAACTCATACATTTTCAGTGACTAATAGGCGTTATTAATATTATTCCAGGAGAAACTATTCCACTATAGCCTCTGTTGAAGAGTTAGATCCAGATTTCAAAAGCTCGATCAATGTATTTCACAATTCATAATACATTTTTAATACTGACAAAATATCATACTACATGATATGTTTGATGGTATACCTAAGGCTATACTCTATTTGATTGAGAAAAGGCAAGCATGTCTTCTATTCATCACTGTAATTCAATTTCTAGCCACAGCATTAAGGAAAGAAAAAAAAAAAAGACGTGCATTGGAAAGAAAGAAGTAAAACTGTCTATTTGCAGATGACAGGATATTCTACATATAAAATCCTTAGTAATCTATTAAAAGGCTACTAAGAACTAATAAGTTAGCTTATAGGATACAAGATTAATATACAAAAGAAGCTGCATCTCTATATACTTGCTACAAACAATTGAAAACAAAATTAAAATAGCAATGCTATTTACAATATTAAAAAATATAGGGCCTTAGAGTCTTGGGGCAGACAGGACATAAAAAGTACCAACCCTAAAAGAAAAAAAAAAAGGTTTTTTAACAACCTCTGGAAGTGGAGGAAAGAACTTGATTATTCTATAGCTACAACAGGGAATGCCTTCAAAAACCCTCTCACTGCACTCCTTCCTCTCTTGTACAAGAGTTTGCACTACAGTCAAAATACAAGGCTTTCTCCTGGTGCTGAATGGGTCCTCAGAAGAAAGTATAAGTCCAGGATATGGGCCTTTTAACTTCATGGTCAATCCTCACCTCCACATTTGCTTCTCTGAATTAAAAATATCATCAAGATCAGTTCCTCCTCCCTCAAATCTGGGACAATGCTCTGTAGAGAGAGTGTCCTTGTTCATTCAATCCATATTTACTGGAGGCTACTTTGTGCCTAGGCACTGTGCAAGTGTTGGAGGTATTATCTGAAACAAGATATACCCCTTCTCTCAATTAGGGTATCAGATGAGAAATTAGTCAACGGCAACCATGAAGTATTAGAGAGGAATGAGTAGGATAGGATAAATTGAGAGTATTTAGGAAGAGCATCCAGTCCACCTCTGAGTGGTGGGGATGGGGTATTAGTGATTCCAGAAAGATGATGGGAGGTGGGTAGGCGAAGCAAATGCATCTGAACTGCAGTAGCAAAATATGGCGTGTAAGTGAGCCATTCCTGGTTTCCTGTGTAGATTTTTCTCTGTTAGCATAACAGGGAAATAGCGTATTTGTTATTGAGGAAGGAGTCTCTTCTCATTCCATCTTACCCTAGAAGCTTCAAATCAACACAATTTTAATTTTAACAGTAAAAACCAAAAATTTTCACCAACCATTATTTGGATAAGCCAAAAACATTACATATTTCCCTCCTTAATGACGTCTTTAAAAATTTGATATAAAATAGTGTCTTACTGATGTTTCATTTTTTCTTCTTTCTTTTGTTCCCTTGACCTCCTGTCTTATTAAATATGCATCATTTTGGTGTTTCACAAACTGTTTGCTCAATAGTAAGTGGTAAAACGAACAACAAATACACAAAAGAATATCATAATTGCCCTATGTGACCAGTATCTTCTTAGCATCTCTTTAAGTAAGTAATTATTCTGTCCTTTTTCATAAATGGAAATTCTTTCAAACACAAGTCACTGAGATGTAAGGACATTTATAATGTTTATTACCTATTCCAAACCATGCTTCATCCTCCGAATGATTTCACATCCAATCTTGTTTTAGCACAATTCAAAACCTTTCTGAATTATAATGTCTAGCAGTAAAAACTTCATCTCTAGCTGAAGAAGATAGCTGTTATAAAATTCTCACTATTCTTTACGAGAGGGTGTGCATTAAAGAACATATCTATCCATTGAACATTCATTTATTCTAGGTGCCAAGATTGTGCTGGGAATATGGTGATCAACAAGGTAGACACAATCCTTACTCTCTTGGAACGTACATTCTAGTCAAGAGGAGCAACATTAAATAAATAACTGGATAATAAGTACATATATCCATAAATACATACTTCCATATATGGAATTTTTATCTGAATCTTAACTCCCTATCTCCCGGATGTCTTATCAAGGCAACTAGTACACCTCCTATTTTCTGATCACCAGATCCCACTAGGAGAGTGTCATCAGTGTAGTTGTCCAGCGTGAAACCTGGGGGATGATGACGTAGTCAAGGGACCTCTGGATTATATGTTATGGTGCAGAACCAGAGAGTTGATCTTGCCCTGAGACAAGACAGTAAATTGTCCTGCTTTTCTATCAAATAAAGAAATTGAATACCTTCTGCAGTTTTGTGTTTATAGAGACAATGAAAAACACATCTGGCCAATACATAGATGCATACCAGGTGTCAGGGGCTGTCTTGAGTTGTTCCAGTAATGACGTCACCTTTGAAAAATCAACTGCAGTTGGTGCAATCACCTAATTAAGCTTTTGAGAATCCTTTTTCCAGTATCCATAGAGCTTGTGCATAAATTAAACAGGTGAGTTAAATGGGGGATGTGATTGCAGTCACTACCCTTGCAACCTTCAAGTGTTGGCTGGTAACACTTTTCTCTATGAGTCCTCTAGCCACGTGATGTTGCTTTGGCTCACTTCTTATTACTTTGCTAGGGAGGTTAAGGTCTAGGTCTTTGGGGAGTATTTTGGTTTGTTTGTGTGTTTTGAGGGGTGATTTTCTGCCTTGAAAGCCTGCATGGTAAAGTCAGAGAGTTAATAACATTTGCTGAGTATACGTATTCTAACTCTTCACTCAGGAAGGGGAAAATTAAGTACAGAATGGGTTTGCAGAACCACAGCGCCCCTTGTGACACTGATTAAGAACAGAATTTCTATTTATCCCCTGCCAGTGGACCACAGTGCGCTCTGGGCTAGAATTAGAATGCAACAGTCCCCAGAAAGATCTGGGTATTTCCCTTTTCCTATGATAGTCACTCTGGTAAATAATTGCAGGTCCTTTGGGGAAAAATGAGGAGAAAGAATTAAGCACTTGTGATGGAGGATCCCTCTCTGAGTGTACCCAGACTCCAGTG
The DNA here is from genome assembly GCF_011762595.2 of Tursiops truncatus. Taxonomy (NCBI): domain Eukaryota; kingdom Metazoa; phylum Chordata; class Mammalia; order Artiodactyla; family Delphinidae; genus Tursiops; species Tursiops truncatus. Next base: position 48,414,433 of record NC_047050.1, read on the forward strand.
TTCTAACTCAGGTCTGGAAATTAAGTGAAGAGCCATGATTTTTCTACTGTGATTTAAGTCAAGTCCATTTTCACCATGACAGAAATTACCTGTAGATTAAGTAGGACCTTAGTGTGATACCCAAGTATCCAGTCCAAAAGAGACCATGACTTTTTAGCCAATTCCAAAGATCGCTGTGTGTCCCACTTTCTATGACCATTTCAGCCTTATCATCCACTATGAAAATCACCCACCTTGACTCCGGTGGTTAAGTTGCTACCTGCCTCCTCCACCTTGATAATACTTTATTTCCATTAAATCCTAGGAACCATTTCAATGTCAACATCTCCTACCTTCATTTGTGGCCAAAGAGGAGAGACAATGCATCAGTCAGTGTCTTGATGGAAGAATACTCTTCTCAGGGACCAGTAGGGAGTAGGTAAGCCAATTCTCCTTGATAATGTCATTCTAATATCCCTAGCTCCATAACCTCTCACATACCCTTTATATTATACACAGGAACTTCTAGCATCTCAACTTCATTCAGTATAGTACCTGTCAAGACCAGGATTTAGATAAGCAAGTGAACAAATCATTAGAACATTTCCCACCTATTCAAGCTTATACATCAAACGCAGACTCTCTGATAATTACCCCTACATTGATAAATCATGTCCCTCTTTCTTCCCTGGGCTAGCAACCACACACACACACACACACACACACACACACACACACACACACACACACACACACACACACACACACACACACTTTCCTTCCCCTGGATCTTGCTGATATAATTTTATAATAGCCAAATATTGTATTATGTAGGCATGTGGCTCGTTACTATTAACTAAACTCTAGATCCAATTAATTTTTTCATTAATTTCCTCTTTTTGTTCCTGGGTACAACTAGCTGTCATATCTCCTTGGTCTCCTTTGGTATGTGACGGTTTCTTAACCTTTCCTTGTTTTTTATGACTGTCAGTTTTGAGGAATACCATTCTGGTACTTTACAGAATGCCACTCATTTTGAGTTTGATATTTTGTAGAATTGTAACTTTGGGGAAATAATTCTACAGAGATGAGTGCCCTTCTTATCACATTGTATCAGGAGGTAAAAAGAAATCCACATGACATCACTGGTGACGTTAACCTTCATCACTTGGTTAAGGCGGTATCCACTAGAAGGTTGCTACTTTCCCGTTTCCATATTCTATTCTATGGAAGCAAGTCACTAAGTTCGCTGGGAATTTTAAAGCTAAAACAAGTGGAGTAGATTCAATATATATTTAAAGGAGGGATCCTTGGACTATGCAGGTTGTAAGGAAGGCTGTCTGCAAGGTGGGTAATAAAGCTGACACAGGAGAGAGAAGTTGATGAGAAATGGACAGCATCATGATAGTATTTCCACACCCTGAGGTTCAGAGAAGCCCCCTGCCTTCTGGGGGGCACCACTATTGCACCACTATTGTGCCAGAAAATCTCCCTTTTCACCTAAACTAGTTTAGGTTGGATTTCTATGTGTACAATTAAAAAGATGCCAAGTAACATACTACCTCACTGGATGGCTATGAGAATTAAATGATAAAAAGTATGCAAAGTGAGTGCCTACTGGAGAATGAGACATAGAAATACCGGTAAATGTTGGATATTATTATTATTAACTGATGCAGGTTAGTATTTTGTATCTATTATATTCAAATGTATTATGGAAATAAATTAATGGTCATGAATTTCTTGACAATACTTGAAAATCTGAGATCACATGTTAAGAATATTTATTATGGTAGCATTGGACTCAATGAGAAGTGAAAAGTGTTGCAGCTATAACAAGACCTTGCTGCTTGTTCAATAACTAAGTCATGTTTGTGTTAGAATTAGAGGCAAGAAAAGAGCAGCCTGATATTTGAAGTGCATAATTATCCACATTCTTTTTCCCAGAGGAAAGGGCCATCAGAGCTAAGTCTTTTAGTCAAGAAGTATCTTTGATTCACATATACTATGAGCATCCTTAATGTCCCATGACTATTACCTAGAGCAGTTTTAGCCTTGAAGTGCAGAGAGAGGGGGAAATGCACATTTATATCTTTAGTGCATATCGCTAGTTGATCTGTTATGACATTTATCTGTGGTCATGAAATGAAAGAATAATTTGGGCATTAATGACTTTGATTACTCCCATTTAATTCTCCATTTCATACATTTTTTTCACAATGGGAAAATAACAGGTATCAAAAAGACAAGCTTTTAATAGCTCTTCAATGAAGCCATCATGATATTTCCATTTCTCTTAAAGAACTCAATTATGAATGACTTCACATTCCTAATTTAGTTCTGATTTTCTAAAAGCAAATTTAGTATGAAAGAAGTGCAAGGGAGAGGCAGCCCAGTGTCCAAGTGTCTAAAATGGGCTCTCTCTATGTAATAGAGGCAGAATATGCTCAGTGGTCAGTGTCAATATTGGGAAAATTAGAGATGCTTGGCAGTGTGGCACAGATCATACTGAAGGCATTCCAACTTCAAGTTACCAAGAAGTTTGGTAAGAAAACATCAAGGAGGGAAGAAGGGGCTATCCTGAGCTATCCCCAGACAAAATGGTGAGACAGGCAAAGCCTACATGCCATGGCATCCTACCCCCAGCATCAGCCCCCTCCATCCTTTCTCCAGTTCATGAAACTGGGGACTTCGTGCTTAGACCCATTGTTTCAGATCTAAACATTCACCTCCCTTTACAATCCATTAATGCATCAGCGAACATCTATCGAACAATGAAGAAGATAAAAATACACACATATATAAATTTGCCATAGTTTCAATCCTCCATGAACTTGTGTTTCAGTGGGGGAGGAAAAACAAGTATATAGATAATGAAAGCAAATGGGAGAGGGGTGTAAGAGAAGGACAAAGAACTGCACTGGTGGGATAAAGGAGAACTAGGAAAAGAGGAATAATCAGAAGTGTGGATTAAGAAGGTGTGGTGTCTGGTCAGAATGGCCATCATCAAAAAATCTACAAACATGCTAACACATATATATGGAATCTAAAAAAAAAAATGGTTCTGAAGAACCTAGGGGCAGAACAGGAATAAAGATGCAGATGTAGAGGATGGACTTGAGGACATGGGGAGGGGGAAGGGTAAGCTGGGGCAAAGTGAGAGAGTGGCATGGACATATATACACTACCAAATGTAAAATAGATAGCTAGTGGGAAGCAGCCGCATAGCACAGGGAGATCAGCTTGGTGCTTTCTGACCACGTAGAGGGGTGGGATAGGGAGGGTGGGAGGGAGATGCAAGAGGGAGGAGATACGGGGATATATATATATATATATATATATATATATGTATAGCGGATTCACTTTGTTATAAAGCAGAAACTAACACACCATTGTAAAGCAATTATATTCCCATAAAGTTGTTTAAAAAAATATCCACAAACAATAAATGCTGGAGAGGGTGTGGAGAAAAGGGAACCCTCTTGCACTGTTGGTGGGAATGTAAATTGATACAGTCACTATGGAGAACAGTATGGAGGTTCCTTAAAAAACTAAAAATAGAACTACCATATGACCCAGCAATCCCACTACTGGGCATATACCCTTAAAAGACCATAATTCAAAAAGAGTCATGTACCACAATGTTCATTGTAGCTCTATTTACAATAGCCAGGACATGGAAGCAACCTAAGTGTCCATCGACAGATGAATGGATAAAGAAGATGTGGCACGTATATACAATGGAATATTACTCAGTCATATAAAGAAATGAAATTGAGTTATTTGTAGTGAGGTGGATGGACCTAGAGTCTGTCATACAGAGTGAAGTAAGTCAGAAAGAAAATCAAATACCGTATGCTAACACATATATATGGAATCTAAAAAGAAAAAAAGGTTCTGAAGAACCTAGGGGCAGGACAGGAATAAAGATGCACATGTAGAGAATGGACTTGAGGACACGGAGAGGGGGACGGGTAAGCTGGGACGAAGTGAGAGAGTGGCATGGACATATATATACTACCAAATGTAAAATAGATAGCTAGTGGGAAGCAGCCACATAGCACAGGGAGATCAGCTCTGTGCTTTGTGACCACGTAGAGGGGTGGGATAGGGAGGGTGGGAGGGAGATGCAAGAGGGAGGGGATATGGGGATATATGTATTCGTATAGCTGATTTACTTTGTTATACAGCAGCAACTAACACAACAATGTAAAGCAATTATACTCCAATAAAGATGTTAAAAAAATAAAAATAAAAGGTGTGGTGTGAGAAATGCTGAGTGAAGAGTCCTTAGAAGACCATGTGCAAAGAAGTCAATGAGGAAGATTAAGGAAAAGGTATGGATTTGATGATTTTAATATAACTATAAAATGCAGTTTGAATGAAGTGATTCATCGATTGCATTCATTTATGCATAAACAAATACTAAAAAGGGGAAGAAGCGAATTGCAGTGATCCACATGAAGACATAATACATTTACTATAAGAAGGTCAACATTTCTCTTCTATGTGTTCAGGATTGGAGGCAAAAGAGAAGTATCTCACTTTTTATTGTCAAATGGTTTACATAATTATCAGGCATGTTAAATCAAAAAAGAAAGAAGGGGCTTTAAGAATATGGAAAATGTCCTTTTCCCATAGAGACAGATTATCTACTGGAGGCCTCAGCTGACTGAAGGCTCATTAGAAGACTTTAACGAGTGGCATCACCTTGGAAGTATCTATGGCCCCGAAATCAAGATGAAAAGGCAACAAAGAGGGACTAACTGCTACCCTTAGGCAGGCAAATCAAAGCACCTCTTCCTAAAAAGAGATAGGAAAAATCACTTCTAAGCATCATTATCCTTTTGCTCTTTTCTGAATAACTCAAATCAACCGATATCCCACCACGGGCTTGCTGTCCTTTTTGTTCTATGGGGAAACCTGCCTGTGGTGGATACCTATTATTTCTATCTTGCAAGCATCCCTTATCCCTTCTTCCGCTGACTGGATACTTTATTTCCTTTTGAGAGGTTTCTTCCCCTAGAGGATGCACAAGGCTAGCCAACCAGGCTCCTTTGACAAAGACTGATCTGCTCATCAGAACACAAGGTTTGCTCTCTTTGTAAGATCTCAAACTTTGTCATCTGTGTAGGGCTGGAACTGCACTCTGGACACAGTCTGATGGAGAATGAAGCCAAACCAGAAAGCAATGCTGAGAGCAAGTGAGAGAGAGAGAAACACATTCTAGCTGACGTTGTTAAGCCTCGGATAAGCCCAACGACCCCTTGTACTTCTGAGTTACATGGCCCAGGGAATTTCCTTTTTTTGCCTAAGTTAGTTAGAGTTGAGTTTCTGTCACTTGCTATGAAGAATCCTGGATGCAATATGTTTTTGAACTACACCTTTGGGTAGGAAATCATAGTCTTTACTGTGAAATCAAAATCTGCCCGTCTCATGATTATGCTTAGTATGCATGCTATAGCATGAAGATGTTCAGATAATCATACCCACCTTAAGATTAATTACTGAGAAAGGAAGAAGAAAGACAACCGGGATGAAGACAAAGTATATTTTTCATTTTCTTTCACTACCTACAGAAAGGAATGGGTGAGTTGTGCTGATACTCCAAGGGAAATTCCATTTTGATTTTCCCAATGAATTGCTCATGGAAAATTAGGAAAATGGTGTTGTCATGACAAAGTGGCTCTAGTCCTGGAGAAGACATCTATCGGAGGCACACACTAAAGAAAGAAGGAGTCAAGAAGCTGGAGACTAGCAAGTAAAAGGTCAGACATTAACTAATCAACTATTTTGGGCTAGACATGGCACTAAATTTAAGTGGGGAGGGAAGGAGGAAACTTAAGAGGGAGGACAACTTGGTCCAGATAGACACATACCACTCAGTTCTGTGAAAAAGCACAACTACGTTACTGAGTAGGGTTAGCAAAACCGCATTAATTTGTAACAATGGCAAACGAAAGTAGGCTTACAAAGAATCTGAACTGTGAGATATAAAATACATCCCCAGTGACTGCATTGTTCTTAGAAGATTCCCAGTAAATTCTCTCTGAATGAATGAATAAAAACGAAACACACCACTTTTAATAGAATATACACAATCTAAGCTGTGAATGTTGAGGAAGAAATTAGGGGTAAAATAATGGAGAACAAAATTCATATTTGGCATTTTCCTATTCTGAGCACTCCACAGAGAAAAATCTATTTTTTTTCTGCCCTTATCAGGTAAAGCTATTGATTCAGGGGAATAGGTTATGCGGAAACCATGGAAGTTTCTAGTCAGGCGGACTCTGGGTTCAACACTATCACTCCAGGCAAGAGATGAGTGTCTCTGAACTTCAACGTCCTCTTCTGTCAAATGGGAATAATAATGATTCTCTTACGGGATGGTTGTGAGGGGTGAGTTAAATAAAGACAGGAATTTGACCTAGGAAACTTTTGTAACTCTCATTTTAAGGGAGGAAAATTTTCAAAAGTAGATTATCAGGAATTAAGGTAGAATACACTGAAAATGAATAGCGGGCATAGTTTGTTTGCAGGTGAGGCGGCTCTGAGACCTCGAGGCTGAAAGAGCCTGATGCTCAGGACACCTAGGACGCTTCCTGGCCCGACGTGGCAAGAGGACCGACCCCTCTCTGCGCAGGGTCACCAAATGGCCCGGCTCCAGCTTAGGTGTCAGAATCCGTTCATCTTCAGTTTGCGTCCTTTTCTTTTTGCAATTTAAAGTCGGACTGGAGGCGCAAGGATGGAGGTAAAACGTGCGTTAAAAAAATTACAGTTCAGATTACAAGGACAACAAAATCACCAAGGTCAGGGTAGGTGTCCGTGAACTATGCAAAACCCTGCGGAATGAGGAGTCATAAACGCTCTGAAAAGAATTCTACATTTTAATTTTAGAAGCTCTTTCCAAAGTCCCCTACAGCCTGCCGCTTGCCACCCTTTGGCCCCCTCTCCCGGCTATTGATCATCACCCTCCTTTCCTCTTTTTTCCTTCCAGTAAAAGTAAGTATCCAAAAAACTTTAATTCTTCTCCAGAAGTCCTAAGCCAATTTCGCAGTCGCGGAGCTTTTTCATTGCTTTAACCCAACTTTCTTTCGTTTCTTTGGCGAGTACCTGAAATTAGGGTTGCCCGATAGTCTGGAGCCCTAAATCAGGGAAGCGTGGGGCTTAGTTCCGGCGAAACCCTCTGGTGCCTGTGCGGGAAGCTCATTTTCCCCCCGGGGTGGGGTTCAGACTGCCGGCAGGGACCTAGCAGGACGCTCGCTCAGGTTCCGAGCCCAAGTCCCTGGCGGCGGGGACGTGCGCGCGGCGTGGGTGGGCGCTTTAAGCCCGAGCGGCGGTTTCAGCACTAGCTATTTTTAGCTGCGCGTCGCCCCCCTTCCTCCCGGCCTCCGGCTTGGTAGCCTCCGGCGGGCGGCCGCCGCTCCGCGGCTCCCTCCTGTCTCCCCCCACAGTCACTCGCTCTTGGTAGCGTCCACGCGGGCAGGTCTGGAAACTGAGCATGTCTGGAAGCGCTCGGCGGCCTCGGCGGCAGCGGTGGCAGAGCCAGGCTGCGTCAGGCTGAGCCCGTTCACCGCGCGGCCGCAGGAGCGCAGCGCCGACGCCGCGCCGCCCAGCCCAGCCGAGAGGGGCGCACTAGCCGCCGCGGGGCCCGCCGCCGCTCACCGCAGCCCCCTCCTGGCGACCCGCAAGTAAGTTTGTGAGGCGGCTGGGCGGTGGGGCGACGGCTTGGCGGCCCGGGGAAGCCCACGCTGGCAGGCGGGAGGCACGGCTGGCGCTCCGGAGAACCGGCTGGCCGCTGCCCCAGGTGCCCGGCGCCTCGGCGAGCCTCTTGGCCAGTTTGAAAGTGGTGGCCTCTGGGGTGTTCTAGTGGGGGGCGGGGCGGGGGCGGCAAAGCAGGAAGTCTGAACTGACTCCGGCGGAGGCCGAGGGGGCCGACTGGGGCAGAGGGAAGGACCGCGCAGCGAGAGAGCGGGCTGGTGCGGGATGGGTTTGGGATGCGGGCTCCCGGCAGAGAACAGCCGCAGAGGGAAAGCCGGGTGTCTCCGGGGGACAGGATTGAGAGCGCCGTGTGGGAGGCATAGTAGAGGGTGAGCGTGTCCTGGCCGGAGGGGCGGGAGGGAAGATGGATGGAAAGTGGGGCGCGTGGAAAGCGGATTTGAACCAGCGCTTAGGACGGCGGTGGAGGGGGCCGTGGGCCCCGGGAAACGAGTGGACTCGAATAATTTGGGGAGTCTGTACCAGGTCAGGGTGATATGATGATGGAGAGGGACAGGCTTGGATGGAGGTCTTCGAAGCGAATACGCGAGGCCAAATGTTGGGAACTGGCTGGACAGAGGATGGAGGCAGAAAGTGGCCTGGAAGGGCCAGTAGGAAAATCGCTGAGGGATTTGGGTAAAGGGGAGGAGGGGAGTGGTGCAGAGATCGAGCGGAGGAACGGGGCTGCTGTTGGGGCTCAAAGGCTCAGGAAAGGCTTGGAGGCTACTCTACGTGCGGTCCCCCTGACTAGTGAATTAGTAGCGGTTCTCTGAGGTTTACTTGCACGCCAGGCTCCTCCTTCATCTTCTACCTCGCTTGTTAACAGGGCAGCTCGCTTTAGGCAAGCTTGTAGATTTGGACAGATTAAGCAACCGGGAAGGTAGTCATTTGCAGGGGAGCTGCCAGTGCTTCCCTTGAGTGGTTCCCGGCACCCTCAGGGTGCAATGTAGGGTCTGAATGTGTGTGTTTCAGGGGATGGTGGAGGGTGATTTCTGCTCTAGGCCACAGGAATCCGGGAGGTACGGTGTTTGGGGCCGGGAAGTCAGACAGAAGTCTGCAGTGTGCAACTCGCGGCGGGGCGTGTGAGTATGCGTGTGTGCGCGCCTGTGCGCGTGTTGCCCGCCCGGGGTCGCGTGTGTTGCTGCAGTCTGTCTCCATGACGAGGAGATCCAGGGCTCCACAGGCGGCACGGGGAGGGGATTAAAGGAAACGTGCTTTCCTGCCTCTCTTCTGCCTCCTTTCCCTAGGGTCGCATTCTTTGCTCGTCCAATGATGCTCTTCTCTAACCTCTTCCCCCGACTTCTGCACGTCCCAAACCTGACGCCGGTCTTGTCCTCTGATTCGGTACCCCGGAGGACGCTGCTGTCCCTCCTCTGCCAGAGGGAATCCGAGGAGTCCCGCTGGTTAGAGGGGCTCCCGAATCCACCAGTCTTTCCCTGGGGCGTCACTCCGGGGGTCCTCAGTTCACTCTGCTGCCCCTGCAGGTGACGCAGTGATGTTGCCCCGCGGACCCCAGTGATGGCTCCAAATAGCCAGCACTTACTGGTTCTCGCGAGGTGGGTCTCCCCAGAGTTTCCCACAGGTAATTGTAACTTAAAAAGAAAAAGACCAGGTTAGTAGAAAAAACAAGCCCTGAGGGCAAAAAGCTTTATGCAAAAGCGCCTCTTAGACTAACAAATATTTTACCCACCAACCACAAGAAGGGAAGAAGCTTCTTCAGCGTACGCATCTGAAACTGGAGGGGAGGGGGCGGCAGAGCGGGAGTTGTCACCATGTCCACGGTTTCTTAGACTCCATCCAGCTTGCTATTTCCTGTCCTCCGTGCCATATTTTAAGCGAGACTTTACCAAATACAGGAAATGAGGGTGAAGGAGACTCTGGAAACCTGTGCCATCTGTGGAAGGACTCAGAGAAGGGAGAGCGAGAGCTGTGCTTACTGTCTGCCAGATATCTCAGAGGGCTGGGCTCTGAGATTGTGTGTTCAGACATCAGAAATAATTCTGAACATCCAAATTGCAGGGGGGAGACTCAGATGAAGGGAAGTGAGAAGCTCTGAAAAAGTGATGAGGACCATAGTATGGGGTTGTCTTGCAAGGTGATCACTGACCTGTGGAGGGACACAGCAGAAGAACAGCAAGCTTCTAATGGCCAGGGGCATGTTGTCTTATTCCATAGGACAGTGGCTGGCCCAGTTTCTAGTACAGTAACTATTGAAAAATACCTTTTGAAGTATGGCCATGATTCTGGATATCTGAAAAGTTTGAATACAAAGACATATACTGTCATTTTCTGCTTCTATTACTATGTTTTTTTCATTGATTATTATTAGAACATGTGGTGAAGGTAAAATAAATTATTATCTTACCCATTAATACTGCTCTCCCCAGAGTGCTGCTCAAATAGATATAACCAAATATGTTTGCCTGTTTTTTTTGTTTTGGGAGTCATGGAGGAAGGAGAGTTGGGCAAATTGATTAGGATGTCAAATAAAGGTAGAGTTTAGGCACCTGAAGATCTTTTGCCTGTGTGGAGGTGAAAGCTTCATTTATATAATGCTAAATTCAGTGCAAAATGAGAAAACCCTTCTGTCTCCACTCCTTACCTCGTGCATTTGAAATACAAAGGATTGTACCCTTGGGCTGGTTCTTAGTCCTCTGAAGGCTAGCTTAATAATTTTCCCAGAGGATTGTTCCCTAAATTCAGGTACACTTTAGGAAATAATCAATGGACTCCCTGCAACCCTAAGGTAAAGTCATTAAAAAAAAAAGTGGTGAAATGGTTTGATGAAGCAGAATAATGAGTGAGAGAAATATTAACCAAAACGTAAGAAGAGAAATCACTTTCTCTTGCCCCAGGGTTAGATCTTACTGATAGGCTTAGAACAGTGGTTCTCAACAGGGACAGTTTTGCCCCCCAGGGGACACTGGCAATGTCTGGAGATGTTTTTGGTTGTTACAACTGGGTGGGGAGGGGTGCTACTGGCATCCCGTGAGCAGAGGCCAGGGATGTTGCTAATATTCTACAAGGCATTGGGTTGTCCCCCATAACAAAGAGTTATCCAACCCCACATGTCAGCAGTGCTGAAGATGAGGAACCCTGGCTTAGAGCTAGGTATGATTATAATGAAAAGCGGCTCCTGTCAGGATGCTTTCACGTATTCCTATTGGAAGTCTATCTTGAAAATCAAGAGTAGTTAATATTAAGAGACTTTCTTTGCAAATGGCCCCATATTCAAAAACAGTCGCTTTAAGGAAATTAAAGAGGTTTCCTTTTAGCAGAACTTCTTTTCAGCCTTCAAAAAAAAAAAGTCCTCAAGTAGATTGGGAATGTCTGAAAAGACATATATAGTATGCATAGGAACTGAGTAAACATTTTTTTGATGAAAACAAGTTAAAACTGGTTCTGCCACTGTATTTTTCACTGTACTTGTTTGGTAATTGCTTTTAAAAATACATAGTTTTAAAATTAATATTAATTTAATTTAAATTACAACTAATAAATTCTTCATGTAGTGAGGGATTGAACCGAATCAGGCAAAAATGTTAGCTGAACACTTATTAGAAGCCTCATGAAGTGTTCCAAAATGAAACCTTAGTATTTGTAGACATCTGCCCAGGAAGGTAAGAACCTGTATAATTTTCGTGCATTTAGTTTCAGTTTTAAATCGACAGCAAGGCATGTATTGAGAAGCAAACCTTTCCGACTTGCAGTACAATACACTGCTTGGAGAGGGGAAACAATAGCTTACACTCTTGGATGTAATAAGATCAGGGAAGTGTTCTAAGAACACCTGTGTGCAGGAACTCAGAAGCTTGCTTGATAAAACCTTTGTCATGATCACACTGAGGCCTGGAGAAACTAAACAGATTTAGTTAGTCTCCCTTCCGTCTCCCTCCACCTGCCAGCACTTTTATTGGTGGGTTGGTTTCAGAATTCATTCTAAAGGGATCCTCATTAGGGCTGCTTACTTCCCTTCTTGTTCTAATAACCATTCCCTCCATCCTTGGCCGTCACCATCCCTCAGTCCTTCAGGAATTCATGCAGCAGAAGAGTCTCCTGCTTAGTTTCTGGGGCACCCGGTAACCTCTCCTTTTCTCCTGTGTGTACAAACACAAACAGCTCTTTCCAGCTTCTGAGAGAAACAGAGATTTGCGTCTCTCTTGGAAAAAGGCAGTGGGGAGAGTCCTTGTTTTCCACAGAGGCAACCTCAGTTTCTCTGCTTGCACCCTTGAATGTCTTGTTCAATTGTTTGTTCAGTTGCATATTCTTGATTTTAGGAAGGCTTCCTCTTTCCAAAGACAGAGTGAAAGAACTGAGGAGGATAGAACTTCACTGTGAGCCGCACTGTTGTTGATAGAGGGCACCTCTCATGGGCTGTATGAAGCCTCAAGGATATGATTTGAACCAATGATAATCCTATTTGTAAAGTCAACAAGCATTTGTAAGTTCAACAGTAGCAGGTTCTGTTCTAGACACTGGGACTCTGCATTTGCAATGCTGAGCTGCATTGTGCCTTGCAGCCGGTTTGCAAAACCAAGTTCATTTAGAGTAATATACATATATTTCACGTATGTCTCAAAGTCTATCTATAAAAAGAAATACAGGATGGGTATTTGTTTTCATTAAAGTTGGAGAGGCTATAGAGCCTTATTCTTAAAAATACTTCAGAACACATTGTTGATATGCAGAAGGCAAAAGAAACCATTAGGGGGGAAACAGTTACATGTGTTTCTCTATAGATCAGACAAGGAGGGAGTGAGCAATCTGAGGTGAAAGGGGTCAGTTCTTATCTCCCTTTTCCTTTCTTTAGGACATAGTTATTGATTTTGTTTGACATTTGAGGAAAGAGAGATGATTTCCTTCCCCACAGATACTTGTTGAATGGGTCTGTGCCCTTTTATACTTCTGATAGCCATAGTAGGAGGCAGTGGGCTGGCTGATATGATAGTTAGAGTGAAGCAGAATTTCAAATCAATTTTGTCAATAATGTTTGTGACAAAGGCTCACTTTCAAAAGCTGAGCATACCATGTCACTATTTTGATGAGACTAATATAAAGATTACAGAGCTGAACATCTCTGCTGATTTGGCTACTAGGTACTGCCTATGCTTTAAACTATCAGAGTGCATGTATTGGGAGTGGGGAATGAAATGATATGTCAGCTTCTCTTACCTATGAACAAACTTGCGGGTCACTGTGGCAGGTCAGTTATTGTCCAGCTGGAAGAAGGGTAGTGTCAAGGCTGGGAATTTTATTGAACAGTGTATGCTGTCCTTGCTGAGTTTAAGAACGAGAAAAAGAACAACAAAAGCAGGAATTTGAAATTTATGCTACAGCAGAGGCAAAGAGACTTTCTGCTTTTAATTTCATTTTAGCTTATTATTGTTAAGGACAAGCAGCAGTAATGCATGAAAAAGGTAACCTTGCCTGTGGAAGGTTTTACTTTTGTTCATAAATGCTTGTTCATCTTCAGAAGCAAATAGCCTAGAACGTATCCTGAGGCTTTCAGCCTTCAGTATAAATAGTGTGTCTCTTCTATCTCTAGAATATTCATTATGTGATATCATTCGGAATCTGAATACTGGGCTAAATTGGCTGATGCAGTCCCTTCTAATTTAGGGATTTAGCGTTGTCTCTGTCCTTTTAAAGAAGGTGAAAGAGATATACTGTTTGTCATTGGGAGCACAGTTATGGGTGCTGGAAGCAGCCTCTTTTACACACAGACATGCCTGGTACTTGACATTGGTCTGGGACTCCACTGACCAAAACATAGATCTCAGTCTTCTGGATTATGAAGCCTGATTTTAGCAATTTTGATTGGAACCAGAGCTGCGACCAGGCTTGTGAATCAATTGACGTTTTCGGAAAAGACCAAATGATGAGCCAGAATACTCGCCACCCATTGCCAGGAAAGAGGGACAGCAGTTTAAGGAGGATCAAGAGATTTGCAGGGCTTCCCTGGTGGCGCAGTGGTTGAGAGTCTGCCTGACGATGCAGGGGACGCGGGTTCGTGCCCCGTTCCGGGAAGATCCCACATGCCGCGGAGTGGCTGGGCCCGTGAGCCATGGCCGCCGAGCCTGCGCGTCCGGAGCCTGTGCTCCGCAACGGGAGAGACCATGACAGTGAGAGGCCCGCGTACCGCAAAAAAGAAAAAAAAAAGAGATTTGCAGTCAGATCTGGCACTCTTACTTAGTAGTTCTGTGGCTTTAGATGAGGGTTTTTTTTTTCTTTTTTAACTTCATGGAGCTCCAATTTCCTCATCTTTGAAATGGAGATTTTTTTTTTTTCCCTGTAGAGTTCACTATAGGATTAGAGGAAATATTTTCAAAGCAAAAGTGCGTATTAATAGTGTTGGTGATGGTGGTGCTTATATGTCCTTCTAGTGCTGGAATTTAAATAGTTACTGTCTAGGAAGTGGAAGTAGTGGGGCCATTGGTGAGCAAGATGAGATGGAAAAGGACAATGGGAGTGGATCATAGGAAGGGGTTTTGGAGGTGAAGTAGTCTGATGTCCTCTTTTGACTGATGGGGCCTTGGGGACTCAGGATTATGGTGTGATTTGCCCAAGGTTATGCTGCATCATTTCAGCTGAGTCTATAATTTTTCAAAGTCTCCATCCTAACATTCTCCACCTTAAGAGCACACTTATTTTCTTGGTTAAATCCATGTTTCTTCTGTTTATCTAAAAATGGTTATTCAGCTCAAGAACCTCTCTTTTCAGTTGTTACATTCCAGGTCTTTTATAGGCAACTAAAGAAGGCATCAATGGATCTCTAATTGAATTTGTATAGGAGTTCAACTCAGCTCTTCACTTAAGTGATCAAGATGATCAAGTACATGTTTATGTTTTCCTAATTGGGGTGAACATTAGTAGAGTTTTATCTAAAAACAAAAAAAACGCCACTATGGATAATGTTCTTCAAATAGGTTATTGCTGTTAATGACAAGAAAATTGAAGATTGGCCCTTGTTGATGGTTCTGTTGCTAAATTAATAGTTTGGTTTTTGTTTTAAATCAGTGCTGTTGCCATTGTGGTTTCTTGAAGAGTTTCAGATTCAATGAAAATGTTAAAACCTACATGTGTTGGAAGTACTTTGTGAGTTGTAAAGTATATTATGTCTGTTGTCTTATTTGTAATTTATGGTAAAGATATATTATCAGTTACAGTAATGAAAGACTTAAAATTGAAAGCCAGGACAGAAAAAACATTCCCTTTCGAATCAGACAGACTTGAATTCAAATCTCCATTTTTAAGTCACTAGCTGTGAAAACTTGGACAAATTACTTGACTTTCCAGCTTCTCCTGTCTTTTGCGAATCACACCCACCAGATTACAGGTATGATTCTTGTGATGATTAAGTACGATAAGCAAGTAAAGATCTTAGCATGGTGCCTGGCACCCTTCTTTGTCCTTGTACACTGCTAATTCGCCGTACTTCAGCTACGCCTCTAAAGTAATTATTTATACTTGAATTAGTTCAGAGTTTTTCACTGTGAAGAATCAGAAAACCTGATTTTAAGTGACTTGAGGGGAAGTAAAAAAGAGAGAGAGACTTCATGAATGTGTAACTCAGTAAAATAGGGGAGTATATCTGGCTCCAGGTAGGACCTAATTTAAGGCTCAAACCATGTGACTAGTTCATTGTTAATGGGAGTGAGAATAAAAAGGTTGTTAGTAGTCCAGTTGGAAACTATGCATTAATTTCTTTTAAGTCTTCCAATAGCTTCTTCTTGGACAGAAGCACACAGCCTTGCTAAAACAATAATAAATCCATTATAGATAGCTGTATGTAGAAGAGTTTTGAGCTGCTTCCATAGATTATTTTGTGGGAGGGAATGGAGTGAAGCTGAAATTTCAGTGGAACCTACTAATAGTGGTAAGTCAAAATAAGATAGGCGGTAAAACACAGCAGAACAAAATTCAAAGCTTCAGTTTTGTAATTTATCAGACTTCCTTAACTGAATTAAATAGAAACTGGTTCTGGGCAATTTAAGCAGAAAGGAATTCATCATATGGTCATGAAGTAGTTCATGGAATCGAAGGAAATGCTGAAGAAGAAGACCTTGGAAAGGGTACCCCGCTGTCGGGTTGAGTCAACTCTAACTGTTTTCCGTCATTGTGTCACTGTGCCCAAGACGCAGAATTCTGAGAGAGAAAGAGAGAGTCAGTTCAGAGAAAAAACAGGGCATCTTGACCGGCAGTCCACCAACATTGTGTTTCATGGGCCCAAGGGGCTACCAAGGCATAATCTCTAATCTGCTCCTACCAGAAGGAGGGGAATAGATGATACCGGGCAGGCATACTCAACTCATGTCCACTACATAGATTCGGATGGGAAAAACTTGCTTCAGTGATGATGAATTACTAGAAGGGAAAAAAGGAAAACAAAACGACAGCAACAAATAAAATGAGTGTATTATCTAAACAGAACCCATGTGGGAGGCAAAAATACTTGGTCGGTTTCCTAAGGCTACTCTTACAAATTATCACCCACTGGGTGACTAAAAACAACAGAAATTTATTCTGTCACAGTTCTGGAAGATAGAAGTCTGCAATCAAGGTGTTGACTGGGCCATTCTCTCTTTGAAGGTTCTAGGGGGAGAATCTGTTCCATGCCTTTCTCTTAGCTCCTGGTGCCGCCAGTAATTGTTGGCGTTCCTCTGTTTACAGAGGCATCACTCTAATCTCTGCCTGCATCATCACATGGTGTTCTTTCTCCCCTGTGTTGAATCTGTGTCTCTTCTTTTCTGATAAGAACCCTGGTCATATTGGATTAAGGGCCCATACTGTTCTTGTATGACCTCATCTTAATGTAAGCAATTACATCTATAATGACCCAATTCCAAATGAGGTCACATTCTGATGAGATTCTGGGAAGGACATGAGATTTGGGGAGACACTATCCAACCTAGTACTGATATAATGTGGATAAAATAAACAACAATGCCCGTAGCTAGGTCTAAAGAGTGGGAAGGGGGTACTATCCTTTTATTCTGTTATAAAACTCTATCTGAAGTATCGTGCCTGGTTTAGGCACCCCTTTTCAGATGATCATGTGTCCCCTGGAGAACTAGTGGAAAAACAGTTTGCTTTGTAAGGGCAGTTTTTTGGAACTACGGACCATAAACTTGGCAAAGAGGAGTTCAAGATAAATATGAGCTTCCAGTTGTCGAAAGGAAGAAAGATTGAATCTTTATCGCTCGCTTAAGAGCTAAGACCTATGGCCGGGAATTTCAGAGAAGCCGATTTTCGCTCACTGTAAGCGAGAACAATCTTATGTAAGTGTGGTTCAGGAGTCCCCATCTCTGGAAGCACTCAGCAGGAGCTCGTCATCCATATTTGTTACGGATGATGTAGAAGAGATTTCTGAATATCCAGGGAGCTTAGATGAGATAACTGCCCAACGTTCCATGTTTAAGATTCTCTTCTAGGAACACATAGGCCGTTAGTGATCCCCCAAACATTTATTAAGCATGAAGCGTGGTATTGTATGTTGGTGGAAACAGTAGTAAACATGGCATGCATAGTCTCTGGTTATTACGTAGATAAATATTTCAGTGGTCTACTATGGTAGTGATAGTACATATCCAGGAACCTGTAAAGTATCTGGCACAAAGCACAAGATTAGTAATTACTTGTTGAGTGAATTTGTTGTTTAATCGGAGTCTACTTTACAAATATATGTTCACGTTGTTTACCTGGAGTACTTGACCTGATAGGTATCAGCACGGTCATATTCCTTCATACGATTTCTCCATGGCCTTCTGGCTCTATAGGATTACCTTGTTCATATATCATCCCTCTCTTTGTTTCATTTTTACCATCTTAAAAATAGGGGTGGAGTTGGGGAGTGATTTTCCTCCTTAATCTCTTTCCGCCTCTGGGCTGTCTTTGCCAACAGAGGCAGCCCTGAACCTCTGAAGTTCATGTGTTACTGTGAAGACTGGAGGGGACTTTGGCTAAAGCAGTGTTTCTCAGAGTGGGGGACACTATGACTGATTTTATACGAGATGACTTTGGGTGGTGTATGGATATGTATTGAACTGAATTGAAAGGATTTTGTATTTGTTCTCTTCCAATGTTTCTTATCAAGGCAAGGAGGAAGTTTCAATTTGGTGCTAGTGTTAAACATGTATTCAAGATACTAGTTTTAGCTCCCTTTTTAAGAGTAGGCTTCAGTTGCCAAGCTTTCAAAAGTCCAGTAAAACTATTTTGTTTCCATTCTATTCATTTTTTTATTTTCTTTCATGCTCAGTGCTAGTTTCCATATAAAATAATGACACAAAGCTTCCTTTAAAAATTCATGCAGTTAAATTTTCTAATGGTATGATATTTTTAAAAAATCAAGACGGTAATATATATATAGATGATTGAGACTCGGAAATTTCTATGTCAGAGTTCTCCTGATGATTCATGTGTCTGGACTTTCTTCCTTGCTGTTTCTGGCACTCCTTTGCACTGTGGACACCTGAAAGCAGCTGTTCTGTGTAAGAGTCCTCCCTTTCTGTGTTGGTTCACAAGATACCTGTTGGCCCAGAGAAAGGGAACTTTGTGCATATAAATACGGCTTTGCGTTGCTTATGGTGCCTAGGTACTATGTATTTCTGAACTATCCTTTAAAAGCAACTCAAAATTGCTTTTCTGGCTTTTAAGGTAGATTTGTACATTGATAGAAAATGTTGAATTAATTTTAATTTATGTAATTCTTTCTCCATTGTATTTGTTTTTGTTTTCCTTTCTTTTTGTGATAGGGCCCAGACTTCATAAAGAAGAAGGAGATTTTCTTTTTACAGGTTTTTTTTTTTTTTTTTTTTTACATTTTACTACCTCAGGGAATCAGTTATAATACTGAAGGAATTTTTAAAATTTTCAGCCAGTTTTATACATGAGCATGTTTAAAAAGTCAAAATTTTCTACAAGGCATATGATATAGACTAGTAGTTTCTTCCTCCACTGCTCACTATCTCCAATTCCTTATTCATAGGAAGCAACCACTTTTTTTCTGGTGTTTATTTCTGTATCCCTAAATACATAGAGTTCTAGATCTTGATATTTGCTCTTATCTGGTAACTTCCTAGATTAGAAGATATGGAAGATGAGTATTATTATCTCTTTCACCAACTTCCTTCCATCTTGTTCTTCCTCCATCTTCCCACTCCTCCCAACAGTATTTCTTTCTTTTCTTTTCATTTGTTTATTTTTGATGAAATAAAGTTCAGAAGTTTGGTTTCCATGTAAGGTGGAGAAATTCACAAGAAATCACTCCCACTATCACAATGACAAAAAGCTGGATTTTGTATATTATATAAAGTCATAACTTGTCTTGGGCCCATCAAGAGCTGAGGTCACAAGATAAGCAAGTGAACTGAAGTCCAAAAAAGGACAAGTCCTTCTAAGGAGATATGGGACATGAACCCTTTTACCTGTGCCAGCTCATAGGAAGAAGAAATAATGTACACAAAAGTGAATAAGAAGAGTACACCCATGTTCATAGCAGCATTAGTCACAGTAGACATGGTGTAGAAACAACCCAAGTGTCTATCGATGGATGAATGGATAAACAAAATGTGGCATATACATATACAATAGAATATTATTCAGCCTTAAAAAGGAAGGGAATTCTGACACATGCTGTAACATGGATGAACCTTGAAGACATTATGTAGGTGAAAGAAACCAGTCACAAAAAGACAGATTCTTATATGATTCCACTTTGTAAGGTACCCTGAATAGTCAAACTCATGGAGATGAAAATGTGGTGGCTGGGGCTTCCCTGGTGGTGCAGAGGTTGGGAGTCTGCCTACCGATGCAGGGGACACGGGTTCGTGCCCTGGTCCGGGAGGATCCCACATGCCGCAGAGCGGCTGGGCCTGTGAGCCATGGCCACTGAGCCTGTGTGTCCGGAGCCTGTGCTCCGCAACGGGAGAGGCCACAACAGTGAGAGGCCCACGTACCGCAAAAAAAAAAAAAAAAAAAAAAAAAGTGGTGGCTGTCACGGGCTATAGGGAGGGGGAAATGGGGAGCTCTTGGCTAATGGATACAGAGTTTCAGCTTTACAAGATGAAAAGGTTCTGGAGATGGACGGTGGTGATGGTTGCTCAACAATGTGGATGGACTTAATGCCATTGAACTGTACACTTAAAATGGTAAAGATAATAAATTTTATGTATGTTTTACCACAACTAAAGATAAAAATATTTTAGAAAGCGAATAAGAAGAAAGATTTAAAATCTTTAAAAAATTCTTGAAAGTCAAGTGAGGACTTAGCAGGATACCTGAGAATACCTGGGAGCGTAGATGCAAGGGGAGTCTGCACTCTCTCACAAGTTCTTTCTTTCTTTTTTTTTTTTAATAAATTTATTTATTTATTTTTGGCTGTGTTGCGTCTTCGTTTCTGTGCGAGGGCTTTCTCCAGTTGTGGAGAGCGGGGGCCACTCTTCATCGCGGTGTGCGGGCCTCTCACTGGCACAGCCTCTCCCATTGTGGAGCACAGGCTCCAGACATGCAGGCTCAGTAGTTGTGGCTCATGGGCTTAGTTGCTCTGCGACATGTGGGATCTTCCCAGACCAGGGCTCAAACCCGTGTCCCCTGAATTGGCAGGCAGATTCTCAACCACTGCGCCACCAGGAAGGCCCCCTTTCTTTTTTTTTTAATTGAAGTATAGTTGATTTACAATGTGTGTTAGTTTCTGGTATATAACAAAGTGATTCAGTTATGCATATATATATTCCTTTTCATATTCTTTTCCATTATGATTTATTACAGGATATCGAGTATAGTTCCCTGTGCTATACAGTAGGACCTTGTTTATCTATTTTATATATAGTAATTTGAATTTGCTAATCCCAAACTGCTAATTTATCCCTCTCCCTCCCATGGTAACCATACATTTGTTTTCCATGTCTCTGACTTTGTTTTGTTTTGTAACTAAGTTCATTTGTATCATATTTTAGATTCCACATATAAGTGGACAAGTTCTTTCCCATGGGTCTCTGCTCAGTGCTTACCAGAGAGTTTGGGGGCAAGGAGGTTAACCAGAGAGAGAAACCCCATTGGTTCCACAGGTGTGCACATAGTGAGAGGCTGCCCCTGGAAACAGGTGTAAAATCCCACCTCCAAGCCCAGATTCTTCTCTTACTGGCAAAAGCCTTTTGCCACTGGGGAAGGGGCAGAAACCCCACTGAGCCCAGCATCCTGCCCTGGTACAAAGTGGAGATCTGTAGAAAAGTTGAGGAAAAGCCAGCCTAAGGCCCAGGTTCATAGCACCTAAGAGTGAGGGAAGACCCAGAGAACTCAAACGTTTATGTAGCAGCTGTATTCATAATTGCTAAATATTGGAAACATCGCAGAGGTCCATCAGTTGGGGAATGGATAAACAAATTGTGCTGGTATTCCATAGAATAGAATTCTACAGGGCAATAAAAAGGAATAAAAGGAAAGTGCTGACTTCACCACTGTGCCAGTGTTCACTGAGAGTAACCATCAGGGAGACAGCCATGAATATTTCATGAAAAACATGGCACTTTAGAAAATGCAAAGGTTGGGAAGGAGATCAAGACAATTATGTAGAAAGCAGGAGTGCTTAGAGGGGCTGATTGTGAGGCTAGGAGAGACTTAGAGGTCATAATTTGCTCAGCAAGAAGACAGTCCTATATATGATCTGAGGGTTTTTTTCATTATGATACATAAAATACTATTGATTTATAAACTACTCTCCTTTTGAACCTCAAAGCCCCCTGTAAATACATAAACAGGTTTTTCACTACCCTAAACGTATGTCAAGTTGGTCATAGATTCTTCAAAGTTAAAGCGTCTTTAGAATTCATCTAATATCCTTCTGAACTGGGGTTCTTAACCTGTAGTTCACAGGCATGGATAGAATTCAGCTAGTACACAAACTTGGGTAAGGAAAAATGACATCTTTATTGTTATTAACCTCTAATTGAAATTTAGCATTGTCCTTCATTATAGGTGTAGGTTACCAACCACAGTGGCATCAGCAGTACCTGTGACTATCACCAATGGAAGTCACAGATAATATCATATCCCATTACAGTTGTTGGCAGATATTTAAAAAAATCATCTAAGGAAACACTCCCATTTACCATTGCAACAAAAAGAATAAAATACCTAGAAATAAACCTACCTAAGGCGACAAAAGACCTGTATGCAGAAAACTATAAGACACTCATGAAGGAAATTAAAGACGATACAAACAGATGGAGAGATATACCATGTTCTTGGATTGGAAGAGTCAACATTGTGAAAATGACTATGCTACCCAAAGCAATCTACAGATTCAATGCAATCCCTATTAAACTACCAATGGCATTTTTCACAGAACTAGAACAAAAAATTTCACAATTTGCATGGAAACACAAAAGACCCCAAATAGCCAAAGCAATCTTGAGAAAGAAAAACGGAGCTGGAGGAATCAGGCTCCCAGACTTCAGAGTATACTACAAAGCTACAGTAATCAAGACAGTATGTTACTGGCACAAAAACAGAAATATAGACCAATGGAACAGGATAGAAAGCCCAGAGATAAACCCACGCACATATGGTCACCTTAGTTTTGGTAAAGAAGGCAAGAATATACAATGGAGAAAAGACAGCCTCTTCAATAAGTGGTGCTGGGAAAACTGGACAGCTACATGTAAAACAATGAAATTAGAACACTCCCTAATACCATACATAAAAATAAACTCAAAATGGATTAAAGACCTAAATGTAAGGCCAGACACTCTAAAACTCTTAGAGGAAAACATAGGCAGAACACTCTATGACATAAATCACAGCAAGATCCTTTTTGACCCACCTCCTAGAGAAATGGAAATAAAAACAAAAATAAACAAATGGGACCTAATGAAACTTAAAAGCATTTGCACAGCAAAGGAAACCATAAACAAGACAAAAAAGACAACCCTCAGAATGGGAGAAGATATTTGCAAATGAAGCAACTGACAAAGGATTAATCTCCAGTATTTACAAGCAGCTCATACAGCTCAATATCAAAAGAAAAAACCCAATCCAAAAATGGGCAGAAGACCTAAATAGACATTTCTCCAAAGATATACAGATTGCCAACAAACACATGAAAGGATGCTCAACATCACTAATCATTAGGGAAATGCAAATCAAAACTACAATGAGGTATCACCTCACACCTGTCAGAATCGCCATCATCAAAAAATCTACAAACAATAAATGCTGGAGAGGGTGTGGAGAAAAGGGAACCCTCTTACACTGTCGGTGGGAATGTATATTGATACAGCCACTGTGGAGAACAGTATGGAGGTTCCTTAAAAAACTAAAAATAGAACTACCATATGACCCAGCAATCCCACTACTGGGCATATACCCTGAGAAAACCATAATTCAAAAAGAGTCATGTACCACACTATTCATTGAAACCCTATTTACAATAGCCAGGACATGGAAGCAACCTAAATGTCCATGGACAGATGAATGGATAAAGAAGATGTGGCACATATATACAATGGAATATCACTCAGCCATAAGAAGAAACAAAATTGAGTTATTTGTAGTGAGGTGGATGGACCTAGAGTCTGTCATACAGAGTGAAGTAAGTCAGAAAGAGAAAAGTAAATACCGTATGCTAACACATATATATGGAATCTAAAAAGAAAAAAAACAAAAAAAAAAACAGTTCTGAAGAACCTAGGGACAGGACAGGAATAAAGACGCAGACGTAGAGAATGGACTTGAGGACACAGGGAAGGGGAAGGGGAAGCTGGGACGAAGTGAGGGAGTGGCATGGACGTATATACACTACCAAATGTAAAATAGCTAGCTAGTGGGAAGCAGCCACATAGCACAGGGAGATCAGCTCGGTGCTTTGTGAGAACGTAGAGGGGTGGGATAGGGAGGGTGGGAGGGAGGGAGATGCAAGAGGGAGGAGATATGGGGACATATGTATATGTATAACTGATTCACTTTGTTATAAAGCAGAAACTAACACACCATTGTAAAGCAATTATACTCCAATAAAGATGTTTAAAAAATATCATCTATGCTCATTGCTACTTTGAAAGTTTGGTTATTATTAGATCTGCTGTTAGATCTTTTTATTTAGAGTATTAGAAAAAGAAACACGTATACCATGTCACGAATTCATTCTTTTATAATTTGATAACTGTTTCATTGTATTTCATTTCCTTTGTATTCCTGTGTATCTCATTCTTAGAAGAGGTCATAGGCTTTCACAGACTCCTAGAGGGATTCACAGCATCACAGAAGAACCTGGAACCTCTCTTGGTCTGTCAGCAGTAAATTCCATTCAGCACAGATGGCTTGGTCCAGAAAGCCGGAGCTGTTGAGTGCGTTCCCACACTCTGCACGTGTTCTTGATCTGCCGGATGCCATCTGTGCCATTCCGTAGGGAACAGTGGTTCTAGCAGGTTTTCTGTCAATGGTGAGGGCAATGAGCATGTTTCTGAGCATGTGTAGATTCTCGGTGGCTTCTTTAAGAAGCCTCTCCTATAGTGGGGCCTTAGAAGTAAGGACCTGGTGTCATGCACCTTGCCTATTAGAGGCCTAGGTTTTAGAGCACCATCCCATGTTCATGGCTCTGGGCCTTTGGAATCCTTGGTGGGGAGACACGCAACTCTAACAGAGTCAGTCTTGTGGGTTCCACTTACATGTTTGTGAATTCCAGGAGGACTGATGTCTAACTTCAGAGCCATAGGTCAGGGCTCTTTTTCTAGTATTGATTCAGTTCCCTGGCAGGTAGTGTAAGATTTAAATGAACACATCTCCCTTGCCAAGATTTTTTTTTTTTTTTTTTGCCAAGATTTTTATATTTTTACTTTTATTGTCTTTTAAACTTTATTTTAAATGCTGTCATGCCAGAGCGGACCATTTGGGTGACTTAAATGCCGGTAGTGATATTGGGCAAATGGGCATCCACCTGGACGCCCGAGGAATGGGAGAATTGCTTCCCTGTGGGTTATACTTTGCAGCTAGATACATATCCGTTATGAAGGTAAGTTTTCTACATATCTCAGGATAGCTTTTTTCATTTTTGACAACCCTGACAGGAAGTTTTGCCTCTTTTGGAATAAAATCTGCTTTTGTTTAACTTCTATCACTGACCTAGGTTTGGTCTGTAAAACCTCACAATTAAATTTCCTGAAGTTACTGCAGTGCTCTTACTGTGACCTTCCTGATGTGTTCAAAGAATGCAGATCATTGTGAAATCTGCCAAAGTATATTTTGACTGAAATATACTTTCTGGGAGACATTAATCTTAGGCTGCAATGGAACATTTTTCTAACAAATGTTTGGGATCTTAATATGTGTCAGGCACTCAGCTGAACACAGATGGTATATAAAATAAGGGGCAGAGCAGATGTGTCCCTGCCCCTGTGGGTGTTAGCTGTAGTGTTAGCTGTAGTGCCGGAAGGAACTCGGCACACCAAGTAGGTGGGGTGGGAGGCTGTACAGCAGAGTGAAATGACCCTGCTAAAAGAGGGGCTCCCTAATCGGGGGCCGCATAGGTGGAGCTGCGGGCAGGAATAGGGGCGTGTCCCAAGCAGAGGAAACAGCTTGGCCTTTATGAGGCAATGCAAGGTGATCGGTGTGGCTGAGTCAAGGGTGAGGGTAGGACCAGATGGAGGTGGAAAGGTAAGCTAGCATCAGACATACAGGATTTTCTTGGCCAGGCTGAGGATTTTGGTCTTTGAAACAGAGAGTGACATAATCAACCATTCTTTATTGACACAATGACCCAAAGGTAATGCTGTTTCTTTTCCAAGAGAACAGATACCATTAGCAGAAGCAGAATGCCTTTCAACTTAAGAAAAAAAAGTTGGCTATTTAAATACAGTGGACGTGACACATGCACCATAATACACGTACATTATTACAGATATTCCTTCACCTCCAGTAGCAAGCTTTTGGTATCAGTTTTAAGATTAAATTACTAGTTTCTTTGAGGTTCTGAGCTGAGGGAATTCTAAACCACTCGCCTTTGTCATTTGCCTTTGAAGACTTCTTCGTAAAGTTTCCATTATGAAAGCTATTGTAACATTGTCTTCAGTCTTTAGAAAAAAAGGGCTATTAAAATCACTCAGGTATCTGCTTGCGATTTTAGCTGCCATTGTTTACCTGTTTATTTGGACCTCATTATAAAAGGCTGGAGGTATTATTGTATAATTGAATTGAACTGACTTGCAATTTTTAGGGATGGTTATCTCCGCTACATTTACATTTGTAGACTAATTTTGAATTTTCCATTTGATTAGAAAATATGGCCCATAGTAGTATTGAACACTGGTGTCTATGTGGCCTTCTTAACCACTTCTCTGAATTAAAAATTCTTGCAATATGTAGATCATTTGAGTAAGAATGTAAAACACAGTTTTTATTTCATGTGTATACTTTTTGAAATGGCAACATTTTGTCCAGAAGTTAATTGGAGCAGCTCTGCCTCATTTTAATGTTAGCTACCAGTGGGGATGAATTAGTTACCAGATGATTGTATCATTCTTGTGGAGGCATTGGACATGAACTTCTTCCCTTTAAAGCTGCCAAACCAAGATCTGTGTGTCCCCTTACGTGCGATTTCTGCAACGGTTCACATGAAACTAAGGCAGCATGTGCTGAAACGGCCAGCATCCACCTGTACTTAAGTGGCTCATTATTAATGCCCCAGTTCTTTTTACCTAGTACACAGAAGATCTAGGAGGATACTTATTGGTTCTACACCGTGAAGGACCTTGAAAGGACCTTGAGACAAGGCTATTCAGAGGAGGTGACTAAAGCAGTTACAGAGAATTATTTCTTTGTGTGTTTGGCATCTTTACACATGATGTCAACAAGAGCCTCAGAGCGTAACCATAACATCGAAGGGCTTTGTTCTGTATTTTAGATTCTTCATTTGAAAATGTGCTCCCGTGAAAATGTGTCTTTTATCTGTGCAGCTTTCCTGTGTGGACTGCTCCCACCCCTAGAATCAACGCTTTCAGTCCTGCAGTTGGTGAGGAGCTAGCCTGTCTTCTTTGCTCCTGTTCACCTAGGGTGAGCATGTGACCCAGCCAGCCAAAGGGCCCCCACCTGCAGCCACAGTGATTTGTTCAAGGATGGGTGTGTGATCTCAGCCGGCAGGATGATGAGAGCACTCCCTGGGATTTTGACAGAACACGGAAATGACGCTCTCTTTCTCGTGGGGCTCACAGACTTGCTAGGATTTGTACCTAGAGCTGCTGGTGGCCATCTTTGTTATCAAATGGAGAAAGCCTGCCTGAAAATGAAGCTAGTCCAAGGAAAATAGAAACGAGATGAGATGAAAAGGCACAGTTCAGCCTATTGATCTCCCCACACCCGAAATCAGTGAGATTACCAAGTATTTCAGTTGCATGAGCCCATTTTTTTCACTTCCATTTAAACTAACTTAAGTTAGGTTTTTGTTACTTTTATTTTATTTTAATATTTATTTATTTATTTGGCTGCTCCGGGTCTTAGTTACAGCACGCAGGATCATCATTGCCGTTTGCGGGATCTTTAGTTGTGGCATGTGAATTCTTAGTTGTAGCATGTGGGATCTAGTTCCCCGACCAGGGATCGAACCCGGGCCCCCTGCATTGGGAGCACGGAGTCTTAGCCACTGGACCACCAGAGAAGTCCCGGTTTTTGTTACTTTTAAATAAAATAATTAAAGCATAAAAGCAGCCCATAAACTGGCCCTATACAAAGTGACAGCAGGAAGGGAGAGGTCTGAAGACGTCATCTGGTGTGGAGTGAAGGATTTGAAAATCTCCATTGCCCTGAGCCAGAAAGTTAGTAAGAGAGACCAAAGGATGTGCTAACTTTCCCCTCCTGATGCCATTTCCTTTAAATAGCACTGGATCTTTTAAACTAGATTCTGAGGTAGTAGCATCCTAGTCTTTCTCAAATGTAGAAACGGGAGACTTAGTGTTGCTGTGTATTACAGAAACAAACATTAATGGTGGCTGGCTGATTCCTAGTTACAGCCTTGCCATCTGAAAGACATGGATACATTTATCTGTTGTGCGTTTGCTTTTACCATAAGGCATTCTAAGGTCTATTGTTCAACAAACAAGATATTACAACGCCAGTAATAGTCTCTAACGTGAATAGCAAGGTAAGAAGGACAAGCAGTGACAATAATAAAAGACAAATTATCCTCTAGTTCTAGTAACTCAGCATTTGGACATTAAATAACTAGAAAATATGAGTCAGTCGTTTTGGACGCACAGTTCTGCAACAGCGTCATTCCATTTGGCATCCTAGGTATTGGTTTCTTACAGCCATTTCCTTTTAAAGACAGGTAAGAACAAATACACAGTATGGTAATGAAAAAGAGCGTTTCAAGTGTCCTGTGAACCTAAAGTGGAAAGCAGAAAAGCAGAGGATCTATAATGACATTTCTGATACAAGTTTATGCTAGTGGCTTATTTTTTCATTATTTCTTTCTGAAGAGATACATGAAACATCTATAACTTAGGATTGTTCGTGGCTTAAAGGAGGCTAGGGGAATCAGAGGCATTATTAAGACCTTCATTTTACATTGATGCTTGTCTCATGGATAATAATTTGTGCTAGGAAGGGTTATAACACAAGCCCTTTAGCTAATAATAGAACCTGGTTACTAAGCTATAAGAAGAGGTACTCTGCATATCATAATTCAGTGACCAGAAAACATTGTCTTCCAAGTTAATGGCCTGGATGGTCTCCAAATATGTAAAGAAACATCTTGGTTTAGCTTGCTCTCTTCCATTTAGAAGAGAAAATACAACAAACACCAGTTTTCCATTAGATATCATAGAATATACTGGTCTTTATCATCCCTTGTGCTCCTGCAATAGAAAAAAATAGATTTCTCCTTCCCAGGTAATTTAATGGGGAAAAACATCACATTTTCAAAAGACAAATGCTGCACAAGAGAGAGTAGCGTGAGGGTAATGAAACTCTGTTGTGCTGTGTTTAGTGAACCGATGGCTTAATAAACTATCTCCTTGGTGACAAAAAAACAAGAACTAAAACAGTTCTCACCTTTGTATCCATAGGAGATTGATTAATAAACACAAATTAGCACACACATCTAAATTTGCCTCCAAGTATTCAGTTTGTTATCAGTCATCGTATCTGTAAGTATATATAGCTGAGAGAACAGAGCCCCCTGGGGGCGGTTCCAGCTAGATGGATGCTTTGTAGGCTCACACAGAAAGTCGCTGGAATGCACACTTCAGTGCAGTGGAGTTTCCTGTGCATTTGACTCTCAGTCTGCATGTTCTTCTAACCAAAAGGGGTGAGGTACGAAGCACATCCTGTTGCCCTGGCCGTGCCCGTGTAGAACGCAGAGGCTGCTCGCTGAGACCTATAGCTGCAGCCCAGGGACAGATGGGCCATGCAGACAGATGGGGTTCCTGGGCAATGAAAATTCATTTGCGGCAGGCAGAGTGTATTGGAAGATGAGGAGACTCCTTCGGTTTTGTGAAATTAAGACAGGGAAGAGCTAGGTCTACAGAAGTTCAAGTGGCGACTCTGAATATATGGACCTTGCACTTGGTACCATTGCTGACAGAAAACCTGAGCATTCTCTGCTGTTTTCAGTACAGCCCCTGACACAGGGAAGGGACTGTTCCAGTGCAGAACAGCATAAGTCACAGAGGAGCAGCATCTGGGTGACGAAAGTACAGGGAAAGTCCAGGCGTTTCCTACAGCCCGGCATGAATGAGCATCTGATTGGAGTTGATGTGTAGGAACCCCCCTCTCCAAATACATATTTTTGCATAATATACTTCAGCTAACTGTATAATAAACTGATGGTAGTTTTCATTTTATATTAATTTTGAGGAGTCCCAACTCATTTATTCATTCTTTCATTCAATACGTAAATTGATCGCTTACTCTTTGCCAAACATAGAAAAAAAGTGGTGAATAAATCCAAAGAAATCGCTGCTTTCACAGACATTACATTCTAGTTTGTGGAAACAATCAACAGTTAAGCACGCACATAGGTAAAGGCTTTGAAGAAAAGATATTTGAATAATGTGGATAATATGAAAGAGTATGACAAGTCTGGAGGTTGAGGAACAATAAAAGTACATAGATTAAATATAGGAGGGATCTGAGGACTGGCTCAGGGTAGAGAATTTAGAGAATGGGAAGCAAAGGAGGAAAAAGCAAGGTGCCTGGGGAACAGCAGCCAGTGAGGTAGCAGGAGAACCAGGGAAGCAGTCTTTAGAGAGTGTTTCAGTCATTTGTTAAGCCCAACAGTGACCTGACCCAACTGATGATTTTAGAAGTTTCATCCTAGCTGCCAAGGAGGCAGGATTATCACAGGACAGGGACAGAAGAAGAGAAACCGTTTAGTGGGCGGCTGCACTAATGGATGTGAGAAATAAGGATCGTTTGGACTATGACTATCGTGGTAGAAGTGGTCAAAGAAGCTACATTTGGGATACGCACAAAATATGGTGGAAGGTAGGATACAAAACATGCTCATACACATATGGCCTAGAGTTGGATTCGATATTGGGTGTGAGGGAAGGAGAACTGTCCTATCTGGGTGGTCTTCATTTAGATCAGTGCTACTCAAAGTACTGGGGTGCAGACTTGGTCGTCACTGGTCTGTGACGACATAAGCTTGTCCCAGAATGTAAAGCAGCTGAATTCTTTTGCATAGCTCGGTTTTCTCAAGGCAGGGAGCAGCGCATTGATTTAAATCCTAGCACGAGCTCCTTCTTTTGCCATGGACCAGAAAGAGTTTCCAGACCCGACTCCTCTGTGGCCCTCACTCTGAGGAGCCTTGCTTAGACAGAGTCACCAGTGAAAACCTTTATGACCCGGTTCTCAGGGTTATCCAGGTATGGCCCGTTCTTGAACTGCTGATTTTGTAGTTGTACACGTGTGCTGTGCTGTGGTTGCCAAAGTTAACGGAACTGCACACAGATAAGTTATAAAATACTTTGTGGAGCAATACCTTCTTAAAGTTGTGGTTTCTAGATTTTCATTAGCTTTGTTTGACTTTGTTTTTTTGATTAGTAGGCAAGTGTAAGAAAATAGGCTTAGGAGAGCATTCTTTTAAAATAACAAATTAACTCATATTTATGAAGTAGGGTCACAGGGCAACTGAAGCTATACCATACTTGTTCTTCAAAACTTAGCTTAGCACCATCTTTTAGGCAGCCTTGCAGATCATCTGACCATTCGGATATCTGTCTTTTTTATGTGTTTTCACAGCACTGTGTGGGCTTTACCTTTGTCATAGCGCTATTATAAATCAAGAATGGTTGACTGACTTTTCCCTGCCTCCCCGCAAACTAAGGAAGTAGAAGGAAGGGCTGTGTCTTATAACTCCAGTAGCAAGTAGAATGTGTGGAACGTTGTAGATATCCAATTAAACTGTATACACTATGTAGCATGATCATAGTTTCAGAGAACAAAAGGATACTGTGTACATTGCTGGGCATAAGAGTTAGCATCCAAGTTTGGGGTAGCTACCAAAGCAAAGACTTCTCTAAGCTAACCAAAATTTGAGGTGAATGATATCAGTTGTAGCCTCAAATATATAAAAGAGTTTTTAATAGTTAAATGAGCTTTGCACATTGGACTTGTCAACTATATCTATTAAAAGAGAGCAATTGGCATGAGTGATATCATTTCAGATATAAAGGACACTTCTGTATATATATTATAATAATCTCACTGTAGAGGGAATGACTCATTATACCACAAACAATGTCACAATCAAATTTGAGGTGGTGGGATCTAGCAACAGCAATTTCTCTTTCTTTCTTTGTTAGCTGGAGTTCAGATGTGATGTTTGGCAAAATCCCTTGAAAATCTTAAGGTCTGATTACAGTTTACAAGTGAGCTGGTCATCCCCATCCAGGGACTCTAGGTTTTGTAACCAATCCGAATACTTGGAGCTAAAATTTTTAAACATTTGTCTTCATTCAACAGATTTTTTGAGCATCTAGCGTGTACAAAAAGTACCAGGTGCCGTTAAAGTACTAGGTGCTGTGGGGGAATAGAAAGATGAATCAGACATGGATTTTGTCCTTAAGGAGGAGTAAAATGAGATATCGTCAATCTTTTTGCTGCACATATTTCTAGGTGTTATAAAATAACACAAACTGAACCCCTTTCCCTGGAGAGTAAGTCGTGCTCTCTTGGTGGAGATCACAGAGCCTGAAGGTCTTCTAACCTGACCCTGTCTGCTCTTCCCAGAGCTTGCTCCCCGAGGTGGTGCTTCCATCGGTGCTCGCGATCGTTGTTCCCTTGGGTGTTCCACTCATCAGGAAGATCTCAGCCGTGGCAGCAATTTGCAGAGCCAGTGTTGCTCTCAGTCTCCTGCTGGTTGCTCCAGCCTGCAGCTCTTATAGGGTCTAATGGGTTTAGCATCAATTTGCATTGTACCCCACCCCTTTCATTTCCTTGTTTTGCTCTGAGGCAATCAATGGTTCTATCAACTCTCACTTGACTATAGGTGAGCTGCCTAAGGATATTCTTCCTATTGCTATTCCTAAAAGCACGTATAAAAATGACTTAGTCACTCTCCCAGCTTCAATCGTAAAGTTCCAGGGAAAGTTTCGAACGGGCCATATCGATTCCCTCAACTCTCAGCTAACCACTGTGACTGGAAGGAACAGAGGCTCTTATTGGCTCAGCTCAGGCCACGTGTTCAGGCCTATGCGTAGAAACTGGGAAACCCTCATGGCTTGAGTGAAAAAGAATAATTCCTCAAAACGGGGGGAACTGTTGCCAGAAAAATGGTGAAATGGTTTTGGCAAGTTAAAAAAAACACAAAAAACAAAGATGGCTACCACATTTTCTACTATTTTCATGAATTTCTATACATATGTGTGTGTATTTATATATCACCCTTGCTCGTACATACATACTCACAAACACACACATCACTATTACCATGTATCTTTCTCTTTTTAGTTAATAATAGATGATGATGATTATTATAGATGAGTCCCTGACCCAGGTGGTTTGTAGACATTTTCTCATTTTTTCTTTATGAAAACTCCAGAAGGAAAGTATCATTATTATGTCCATTTTGCAGATGAGTAACCGAGGCAAAGAGAAGTAGCTTGACCATCACCCTCCTCAGTTCCTACCACCAGATAGGAGCCACCTACAAAAGGAGCCTCAGACAGAGCTCTGGTTCTCCCATTAGCTTCTGTGATTGGCTAAACTCTAGTGATGCCCTGGATTGTGTTGATGAGCAGTGGTGAGGCCAGTGTACATATTGTGGACTAAATATAATCTCTGGCTCTCATTCTGTCCTTGGACAGGCAGTGAGTATTTGTCTGCATGGTCCCCAGAGTTGGGTCAAAGACCAAGGCAGGTTCAAGAGGGAAATGATAAAGCCGGGGCAAGAGTAATCTTAGACCTTAGCACTTAATTTCTAACCCGTGCTGGTACAGTTTTCCTAAACCTTGGCTTATGATTTCCATTATTTAGTTTGACGTGACCTGGTAATAGATGCTGTGTTGCCAACTGGTTTGCCCTAAAAACATTATTCTTCACCTGCCAGGCGAGTCCCAGCACACCCTAAACCTGTGATGTTGGCTCCACTCGATGTCATCACCACTCATATTTAGGGGCATTTACTCTGAAACTGCCACCTACTTCATGTGCATTGTCTCATTTAATCCTCATAACAAATTTTAAGAGGTTGATTCCACTGCATTATCCGTACAGCATTCCCAAAGCTGATAACTGCATCTCTCATTTACTGTCAAAGTAAAGTGATTTGCATGATTGCAATATCTTAGGCAAATGGACTCTAAGATATTTTATTTTATTTTGTCTTGGGTTGTATAATTTTATTGTGTCTTAAAGTAGATATATTCTTTTGTCTATTTTGTCTTGAATTACATAATTTTCTTAAGGGGAGGGATACTACCACTTATTAGGTATCTGCTAAATGCTAAGCTAACTGTTTGCATACAGGTTCTTACTTTTACCAATCTTTTGGTTCTGTGTAAATACTCATTGAGAGTGTTTTCTCACAGATATACAAATCTCTGTCCAAGAACACCTTGGGAAAGTAGTAGCGAGAAATCTACAAGGTAAAGGAAATAAACAAAAGTTGGTGAGGGTACTTCATGAATACAGCACAGATGCTTGACATGGAGATCCGATTTTTGATGGCAGGCTGTGGCCCTGGCAGATACATAAAATTTATCACTGCAGGAGGCGGTGATCCTGCAAAGGAATATTGTGAAAAAACCCGGTAGATAAAATCTACCGGCGATAAAATCTTCTCTTATGTGCTCTTCTGCCTTCTCTGTCAGATTTGCTGCTGCTCATCGATGCATATCAAGTAGGGATTAGGAGAGAATAAATCCTGACAATCGGTCATTCATGATGAGTGCTGTCTCCATCTCTATGATACCTATTTTTTATGCAGTGTTTTATAAAGATGAGTGGAATAGAATAGAATAGAGTGGAATTGAGTAGAAAATGATGCAAAGGCGGATAATCAGAACCAGAGCTATACAAAGATGGAATATGCACATAGCTGATTTGATATGGAGTATCAGATGGTATTTATGTTTATTGTTTTATTGAGGGGAGACCCTTCTGGGGGAGAAAATATAACAAAAGCAACTTTGTTTATTGGCAGAAGAATAAGAACCTTACTAATCTGTCCATACTGACATACCTTTCTCTCCCCTCTAGTGACTGTGAAACCCCTGAAAGTCAAAACATGAGAAAAGCATGTTTACCCACATATGTGTGTACTTTGTGTATGTATGTGTTTATATGTGCTACACAGCTTATGTAATCCCACATATATATACACACGTATAATGAATTGGGATAACCTAGGCTATGGTGTGTTAACAATCAACCCCCAAATCTTAGTGGTGTAGACCACAAAAGTGTGTCACTCATGCTGCATGGCCATTGCAAGTCAGCTGCAGCTCTCCTGTACTCAGTCTTACTCTGGAGTCAGGCTGACAGCTCAGCCTATATCTGGAATATTGCTTATCTCATAACAGAGAGAAAAAAATAACATGGCAGACCTTATAATAGATCCAAGAGCTTCTGCCCACATGCGTCAATTCTTCCCACGTGTCATTGGTCAAAGAAAGTCATGCTGAAGCCTGATATCAGCATGGAATGAGTACAGATGATCCTCCTGCAATGATATTTTTGAATGATAATGTAAGTGACTACAATATGATAACCCAATATACTGATACACAAACTAATTCTGTATTTGTTGGGGGAGTATTGGTGTACCGTGAATGCACTATAATCTTCAGAATGTAACTGTACCCACAGGAATTGGTACATCTACTCCTAGGTGTTTTTCCCAGGTGGTTGGGGAGATAGTAATAGATAAGAACAGAACATTGCTTTATGGCTTTAACTTCATTTATCCTCATATTCTCTCCCACTCTCCCCCCCAAAAAATACCCTTTCATATTTCCATTCATTCTATTATTAAGGACATTAAGTCACTATTTCTATATTATAAACTTCACTCTGAATATTTTTCAATCAAATATCTATTGAGAACGTCCTCTGTGCTAGGTACACTACCATGTGCTTGATCACACCTTGATCTCATTCAGAAATGCTGTTTCTTAGTGATTTAAAGCCTGGAGGAAATAGTATTTCATTAAAAAATGTATATTAAGTAAGCATTGTTGTCAGTCAATGAAACTAGAACACAGTCTTGTGGAAAAGACCTGTTGAAGGAGAGTTTACCAAGTGCTTTGGAACATGGAGAAGAGAAAGGTAGATTCTTGGGGAATGGAATCATTACATGGCACTGTAGATGAGATCCGTCCTGTCCTGAGAAAGTTGGATAGGAGTTTGTTAAAAGTCAAGGAAGAAGTGGCGTGAAAGCCTTCTAGGCAAAGTAACTAGCATAAACAAAAGCAGAGACACAGGGGAAAAAATGTAAAACAGTTTTGAAAAATACAAGTAGTTCTTTATAGTTAGGGTATAGAGTTTGGGGAAAGCATAGTTAAGACTGGGTCTATAGATTAAGATAAATGGTGGATTTATTTGATAGAATTTATCATATCTACCTAGAAAGATTAGCCTTTCTGAACCTCTCAGTGTTCTCTCTGGCCCCGATAGTGGAGACTTTTCTGTTATTTTCACTCCCCTTTTCAGTTGAGCAATGTCCCAGTCGAGTCCCAGGGTTTCTTTGCATCCATTACCTTTGATTAATTTGGGCCCCTGATCTTTCCCTTTTTCCATGTCTAAGATTTGCATTTAAGCCTCTTTGTTTTATGGCTTATTCCATTTGCATAGAGTGAGCTTGTCCTAGTGAGTCACCTAAAACATTTCTCTCCTCTAAATTAATTCCGTATGTGGATTTCCATATTTTTGTTCAACATATACAATTTTCCCTTTTATACATGGATCCCTCAGTTAATGTGTTTAGAAAAATGAATTAATGAGTCATTTGCATCATGAAATGCGCCATGAATCATTGTTTTTATGATGTTCTACAAATATTCAACCCAAGGCATGCAATGCCTCATCTGTGGCATAAGGACTGTGTTGTACAGACATTTCAGAGACTGATCAAAATGTAACCTGCTAGGAAAACCATCAGCACTTCAGTTCCTTTTTCATAAAAGGCAGAGGGACAGATATTGAAAAATGACTTCTTCTGATTACCTTTTTGAAGGTAATTGAGTGGGGAACACTATACGTTTGAATTGAGGTGGGGAACACTATACGTTAATGCTGTGCTTTCCACCAGGGAGAAGGAATCTCTTCATACCGTGCCTTTCAGGGTATCTCTGCCGAAACCCTGTTGGATAATTTCTTTTGGATGATTTCATTCTTTTTCCTCACGCTTCTTTTTCTTCTTTATATCTGGGTTAGAGAACGGATAGTTTGGGTTTAGAACCAGAATATTTCAAAATGATTCAAACCCTTATGTTGTAAAGTGTGACAATTTTCGGTCCCAAAATACGAAGTGATAAAAACTCAAGTCATATGAAAGCTGAGATCTAAAGTCAGGATTCTTGACTTTCATTATAGTGTTTGGGCATAACTGTAACATTGCCCCAGATTAGGGATGATGAATGTTACCTGGAGGCAAATGATTTGAGGAAGGAGTGTTTGTTACTGATAGGATGTTGTTTATAAATTTTATAACCACTGTATATTTTAGCTATTACTTATGTATTGATTTCACTACTTAGAAAGTTGAACCATATAATTTGAGTTGAGGTGTCTTCGTGTTATACATATAGAATATCTATTTAAAATTTTCTTGTATTAATTTATTTTTTATGTTTTGGAGGATTGATTTCAGTACTCAATCAGTAGGAATATAAAAATGTAGTCAGGCTTTGAAATATACAGGGGCTGGGAACTCAATCAGATGTTGAACTCCGGGTATAGATCCATCTAGCCATTGTAATGCCATTGTGTAGGGGAGCAAGGGGGTTTGGATTGAACAAACCAGTTGGGGTCCAGATCCCTGCCGTAATGCTCTTCTTACTGAATTTCATCAAATGAAGACACCGTTGATTTTAAATAGTATCCTGTTTTCATGGATGCATTCGAGTGAAACAAGCCCATCTTAGAACCTAGTAATCACAGTCGCTGTGTGATTTGGGGCACGTTAAGTAAGAACCTCTTTGAACTTTAATTTCGTTATCTGTTAAAAGGGTGAATGAATAACAGTAACTTCCTTAGAAAGGTTTAGAAATTTGCAGAGATATTCTAAGAATTACATGAGAGAACATGTACAAATTTTGAGCCTTATTTTAAGGATTCAGTAAGTGCCTCAGTTATTCAAGATAACTTGTTTACATTTCAGGTAAATCTTAGGAAGCAGAAATTAAAATATAGTTTCGGCATATTTTTCTTCTAAGAGAGAACCAAAGTCTCTATCACATGAGAGAATTAAAAGCAGAGTAGACAAACATAAAAATCAACTTTGTTAAATTACTGATGGTAGGGATAAGAAAGAAATAACTAAAGAAGGACCTACCTACATATGGCCAGATTGACATTACGTGGGAATGTTAGCATCGTAACTTTATAAAGAGTTCATGGCCACCTGCTCCTTTTCCCTAGTTTATTGTCTGTCTTCTTTGTCCCAAGTTCTAGAATCATTCTTCGGGCAGACGAAGTTCTGACTATATTCGAATTCAGCAATTTGTTTCTCTATAATATTAAGTTTACTAAATTTCATAGTCGAGGGTGAGCCTATGCCTTAAAGAACATGGAGAATCATTTAGAAACTATGACATAAATATGACAGTATAGTATAACTAGGGGAAAAAAGCTATAGATTGAATATTTTGAGAGAAGAAGGGAAAAAGGAATGCATACCTGTCTTTTCTAAATTAAAAACATGAAAAGGAAAGCCCTAAGTTAGCCTAATACTTTAATTTTCTATACTGACTTCTCTGAATTTGTCTTTGATTTAAGTGTACACATTTCACATCTATAGCGAAAGGAATAAACTTTATTGGATGCTTACTCTGCCATTAACTTGGAAATTTGTGTACATTACTCCCTTACTTCATTCAAGTAAACCTACTGGATAGATTGAAAACCAGGATTCAGTCACTGTGGCATTTTTAGTACTTATGGTTCACCTGCTCAAAACCACAAATATCTATTTAATGAAATATCTTAATATATATTAGAATAAAATCTGTATAATACATAAACTTGTTTTAATTAAAATTTTAACTAAATATTTTAAAACTGGTATATTTTCCCTTTCGATACCTGTCAGGTAAATATATTTGAGTATGTAGCTCACCTTTCATAACTGTAATATCTACTAGTAGTTTAACAAGTATGTATTTCACTTATCTTGGTAAAAACAATGGAAATAAATAGCATTATTTGTCTCTTTTTAGCTGTGCAAATTACTGAAAGATTTTTCTATAATAGTAAGAATCACTACTATAAAATGCCTTATGTGTTTCATTAAATGAAATTGGCTACATTAGTACATATTATTTTTAATTACTTTTTCAGGAAAATTGATTCAGTCAAGTCTTTCTGCTAGTGATTGAAATCCTGATTAAATCTGAGTTGTTTTAAATCACATCCTCTCTAATTTAGTTCTAATCTCTAAATAGTAACAACTTCTTTGGTAACCCAAAATATTTAGTCATCACCGACATGCCTAAATACTTCATGTACTTCTTTTAAAAGGCAAACGACTGGACTTTTTCCATCCTATTTTATATTCTGTGTCTTTTGCTTGAAGACACATTTTCTTGGTTAAGTATTTTGAGTTTGGTCTTTCCTGCTGTCTAAATTCTAAGCCTAGAATTATGCCTGTTTATTAAACTGTAAGAACCAACTTGTTAGTCCCCCAAAATACTGGACTTAATAGTTGTGCATTTTAATTTGAAGAAAGTCAAATGAATCCATAGCCTTTAAAACCTATCAGAACCAGACCCTCTGTTTTCGTTTTCTTTTGAAGAATTCAGACCAGAGCTATCTAGTAGAAATGTAATGTGAGCTATGTATGTAATTTTAAATTTCCTGGTAGTAATATTAAAAAAGTAAAAAGAAACAGGTGAGGGGCTTCCCTGATGGTGCAGTGGTTGAGAGTCCACCTGCCGATGCAGGGGACACGGGTTCGTGCCCCGGTCCGGGAAGATCCCACATGCCACGGAGCGGCTGGGCCTGTGAGCCATGGCCGCTGAGCCTGCGCGTCCGGAGCCTGTGCTCCGCAACGGGAGAGGCCACAACAATGAGAGAGGCCCGTGTACCGCAAAAAAGAAAAAAAAAAAAAAAGATAGCCAGAAGAGTTTATATATATTTCCAGCCTAAGATTCAACATGTGTAAAAGAACATGCTTTCAAATATTATCTACTTCAGAAAGTCAGATTTAGCAAATATACTTTTAAGTGTTAATAGCTCTGGGTAAGGAAACCACTCCAATTAAATAAATTTCAATTTGTTTAGGAGGTAGCTTTAAGTAATTTTTTTCATGATTTCGCTAATAGTTCTTTTTTTCACTATCATAAAGATGATCTTAGATTTATTTACATTTACTGAAGAAATATTCAATTAAAGTAATATTTAATGATTTTTTTAGCTATGTAGATAATAATTTGCAAAGTCTGTTTTTACCTTCAGACATCCCCTCAACACCCATCCTGTTTCCTGCTATGGCTGCTACTCATGTTTTTCTTTTTATCTGCCAGGGAACCACTTGATTTCTCTAAACCCAATATCTATTCTTAGCAGCGACGGTGTCTCAGATTCATTCTTTTCTATATATTTGCTCCATCGCCATTTGTTTAACTATGTCAGTTGGATTTTCCTTCTGTTTTGCTCCTACCTATAACTGATAGAGAGAGGTTTTTATTGCCGTTTCTCACTCGAAGCCACAGTTTGTATTCCAAAGCAAAAACTAAAGGATTTTTTGCTGATCTACTTAAATACCTCAGGAGAGGGTAAAGTATTGTCCAAAGGGCTTAGATTTTAGGAAGCGAAGTGGGTTTTTTCCTACTTTTTAGGCTACCTTCATTGTGTATTTTGCCCCATACCTTCAAAGCTCTTTTTTTTTTTTTCATTAAAATTCAGTATGAACTGATTCTCTAGATTTTGAAGAGCTACTGATACTATTATACAATTTAGTTTTTAAAATTTCCTTGTGCTAAATGTTTCTTCTTTGGGGAATCACAGGAATGATTTTCTTTAATGGCTCCTAAATTGCAATATGAGACATAGGTGTTCAGATTTCATCTTCAAGTGAGATTCAACAATTTCAGATTTACAAAGCACGGATGTATAAATCCTTAAAGTTAATAACTTTATTTCATCTTTACTCATAATAAATTGGGATTTAAAGCTGTGGGAATCCATTATCACTGTGTCTCAGACATACAGCTAGCCTATGACTAGGTCAAGATATTTATTCCAAACAGATGGAAAGCTTTGTTTACAGAAATAGTTGTACATGTTCAGAGTAACTTTAATTGTAATAG
Source organism: Tursiops truncatus (assembly GCF_011762595.2). Classification (NCBI taxonomy): domain Eukaryota; kingdom Metazoa; phylum Chordata; class Mammalia; order Artiodactyla; family Delphinidae; genus Tursiops; species Tursiops truncatus. Next base: position 48,455,127 of record NC_047050.1, read on the forward strand.
CTAAAAACTGGAAAAATCCCAAATGTTCACCAACAAGAGAATGGCTAAACAAATTGTGGTGTATTCATACAATAGAATACTAGTTAGCAGTATAGAGAAAAATGAAGTACTGATACACACTCAAACATGGACGTCTCTACAACTTTATGTTGTGTGAAAGAATAGTATTGTATTGTGGAATATTGTATGATTCGTTTTATGACTTTCTGGGATAGGCAAAACTAATCTGGGTGATAGCAGAAGAGGGGCTGCCTATGGGGGTTGAGAAATGACTACTCTACAAGGGAAAGTGAGAGAACTTTTGGGGATAATAGAGATGTGCTGTAGCTTGATTAGGGTGTTGGGTACAGGGGTGTATACAATTGCTAACACTTATCCAATTGTACACTTAGTATCTGTGCATTTCACTCTAGGTACATTTTATGGAGATTTTCCAAATAGAATGTAGGTATTAACAAATTTGCAGTAGTAAAAGGAAAATGTTAGCCAGCCAAAGGGAAGAGATGTAAAAAGCATCCAAAGATGGAAGGCAGCTGTGCTACCCGCTATACTGCCAACACCTCCCAAAGATGGACAGAGGAGAAGAAGCGCTTGTAGGTTCAGCTTACACAGCAGGATGAGGAGACACTGATCCTATATTTAAATTTACTTAAAAATGGGTATTTTTGTCTTTAGGGTAACATTCAAAACCTTTATCTTTCACGGGCTGGCACCCACTTACCTCTCCAGCCTCATCTTTTATCAGCCTTCTCCCTTTTTTACATTCCTCATCCACCCATAATCTTCCAGTTTCCAAATGTATCTTACTCCCTTTCATTCTGGGCTTTTATACATGCAGTTCCCTCAGTTTCAAGTACTCCTTCCACAAGATTTGTGGCTCAGACTTCTTGGGTCTCATGCTCACTTGCTCCAGGATTTTTTTTTTTTTTCTCGATACGTGGGCCTCTCATTGTCGTGGCCTCTCCCGTTGCGGAGCACAGGCTCCGGACGCGCAGGCTCAGTGGCCATGGCTCACGGGCCCAGCTGCTCGGCAGCTTGTGGGATCTTCCCGGACCGGGGCACGAACCCGTGTCCCCTGCATCGGCAGGTGGACTCTCAACCACTGCACCACCAGGGAAGCCCTAAAGCTCCTTTTTTAATGCTAGAATGCATTTAGAAACTCTCTCGTATGAAATACTGTGTGGTACTGAAAGATCTATACAAAGTAAAATTGAAAGCCAGATAAATGTATTACCAGGAAAATACTTAATATTTACCTGCTTATTACCCTTATTATTTATAAATTATTGGCAAAGAAGAACATCTATATTTCTCAGTTTGATGTAGTCAATATGTGATTTCAATTGTATGACCTGAAAAGCTTTAGAGATCTGGTTACAGAAAGTATTTACAAGATGGTCTCATACAAGAAAGGATTACTTGAATTGATTACTAAACGATGCAATATCTGCTTCTCGTATAAAATCTATTCTCAATCTATTTGGAAATAAAACTATTTTCTTGGCTAGTAAAATGTAAATGTATTCAAGAAATCTCTAATTATTCTGTAATATATTCTTTCTTAAAGCTTATTGGGTTCGTCATCAAGGAAGTCAGTATACTTAATTGGAAAACAAATGATGAGTAACCTCTGGAACTAAAAACTTCAAAATTTAGAATATGTGTATTTTTCCAAAATCTACATGTTCATTTAAATATTTAGCCATGTTCTTTATTCAAAATAATACTCATAAAAATCTATAACTTACAGATATGTGTTAAGTTGAAGTTCTCATAATAAGTGAAACATTTCAGAAAAATAAATAGAAAAATTGTCTTTCTAGTTCCTACCTCCAAGTTGTAAATAATTTCTCTCTCTATATAGATATATAGAATAACTTAGATAGGTAGTCTCTCTCAATGAGAGTTACATGGGAGGTAACCTCTCAACTCTGCATACATTCATTCATTTAGTATTTATTAAGCAACTTACGTGGTAGAGACACTCTTCTGGGCATTGGGGATACAGCAGAAAATAATACCTGCCCTCATGGAACTTACACTTGTGTGCTACTTGTTACTCACTGTACAATGAAACCTTGACATTTGAGAGAGATGCCTAACTTCTTTGAAAGTCTGTACTCACTTAATGCCTACCACTAGAGCATATACCTTACTTATAAATCAGATATATTATAACAAGTCAAGTGCTACAAAACACTGTTGGATTGGCAATGTTGGGTATACTTATCCATTACTGTGCATTAAATTATCCCACAAGTTAATAGTTGTCCATTATCATTCAACAAATCACCCCACAATCTAATAGCTTAAAGATACAATAAATACTTGGCATCTCACACAGTTTCTATGGGTCAAGGCTTTAGAAGCAGCTGAGCTGGATTCTCTGACTGGGTTTGTCACGAGATTGAGTCAGTTTGCCAGACAAGGTTGCAGTCATCTGAAAGCTTGACTTGGGGTGGCTTCCAAGATGTTTCATTCACACAGTGCTAGTGGTTGGCAAGAGGCCTTAGTTCTTTCCCTTCTGGACCTCTCTATGCTTGACTGTCCTCACAATGTGATGCCTGGCTCTGTCAGAGCAAGTAAGTCAAGAAAGCAAGGCAGAAGCCACAAAATAATCTATGACCTTGCCTGAGATGCCATACTGCTTCATTTCCTCAGCATTCTATGAGTTAAAGAGGTCAGCTAGCTCTGTTCTTTGTGGGAGAGGATGCACTGCCAGTCATACTGGAGAATCACTGCCAGTCATACTGGAAGTTGGCTACCACACTGGATATTTATCCAGCTCCCTTCCTGGTTAAATTGCTCTCTGTCTTCATCTATAATGGCTGCTAAAACAATACCATAGACTTGGTGTCTTATAAACAATAGAATGTATATCTCACAGTTCTGGAGGCTGGGAAGTCTAAGATCAAGGCACCAACAGACTCAGTGTTGGGTGAGGTACCACTTCCTGGTTCATAGATGGCACTCTTCTTGCCATGTCCTCACCTGGCAGAAGGGACGAGGGAGCTCTCTGGGGTCTCTTTTATAAGAGCACCAGTTCCATTTGTTATAGATCTGCCCTCATGATCTAATCACCTTCCAAAGGCCCCTACCTCCAAATACCATCACATTAGTAACTAAGTTTCAACACATATAAATTTTGGGAGTGGACACAAGCATTCAGTCTATAATACTCTCAAGCTTGAGTGACTCAGATTGGTACACTGAGATGCACTAAATTTTATGGTGTTACCTGTGAAGAATCAAAATAAAATTGTTTATTTCTTGAAAGCCATTTACAAAGCTTAGATTAATCCATCAACCTGTACAATTTGTTATATAATGTGAATTTGGTTGTCAGCTAACACAGGACTCAATGGGTTGAACTTAAAATTACTCCTTCAGATGTTAATAAAGGGTGCCTACATTGTGTGTAGATCTGGTGTTTCATGGTGATTATCTAGGCAAGACAGTCAGATGTCAGATCACACCAAAATAGAGACTTCTGTTTGAAAGAGCAAATCCTTTGAACTGCATAGACTATTTCAGAGGTATTTTCTTATTTAAAAAAGTGGTCGTTAGAAACATGTGGTAATAAAGAACATCAGAGACCACTAGGCAAGGTGAAATTTAAGAAGGGTATATAGGATCTTCATTTTTTTTTCTTCAGTATACATTTGTATTTCTATGCTAATACTCTGAGTAGTCATGATGCTGTGAAATATTATTTCAAGATGGTGGAATATTGGTCTCTCCCTTGTTAAAAATAATTGCTATTATCGTGACTGCCTTCAAGATTGGTGAAAATTTACTCTCACCTTACATCGTGTTGTCAGAGCTGTAGTTTCATTCTTGAAACTTTTAAAATTCCCTAAGTACATACAGTTTTTTTAAGAAAGTTGTAATTTAAATCCACTGGAAACCAATATAATTAGGGTACAGCATTTTCTGTCTTGCAGTAGTTTTCAGAAACATGCAAATAAAGCATATTGTTTTCTACGGTTGTTTGATTTTCATTTGGGTGTTTTGAATTTAAGGAGATTTTCCTAAATGGGTGACCAATAAGCTCACACCATGTTTTACTGTGGAATTTTTTTTTTCTCTCAGCAAGCACAGTTATGAATTGCTAGATTGGTATTCTGTGATGATGAAGAATCTCTAGTCCAATGTAATTCTTTTTGTTGTTTCCTCTTCCTGGGACAAAATGAATTCTTCCAGTCATATCACAGCCTAAAGATATATTTTTTGTGTGGCAGGAATCCATTGCCAAATTAAATCATAAAGCTTTTTATGGAACTAAAACAGTTAATATGAAGTATAAGACTCACTGCCCTATGCTATTCTCATCCTGGAGCCCTCCATACTAAAAAAGGTGAACTTTTAACATGTAACTCCATGCCTCTGTAGCAGAATTTTTCTGAAAATTGAAGAGGAAATCCATAATGCTATTGCTTTAACAAAAAATTAAAGAAGAGTGTTTTGGTGAACTTTCCAGTGATGTCTCTTGAACCCCGGACTATCTTTCCATAGAACTTGGTTTAATAGGTGTTATGTGGAGAGAAAAAAATTCTGTGATCATACAAATGCAGGAAATTATAAATTTGTAGCGTTAAACAGGCTTCCTTACCATAGGTGGTCACAGAGCACTTGATCATCATCCGTGACCAGAAGGGAATATTTTATACAGTAGGAATCCAAAGTTGCAGGGGGCTCTTTTCCCTTTAGGAGTATGTCATGAGATCAGTATATATGGAACAAATTCTGGGAAACTCATCTTTAGGTATTTCTCATTCATTGCAAACTGAAGTTCACCTTGGTTCTTGATGTTTTGATCAAGGTGTGACCTCTAAACCTGTGTACTGTGGACCACTGTGGAATTTTCACCAGTGCTTCTCCAATTCTAAAGGGAAGGCAGTGATTGATTGTTAATTATTGAAGGAACTGAATATGATATGCCTGAGTCTAAAATTAGGTTTAATTACTTCTGTATGTAAGACACTGAGTGCACTGCGTAAGCTGAAGTTAAATGTACTGAGATTTTGAATTTCCTTTCATAGGCTTTATACCTCAGTAACACTTAAAATATTTTTGGAAAGAATCACCTGGGCTTACTCTGTGCTAAGTGGGCTCAGAGCTTTATGAACATGAACTCTTAAATGATGATGACGTTGTGGCTTAAAGAAGCTCAGTAAGTGGTCCGGAGTCCCACAGCTAGTAACATGGTGAAGCAGGGGCTCAAAACCTGCCCAGCCTGGCTTCACACAAGCTCCTAACTACCTCTGGCAAATACAGGCATGGATATCATATCATATAACTCATATCATATCATATTCAGATCATATCCATACCGTTTCCTCTATCATATCCAGCACAAAGCAAGACATTGGCAGCTGGACATCAAATTAGGACCTAAAGATATTCTGTATGTGTACTTTTAATGGAATTACACATTTTAGAAGCTATTCGCTTTAAAAATTAATATTTATTATGTTACCAGCCTTTGTAAATACTTTCTTGGGCGACTTTTGGAAAGTTTACTTATGGTAAGAACTTGGAGTATACCGAAGGTATATGAATTCATTCTTAGTGTGCATGTGTGCGAGCATGCATGCGTTTGTGTGTATGCATGTATGTTTTTCTTTATGTTTGAAAATACTGAATATGTTAACTTGAAAAAACAATACAGGCATGGATAGAATGTGAGTAATCCGTTGTTTAGTCTCATTAAAGAAAGAGTATCCTGATATATGTGAAAATAATGGGGTCTTAACTGAATTTTAGAAAAGATGATTTAATTAGACTGTAACAGTATAGTCACTCAGAATTATCTCCAGGGGATGACACTGGTTTTAGGGTTAGTGGTTAGAGAGTAAATATCCCTGAAGAATTAGGTTGAGATGATATGAAAGGTACCTTTCTCAGCAAATTGTTTTAAGCATATGAAAGTTTCTTTTAGCAGAGATTTTGTTTTTTTGTAAACTTGTCATCTTGGCATTTCTTGGAGAGGCATTATAGTAGAAAGGGTCTTATGCTTTTTGACTTGCCGTTCTGCCACTTACTAAATCTCCTACCTTGGTCAAGCTTTTGTTGTTGTTGCTGCTTAACCCCTTTGGAGCCTGAGTTTTCTTCCATGTAAAATGGGAAGGATATTATGTATTTCATAGGATTGTTGTAAATATTAAATGAAAGGACTCATACAGCACATACATAACACAAGTAGCCAGTATCAAATAAATGGTATTTTCTTCCCCTTTTCCCTATGCTGGTAATATTTAATAAGTTTGTTATTGAAATTAACTTATGTATTTTTTTAAACACAAGATAAAACATATGAGACTTTCTACATCTGGATAGCATCCTCTTGACATACTGATTTATAGTTGGAGATCTTTAAAGCCTGGCTGAAAATTACTTTTGAAAAATCCTTTTATTTTGATTCTAAGATTCATGTTTTTACTCATTTAACATTTCAGAAACGACGTTCAGAAAAGCTGTTACTAATTCACTAGTGATACTTAAAATCAATGACACCTTAGAATCAAAGAAATACCATAGAAAACATAATGGGTAAGGTAACAAAGAGAAGTATTGCAACTGCTCAAATATGCAAATGTTACTTTCTACATCTCATTAAAAGGAAACCTAAGCTCAAAAGCCCACAGAGCAGTGGGTATAGAAAGGACTTCTGATTCCATTCTATTTAACACTAGTCCTTAATTCCACAAAGAATAACTCCAGATGAGCCAAATTGGAAACAAGAGGCACGTAGAGTAGATCGGAAAAAAACCCTTTTTTTTTATGTATATTATTTTTAAACTTTGATGTGAACTGAAGAAGAATCATGAAATGCATTTCTCAAAGGCCTTTAGAAATGGATAATATGTAGGATAGACCATTTGGAGAGGCAGCTGGTCTTGAAAGGTTGGTGTGACATGATGGTAATTTGTGTCAAATAAAAAGCTGTAGTAAATCTACAGTACATTTGTATCATTGAAGTAACAGGGTGTGTAAAGGAAAATCTGACCATTGGAGAAACATAGACGCCTATATTGGATAATTATATTCTAATGCAAACTTATCTGTTGTTTGGTTATATAAGGGTGGATTTATAAAGTACATGATTCAAAGCTTCTTTTTTTCTGTGTCAGGTATACACAAACGAAGGCTAATAAAAATCGCTAGGGAGGAGTTTAACCACCCAGGATGGGATATCTGAAGAATAATGACGTACATTTTGCCTTGAAGGCTACAATCAATCTTTATTGAAAAGAATGTAGACTAAAGACAGGCAGGACTTTTTGGACAATCCTGCCTCATTACATTTTGCATTTATCTGCCATCTTTCTACCTCTCTTGGTCATTTGAGGGTTATAACCATTTACTTACAGTGATTTTTTATTTTTACAAAAGAAGATAAATGAACCTACAATATTAAATCACATCCTTGTTTCTTTATTTTATTTAGCTCCTTGTAAAGATTCAGTGTTGAACTTCTCTCCCTTCAAAACTTAAGTAAAACATTAGGCTAGGAAAGGGTAGTGGCTTGATGTATTTGTTTTCTTCTTGAAAAGACAGAGTAAAATCTTTTTTTTTTATTTATTGGAGTACAGCTGCTTTACAATATTGTGTTAGTTTATAGTGTACAGCAAAGTGAATCAGCTATATGTATACATATATCACCTCTTTTTTGGATTTCTTTCTCATTTAGGTCACCAGCGAGCACTGAGTAGTTCCCTGTGCTCTAGGTTCTCATTAGTTATCTGTTTTATACACAGTACCAGTAGTGTATATATGTCAATCCCAATCTCCCAATCCATCCTATCCCCCTTCCCCCTTGGTGTCCATATGCTCGTTCTCTACGTCTGTGTCTCTATTTCTGCTTTGTAAATAAGATCATCTATACTAATTTTTCAGATTCCACATATATGCATTAATATACAATATTTTTTTTCTCTAACTTACTTCACTCTCATGACAGTCTCTAGGTCCATCCATGTCTCTACAAATGACCTAATTTCATTCCTTTTTATGGCTGAGTAATATTCCATTGTATGTATATACCACATCTTCTTTATCCATTCCTCTGTTGATGGACATTTAGTTTGCTTCCATGTCCTGGCTATTGTAAATAGTGCTGCAATGAACATTGGGGTGCATATGCCTTTTTGAATTATGGTTTCCTCAGGGTATATGCCCAGTAGTGGGATTGCTGGGTCATATGGTAGTTCTGTTTTTAGTTTTTTAAGGAACCTCCGTCCTGTTCTCCATAGTGGTTGTATCAATTTACATTCCCACCAATAGTGCAAGAGGGTTCCATTTTCTCCACACCTTCTCCAGCATTTGTTGTTTGTAGATTTTTTGATGATGGTCATTCTGACCAGTGTGAAGTGATACCTCATTGTAGTTTTGATTAGCATTTCTCTAATAATTAGTGATGTTGAGCAGCTTTTCATGTGTTTCTTGGCCATTTGTTTGTTTTCTTTGGAGAAATGTCTCTTTAGGTCTTCTGCCCATTTTTGGATTGGGTTGTTTGTTTTTTTTGCTATTGAGCTTCATGAGCTGTTTGTATATTTTGGAGATTAATCCTTTGTCAGTTGCTTCATTTGCAACGATTTTCTCCCATTCTGAGGGTTGTCTTTTTGTCTTGTTTATGGTTTCCTTTTCTGTGCAAAGGCTTTTAAGTTTCATTAGGCCCCATTTGTTTATTTCTGTTTTTATTTTCATTACTCTAGGAGGTGGGTCAAAAAAGATCTTGCTGCTATTTATGTCAAAGAATATTCTGCCTATGTTTTCCTCTAAGAGTTTTATAGTGTCTGGCCTTACATTTAGTTAGGTCTTTAATCCATTTTCAGTTTATTTTTGTGTATGGTGTTAGGGACTGTTCTAATTTCTAATTCTTTTACATGTAGCTGTCCAGTTTTCCTAGCACCACTTATTGAAGAGGGTATCTTTGCTCCATTGTATATTCTGGCCTTCTTTGTCATAGATTAGGTGACCGTAGGTGCGTGGGTTTATCTCTGGGCTTTCTATCCTGTTCCATTGGTCTATATTTCTGTTTTAGTGCCAGTACCATACTGTCTTGATTACTGTTATCTGCAGTATGTTAACTGCAATATGTGACCAAGTTTGCAACATACCTTAGTAGTTTTAATATTAAAGTGTATATATATATATATTTATATACACACACACACACATATATAAATTTTTGAGCAAGTGAACATTCTAAGGTTAAGGTCTGATTTTAAATGTTGATTATATTAATGCATTTTTCATAAAGTCTGACCTTAATGTGTATTTTCCTTTGGCTCATGCCCCCAGATGACCTTCTAGCTAGGACACCATTGGAGCAAGGCAGTTAAAAAATTGAGAACTTCTCTCCCATTACACAGCACAGTGCTTCCGGATATTTCCTATTTGGAGCAGCTGTAGGATCTAACTGACACAGCACGATGCCTCAGAATACCTTTCTGTAGAACTCTCTCTCACTCTTTCTCTCCCCACCCCACTTTTTTCATCTTTTCCAAATAACAAAAAAAGGGAGTTGGAGAGTTTGTATCATTTTTCTAAAAATTAACACTTAGTAAAAACTTTTCTTTTTGCGGCCAGCCACAATAAAGTACATTGACATTCTAAACTTTAATTCCTCATGAAAGAGGATACAAAGGAAAGATTAACAAATAAAATAAACCTGTTGTGTAAGGAATAATATTAAATGTGAAAAGATAAAATTAATATAGTCCAAACAACCTTGACAAGTAATAATGATTACATCATTAAATTCCAATCCCTCTTACATAAATTTTATGAATACTAAGTGTACGTGATACTTAATACACAAAGGCATTGTAAATAAAGACCCAAATTTGAGAATTACAACAAAATTGATAAATTTTAAAAGTATCTATTGTAGAGGGCAGAGAGCAGAAGCAAAAAGAACTACAGTCCTGCAGCCTGTGGAACAAAAACCACAATCACAGAAAGATAGACAAGGTGAAAAGGCAGAGTGCATGTGCCAGATGAAGGAACAAGATAAAACCCCAGAAAAACAACTAAATGAAGTGGAGATAGGCAACCTTCCAGAAAAAGAATTCAGAATAATGATAGTGAAGATGATCCAGGCCCTTGGAAAATTAATTGGAGGCAAAGATCGAGAAGATGCAAGAAATGTTTAACAAAGACCTAGAAAAATTAAAGAACAAACAAACAGAGATGAACAATACAATAACTGAAATGAAAAGTACACTAGAAGAAATCAATAGCAGAATAACTGAGACAGAAGAACGGATAAGTGACCTGGAAGACAGAATGGTGGAATTCACTGCTGCGGAACAGAATAAAGAAAGAAGAATGAAAAGAAATGAAGACAGCCTAGGAGACCTCCGGGACAACATTAAATGCACAACATTCACATTATAGGGGTCCCAGAAGGAGAAGAGAGAGAGAAAGGACCCAAGAAAATATTTGAAGAGATTATAGTCGAAAACTTCCCTAACATGGGAAAGGAAATAGCCACCCAAGTCCAGGAAGCGCAGAGAGTCCCATACAGGATAAACCCAAGGAGAAACATGCTGAGGCACATAGTAATCAAATTGGCAAAAATTAAAGACAAAGAAAAATTATTGAAAGCAGCAAGGGAAAACCAACAAATAATACACAAGAGAACTCCCATAAGATTAACAACTGATTTCTCAGCAGAAGCTCTACAAGCCAGAAGGGAGTGGCATGATATACTTAAAGTGAATGAAAGGGAAGAACCTACAACCAAGATTACTCTACCCGGCAAGGATCTCATTCAGATTCAATGGAGAAATCAAAACCTTTACAGACAAGCAAAAGCTAAGAGAATTCAGCACCACCAAACCAACTCTACAACAAATGATAAAGGAACTTCTCTAAGTGGGAAACACAAGAGAAGAAAAGGACCTACAAAAGCAAACCCAAAACAATTAAGAAAATGGTCATAGGGACATATCGATAATTACCTTAAACATGAATAGATTAAATGCTCCAACCAAAAGACACAGGCTGACTGAATGGATACAAAAACAAGACCCATATATATGCTATCTACAAGAGACCCACTTCAGACCTAGAGACAAATACAGACTGAAAGTGAGGGGATGGAAAAAGATATTCCATGCAAATGGAAATCAAAAGAAACCTGGAGTAGCAATACTCATATAAGATAAAGCAGACTTTAAAATAAAGAATGTTACAAGAGACAAGGAAGGACACTACATAATGATCAAGGGATCAATCCAAGAAGAACATATAACAATTATAAATGTATACGCACCCACCCAACATAGGAGCACCTCAATACATAAGGCAACTGCTAACAGCTGTAAAAGAGGAAATCAACAGTAAGACAGTAATACTGGGGAACTTTAACACCTCACTTACACCAATGGACAGATCATCCAAAATGAAAATTAATAAGGAAACAGAAGCTTTAAATGACACAATAGACCAGATATATTTAATTGATATTTATAGGACATTCCATCCAAAAACAGCAGATTACACTTTCTTCTCAAGTGCGCACGGAACATTCTCCAGGATAGATCACATCTTGGGTCACAAATCAAGCCTCAGTAAAGTTAACAAAATTGAAATCATATCAAGCATGTTTTCTGACCACAATTCTATGAGATTAGAAATGAATTACAGGGAAAAAAACGTGAAAAACACAAACACATGGAGGCTAAACAATAAGTTACTAAATAACCAAGAGATCACTGATTAAATCAGAGGAAATCAAAAAATACCTAGAGACAAATGACAATGAAAACACGATGATCCAAAACCTATGGGATGCAGAAAAGGCAGTTCTAAGAGGGAAGTTTATAGCTATACAAGCCTACCTCAAGAAACAAGAAAAATCTCAAACAATCTAACCTTACACCTAAAGGAACTAGAGAAAGAAGAACAAACAAAACCCAAAGTTAGCAGAAGGAAAGAAATCATAAAGATCAGAGCAGAAATAAATGAAATAGAAACAAAGAAAAAAATAGCAAAGATCAATAAAACTAAGAGCTGGTTCTTTGAGAAGATAAAATTGATAAACCATTAGCCAGACTTATCAAGAAAAAGAGGGAGAGGACTCAAATCACTAAAATTAGAAATGCAGAAGGAGAAGTTACAACAGACACTGTGGAAATACAAAGCATCCTAAGAGACTACTACAAGCAACTCTGTGCCAATAAATTGGAAAACCTAGAAGAAATGGACAAGTTCTTATAAAGGTATAACCTTCCAAGACTGAACCAGGAAGAAATAGAAAATATGAACAGACTAATCACAAGTAATGAAATTGAAACTGTGATTAAAAATCTTCCAACAAACGAAAGTCCAGGACCAGATGGCTTCACAGGTGAATTGTATCAAACATTTAGAGAAGAGCTAACACCCATCCTTCTCAAACTCTTCCAAAAAGTTGCAGAGGAAGGAACACTCCCAAACTCATTCTATAAGGCCACCATCACCCTGATACCAAAACCAGACAAAGGTACTACAAAAAAAGAAAATTACAGACCCATATCACTGATGAATATAGATGCAAAAATCCTCAAAAAAATACTAGCAAACAGAATCCAACGACATATTAAAAGGATCATCCACCGTGATCAAGTGGGATTTATCCCAGGGATGCAAGGATTCTTCAATCTACGCAAATCAATCAATGTGATAGACCATATTAACAACTTGAAGAAGAAAAACCATATGATAATCTCAATAGATGCAGAAAAATCTTTTGACAAAATTCAACACCCATTTATGATAAAAACTCTCCAGAAAGTGGGCATAGAGGGAACCTACCTCAACATAATAAAGGCCATATACAACAAACCCACAGCAAACATCATTCTCAATGGTGAAAAACTGAAAGCATTTCCTCTAAGATCAGGAACAAGACAAGGATGTCCACTCTCACCACTATTATTCAACATAGTTTTGGAAGTTCTAGCCACGGCAGTCAGAGAAGAAAAAGAAATAAAAGCAATCCAAATTGGGAAAGAAGTAAAACTGTCACAGTTTGCAGATGACATGATACTATACATAGAGAATCCTAAAGATGCCACCTGAAAACTACTAGAGCTAATCAATGAATTTGGTAAAGTTGCAGGATACAAAATTAATGCACAGAAATCTCTTGCATTCCTATACACTAATGATGAAAAATCTGAAAGAGAAATTAGGGAAACACTCCCATTTACCACTGCAACAAAAAGAATAAAATACCTCGGAATAAACCTACCTAGGGAGACAAAAGACCTGTATGCAGAAAACTATAAGACACTGATGAAAGAAATTAGGGATGATACCAAGAGATGGAGCGATATACCATGTTCTTGGATTAGAAGAATCAATATTGTGAAAATGACTATTCTACCCAAAGCAATCTACAGATTCAATGCAATCCCTATCAAATTACCAATGGCATATTTTATGGAACTAGAACAAAAAGTCTTAAAATTTGTATGGAGACACAGAAGACCCCTAGTAGCCAAAGCAGTCTTGTGGGAAAAAAAAGCAGCTGGAGCAATCAGACTCCCTGACTTCAGAGTATACTACAAAGCTACAGTAATCAAGACAATATGGTACTGGCACAAAAATAGAAACATAGATCAATGGAACAAGGTAGAAAGCCCAGAGATAAACCCACGCACCTATGGTCAACTAATCTATGACAAAGGAGGCAAGGGTATACAATGGAGAAAAGACAATCTCTTCAGTAAGTGGTGCTGGGAAAACTGGGCAGCTACGTGTAAAAGAATGAAATTAGAACACTCCCTAACAACATACACAAAAATAAACTCAAAATGGATTTGAGACCTAATTGTAAGACTGGACACTCTAAAACTCTTAGAGGAAAACATAGGAAGAACACTCTTTGACATAAATCACAGCAAGATCTTTTTTGATTCACCTCCTAGAGTAATGGAAATAAAACCAAAAATAAACAAATGGGACCGAATGAAACTTCAAAGTTTTTGCACAGCAAAGGAAACTATAAAGAAGATGAAAAGACAACCCTCAGAATGGGAGAAAATATTTGCAAACAAATCAACGGACAAAGGATTAATATCCAAAATATATAAACAGCTCATGCAGCTCAATATTAAAGAAACAGTCCAATCCAAAAATGGGCAGAAGACCTAAACAGACATTTCTCCAAAGACAACATACAGATGGCCAAGAGGCACATGAAAAGCTGCTCAACATCATTAATTATTAGAGAAATGCAAGTCAAAACTACATGAGGTATCACCTCACACCTGTTAGAATGGGCATCATCAGAAAATCTACAAACAACAAATGCTGGAGAGGGTGTGGAGAAAAGGGAACCCTCTTGCACTGTTGGTGGGAATGTAAATTGATACAGTCACTATGGAGAACAGTATGGAGGTTCCTTAAAAAAGTAAAAATAGAATTACCATATGACCCAGCAATCCCACTACTGGGCATATACCCAGAGAAAACCATAATTCAAAAGGACACATGCACCCCAATGTTCATTGCAGCACTGTTTACAATAGCCAGGTCATGGAAGCAACCTAAATGCCCATCGACAGACAAATGGATAAAGAAGATGTGGTACATATATGCAATGGAGTATCACTCAGCCATAAAAAGGAATGAAATTGAGTCATTCGTTGAGACGTGGATGGATCTAGAGACTGTCATACAGAGTGATGTAAGTCAGAAAGAGAAAAACAAATATCGTATATGAACACATATATGTGGAACCTAGAAAAATGGTACAGATGGACCGGTTTGCAGGGCAGAAGTTGAGACACAGATGTAGAGAACCAACGTATGGACACCAAGGGGGAAAAGCCGTGGTGGGGTGGGGATGGTGGTGTGATGAATTGGGCGATTGGGATTGACATGTATATACTGATGTGTATGAAATTGATGACTAATGAGAGCCTGCTGTATAAAAAAATAAAATTCAAAAATTAAAAAAAAGTATTGTTTTGTTGTCAGTGTAAACACACTCAGAAAATGGAAAATATGAAGTAATTGGTTAGGATTTCTTCTCTGTTCCCACCCTAGAACTGATTAACTAAAATCTAGGTGTAAGAAATATTTTTTAAACACTATGTTGTATAATGTTTATTTCAATTATCATTTGTCTCAGTGGTAATCTTTCTGGCCAGTAGTTTTGTTTGTGGGTTTTTCCTTGCTTAGAAATCTTGAACATCTCCTCGGAGCCTCAAAGAAAGTTTTAAATTTTTGTATGGTATTCAAGGCCTTACAGAAACCTAGCTTGTGAGCCACTTCTCCTACCCTTTCACCTTGCTTCCTATGCTCACTGAGCTCTCTGCCTTTCCTCAAATGTGATATAGACTTTCAGTCTGAAATGCCCCCTCATCACTTAACTGCCTAGCAAATTCTGATTACTCTCAAAGCTCAGCTCAAATTTCCCCTCAAGTGAAGTCTTCCTGCATCTTTCTTTCGTCTCCTGGCCAGATTATTTACTTCCTCCTCTGCCTTCCTTTTCTTTCTTTATTCACATCACAAGTGTGGCATATATTACACTGTTATTATAGGATGCTTGCTCTTCTGCTAGTTTCTTAATCTTTTGGAGAGCAGATACAATATATTGTTTATCTTTTCATCACTAGAGCCTGGCATGGTGAAAGAGGTAAATAAATGAATTGGATCACGGATCTTTTTACAGTTGTCAACAGCCATTTAATAAATGAGAGAATATCCAAAATGTCTTTTTCTTTTATATGAGTGTATTAATCTTAATGTTTAAGTGGATGGATTCTTTGAATAGTTGGTATTTCTAGTAGCCTGTATATTCCCAAGGTAATTTACATTGCTCCCACTTTTTTCCATAGCTTAAAGTCCAACCTGTGGGCTTCCTGAAGATTCCTTACAAAATTAATGTAACTAGCTAAAATATATCATAAAATTTTCTTGAAACTTATTACTTTACAGGCTCTTGTTTCCCTAAGATCTTCCAGAAGAAATAATTTAAGGTTGGTGTCTATCCAAAAGCCTTCTGTATAGCTGATGGCATTGAAGTGGAGCCAGAGAAAAAGATAAAGAAGCAGGCTAACTGCTCCTTTGCCAAGGAGCTAGAAGGACAAGCTGAAAAGTGACTTTCTCTTGACTAAAGAAAACCACATTCCACTAAAGGCAGCACATTTTCAGACTGGTGATTGGCCAACTTTATGTCCAGAAGAAAAGCTATTTAATAGAGGAGTGGCCTTTCAGAGAATTAAACTTTTTTGTCTAGGTCTGGACTGTAGAAACAGGGCCTGTCTTGGCCATCCTGAAGTAGGGCAGTTAAAGCTCTTTTGGTCTATAAGAGAAAATCAAACTCCCAGGGAATTTTAAAAGGCCTTTTGCTTGTGAAATATGACAGTTTGCAGAGCCTTTTCTTCTTCCATTTACCCTTTCAATGAGGAGACTTATTTTCCTGACCAAAAAAATGCATTAAGCAGCAGCTGCAGCCATTTCCCCTTAGGCAACATGCTGGGGGAATATTTGAGAGACTAACTCCCCGAAGATAAATGGATTCCTCAGTAGCCTTGGGCAGGGGGAATCAGGGTGAATCCTTTATTTTTATACTCTGGGCACTTCTGTGGATTGGCTGGTTAGCCCAATTTAAAACTCAGCCAAACTCTTTTTTTTTTTTTTTTTTTTAATTATTTTTGCTGTGTTGGGTCTGCATTTCTGTGTGAGGGCTTTCTCTAGTTGTGGCAAGTGGGGGCCACTCTTCATCGCGGCGCCTCTCGTTGTGGAGCACAGGCTCCAGACGCGCAGGCTCAGTAGTTGTGGCTCAGGGTCTTAGTTGCTCCGCGGCATGTGGGATCCTCCCAGACCAGGGCTCACACCTGTGTCCCCTGCATTAGCAGGCAGATTCTCAACCACTGCGCCACCAGGGAAACCCCAACCAAACTCTTGATAAGGAATAGTGTTTCATGTCCCAGTCGTTGAAGTTTTGCAGGGGATCCCTGTGCCTGGTTAAGGTGCTTTTCTCTATTTCCAAGTTTGAGGCAGTTTGAGTGGCGACCTCTTGTGGTCTGGAGTGAGGTTGAGAAGCTGAGCGAAGTTCCTCTTTGTCAGGAAATTGTCTCTCAGGCTGCAGGGCTTGGAGCGATAGTGACTATTATTGAAATGTAATGACGCGGTCATATCGCACATCACATAAAATCCTCTCTCTGAGACTGTACGTAGGTGCTCAAATCTCTCCTCCTCATTTTCTGGGACTCTTCTCTTCCCTGTTCCTCACTTCTTTGCCCTACTCTCCCCACAGATGTTGTCTTCTCTCCTTGCCCACGTCTGCCTTCAGGATCTCCTTGTCATAGACTTAGATTTCTGAAAATATTTGTTTGTACCCTGTACCTCTGATTAGCCGACAACGACAAGATAGCAGAAATCCTCCTCAGAAGGGGAGAAGTGGGAATGGTTATGAAAACTAACATTTTAGCCTATCCCGTGATTCTGCTGCCTTGTGCTACAATGATGCTAATTGGATATGCCCTTTCATTTAGGATTTAGGGCAAAATAGATAATATTTTATCAGCTGAGAATTTACTGAGCATCTACTTCTTTCCACAGGTACTTTCTTGGTGATAATTATGAAATCACTGTGTTTGTAACTCTCATTCTTTCTGTCTCTCTCTCTTTCTTTTTTCTTTCTCTCTTCTCTCCTGTCATCCTTGACAACTGTTTTTACTTGCTTATGGCTTTTGACAACTGGAAGTATTGATTAATAATGCATAAGATTTAGTAACACAAGTCTATAGTACTTCACGTGACAGGAATGAAATTTCTTCAAGTCTAGGATTCATTTTACCTCTTCAGATTATGTGTTGAAAATAATCATTTTTAGGTAAAATGGCCTTTGGAATCACAGTTTACAAAAACAGAGCTTTGTGAACAATTTTATCTGTTGAGAGAAGGACCAGTGGATTTAAATACATCTTTCCCATATTAAATGTTTTGAATTGATAATTCATGTTTCAAAAAGAAAATATAATAGATCTGATAGTTCGATTGTTATTTTTTAGCATATTTTTTTTTCTCCCTCAGTTAATGAAATGAAGTGTTTATAGTGAGGAGGGTCCTCTGGCAGTGGGCCTGTGACCAACAATAGTGTTTGTAGCAGGAGCAGGTGAGAAGCAGAAGTTGGAGGTGAATGCTGAGGTTGTGGGGTGGCGGCCTTGGGAAAGGTACAGATTAACCGAGCAAACCTAGATGTTACTCAGTACAAAGCAGAACCTTTTCCCACTTCTAAATGGCATCAAGACTGCTTTGAAAGGATGTTAGGTGAGCAGTGAGAAGTAAGAGCGATGAGGTAGAAGAGGAAATGAGAGCGCAGCCTCTCCTTCACACGCAGGCTTTCCCCTCAACCAAAGGCAGACCCCAGATTCTACCCCAGAGTTTGTTTGAAATGAGGTTAGAAGTTGCCTTCAGCTTCCGTGACAAGGGTTATATTCTAGAATGATGATTTACGCTACCATTGTGAGATAACCAGCTCTCTAATTGGGAGCTACCAAATATCTCTCGTGCTTGATGTTTAGAGGTTCACATTTTGTTGAGAAGGCCCTAGATTATTACTTGGAAAACAAATTTGTTAGAGTACCTCTGTATACAACTTGATTTATCTTTATTATGCAAATAAAAATTGAGCAATAACAAAACTTTATTTTATGAAGGAACAGTATGTGATACAAGGAAAGGGCCAAAGGCTGTGAGCCGGTATGCCTGAATCCTAGCTTGGCCATCCCCATTCCCAGCGAGAATGGCATCGTTTTTACTCATTTTGTGTATCGAGTTTCAATGTAATATTTTATTTGAAAGAAGGTGTTGTACCGAACAAGAGAAAAAAAGCGTTAGAAATCCCTGCTGATACAGGTGCCGCATCCTGGGTTTGTCCTTGGGTGCAGCGATGATTCCTTTCTGTTTTCAGAGCACCTGGTGCCCTCCGCTGACATCAGCCACCCTCTGCCCCCCATGCTGAGCTCACATGTACTGAGTGATGATCCCCATGGGCCAGACGCTCTGAGTGTTTTACCTGTGGGCTATCTTCATTAGCGGGTAAACTTTTTCTGTAAAGGACCAGATGGTAAATGTTTTAGGCATTTTGGGCCATAAGGGCTCTGTCACATTTACTCATCTCTGCTGATGTAGTGCAAAAGAAGCCATAAGACAGTATGTATTGTGTTTGGATAAAACGCACACAATACAAGGTAAAAGAATTAGAAATATAATCCACATCCTTTAACTTCAAATCTTGTATTTTTTCCATAATTCCTGCTAGCAGAATGGCCCCCTGAAATATAAAGGAAATTTTCTAGGTAAAAACAAAAACGCATTTATCATCTCTAAGTGAATAACAGACCTTTAGGAAAAGAATAAAAGTAATAAAAGACAAAAGAGGAAGGAAACCTTGGAAAGAATTAATTTTTTTTATTTCATAGAAATTCCCCCCCCCAATAGAGCAATGCATTGTCATAATATTGTTTGGTTGACTGTTAACGTATAGTAAGTCCCCTACATACGAACCTTCAAGTTGCGAACTTTCAAAGATGTGAACATGCGTTCGTATGTCCAGTCACGTAAGTTAGTTCGTATGTCTGGCGTACATTGTCACCTGCACACACCCTCTACAAGTGGTTGTGCTTTTGTGTACTTTACAGTACTATATAGAGTACAGTAAGTACAGTATCTTTATTTCAAGCCCAGGACGTCTGGAAGCGAGGGTAAAAGCAGCGGTGATGTAGCTGGTACAGTGCTACCCAGACATCACTGGATCGTTTTTTCAAGAGGGTAGATAGAATTGAATCCAGAAAGGAACCAGAACCTGTGCCATCAGCGTCAGGCGTGAGTGAAATTGCAGCTTGCCCTCCGTCTCCTATTGCTGAGGATCCTTCAGCTCTACCATTTCCCACCTCCTCTCTCTCCTCCAGTCAGTAAGTCTTCTTGCCTGTTCACTCGATGCCAGCCCCTGTATGCCAGCTGTTGTACTATTGTACTTTTCAAGGTACTGTACTGTAAGCTTAGAAATGCTTTCTATATTTTTAGTGTTTGTTTTTTATGTATTATCTGTGTGAAAAGTATTATAAACCTGTTACAGTACAGTACTGTATAGCCAATTGTGTTATTTGGGCACCTAGGCTAACTTTGTTGGACTTAGGAACAAACTGGACTCCCGCATTTGCTCTCGGGACGGAACGCGTTCATATGTAGGGGACTTACTGTATTGTTATGTAACATATCTGCTAATAACGTAAAGAAACATTAGTATCTTTGCTTCATTAATATTCTCTCTGAATCTACACATTTTCCCTTCAGAAGTAATCTGCCTGTGTTTTCCTTTGTTTATTTGCATATTTTTCTTTTTTCTTTGGCCACGTGTGCAGCTTGGTGGATCCCTGACCAGGGATTGAACCTGGGCCACAGCAGTGAAAGCACTGAATCCGAACCACTAGACCACCAGGGAACTCCCTATCTGCATATTTTTCTTACAAAAGACCTACTGCCTGTAGGAGACAGTATGGTATAATGGTGCAATGGTTAAGAGCCCTAGAGCTAGGATCAGATTTCCTGGTTTTGACCTCCAGCTCTGGCATTTACTTTTTTCAAATAACTGCACTTATCTATTCCTTAGTTTTCTCAACTGTACAGTGGGTACAATAATAGTGTCTATGACATAGGGTTGCTGTGAAGATTGTATGAGCTAATACATGACAGCACCCACTGCATATGTGCTGGTCTGTTATCACTCTTGTTATTAATACACATCAACTCTTGAATCACCCTGAAATTTGCCAATCACATTTATTTTTCTTGATTTATATTTTTCACTTGGATCTGAATGTTTTATGAAGTTGTCCATACAGAAAAAACCTCAAAATGTATTTTACATTTACATTTCTATGGAAATATACACAGACTATTTTGATTTTAATTGCTCTGTAAAAATACCGTTTTTTATTGTTTGCTACAACATAAAATTTTCTTTAAAGGTGAAAGCATTTGTATATGAGGGTCTGTAGAAGAATAAGTTTAGATGATGTCATCTGTCACAATTCCTTTGTGTTGCTTATAAAATAAAAGTAGAGAGGAGATGTGTGCACAGCCAGTGGTCATCATCAATGCCATTGACTTTTTAGAGCTTGGGATACCAACTGTGGTAAGTCAGTTGTTTTGGCATCTTTGGAATTATAACAGGTTTGGAGGAATTTTGACTATAACTGCTGATAAGTATAATATTTGGTGAGAATGTGCCATCTTTGTTGACATCCTCTGTCAGGAGTTCAGTTTATCCACATGTCTCCCTCCATCTCTCACCTTTCCAAGCAGCATTCCCAAGGTGAACCAGTCTCACTAATAGAAGAATGTCCTTCTAGTGTGTTGGAAGGAAAATGACAACCACTATTGTGAAGTGCATTTAGATGAGGAACTGGGGTACTTCCTAGGGAAAAGACATCACCCTTTCACTAACAGTTTAACCCAGTAGCAAAGCCGGGAGTCATTTTTCTGGAATGAGTAGCCCAGATAGAGTCTAGACAAAAACATAGTAAAAATTAAAGTATATAGTTTGCCAAAAGGTGGTAAAAGGAAAGAGAAAATGAAGTAGAGCGGGGTAAGGGGAGCTGGCAGGTATTTTAGGGCAATTTAAAATAGAGTGGTCAAGGTAGGCCTTCTTGAGAAAATTGAACAAAGTCTTGAAGGACGAGTGAGCCATGTGAATATCAGGCCAAAGAGCATTCAAGGCATATGGAGCAGCTCATGCAAGGTTGGAACAGGCCTGGAGCGTTAGGAAAGCCAGTGGGGCTGGAGCAGAGTGAGAAGAGGAAAGCAGTAGGGAATCAAGTCAGGAAGGTGGTGGGCCAGAATGAGGGACATCGTGAGAGGTTTATAGGATTTTTAGGAGATAGTGCCATTTTAATTATTTCTCTGCTTGGAACTTTCTATTTTATAAAATAGTGACTATTTTGTAAAAGAAATTAATTTATAATTAATATAGAATACTTTACCATAGAAATCATTACATTATTTTAACTTTTAGGAACATTCATACACATACCCATATAATCATTTCAGTTTCCCATTTATGATGAAAATATTTGCCTATAGTAATTTCAACAATGAAGTGTCCTTTATAAAAGTTTTCTCCTATATCTAACCACCAGATTATTTTTTAATGTGCTATATTCAGTTTCATTGCGGGCCTACATTGATCGACTCACTATTCTCTATATTTTTATGATATATTTAGTTCATTCACATTCGAACTACTTGTGGAGAATAAAAATATAGAGAGCAATTTTATGTCCTCTTAAAAATTATAGCTGGAACCAGAAGGAGGTTACTTCTTGCTCCTGCTCTTTGATTTCATTTTAATTTCAAAACTAATTTCATGCTTTTGAATGTTAAATCACTATAAGGGTTTTCAACTTCCTGTCTTTAATTCTAGCATTATCTTTTATCTACCATGCTAATTTCTTTCCTGATTAATTGGGAGTACAACAGACACCAGCACAGAAATAGCAGAGGTCAGAATGCTTACCAAGTGAGGTTCTGATATAATGCATAATTCATGAAATATATTCACTCGTGTTTTCCACTGTGCTCAGTTGAAAATGTGCCCTGCTAAATGCAGCTCCCCACATTGTTTTAAATGTTGTTGAAATCTACAGATTCCTACCGTTTTTATACTTTTGAGAAAGTCTCTTTTAGTCTTTGTCATTGGCTTTCTTTATAAATGGTTCTTCTAAAAAGAATCCTCTTTGGTTTTGTCCCTCAAGGTTCTCTGAAGTTGGTTACTCAGTGCCAAAGGAATTATAAGTACCAGCTCATAATTCCTTGAGAACCAGTTAGTTCTTAAGTTAATCTCCTGATAAGCAAAGTTGAGTTTATTTCATTATATAATGTAGCTGTTTTTAACCAATATTCTATTATCTTGTGTTTTCAAAGAGAAAATTTATTGCTGTTCTTGCTTTGGGAATCAGGACTCTTTCAGCTGCAAGTGGCAGAAATTCAATTCAAATTAGGTTAATTGAAAAAGGAATGGAAGGACAAAGGATGTAGGGTTGATTCAAACAGTACATCCAGGGCTTCGTGTGGTAGCCTAGGATTCTAGATGTATGTGTGTCTCTCTTACCTTTACTAACTTCTTACTTTGGCATGATTTTTGAGTAACAGGTGGCAACAAAGATGGTCAGCTGCCAGTCCCAGGCCTCACAGTTAACATTTCCAAAGAAAACCATGATTCTCTTCCCCCTAATGTTTATAATTTGTTCAGAAGGGTTACATTTGGCCATTCTCGCCATGTTCATACCCCTGGATAAATTTTCATCCTGAGGGAGGGATGAGAAGCTCTGATTAATATGAGTTGAGTGCCTTACTGAGGTGGGGAAGGTGAAATGGCCTGGTTAAGGGACGGGAGGTTCTCACACAGGAGAAGCAAGTCAAGCAGCGATAACAAACTCCCATGTCCAATTCAGGTCTTTTTGACGCCGAGTGTCAGGCCAAGGGTCTCTCTACTAACAACACTTCTTTAGGTTAGTTACTTAAATTTTAGAACTTCTTCAAAGCGATCTTCTAAATCTCTGGAAACCATAAACAGCTCAGATACAAAGACTCTCAAAATGTAGCAGCATGTTTTTTCCCTCCATTTAAATCACTGTCTCCACCGTTAACTATCCTGGGTATACAGAGCTCCTAGAGAAATATAAGCAAACTACATTGTAGTAAAGTGTGTATTGTGTTTGTGTTCTATCAGGTAGCATTCTTTAAAGTGTTAAAGTACTAAGGGATCAAAGTGCAAGATGTGAATCATAAGATAGCGTCCTGATATGAGTAGTTTGGGGCCCTTTTGAATTTGGGAGGTAGAAGGAGCACTGATGTTTGTAGAGTAGCCTCATTTGTTTCATAATAATAAGGGGTAAGGTTATGATGACATGTTTATTATTTGCTTGTTTTTGCTCTGATCTAGTGAAATCCTCTTTTGGATTAAAAAAATCCCACGTTAAAAATTAAAAATAAATGTAATAAGCAAAGGAGGCACAACTGTTCTCTTGGATGTGTCTGAAAGGCCGCGTAGTGAAACGTAAACACAACCATGCCGGCCTCTGATTGTAGGGGAGATGTTACAGTTCAGTGTTGGTCAGCCTGCTTTCTGAGATTCACATATCAAAAGCGTGACAATTTTGTTTCAGAGCCAAGAATAAAAGATAAAAAAGGAAGAAAGTAATAGGAGAAAAGAAAAGCTCTGAGCAGGAATAGTACTGTAACAGGATTCCTAACCACCTGTCACCCTTTCAGACCAGGACATTGAATGACTCGGGATTATCAAGAGCATATTTCTCATTTCAGAGTCATTATTTAGAAATTTAAATATATCTAATTGAATCAGTGCTCCAGTAGAGCCATTGCTTCTTTTCATTTCTGCTGCCAAAATTCATAACTTCGTCATCTCCAGCCTGGATTACCACTTTGGCCCCCTGGGTACCTGCCTGCTCCATGGTCTGTCCCCTGTAGTTCATGCTCAACTTTGGGGTCAGGGTCACCATTCTCTGGAGTCAAACTAATTGTGCTACTTATCTTTGTAAGACTCATCCATGACACCTTTTCATCTACAAGGAAAAAGCGAAACTTGTTTTTCTACACAAGACCCTTTATATTAGGCGTAGACTCTGGAATCTGGGAGCTGCAATCAAATCCCAGTTCTCCTGCTTATTAGCTGGGTAGCGTAGGTATCAGTTTACGTACCTTCTTTATATCTGAGCCTCCTCATCTATAATGGGGTGATCAAAATAAGATCTGCCTTACAAACTTGTTTTGTAAGGACTAAATGAGAAAAAAGTATGTAACGTATTTACCACAGCAGCTGACATATAGTTAATTTTTTATTGAGGTGCAATTGACATACAATATTATATTAGTTTCAGGTGTACAACATAGTGGTTTGACATTTGTATAATATATGTTGTGAGATAATCACCACAATAAGTCTAGATACCATCTGTCACCATACAAAGTTAATACAATGTTATTGACTATATTCCCCATGCCGTAGTTTATATTCCCATGACTTACTTATTTTATAGCTGGGAGTGTGTACCTCTTAATCCTCTGCATCCATTCCACCCCCCCACCATTCCCCTCCCTTCTGGCATCCACCAGTCTGTTCTCTGTATCTATGAGTTTGGGTTTTGTTTTATTTTGTTTGTTTTGTTTTGTTTTTTAGATTCTACTTATAAGTGAAATCATGCAGTATTTGTCCTTCTCTGATTTATTTCACTTAGCATGATACCCTCAAATTCCACCCCTGTAGTCCAAAATGCCAAGATTTCATTCTTTTTTGTGACAGAGTAGTATTCCATTGTGTGTATTCCACATCTTCTTTATACGTTCATCCATTGATAGACAGGTTGTTTCCATATCTTGGCTATTGTAAATAATGCTGCAGTGAACATAGGGGTGCATATATCTTTTTGAGTTAGTGTTTTCACTTTCTTCAGATAGATACCCAGTAGTGGAATTGCTGGATCATTTGGTAAGTCTATTTTTAATTCTTTGAAGAACCTCCATATTGTGTTCTATGTGTCTTCACCAAGCTATTATCAAAAAAGACAAGAAGTAACAAATGTTGGCAAGGATATGGGGAAAAGGGAACCCTTGTGCACTGTTGGCATATAGTTAGTTCTTAATAAATACTGGCTACACTGTGAATTCTCTCTCTCTTCTTAGCCCCATCCATGGCCATTCCCCTATATCTGCCCTGTGATTTAGCCACGAGCTTCTTGGTTCTTGAATTGCCATTCTGTTTTATATTTCTTGGCCTTTATACATTCTGCTTCCTCTGTTTCCCCCACTAGATTGAATGGTTTAAGCTCAGTAATTATATATCACTTGTCTTTACTGTTCTTAACACAATGCCAGGCACCTTGTTGAAGACTTGTAAGAAATAATGTTGAATGAGAACAGCTGTTCATTCCTCAAAATAAAATTGGCTTCTTCAAGTATTTGCTTTTAGTTTGGCGTTATAGTGGGGTAATGTAGAAGCCTCACTGGAAAAAACTACTTCACGCTAGGGTCCTGGGTATCCAGGTGTTGTGGAATAGGTTCTTTGGGCTAAATCAGTGAATTTTTTTCACAACCCTTTTCAGTCGTCTCTGACCAGACCATCTATTACAACAGACAGAAGCTCGATTTAACATTAGATATTTTGAAAAAGGAAAATATGCTCATTCATGGAATTAAAAGAGAAAAGAAGAAAATCGTTGCACAGGCAGAAGTTTCTCCGGGCGTGTTTTGTTTTCCTGATGCATAGGGTTAAGACTGCTGGGTTTTAAGAATTACTCCTTGATTATGGCTCGTTCTCTCAAGACCCCATCTTTCCTGCATGGGAGAGAACCAGCATGATTCAATATAAGTGCAGGTCACTGCTGTTGAGTTCGTCCAGCTGTGTCATCAAGGTGTGAAGAGCTAGTGGCACTTTAATTTGGATCAGTTTTGAAGCATTCAACCAAAGTGATTGGACCACAGTAAAATACATTAGGAACATTTCTACTACAAAAACGTATAGCTTTTTCTCAGCAACTTTTTCTAAGGACTCAGAAAAAATAATTCTTCTCTGATCTCCAGAAGCTAGTTTTGTTAAGGGGTGACCAGCTAGTTTTGTTAAGGGGTGACCAGCTAGTTTTAAAAATGTAGTTAAGAAGGGAAAAGTATGAAGTGCTAAGAGGAGCTAAGGTTCATTGTAAACATTTCTTAGACTTTGGAGTTGCTCTATTTGCATATTGCAGTGATTCAGTGTTGGTGGGTTGCCCAGAATCACAGAAGTACAATAAATGACTGTCTTGTTCAAGATCTACTCGTTATTTGTTTATGAACTACTACTCCAATATTGTTTGCCCTACTTTATAAATATTTAAGTTGACGTTAACTTTAATCCTCAAGTAAACAAACATTTCATCCAGTGACAAAAAAGAGTAGTATATTCTAATTGTATAATATCGACAAAATATTTTAAAATTAACTTATGCAAATATGGTTGGATGTTTGCCATTTGTTGATTGAAATGAAATATTTGAAAAATTGCTTCAAATGTTTTTCACAATTAAAATTTTTGCTACCATAGATTAATTTGTCATGGAAACACTTATACAAATACATTCTTCTTTATGAATTCATTACAATTACAGAGTCTTAGATGTGTCTTAGAAATAAATTATAAAATTACTTTAAACAGATATTGTATTAGCTTTTTAGTAAAAATAAAATGTAATAAGCGATGGCTTGGAAGTTATTTGTGAGAATTGCAGAAGGAAATTCTGTAAATCTCATTTTGACAGATTTTTTATTCTTTGTAATTTGTGATGGGAAACACTACATAAATATCTTTAATGGTATGCTTTTGGCACCATTTGTTACATTTATCTCTTAGGATAGGGTGTGTGTGTGTGTATGTGTGTGTGTATGTGTGTATGTACATCTACTCTCCTTCCACCCAACTCCCCACACATTAGTTTTTCTTTTTTTCAATAAAATAAGTGATAACATTTTTTGGATTTGGGAATTTATAAAACCAAGTCATGTGTTGAGGAATTGGGAAGCAACTATGGGAGGGTATCAAGGGAAAATGTGGGCTAACACGATAAATTAACAGCTTCAAAATTTGAGCTGTGCATATACTGTTTTAAGAATCTGTTTTTGCTGTATTTCTTCATCTAGTTGGATCTTCTTCCAGTTGGATCTCCACTTTTATAAATATTATTGAAGAAAAGCTGACACTTAAGATCTTGCCATGTATATTTAAGAAACTTGCCATGCTTATCATAATGAATTAATGTTTTACATTCTGGTACAACCTCCTGTCTCACTGCAGACTGGTAACTAACATTTCATCAACTGCAGAGATCCATGAATCATACTGGGGAGTAGCACTACTCGAAGTCACCTCCTGGGTCTTTAATTCATGTCTACTCGATATTTAACACTTTCTACGTGCAACATCAGAGTTTCTGTGCTCTTTCCCATTCTGCAGTGTATTGGAATTAATGTATATCTTGTTTTCTGGATATTACTCAGTCTTCTTATAAAAAAGAAACAATTTACAATACTTATAACGAATTAGATTTTTACTGATTCCTACATAACTTGTTGGTCGGAAGGAATGCATTTATAGTACAAAGGCTGATCATGGGAAAAACTAAGAAAGATAAAATTGGGTTTTGGAGACTTGTACCTTATAATTGAGACTCAGGCCTACTATGTTATGTCTGTAGAGTTTGCATTTCCTTTGGCAACACATTAAATTTTTTTTTAATCAAAATGAAATACGCATGCCATAAAATTCACCCTTTTAAAGTGAACAATTCAGTGTTTTTTTTAATATATTCAAAAAACTATGCAACCATCACTGCTAATTCCAGAACATTTCCATCATTCCCGAAAGAAATTCCATACCTCTTGGCAGTCACTTTCTTCTCCTCCCTCTCTTGGCCCTTGGTAACCATAACCTACTTCCTGTCTCTGTGGATTTGCCTATTCTGGACATTTCCTATCAATTGAATTGTACAATATGTGACCTTTTCTGTCTTTATTCTTTTACTCAGCCTAACGTTTTCAAGGTCCATCTGTGTTGTAGCATGTATCAGTACTTCCTTCCTTTTTATGGCTGAATAGTATTCCATTGTATGGTTGTATGGGTATCCTACATTTTGTTTACCCACTTATCAGTTGATGGACATTTAACTTACTTACACTTTTGGCTATTATGAAAACAGTTCTGTGCACATTTATGTATGTTTTTGTGTGAATACATGCTTTCAACACTTGTATAAATACCTAGGAGTGGAATTGCTGGCTCATGTAGTAACACCACGTTTAAATTTTGGAGTAACTGTCAAACTGTTTTCCACACTTTTACATTCTCATCAGCAAGATACGAGAGCTCCACTTTCTAAACATCCTAGCCAATATTTAAATGTGGTAATTGCCCACATTTTCACTGGGTTCGTTTTCTTTTGTGAATGCTAAAGTCTTGACAGATATACTTGGCAAATATTTCCTCCCACTCTGTGGATTGTCTTTTCACTTTCTTTATAGTGTCATTTGACATGCAAAAGTTTTTCAATTTTGAAAAATTCCAATTTATTTTTGTTTTGCTTGCTTGTGTTTTAGGTGTTACATCTAAAAAAGGTTGCCTAACATCTTTTTTTGTTTGTTTGTTTGTTTGTTTTGCGGTACTCGGGCCTCTCACTGCTGTGGCCTCTCCCGTTGCGGAGCACAGGCTCTGGATGCGCAGGCTCAGCGGCCATGGCTCACGGGCCCAGCTGCTCCACGGCATGTGGGATCTTCCTGGACCGGGGCACGAACCCATGTCCCCTGAATCGGCAGGTGGACTCTCAACCACTGCGCCACCAGGGGAGCCCTGCCTAACATCTTTTTTGAAACATCAGACCTACCTTTCCTGTTTCAGCTCATGTCCTACCCCAAATACATACACACACCCACACACAGACACACACACACCCTTTACGCCTTAGCCATTCCTATTCCTAACCATGTCAGCATGCCATGGTCTCTCTGTGGCCTTGGCGTATGTTTCCTCCCTCACTCAAAGTGCCTCAGTTGGCAGTTTTTAAAAACTCTGGCATGAACTTCTTTAGGAAGCTCACCCAGTTCTGCCTTCCCTTGCCCTGATCCATGGCTTTATATCCGCCACTTTCCTCTTCTAATCCCCAGGCATACAATTGTGTGTTATGTTAATTGCTCATTTTCATCTCTGTCACCCACCCTGCACCTTGAGCTCCTTGAGAGCAGGTCTTTCTTTGATTTCTGGATGTCCCAAACTGAACAGTGGTCTGCAGTAAATGCTGAAAAATATTTGAACGGATGTCTACTGTTGTCCTCAGACTGCCTTCTTTGCCATCCATAATTAAAGGCTGCATGTTGCTTATACTTTTTTCCATGAGAGGACATGACAATTTGGACCTTCAACGTCTCTTCTCCCTCTCTCAGCCCATCATACCCAGTTGGCTATAGTCACTATAGTACTCTATTCACTGAAGTAAAATCAGAGCAAGTAACTTGAGCTAAATGATTCCTGGATTATTTAGGTCCTAATATGATTAAACACTAATTCTCTGGGTCAAGAATTAGAACCAGGTTCAGGGGCTTTGATTTTTCTCTGAAAGAGTGAGTTTTTACCCAGATAATGCAGACTGACAAGATATGAATAGAAAAGTTGACTTGAATACCAATCTCATTTTCCTTAGACCCACTGGCAAGAAGGGAGAGGCGAGGAAGGCTAGTCAAAAAGCAGATTAAAGGATCACAGTTTATGCAGGTGGGGCAAAGTGCAGACTGACAGTGTAGAAAAGGAGCAGGCATTATCTGACGTGTATCCCTTGGATTTCCAAGGATACTGAGGTTTTCACTGTGTGCTGTTGGGAAGAATAGCAATTGAGAGGCGAGCATTCAGCAGCTCCAGTGGCAGAGTCAGAGGCTGGGTGTGTTTCTTCAGGCTGCCCTGAATGATGGCCTATGAGTCGCTCCCTAGGGGAGCAAGGGACCTGGCTCTAGTCATTAAGGGATTGGGTTTCCCAGGCATAACTAACCCACTGATCCCTTTGTAATATATTGCTACCTCACTTTCACATTTCACATGTAAACTTGTGCCTAAATTCAAACTGATGCATTGAAATTGCATCCACCAGCTTTAAATAAGTTAGAGCCCAGGTTTTTGCATTCCCGTCCCCACCACCAGGTGTCATTACTAACTGGATGTGGGGAGGGACGCTGGCAAGGCCCACTACATCGACTTCACCTTCCTCTTCTGAAAGTATTTTATTCTTGTTGAACTCTTCTACAGCTGTTCTTAGGGGATGAAAACCAAATTGGAGGATTTGGGTCACTGTGACAGGTTGAAAAAACTTCCTATTACTTCAGCATAAACATTGGACCAGAATGACTCCGTAATGACCTGGGAGTGTTGACATAAACCAATGGCTTATGCCAGCAAGAGTCATTTCGGCAAAGAGCTTAATTCACATGTTGTTAGGCAAATGTCTATAACACGATGATAAGATATTATAAAGCCTTCATGAATAAAACTGTATTTGTATTTTACAAATGTGTTTAAATTTAACATCAAGAAGCTATGCTTAGTCAGTTTTCTAATTGGGAAATATCTCTGAGTTATAAAGCATGGCTTAAAATATTTAGTTTTGTAATTAACATAGAAGTACAAAGATAATTCATGAATATTCTTGTTGTTTCCTGATGAGATTTTAGTTATGATTTTTTAAGTCCAAAATACCTCTATCAGATAGCATATTTAATGAATAAAAACAGTTTGGAAGAAATTATTACTATAAGAAAATAATTTTATAGTCTAGATGTATTCTGCACATGCTATCGGCTTATTGACTAAAATAAGAAAACTGAAAGTAAGATCTTATGTAAAATGTGACAGTAGCATAAACTGAGAAATACAGAGGGAATAAAAGTAAATGAAGAAAAATTAAAATTTCTTTCTCAATTATTTAATGTGTATTTCAGCTACATATGCCAACATTTGTGGAAATTAGTTTATCATAAAAATCAGAGAATTTTCTAAATATAGACTGTCACTGAAACATAGGACATACCTAGTAGAATATTAAAGACTTGATTTACTAATTTTTCTAAAAATAGGGAAGGAATATATTTATATGTGTGTGTGGAAAGAGAGAGAGAGAAAGAGAGAGACAGAAACAGAGAAAGACAGAAAAAGAGATACAGAGTAAACCAGGTTATTATTAAAGTGTGACTTGTGACCAAGGCATTTTAAATAATTAAATATCTGATAAACAGATTGTTATATACCTAATAACTAGAATACAACAAAATACATTTAATGTTAATATTATATGGAATACAATTTCATATTTGGGGATTTAAAATTTATTAATTTTTCCAAAGAGCATTATAGCACAATTCTAGAATCTTAAAGCGTGTTAACTTAGGTAACAATGGTAATAAATAATAAAGATTATTGGAATAGTGCTTGACATTTTATGAAATATTTCAGGCAGGTGATGTAGTTCAACTTCCTTGTTTTACAGATAGAGACCGATACAAGTTCCTAAGTGTTTCAAAGTTCCAAACATAAATGTTCTTTTGTTAAAAAAAATTTTTATTGGAGTATAGTTGCTTCACAATGTTGTGTGATTGTACAGCAAAGTGAATCAACTATATGTATACATATATCCCCTCTTTTTTGGATTTCCTTCTCATTTAGGTCACCACAGAGCACTGAGTGGAGTTCCCTGTGCTGTACAGTAGGTTCTCATTAATTATCTATTTTATACATAGTATCAATAGTATATAAATGTCAATCCCAATCTCCCAATTCATCCCACCCACCCCTTTCCCCCTTGGTATCCATATGTTGGATATGGATACCATATCTATTTATCTATCTATCTCTACGCCTGTGTCTCTGTTTCTGCTTTGTAAGTATGATTGTCTATACCAGCTTTTTCAGAGTCCACATATATGTGTTAATATATTTGTTTTTATCTTTCCAACTTACTTCACTCTGTATGACAGTCTCTAGGTCCATCCACATCTTTACAAATGACCCAATTTCATTCCTTTTTATGGCTGAGTAATATTCTACCACAGGCCAATATCAGTGATGAACATAGACACAGAAATCCTCAACCAGCATAAATGTTCTTGAAATCATACCTTTTCCATCAAGTTGCAAGGGACAAAATAAAATATTCCTGCAAGGAAGGGAGTGGAAGTATAAAGTCTCAGTTGGAAATTTAGTTAATCACCTTTATCTTATGTTGAAGTATGAACAAAACTCCACATCATGTTTGGCTTTAAGTACTCTCAGAAGCATTTGTATTTCAATATTTAAAATTGTACAGAAAGAAGACATAAAGTTGTAATAACTATCTCAAAAACTAATTTGGCTTTTTATAGCTTTAGGGGAACAAATCCTGATCTCTTCAGTGGGAAATCTCAGAGTTTTCAGTGTAAATTGTTATGTCTGAAATGATTTACAAGTATAATTCATGAAATGTCAATATATCCTGAACCATCCATGCTTTATAACTTGGAGTTCTCTAAAACATTTTTTATTCTTCTTGAAATCTATTCAAAGATTGACTATTTAGAAAGGAAGTATGTGCTTTCTGTTATCATACTGCTTCTCTCTGTCTCTTTCTCTCTTCCTCTTGCTCTCTCTCTTTTAACTTCCTATCCGGTCTTGATCTGACTTTTTAGCAAATAGGGCTGTCAGTACTCTCTGTCCTCTCAAGTTACCCTCATCCTCAAAAGAAGGAATTTACACACAGCATAGAAATAAACAAAAGTGATTGCTTTTATCGGTTTTCTATTAGTTAAAGCTGTTTCTCTTCTTAAAGGGAGATTCATATTTTGGATTTCATGTTTCTCTGTAAGAACAGAGGTACGTTTTCTGTTTCCATGTCAGGAAATTTATTTGAAATCTTGCTATTTGGGAGTTCCCCCCTCATTGCATGTGTTCAGCTGTAGGCATTGACTTTAACTTTAACAAAGGATAAAACAGATACAACAGATAACCAATAATATTCTGGCAAATAGCACATACTGCTATTTAGATATACGTACTGAATAAGCCATACTGGCCTTTTCCTCTGCCTCGAGCACAATAAGTTCATTTCTGTCTCAGAGTCTTTATATGTTATTCTATCTTCCTTCTGATAAAAAAAATTAATTCTTTCTCTGCTAAATGTAATATGTAGGGAATCATAAATTCATCAGTAAAATTCTGAAGAAGGTACTACTTTTCTCCCCATATTATAGACAGAAAAACTGAGAGAGCGTGCTTAGCTTTTGAAGGAGGAATTGAGATAAAGTGCTTAGAACAACGTCTGAAATAGAGTAAGCACTTAATAAATATTAGCTTTTGTGATCTCATATGTAAATCACCTTTTGTGTTTATATGTTCCTTTTCTCAGAGTCGGTTTGTAAGACAATTCTCAGAGCTAATGAAGGAACTTCTGTAAGTCTACAAGCAAAACCTCTTCTGTAGGCAAGCTTAAAACCATTAGTCAGAATATTTTAACTGTTTTCACTGAGTCCTTTTAACCATAGCTCTGAATTTTCATACCATAGCGATTAGCAGCAGTCAACAGATAGGTTGTGATTGGAGCAGCTGTCAGTGGGGGAAAGGAAAGAAAAGCTTCTGATTTAGATGGATCATAATAATGATCTGCCACCCAAGTCACCAATAAATTTTCTTTGTTTTATTCTATTTAAGAAAGCAAAGGTAAGTGTAATACTATAGTTTTACCTGAGCTGCTGAATCCCCTACTTCTATTTTTGATACAACTTTAAAAAAATTCGTAAAAATACATCAGTACTTTAGAAAGGAGATTAAATCATTCCCTTTTATATTTTTTGTACAAATATCACCTCCTTAGATGGGTCTTCCCTGACCACCATATCTAAAATAGTGGCCCCATCACCCACTGGCCCCTTGCCTTGCTTTTCTTTTCTTCATAGCATTTATCATTTCTTGATATTATATATATATATATATATCCCTTTACTATTTTGTTCCTGTAGCTTTTTTCCTATAGTATGATATAGGCCACACGAGGACAGCAGCTCTTTCCTTATTTTCTTGCTATGTTCCTAGCACATAGAACAATGCCTCTCATGTGACAGTCATTTAAATATGGACCAAAGAATCAGTGAATGGATGAATTAATAAAGGATATAAAAGCACCAAGGAACACAGCAGGGAGCAAAGACTTAAACTGCTATAAAGTTATATTGCCTGCTACAATCTTAGAAATCTCAAACTTTTTCTCTTAAAGCCTGTTTTATTCAACCTTTACTGATATTTGCAAAACGTTTGTAGCAAATCTTACTGTAATCTCAAAGATACTTTAGATAAACTTGCATTATCCATACTGCAGAAATAAGCAAACATAAACTGTGAATAAAGATATTAAGTGATAGACCTAAGCTTAGGTAGTTTATCTGACTCAAGAGCATTGAAAATATTCAACTGTTAGGCTGAAAGTTTTGTTCTACATATCCTATAAAAAAGCAGGGAGGGATTCCAGTATTTATGTCATCTATGTGTATATAATCTCTTTTATAACCAGCACCTTTACTTAAAATTATTATCTTGGGACTAAGGTGACTTTTCCCCAAATACATGCTCTCTTGTCTGCAACAACAACAGATACCTTAAATATGATATTTAAATTCAGGTTAATGGGTTTTGCATGAGATTGAGAAATAAATAATATTTAAAATAGTACATCCTTTTAGAAATACCTACGTATTTTTCCATGTTTATTTGATCATCCAGTCTACCTATGCCTACCTATCAACAAATGGTAGTGTTAAAACAAAACTAAAAGAGCTAGGATATATGTCAGGGAAACAAAGATAAGTAAGTTGCTTTTATTTCTCTAGGGGGACTCCAGTGTAGTGGGGGAAGATAGATAGGAACATCAAATATATGCATGCACACATACACATATATTTATTTAGTACTTGCCCCTGATCACCCTCTGCTACCATTCCCCACATGAGCTCTTCTATCTTGACTGCCCAGTGCCACCTGATTGTTAGCTTCCTACTTTTCAAAGGGATTGGAAACTCTGAACTGTCTTAGTCTTAAGTATCACAATTTCCCATTCCTATACCTAAAAATGTTCCTCTATCTATAGCCAACCTCACCTCCTTTTGTCAAGGCTCAGATGAAGTTTTCTATTTTTCTGTACTGGCTTCATCCTTCCATCTATTATTCACCTGATCTCTTCAAGAATTTTCTTCAGTGCTTCTCTTTCCATTTTTTATATATTGTGTTAACTTTCCCCCATCTGCTAGCTCTTTCTCCACAATTTGTAGCCAATATCCAGATTATTTGCCAGCCCACACCAGCATGGCTCCCGAGCTGATCGTGAGCATCCCTTCCCAGCTCTGCTTTCAATAATGCCACATTGGTAGACTGAAATCACCCCCTTGTAGTGGAATTATTTATATGATAAAAATTTGGCAGATGTTCCCCCTCTGTTTTTTAAACATTTACAGGCAATAATAGGGGCTCTTAACTGGCAGCAATTAATTCTGTCTAGAGCTAGGAGGAATGAGTTGGGCAATGTTTCTTACTCTAGGATTTTAAATTAGAAACTATTAAACACATATATTCCTGCAAAGCAGATAGCCCTCACTATCTGGACTCTTGCTATCCAAATATTTGCTATAACATTGTATGAAATTTTCACCCAAAATTTACTATCCAAATAGAAATTCAACTAACAAGTGTATATAGTACAAAAATGGAAGTGTTTTAAGTTGTAGGTAAGTCCACGTAGGAGAATGTATTCTTCCATCGTAGCTTAGCTGTTCTCTTTATAGGGTCATTTCAGGGTCTTCTAAGGAAATGGAAAAGCCTTTGAAGAAAGTTAGTGAGCACAAAAGGTCTAGGAAATCCCACTCATTAGAAGGAACATTGGAAGTGTACTGAGAGGGGTGAACACAAGATATAAGCCTGGTCATGTGTATGTCTCCATCTATAACGCATAGGCTTTTTTCTAGCTTTGAAACATCTATCACAGTGCTATATTATGATTATTGGTTTTGGAAAGCTTCACTGTGTCACTCAAGCATAATATGGTATGTTTGAAAAGCTAGAAATTTGTCTCATGCAGTGTAGATCATCATAATCTTTGAAACCAGGTAGATGCTACTGAAGGTACTACACACCTTTGAAGATCTGAAGAAGAAGATGAAAGAGATTGATCATCTGGTAAGAAGAAGTCAAGTTTCAACGTCAAGCCTAAAATGGTACAAACGATTTTAAAACTATGCAAGACAGCATCATTTGAAGATCACAGAGGAAGCAGCTTCTTGGTAATGAGGTTGTAGCAGTTTTTCCCAGTAAACTACAGAAAACAGTTGACAAAAGGAGCTAACAAATTTTCATAAATACTAATTTTCTTGATAAAATTTGGCATTTTAAAAGGATAAGAAAAAAATATCGGGGCATTAAATATCCAAAGATAAACTGGCATACCTTTTAAGTGAGAATTTAAAGTAATGTTTAAAAGCAAACAATTCAACAAACAACAACCTTATGTATTTGTATAACTCTGAATACCCCAAGGAAATGTTGAAGAGTAAATTGCCTCTTCTATGGTTCTCAAATCATAAAACTTTGGCTGACAAAGGAGGCATTCAGTCATTATTCAAGGAGTCATAATTTCTGACAGTTCATTTCTTAAGGGTATGAATTCTTAGAACAACATAAAGAATTGGGGTTGAGACTTGAGTTAATTTTTATTTAATAGTTGGTGAAGAGGTTGTTGAGTAAGCGCTGCTGTGAAGAAAAAGAATTTGGATGATATGCTAACAAAATCCTCTTTTTGTTTCCATCTCAGAAGTATATCTGAACTATTTTTCCATTGCTAATTCATTTCACCAGTGGTGACATCATCCCTCTGTAAAGGTGACTGTGTACTTCATTGA
This sequence comes from Tursiops truncatus, assembly GCF_011762595.2. Lineage (NCBI taxonomy): Eukaryota > Metazoa > Chordata > Mammalia > Artiodactyla > Delphinidae > Tursiops > Tursiops truncatus. The sequence goes on from NC_047050.1 coordinate 48,492,630, forward strand.
ACCTTCTGTGATACTCTCTGATGTTTAGAGACACTTTCTGTTCAGCTCCAAAAGATGGAAGCTCCTCAGTTTAAGGAAGTCAATCTCTGCAAAATGAAAGTCAAAGGCTATTAGAGAAAAGTCAGTTCTTCTCCAGGCTTATCGAAAGGACTTGTTTAAAGAAATGAATTGATTTGTGATGATGTTAGGTATTTTCAAATAATGTCCAAAAGAAGAAAACATTTGCCTTAGCGAAGAATGACATGCAAATATTTTTCTTGTAATCCGTATCTGAGAAAAATGCCTCACTCTAAGATGTTATATTCCTTAAGAAATAGGTATTGCCTACATGTAGGGGCTGACTAGTGGTTATCAGCAGAGGTCTTAACATTTAACATATCAGCAGAGCAGGTCTTAACATTTAAGATTTCTTCTCTTGGAAGTAGGCTGTTTTTCCTTATATCTATTATTTGAGTCTCTGATATGCAGATGAGTTCACTGTCAAACAAAAGGAAAAACAAAAGAAAAATAAGAAAGAAAAGTCAATAATTTGCATGACCATAATAATAAAGCAACTCAATTAAGATGAATTTAACAGATACTTATTGATTGTTCCTTCTAGATAATAAACCAGGCTAAGTAGTACAAGAATGAAGAAAAAAAAAGATATAATTATTTCTCTTAAGGAAATAGTATGACTCAGATAGGTGCATAACTACTGGATTGCTTTGGCTTTGGTAGTTTTTCTAAAATACCTACAAATATATTTTAAATAAATATTACTATATCTCCTCTCTGGTTGTCTGTCCATTTGTTGTAACACAGGGTGCTCCCCATACCCATGGCTAGAAACTTCAAAGTCCATGTTTCTTAACTAGTTCTTAGGTAGTTAAATAATACCATATTATTAACATGCAATGCTCACCTTTAACAGACAGGTAAACCATAACACTAGTGAAATGTGATAACTATTGCAGTAGAAATACGTATATCATGAGAAGGGTACAAATATGAAGGGGTCATCATTCTACTAGGTTTTAAATAACAGGGCTATTGATATTTGAGCTGCACTTTGCAGGACAAATACATCTTCAGGACCAGGAGGAGAGACATTCCCAGAAGTGGGAACGTAATGACCAGTCTGTTAGTTCTGAAACCTATAGGCATGAAAGTGTTCAGTTTACTCAGGAACGAACGAAGCCCGGTGTTGCCAGGCCTTAGGGGGTGGGCAGGGTTGGGGGAGCTTGAGACGAGGATCAACAAGGTGACCTGAGCTGAACCATAAAGAGCCTTGAAGCCATGCCTGGCAAGTCTTCAGGGGAAAATCAACAACTATATATTACATTCCTAGACTGCATTGTGCTCCCGGGCTGGTTTTCCCCAGTTCTCCTAAGTTAATTCTGAATACTAAAATGCTTATTTTCTGAGACTACAGGAAGATTCGTTAAGTGTGCCTAAGATATTTTTTCACTTGAAAGATTTATTTAGAAAAAAATTCTGCTGCTTTGTTTCTTTCTGTTTTTAATTAAACTGAGTTTTGGCAGTCCTTTCTACTAGGCAATCCACATTAGATTGAACCTTTAGTGACTCATCAAAATGTATTGTAAATTCTAAAAACTTTAGGCAGTTTCGATGTAGCATACTTTTTAAAAGACTTATTTAGTGCTACCCTTGAGTACAATAATGTACACCGGAAAATTTTGAGTTTTGAACTGAGAATTCAGTGTAGTATTTTTGACTAGTTCCAGTGTGTATAGAGTTCTGTGATAGGCCTACAGCAGAGGGTGAAAACAAATTCACTGAACAATGGTAATCAAACATGAGTGAAGACAAGCCAGAAAATAGAGGATAGACAATATGGGAGAAGATCTCAAGGTGGTAGGGAATCATTCGAGGTTTCCTAAACAAGGCATTTGTGTACATAAGTGCTTTGCCTTAATAAAGTTAATTTCTAATATGGATTGAGGGTGAGAGACAAGTTCACAGCCAACACAACCATTTCCGACCAGTGATTTGAAAACTATGTATCAGAGAAGACTAGCGCTCAGGGGAGAGTCTTCAAGTGTTTTCCAGAAAATGACATGTTCCTCATCAAACACTAAACTGTCCAAAGAACATTTTTTTTTAACTCTGTTTTTCAATTAGAATACTGGTGCACCTTAAGATTTTAAATATGCTTTATTATTTATTTGCTGATATGTTTTTAGATGCTTTAAAATATCTGAAAAAAAAGATGGTTAAGACAAAAGATAATAAGAGCTTGAACTTGGGTGGTGGTAGGAGGAAAAAAAAGTAAACAATGACTTGATACTATTAAGTAGTAAAACAACAATAACGACAACAACAACACAAGATCTGGCAACTGTTTAATTAATAAGCAGAAAAATGATTCTGGAAGTCTATGGAATAAAGATCAGATCCATAGGCAGAACTTTGTGAATTATCTACTGGGAAGGTCACATTGGACAAAACTTTGAAGAATTTTGACATAAAAGGAAACGGAGGAATCATGATAGATTAGTAGAGAACAGAGAGGATTAGGAGAGCCTGGATGTTTCAGCGTCCTGGAAGTCAAAGAAAGAGAGTTCAGGACAAGTGAACAGTGAGAGTGGCACCTGACAGAAGGCTATTGGAATTGAATATTGGCTAGTTGACTGGTGATGAGAATATTGGAGCAGAAACCAGAAAGCAAAAGAGGGTGATGAAAAAGAGAAGACAGTGAATGTAGGTAATATTTTGTGGAGTTTGTCAGTAAAGGGAAGAAATAAGAAAAAGGAATAGTTTGAACTCACAACAAGGAAAGAGTTAAAGAATCAGGGACACAGAATAGAACTAGGAAGAGATGGAGTTGGAAGATGTAGGCAACAGAGAAGCTTATGACTACATAATGATTCGAGAGAAGATGAGATCAAAGCGTGAAAGCACAGGTGGAAAAGCCATCCTTATAGTTCGTATAAGAGTAAAATGAATTTTCCTCAGAAAATTCTAACAATGTCTGGTACGGTCATTTATTCTGAAGAAAATAATCTCAAACAGTTTTAAGGGGATCTTTGTTTCGTGTGTTAAATTTATTTAAAAATTACTCTAAGACACATAACCCTTTATTTCTCTGCCTATGATAAGTGCTTCCTATAATTTGAACATAGGGATTATTTTAGAAGTGGGTACTTATGATAATCATAAATATAGCCAAGTCTCTCTGATGAATGCTTTTAGACCAATTACTGACATGCTCAGTTGAATACTAATACCTCCCATGAAATGGCTCTAATACAAGTAAAATGACAGCTGCGCTGCAGCGAAAGAACACATAAAACTTTGCATTAGCTTGTCTCCAAGGTTACCATCCATGCTAATCTGAAGTTTCAACGTGTGGGATTTCTCAACCCTCTGCAAAGACTGTATTTTTGGGCTAGGTATCAGTCGGGTATAAAAACAACTTGGAAGGTAATCAGTGTCTCCTCTTTCTTCTTCTTCTTCCTCATCATTATCATCATCATTACCATTATCATTTTTTCATCTCTTACTATGTGCCAGACAATATTAAGTCCTTTTATGTGTTATTATTTTAATTCTCACCATAATCTTATGAGAAAAAGACTATTAATGCTCCTATTTTAAAAATAAAGAAAACCAAGAGAATGTACTTAATTTTCCTGAGATCATAAGTTACAAGGAGCACAGATGGAAATCATACCCAGATTGTCTGGCATCATCATCTCTGCTTCTGTATTCTCTACTGCTCTTATGTAGAAAATGAGTGCCTTCCATGAAGACCACTCAGCCCATAGTGTGCTGCGGGAGAATGTTTTGCATGAAGGCTAAACTAGAAAGGGGACCTAGTTATGAAGTCATTGTTATTATTCAGGCATGAGAAGACAGTGGACAGAGGTGGTATGAATGGAGAAGAATGGACATGTTCCAAAGATATTTCAAAAGTAGAATCAACCAGGCTTAGGGATTAATTGGTTGTGTGGAACAGTATTTCTGTTTTGAACAATGAATACACTTCAAGAAGTGTATTTGTAAAATCTACCAGGTTTATTGGTACACTAAGGAGCAGTAGTGTCAGAAAGATTAAACTTATACACTGCCTGTAGGAGTGCAAATTGGTACAACTTCTATGAAAGGCAATATACCTGTATCTTTCAGAAGTAAAAATATGCGTCGGTTTGACCCAGAAACCTTACTTCCAGGTATTTATCCACAAATATGTATCTGCGTTGTAATATAGATAGCTGGATAGATAGATAGATAGATTGATAGATATAGATATAGATATACACTGCAGCATTGTTTGTAATTGCAGAATATCAGATGCAAACTGAATCTCCTTCAGTATGAGACAGGCTAATAAGTTAGAGTAAATCCATTCAATGAAATGCTTTATAATCCTTAAAGGCAATGAGGCATCTCTATATGTGAATTGATAAGGAAATATTGTATATAGACATATAATTATGTACATATGTGAAAAAGCAAGGTGCAGAAAAAGTGTGTACATATAATTATGTACATATGTGAAAAAGCAAGGTACAGGAAAAAAGTGTGTATGTAGGCTACCTATAGTAGATAGGTAGAGAGAAAGAGTTTGATATAAGGAGAAATCCATAGGATATCTCTTTAAGGGTAAAGATTAACTTATATTCTCCTGAAGTCCTGGAGGTCCTGAAATTAGTAATACAAATAAGAGAATAAAATAAGAAAAAAAGTTAATGTTCGAACTGTTATTTTTCAGTCATTCAAATCATATTGCTGCTAAGGCATTGCATTTTGTCCACTAGTTTATTAACACCTGGAGAATACTTGATACTTTTATACATAAAAGGCAATTCCTGACCTTTGCAAAATTATGGTCTATTTAAGCAAGTAAAAATAACATATACATGAAAAGTTATGTATACATTTTAATGCTCAATATATTTTAATTGCTAAATTGGATGTAGGTTAGTTCAGAAAGAGGGGAAGAGGGGAGATCAGAGATACCTGAAACTGAGACAAGAATTCACAGGATATGTGGGCCTTGTATTGATTCTTGAAGAATTTGGATACATGCAACTAGAGGGGAAAGAAAACATCAGGCCACGGAGAAGAATCGTAGCTTTGTAGTACAGTCAGGGCTTAGGAATGAGCACAGTAAGCAAAGAAGCTCAACCAGAGGTAGGGAATCTAGGTTTGGAAATATCAGTGTTAGTTTATAGGGGGACCAGAAAGCAAGGAAAAGGCGTTTGATTTGATGTGGTAATAAAGAGGAAACCATTCTGTAAAACTCAAAATATTCTAATATCTTCTTGATCATTCTCTTTGCTAACATTTATTTTGAATCTTTGGCATAAAAATGTTCTTTCTATCCTTAATGCATTTTATTCTTCACTTTATGCCTATTATTTCTTATAATGCCTTTAGTGGAATTAGAGTATATGTGTACCTCATTACCTGCACAATACATCATTTAAACAAAATCCAATGGTCTCACCCAGTTTGAAATTATCCTATAATGTTTAGTATCACCTTTGAGCTCCAAGCTCTCTTTTCTGTAGGCAAAGCAATGTGATTCACTTATGTACACGCAATAGTGTTTATGGTCAAAAACGCTTAATCGTTTTCCTTTCCTATTCCAAGTATTTTTTATAGGTTTACTGTCTTAAGTATGGGATATATAAGAACATACTTTTATTGTATGGTAGATTGCTTAAACGGATATTCATGGAATTTTAACATCTTAAAGATACAAAAGTATCTATTTATGGACTAGGTTATGAAAACACTTCTTTTGCTTAAGTCAAATCACTTTACAAAAATTCTTTAATGCTATATAACTAAATGACAAAGTAATTTCAACTAAATGAATGTATGAGAATATAGTATTCCTTTCAGCTGGATTTGAAGCCTAGAATCTTATTCATGAATAAAATGATTAAAAGAATTATTTTGTTAAAGTATAATCCCAATAATCCACTGTTTTGTTCAAGTATTATTCACTTTTTTTTTTTTTTTTTTTTTTGCGATACGCGGGCCTCTCACTGCTGTGGCCTCTCCCGTTGCGGAGCACAGGCTCCGGACGCGCAGGCTCAGTGGCCATGGCTCATGGGCCTAACCGCTCTGCAGCATGTGGGATCTTCCCGGACCGGGGCATAAACCCATGTCCCCTGCATCGGCAGGCAGACTCTCAACCACTGTGCCACCAGGGAAGCCCTATTCACATTTTTAATGAATCTGCCAAGGGAAGGGTCTTGTATTGAATTCACATGCCATTTTCCCTAACATTGTGCTAAAAGAGTAACCTAAAGAGTACAGTTGTGCATTTGCTTATAACTTACAATCCTGGCTGGGCATTCAGGGAAGGTCAAATCATTCCATATATTTTGAAACATTTCTATAGCCATGAAGACATACTCTTTTTCCCTTTTGACAAAAGGGCAGAATGTGGCTCTTAGTAATGCTAGAATTTTGCCTGAAAGCTATAAATTCATACTTCAGTGTGGAGACTGATACTGGGATTAGTATAAAGATTGTGAATTATCACAATAAACAGAAAATTTAAACTTGCCTGAAGATCATAAAGATATTTCCTCTGGAACGTTTGCACTGATAAGCAATGAATTGTTTAAATGTCACTTAAGAGAATAACAAGCCCACTAACAAGGCCTTTGAAAAACTCTGCATCATAAAAATGCAAACAGAGACTTCCCTGTGGCGCAGTGGTTAAGAATCTGCCTGCCAGTGCAGGGGACACGGGTTTGATCCCTGGTCTGGGAGGATCCCACATGCCGCAGAGCAACTAAGCCTGTGGGCCACAACTACTGAGCCTGCACTCTAGAGCCCGTGCTGCAACTACTGAAGCCTGAGCACCTAGGGCCCGTGCTCTGCAAGAAGAGAAGCCACCGCAATGAGAAGCCCAAGCACTGCAACAAAGAGTAGCGCCTGCTCAACGCGACTAGAGAAAGCCTGCACAGGAAGGAAGACCCAATGCAGCCATAAATAAATAAATAAATAAAATTAAAAAAAAATACAAACATAGCAGGCTTTTTTTGTGTGCATTTTCCAACTCAGTAAACTTTACTGAGTACCTCAAGGTGCATATCCTTGAAGAAATAAGTAAGATAGTTATAAGATGCAAATAAAAATAAAAGATGCCAGAATACCGAAATGAATGTCAGAGTGATTATTGTAATTTTGAGTGGTCACTATGAATTTTTTTGTGTTCAAATATTTTATTTTTATAAACATCTAGGTTTAAAGTCAGAAAAATTCAACTCTTTTTTTTTTTTTTTTACAAATCCACATTTAATATAAGCTTATTAAAATCCAAGTTGATAGTGATTGCAGGTAAAGTACATTAAGAAAAGATTATGCTTTTTAACAATATTGCCAGCACCTTAGGAAATTTTTCTGGACTTTAAGGACTAAAAACAAGACTCTCTCAAAGACAGACTTCCCTGGTGGTGCAGTGGTTAAGAATCCACCTGCCAATGCAGGGGACACGGGTTCGAGCCCTGGTCCGGGAAGACCCCACATGCCGCAGAGCAACTAAGCCCATGCACCACAACTACTGAGCCTGTGCTGTAGAGCCCTCAAGCTACAACTACTGAGTCTGTGTACCACAACTACTGAAGCCTGCGCGCCTAGAGTCTGTGCTCTGCAACAAGCGAAGCCACCAAAACGAGAAGCCTGCACACTGCAAAGAAGAGTAGACCCAGCTCACTGCAACTAGGGGAAGCCCACACGCAGCAACGAAGACCCAATGCAGCCATAAATAAATAGATAGATAGATAGATAGATAGATAGATAGATAGATGAAAAAAACAAGAACAAAAAAAAACTCTCTCAAAGAAAAATGAACCAGACAGAGTTAATTCAAGACTATTGCAATAGGGAAGAGAGACTGAACTCAACTCTGCTGAAACAAAAGTCAGGAAGGTTTTTAAGTGCTGGGATGAGCTAGTAGAAAAATACTGGAAGATATTAGGGGGAGGTTGGTCAATGTGATTAGGCATCTGTCTTTGCTGATTGGTACATATGGAAGTTAGGCTCCTGTCCTCCCACAGAGAGTGGGCAATAGAGTGCTATCTCCCTTTACATTTACATTTCAAAGGGATGGCTCTCAGGTCCTGGAGAAGAACATTCCTGGGTTGTAAAACTGGCCAGAGGCTGGAAGAAGGGCAGAGAGTGAATTTACGATGGCAGTTTTTCTAAGGTGAATGCTCTAAGAAAGGGGATGTCAGCGGCCCACAGTCAAGAAAAAGCCTGTCTAAAGTTTAGTCAGGCTGAATGGAATGATAAGAGGCTGTCTTGGTCGACTCTTCACTTACATTAAGTAGTACCATGTACACTGACAATATTTGACCATTTTTGACCTACAAAAACAACAGTTTCATATGGCTTGATCAAAGATCCTGGATCAAATTTCTTTGCTTGTTATTTCCTAATTTTGCAGAAGCAAACATATCTGGAACTGTGGTCTTTGTTATGCCCTTTCTCACTCTAAAACAGAGTTGGGGATGGTTTTATATGTATTTACATAAATATAGTGTGTATACGTGTGTGTGTTTATCAAAAAGAGGTTAAAGATTAAAGTTGGCAAAAAATGCAAAAATGGATTAGCACTAAAAAAGCAGACCTCAAGGCCTTATATAGTTCTTAAGGAAATATCATAAATTTGTTTCAAAGCTTCCCATAAGTTAAAGCAAGGAAATAAGCAGAAGTTGCAATAATGCACCCCTGTTGTTGAATAGGGTTCAAGCAAACCAGATTGAAGCAAACCAGACATTTAGGACAATGGTTTTCCCGATGTTGAGATCTGGCACATTTTTCCACTGAGTACTTGTGAGGGCAATATTTTTGTGTTGGCTAATGTTTCACCTAATAGCTGATAGCTATTAGCTGATACCTAATAGCTTATATCACAGGCCTGGTTTTTGCTTGTTTACTTATTATTTTCTTCAGTGATGTCCCTCAGTGCAAACTCTTGGCCAAACACCAAAGTATAATTCAGTAAAAGTAATTTAGTTAGATATTAAAATAATAACATCCAGACATACGTTTCTCTAAAGATAGAATTAAGAACATCTAGAAGGATGAATTGTGTCAGACAGTATTACATACTTTTGAGGGGGGAGGAGAGGGGTGGTAACCAAACCCTTGATAAGAATCAGGTAATACAGATTGTGAGAGTTTGCAGTTACCAGTTTGGGGAGCAGAATTTGGGGTTCCCATATCCTTAATAGATGTAAGCCCATATGTGTTAACAATTACCCAAGGGCAGGATGGACTTGAAAGCTTCTTGGACTGTAAGATGCTTTAAGATACGGACTTTCTAGCTGCTTACGCCACAAGCAGGCAGGGTCTATTAAAATTAGAATCCATTAGAATTATGGTACTTTCTCTATTCCCCTATAGCTTCTTGTATGCCTTTGAACGTACACAACGATTTTCAGCATGCATTTTATTTTGTTTTATTTTTTACGTGATGGCATCTGTGTTAGACAGTGAATTCTTTGTGAGCAAAGGCTATGTTTTATTCATCTTTGTGTCCTTAGTACTTAGTTAGGGCCTTGTAAGTAGTGGGGAACAAAAAACATTTTGTTGATTCTAGGAATGACTTAAGAAAACTGAAGAAGTTTGATATTTAAAATTACATATCAAATATGTAAAATTACCAGTGAACAATGGATCAATTCCACTTCCCCTCTGTCCCATGTTGTCACTTTGCAGTAGGTGCAGCATCATAAAATATTGGGGGTAAAGGTCACAGAGTCTCAATCATGATGGCAGACAGCGCTAGTTTTCTCACAAGACCCACTTCCCCCCTCTTCCTTTCTAATAGGCACCTTGGTTTTTGGTTGGACAGATGGCTGCCTGGGATAATGACTGCATTTTCCAGTCTCCCTTAGAATAGGAGTGGTCATGTGGCTACACTCCAGTGAATGAAATGAAAGTAGAAATTTCATGCGTCAATTTTAGGGTGCGTCCTTCTTTCCCTCTTCCTATTTTCTGCTGGCTGGATGCAGACACACTTCCTGGACTCAGCAGCTGCTTGGAGCATGATGGGGAACCACTTGTTGAGATTGATGAGACAACAGAAAAGGAGCCTACATCTCTGGTGTCCGCGGAGTTGCTATATGCACCTTGGACTTGTTAAGACTCAAGATTTGTTTTTGAAACTTGCAGCCAAACCTAGTGGTAGTAGTGTGGGGCATGTTTTCTTTAGAAATCCTTCCCAAATCTCTTGAATGGGTTGGAAGCCCCTCTTCTGTGCTCCCATGTACTCTGTGTAAACCTTTCTTATCCTATTTCATTACAAGTATCTTTTTTACATAAAACTTTTTTTGAGGGCAGGAACAATGTCTTATTCATGTGCCATTTATCTTTATCCCTGAGCTGTACCTAGGACAGACTAAATGCACATAGTGTATGTTCAATGAATGTTTGTTAACACTACTGGATTAATGACCTGAACTAATGAAAGTGCCTAAAATAGTATCATGGAATTGATTGCACCCTCAGAAAACTTGTGGTTCAAGATCCTAGAACACTGTACACAGTATATGCTGCAAAAAAGTGTGTGGAACTGTTTGTTATGTAAAGACACACTGCTTATCTCCCATGTGTTCCTCATTATAAATTTTCATTTGCTCGGATGTAGTAATGAATGATTTTTTATTAAAGCTTTGGATAGGACAACAGTTTGTGCCAAGGAGCTTTTTTTTTTCCAGTATCTGCTACTGACTAATCAAGATGTTGATCTGATCTTTTTATCACAAGTATATAAAACTGATTTAGAAAGCATAATTGATTGACCCTATGGGGAAAAAGTTCAGTGCCTCTAAAAAATATATTCTCTTCCCTCCTTGTATTCTCTACTTCAGGGAATTAACATTTTATTAACCTTTCAATTTATTTTCAAGAAAAAGCATTCAGCTCATCACAAACTTGATTTAATTTTCTTTGGTTTATGACATGTCTTATATTTTAAGAAAAAAATTCATATTTTCTTTTGTGTGACTTATACCATGACAAAACTATTGACCTGGATGAAATAAATCTGTGAAAAGTTATATAGATCAGGTACTAAAGATATCATTTTCTTCCTTTTCTTTCCAGGTCTTCTCAGACTGTGAGTAACTTAGTGGTTTGTGCATCGTTGCGGTAGCCAAGCTAAAATTCCTGGTGGCCTTGTCCGCTTGATCTACTCATTCCCTACTCTGAAACCAAGAGAAGACTGTGCCACAAGAGTCCTCCAGAAATTGCTACAATGTCTGTATCTAATTTATCATGGTAAGTGAATGACTTCCTAACTTTAAATGCAAATACACGTATATCATGAAGCAATATTTTATAAGTTGTATGGTCAGAACTAAAACAGGGAGAGAACTTAAAAATCTGTTTTCAAGAAATTGTTGTCCTATGTTAGGGTGAGGAAGGCAACCTAGAATTAAAAGTTTGGCCCTTTCAGTGGTGTCTGGGGACTCTGGAAGGGGTTCAAGCCTCCCACTGAATCCGCATGATATCCACTGCCTTTCTTTTCAGCACATTCTGGGAGAGAGAGGGATAGGAATATAATATCCTTTCAACATTCATATCCTCTGTGATGTGCCCAGATTCAGGACTAACAAGCTGTAAGCGTGGCTCTAAGGGTAGGATAGACATTTTCTCATCAATACTTTTCTTCAGACTTCCTATTTCAACAGACCTACCCAAATTAAACTGAGTAGAACTCAAATATGGAAGAGAAATTTCCTTTATAGATTGATACCTCTAAACAGCTGGCATTCTGAATAATCTCTGACTTACACTTCATGTTTAAAAGCTGTTCGTGGTTTTAAAAACATGAAGATATTTTTCTGGCAAATAATCAACAACTTTTCCTTGGCAATGAAGAGCAGTACTAGCAGGGATGAATTTTAAGCCATTTTATTGAACCTTGGATTTTTTTCTGTATATAAAGAGCTGAACAAGTGATATTATACAAATTCACGGTATTCAATATGTGAATGTCAGAAAAACCTGGTAATCTTTTCTGTTTCCTTAAGAGCCCATCTTATCCTTGTCTTCAGTTTGTACTGGAACCATAGATAGCATCAGATTAAAGACGAGTTTCTGCAGTGTAATTCCATGCATTTAGTTTTAGTTAAGTAAACAATTTCTTTAGGGCAGAGGATGGAATCATCTGTTTAGATTTAGAGTAGTATTTCTGAGGGACCCATTTTTATGGATGCCTTAGACTATATCCTTGGGTCCCTACTGGGTGCTAAGGATCTCAGTTTGGAAAAAAAAAAATAATTGAAGAAGCTGAAATATATTCTGTAAAAATAAATGAAAAAAAAATTAAGTTATGAATTATTACTGCAAAATGTTTCCTTTTATATTATTATGAAAATAAAATTATCGTTAAAATTTAAAAACTAAACTATTTCTGTAAAACTTGTGAACCCATTCAAACCCCTAAAAGAATTATACGCCTGGCAGACGTGTGTGTTGGAGGTGAATCCTCAAAAGGAAGACTGCATACCAAAGAAGAAAAAGAAAGAGAAGGAGGAAGGGGAGGGGACAGAAGAGGAGAAGAAAGAGGAGGGGGAGGGGGAGGGAGAGGGTTGGGGGAAGAGAAGATGAGTAAGAAGCAGGAGAGGGAGAGGGAGATTAAAACACACGTGATTGCCGTAGCTCAAGGTAGGCTGTGGTGTGGCCTGGTTCACAGAGTGAGGACAAAGCTGACACAGGAACCTGTCCTTGGTTTGTACCTCAATGAACAGATACCTTGATGTGAGTGAACACCACACAAAGAGAAAGATTGTATCTTGTGGTTCCAGTCCAATTGTCCAGCCTGGCTCTTAGAATTTAGTGGATGTTCTATAAACTTGTGCTGTGTGAATGAGTGAAAAAAAATGCAAAGCAGGTAATTCAATGGGAAATTAATGTTTTTACTCGAGAAGAGAATTAAAAGTTAAAAAGTAAAAATTATGAGAGTATCTTATAGATTTCATATATCTTAAATTTGTTAGAATTCTTTCCATGTTAAAGGTTCAGATTTTACAGAGATAATTCTTGGATATTTTCATTCGATGGTATCCTTAATTCTGGCCACAACTGATGTTCCATGTTAGATTTCCACATAGGGAGCTCTTGGTTTGTTTGACCAGTGTCATCCCTTCATACAACTGTGTGCCATTTGGCACTTCCATTCTCCCTCTTAGAATTTGGGCTCCCCACATACCGGCAAGAACGAAGTATAGAAAGGAAATCTAAGATATGCAAAACAAATCATTGATTTATTTCACTTACACCCAGTTTGGAAATCATTAATCTTCTTTCTTCACATTAACCTTTGTAATTCTTCTTTATTTCCTAACATTTCTCATCTACAATTTGGGAAACATTATCTTATAAATATTTGAATACAGATGCATGGTAACTCATCAATTCTCTGTGAGAATTTCTCACAGATCTACATTAATTTAGTGAAATTATTATAGTCTAGGGTCTGGCTCTCTGTTTTGAAATCCAGAAACTAAGATGTGAAAATAGTGACATTGGAAAATAAACTGGGTTGCCAGACTACTAATTTAAATAAAATATGTAGGTAATTTTTAAGTTTGCAGGATGCTTGCTTTGGCCTGACCAGTGCATCCTCTAACTGTTACAGAAAACTATCTGAGAATCTAAATCAGAAGTTTGGCTGATGTCACGTTGTCATGGCAAGGAGAGTTATACGCTTCCAGAGTTCAAAGGAAACAGGATAGGCTGCGCCTGGCAGGATTACCTGTCAATAAGGGATGTATCTGCCACATACCACCATCTGTTTCTCAGGGCAGCTTCTTCATGGCTAGGAGTTAGAGGAACACTGTCAGTGTTTGTCACTCTGATTCTTCTGTTCCATGTCTGCCAGACTCTCCTCAGCTTGGCTTTCTCATTAATGTTAGCACCGCCTTTATAGTCAAAACTTACTTCAATCTGTGAATAGTTTGCTCTGCCTACCATGATTTTGTACATACCTGACCATAACCGTGTGTTGATTTTAAAATTTAACTCTGAGGCTTAATGGGAGAAGGAATGCCTAATTGTGATCCCTACGCATAACCTAGGAATTTAGAAAATATAAGTTAAGATACTTACATTCATATTTACAACTATCCAAGCAATCCTCCCAGCTTTGAAATACCGGTATAAGAAAATTGTCTTTTTACATATTAAAACCAAAAAAACTTCTTGCTCTAGAAGTTATGTGTATGACCCCTGAAAAAGTATAAAATAACTTGGCCCTTTCATGCAGAATCTCAAAAAGAAATACAATCTAGGAAAGTTCCAAATTTCTGGGAAATTATGAAGTGTCAATCAGGTAAGGAGGTTGGTGGGAATTGATTACGAGTCACGCAGGGACACAAAACGGGTGTTTCATGAATCTTTGTCTTTAGTAAACAATTACCAGAGGGAGACAATGATTGAGTTGACGTTGGTTAAGATAGAGACAGAGGGATGTACAGAATCCATTGCAGACGTCCACAGACAGGTGAGAGGTTCGAGGCTATGATCTGAGGGAAAGAATGGTTGCTGGTAGCAGAGATAATTAGCAGGGGACATGAGGAGGTACAAAGAGTTGAGAAAGGATCCTGTGTCTATAGCACAAAGAGGGAAAAGCGATGATGCCGAGAAGCGCTTGGAAGAAATTTCAGTGCTTCCTTTTCTGATAATCATCCTCAATCCCTCCTTTTAAAAATGTTTTTATAAGATGTATATGTACATATATAATATATATAAACATTTTATATGTACATATATGTAATGTTTTAAAATATACACTTTTTGCAACATGCAATCTAAGTAAATATTATCAAGAGTGAACATTTACATGGCATTTACCATGTACTAGGCACTTTATTTTAGATACTTTGTCCATATACTCCTCACAACAACCTTCTTAGGAATGTAATATTGTTATTTGCATTTCCACAAATGGAAAAGTTAGGCGCAGAAAGTTAAGTAATTTGCCCAATATGATACAGCCACTGAGCAGAGAGTTAGGAAATGAAGGCCGCCAGCCATTTAGTGCTCCTAACCACTAAACTACCCCTGTGAAACCAAAAACTCTCGGTGTGAAAACAATATCCCTGCTCTGCGCGTGTGGCTTCAAAGCAAGCGCCCTAGTTCCCATTTCCAACCAGAATGCTTCCCTTAATTTCCTCCAATAGGGATATCCTGGCATCTGTCCTGGAAGGAAGGGAGTGTGCGGACCAGGAACCCTAGCAGGCATCAGCAAGGCAGGATGTGGAATGAGCCCCCTGATTTCTGAGGGGCGGTAAGGAGGTTGTTGCTAGCAGAAACTTAGTTCCAAAATTCCATAAAGTGAGCTAACTACTAAACTACTAAATATACTACTAAATGTAAATCTTAGTTCCACTTGTTATGTTACAGGGTAGAAATTGTCAGGTTTTCAGCGTAATACCAAAGAAGCACACCAGAGAGATGCCAGCTCTTTGCTGTAGTTCAGCTGAAGTGGCTCTTCAAGTGCGCGTCTCATAGAGACCCTCCACTGCTAAATCCAGTACTTTCTGCCTCCCCAGACCATCTTGCACCCTCAGCTTCCATTATTTTAGTGTTACTGTACATATGTAGGTCAGCATTTAGAGAGAGATTCTAGTAGTGGCTCAACTTACTTTGCCAAATGACATCTCTTTGACCCCAAATTATTTTTCATTGTGATATCTGCACACACTTCAGCTTTTGCCCTATGGTGTCTTAAAGACATTATGGCACCTGACAGAGGTGAAGGTAATTCAACTAGAGCCAGGTAGGGGAGGAAGAGGATAGTGGATGAAAGCAAGAAGCCAAACAGGCAGTCAAAATCAGTTGAGCATCTGTAATGTGCCATGTGCTAAACACAGAGCGGTGTTGGTGGAAAGTAGTAACTGCTCTTTTAGGAGCTTATAGTTTGGCTGGGAAGACTAAGTGAGGTTGACCCTTGAACAACGTGGGTTTTAACTGCACAGGTTCGCTTATATGGGAATTTTTTTCAATAAATACAGTTGGCCCTCAGTATCTGCATAGGTGGAAACTGTACTGGACTCGAGCTTGGTGGATTTTGATATCCTTGGCAGGTCCTGGAATCAGTCCCCTGCAGATAGCGAGGGAGATGACTGTAATCAAATAACTGATTTAATGTGATAAGCGCTCTAAGAGGATGTCCAGGGTGTTTTGAAAATCAAAATGGATATTTGTTTTTTCTGCTTGGGAAGAAATGCTTTATTTTTCAGAAATACAAATGCACCTCTTGCATTTGTTTCTAAAAATTAAGAAATATGCTAGTTACAAAGAGTTAAACGCTCTACAATTATAAAGCAGAAATAAAAAATGAACGAAATCCTGTCATTCATAGAAAGCCACTGTTATAAATGTGAGATATATTCTTTTCTACATATACTCACATCTTTTTGCAAAAATGGACTCAAACCATGCATGATAATTTGCCATCTTCTGTTTTCACTGAACAGTTTCTACAGCCATCTCTCTATTTGAAGGGTATAAAGTGACATCATCACGTGTAAAGTCTGGTGACACTGTATGGCAGTACTGTTATTTATTTCAGCCATCCAGATTGGACCTTCTTATGTTTTCTAATTTTTGTTTTTACTATTGTAAATATTGATACTTCTCGTGAGATGAAAAATTTTCAAACATTGCTGGGTCACAAGGTACTGTGCCATTCAGAGTACCTGGCAAGGCCCTATCTTGTTGCAGCTCCTGGAATTGCAGACATCAAGGCTCTGGAGAAAATATGGGATTTCTGAGAAAGTGTCTTGTCAACTCATCTCCTTTTTTATTTTAGAAAAGGACCCATCATGTATGCTAACCCTTTCACCAGATGTTTAACCTCACTAACATTGAAAATGTGCTGATAATTGTCAAAGAAATATTTTCTTATATTTGACGAATAGAATTTTATCAAAAGTCAACAAAATATTCTATCACGCATGCCCATAGGTTGGAAATATAACAAAAGTCTGAATTCTGTAAGTTATTGAGATATTGACTAAATTTAGAAGCAGTGAATGGTTTTTATTGAATATGCCTGTAGTATAAAATGCTATTATGAATGTGGGGAAGTTCAGTAATGCTGTAATAGGAGATTAAAACTAATTTGAATTATCTTCTTTATCCAAATATAGTGTGTTAGAATCCTAGAATTGAAAAAGATGCAAAATTTGGTTTGTCAGATTATTCACATTATTTATAATATTTTTATCTTAAGTTCTCTTTAATGAATAAATGAAGAAATGTATCATTCCATATCATTCTTTGGCACCTGCATTTAGGAGAAAAAAAAAATTCTGGAGAGATGGAGCAGCCTGTTTATTCTAAGGAAGGGGGAGAAGGGGAAGAATCAGGATCTTTCCTCAAATTGGGAGATTGGGATTGACACATATATACTATTGATACTATGTGTAAAATAGACAACTGCTGGGAACATACTGCATAGCACAGGGAACTCTACTTAATGCACTGTAGTGTCCTAAATGGAGGGGATATATATATATATATATATATGTATGGCTGATTCATTTTGCTGTGTAGTGGAAGCTAACACAACATTGTAAAGCAACTATACTCTGATAAAAATTAATTAAAAAAAGAAGTAAATATTAAAAAAATTGCCTTAGCCACTCTACTGCAAACTACTTGTCCTATTTACACTGTTAAATAGTAGGCTCTCAGGGACAGGATCTGCAGTGGCAGAGGAAGCAGAGATTTGAATTGTCTCTATTTCTGGAGGGATCAGAACCCACAGGGGGGAAAAATGTGGTTGAGTAGAGATTGCAAGGGGAGTTTTGATCCTGAGTTTTACAGTAAAGGTTAAAAGTCAATTGTCAACAGCCTACTATTGGAGAAGAGGGAAAAAATAAAAAGGTTACCCATAAATATAAAGCTAACACTTTGAACTGAAAAAAAGATGAGAGCTTCTGAGTGATAGGACAGGCTTAGCTGGTTAGGTACTGTGAGTATTTCTCAGTGTGGTGAGTGCATGTTGAATGAATGACTAGTATATTAAGGTACTGGGAAGAGAGAGTATATGTATGTGTGTGTATATATATATATATACACACACACACACACACACACACACATATATATATATACACACACACATTCTTTTTCATATTCTTTTCCATTATGCTTTATCACAGGATATTGAATACAGTTCCCTGTGATATACAGTAGGACTTTGTTGTTTATCCATTCTATATATAATGCATCTGCTCATCCCAAACTCCCAGCCCTTCCCTCCCCCAACCGCCCACTCCCCACAACCATAAATTTGTTCTCTCTGTGAGTCTGTTTCTGTTTCTTAGATAAGTTCATTTGTGTCATGTTTTAGATTCCACATATAAGTGATATAGTATGGTATTTGTCTTTCTCTTTCTGACTTACTTCACTTAGTAGGATAATCTCTAGGTCCATCCATGTTGCTGCAAATGGCATTATTTCATTCTTTTGTATGGCTGAGTAGTATTCCATTGTATATAGGTACATCTTCTTTATCCACTCCTCTGTCGATGGACATTTAGGTTGTTTCCATGTCTTGGCTATTGTGAGTGGTGGAGTTCAGCTTGATTTTAAAACTATTCCAGTTCAACTGAGAAAAAAAAAATCACTTTTCAGGTCAATTGGATTGTCATTAAAAGAGTTAGATTTATTCATTTATACTTGTTTTTATGTTTTTTTCTAAAGAATAGGTTTATTGCTATGAGTTGTATAGGAATCTAAAAATAATTCCTGTACAGAGAGTAATTAGTATATTTTAATTGCATTATTTTTATGTAAATTAGAATTTTTTATGGTTATATTCATGCATTTCTTCATTCAACAAATATTTTGAGTGCCTACAATGTGCAATTTTCAGTGCTGTGGATAGAATAATAAATGAAACAAGCCCCTACTCTCATTAAAATTACATTCTAGTGCTGAAGACAAATAAACAAATTAACAAATATGTTTTATAATATCAGATAGTGGTAAGGATTTTTTTTTGATTTGTATGTGTTTTATTCTATATTAGTCTCTTAAATAGAAAACAAAAAGTGGAGCTACAAACCTAAATTACGATAGTACTAGCTTTTCTCATTGCCTGTCTATCTACTTTTACCAGAGGTCTTTATTTCTTCATAAGGCTTTGAGTTACTGTCCAGGGTCCTTGACTCCAACCTGAAGAACTCCCTGTGGCAGGCAGGTCTGGTGGTTAAGAACTCTCTCGACTCTTGATTAACTGGGAATGTCTTGATTTCTCCCTCATTTTCAAAGGAAAGTTTTGCTAGATACAGGATTCTTGGTTGGCGGTTTCTTTCCTTCAACCCTTCAAGTACATTGAGCCGTGCCATCTGGCCTCCGAGGCTCCTGATGAGAAATCTGCTCACGACCTTCCTGGCAAATCTTCTCTCAGCTTCATAGACTTTCATAATGTACCTTATCGTGTCTTATGCAACAGAACATTCTGTATAGTATCGTGAAGTCAGTTCAGTTGTAACATTATTTTGAGACCAGAATTTAAGGAAAAGGAATTGAATATTTCAAGTGTAGACATTATGAGGTCTTCAAAACTATTACACATTTTCAAACTAGAAATAAAAAGGCCACTGAAGTATCCTACAGATTTTAATTTATAACAAAAGTGAATACCGATATCTAATAACACACGTACAGAAAAATTTCTTTGGGATCCTTTTTCCTAAGTGTAAAGGGGCCTTGAACTCAAAAAGTGAGAAAACCACTGGGGTTTATCCCCAGCGGTGATGGGTCCATTTCTTGCTCTGACCTCAGAATGCCCCACTGTGATGTAATTCACAAGAACCCAGCTAGGCAGGTATTTAGTCCTTAGAGCCCGGGAAGCTGCTTTTGGTGACCTGACGGCCTTGGACCCACAGTTAGCTTGTTTTTTCCTTGTTTCTGCCATTTTGTTGATTTTTTTTTACTCTTTTCTCTACCCTTTTTTATTTTTCTCATTTTTCTTTGTTCTTTGCCTTTTTCTCATTTTTATTTTTCTCTCTTTATCATTTCTTTTAGTTTTAAATTTGTTCTTCTCAATATTTTGGTGTTTCCTTTCCATTTCTTCTGCTTTCCTTTGTTCCTTTGTTCTTTTTCTCATTTTTATCTTAATTTTAGTTAGTATTGCCAGATTAGTACAGTTAGCATAGTCAGTATTGTTGGTATAGTTAGCATAGTTGGTATAGTTAATACTTTATTAGCATAGGTAGTGTAGTTAGTACTAGTTAGCGCTGTTGGTACAGTTAGCATACTTAGCATTGTTAGTACAGTTAGCATTGTTAGTTAGCATAGTTAGCATTTCTAGTTAGTGCCGTCAGTCAGTGTAGTTAGCAGGTCACCATGATGGAGGGCCTCACAGCCAGCTTTGCTGACAAGGAGGCTCATATTGATGATTACGAGATCCTCCACACCATTGGTGAAGGCACCTTCGCTAAAGTGAAGCTGGCCCGGCACATTCTGACCGGGACACAGGTGGCTGTCAAGGTCATTAAGAAAAGGCGTCAGAGCTTATCAACTTTCCAGGAACATTTCCGGGAAGTGCGCAACCTGAAGGCTCTGAATCACCCCAATATTGTAAAACTGCTGGGGGTGATTGACACGGAGGAGACATTGTTCCTTGTGATGGAGTACCTCAGTGGGGGGGATATGTTCAGCTATTTAGTGAACCATGGCCGTATGACAGAGGCGGAGGCCCGAGGCCCGTTCCAGCAGCTGGTCTCCGCCCTGCAGCACTGCCACGAGAGGGGCATCGTGCACCGGGACCTGAAGCCACCGAATATCCTCTTTGATTCTAACATGAATCTAAAACTGACAGACTTTGGCTTCAGCAACAAGTTTGATGACACTGCCAAACTGGACACGATCTGCGGCACACTCCCGTATGCTGCCCCAGAACTCTTGCTGGGGCAGAGCTACAGCGGCCCTGCGTTGGACGTGTGGAGCCTGGGAGTAGTGCTCTACACCATGGTAACTGCATGCCGGCCCTTTGTGGGAAAAGACGCCCACGAGCTGCGGAAGCGAATCCTACAAGGGCAGTACCCCATCCCACCTTACCTGTCTTTGGAGATAAGGGGTCTATTACAAAAAATGATTGCCCTCAACCCCAGTGACAGAGGCACCTTACCTGACCTCATGAGACACCCATGGGTGAACATGGGCCAGAAGGAGCCACTCCAGCCACCCTGTGAAGAGGACCCAGAGGTGACAATGGTGAGGACTCTGGGCATGGCTCGCGATCAGGTCCAGGACCCAGGAACAGGCAGTGTGAGCTCCATGAAACAAATGGTGGGGTCCTCCATCATAACTGTGAGGCCCTTGCCTTCCAGGGACCTCAGTGACAGTGAACGTGAGCCTTCTTCAAGCTCTGAGTTGTCCAGCCTGATAATCAGATGGCTCAACCAGGGAGAAAATCTGCAGCTGCAGGAAGACCAGCAGGCAGGGCAGAAGACCAGTGAGCCTGCCTGGCCCCCTCCCAGCCTGCAGTCGACGACTGCCACCCCCAGCCTGCAGTCGATGACTGCCACCCCCAGCTCAGCCCACCAGTGTGGCCCTGGGACATCCCTCTCCACCAGCAGCAGGATTGGAGCCCTAGAAGGAACCAGCTGCCCCCCGGGGGTGTCCAACACTGGAAGGTCCTCCCACGCTGAGCAGCCTGAGAGTATGTCCTCATCCACTCCCTCTGGCCACAGCCAGAAAAAGCAAGGGGTGGCTAGGAGAATCTGGAAGTTTACATTAAAACGCCTTTGTTGCAAGCTACCCTGCGAGGTGTGTTATAATAAAGTGAGCCCATCTGAACCCCTTGAATGACCGAGGCAGAAGGTCAGGCCACCACGCTCCCTGGGACCCAGTCCAGTGGAAGATTAGTGTGTTCTCTGCGCGGCCTTCAGAACCATCGTATCCAAGACCCTGACCACTCAGAGGATGGTCCGGAGCAGCCCAGGCGACTGAAAGAGAGACCACCGTGGCTGCAGGTCCACCCCTCAATCCCCACCTGCTTGAAACTTAAGAGAATGGACTGTCATTCCTGGGGCACGTCTCCCCTCCCCCACTCTTCTGTCTTCTGTGTTGGTGGGGGAGGGGGATAGTTCTTGTTCGAAGAACTCCTTGGTTCTTCCAATTCTAGTTAATAAACTTGATGCTCCAGAAAGATGTATCGCACTGTGCTTTGCATCGTCCCTGCACAGAATTGGGGCTGTGCATTTTCCAGTTAGACAAGCGTGTAGCCATGTAGTGCTTGGAGTTAATCAGAACAACTGAAGGGAAAAATGACCTAAGAGAATTAGCACAATGACTCCCAGCAGCAACAACTGCTGCACTGCAGGGCAGAAATGCAGGAAGTGTGAAGTACCTTCCTGCACTAACATTACCGAACATTTTCAGAAGGGCCGAGGGGAACTTTTGGTCCCTGCAGCCTGTGTTAATTACAACAGAGAGGCCCATGAAAAGATAAGAAGGTCCCGTGAACCAGCCTGTGCGCGGTGTGGTAAGGTCCCTGTGCAGCTGAGTTTCATGACTGTCGTGCAGCAGTTGGGCTCTCCTCTTCCCCCGTGCGGAAGGACCCTGATGCATGGGTTTATTTTTTTGATGTACACCATTTTAAAAGTCTTTATTGAATTTGTTACAATATTCCTTACGTTTTATGTTTTGGTTTTTTTGGCCGCGAGGCACGTGGGATCTTGGTCCCTGACAAGGAATCCAACCCGCACCCCCTGCACTGGAAGGCAAAGTCTTCACCACCTGACCGCCAGGGAAGTCTCTTTTTTAATTTCATTGTTTTGATGCATGGGTTGGACCACGGGGACTGGATGATTATACTAGATGATCATACTCTCAAAACACTAGATTTGTCAGCGTTACCTGGTTCCCTGGTTCAATAAGCCCTTGAACACACGGGTGACTGGAGCAGGGGCTTCTTCCCAGAGGCCTCTCTCTGGGGGCACATGCTCTCAGAGGCATCACCTGCACAGTCCCATTGGCTCTCGTCTGCTTACAGGTCACTTGCCGACTGCGGAATCCTTCACCACAAGACACAGAGCACTCTGACCACGTGCCCATGAACCACCTAAGTACAGATACTCGAGGGGCAGTCCCAGATGTTACAGGGCTGGACCCAGCCATTGGCTTCTGGAGGTGCTCACAGAAGGCCTCACTCATTTCCTGCCTGTTGGCCATTACGCACTGGGGTCTCTGAACTCGGGCTCCCAAGTGGCCGCAAGTGGCACAACAATGTGTCCAGCGACCAAGCTCCCAGAAAGTCTCCAAAGCTCCACCCATCTATTGCACTTGTAAATACCACATTTCCCTGGTCTGGAGAGAAGTAAAGGTGGGAATCACCCGTGTCCTTTAAGCCAGTGCTCCAGTCATACACTTGCTCTCCTTGCTCAGAATTTGGATTCACTTGGGATTCAGTCTCTCTCTCTGCTCTTTCTTCTAGCACTTTAGAAGTAAAAAGAGTTCCCGTGAGTGCATTAATCTTTTGCATAATGTAGTGAAATGGCACTGGATTTCATAGTGATCCCTCGGACCTGTTCATCCTCTCTGCTGTCCATGTACCTTAACTTGCGTGCCAGGCGGCTGGAGATGATGCCATTGCTAGATATAAGACAGTCAGCCAGAGTAGCTTTTCCATGGTCAACATGAGCCAAAACACAGATATTCCTGTTTCTTCAGGGAGGCAGATCTTGTTCTCCCATCTCCTTGCTCAGCTGCCTTACGAATAAACCCTCTCTTTGCTGCAGACCTCGGGGTCTCACTGTTTTGACTTGCTGTGCATCTCGACTTCTTTGTTCTTCTCTTTGTTTCTGCCCATTGAACTTCTCCCATTGCTGGCCGTCTCCCGGGTGGGGATTACGGAAATCTGGTGGAGGAGCATACTGGCAGGGCTGCGGGTGGCCAGTTCCTGACTGGATGCCTTCTCTCTTCACTCGCCTTGAGGGGCCCACCTGCACAATTGTTCATATCCTGGCTTTGCCAAGCTCAGTTGAAATACAGCAGTGTCTTGTTTAATCCCAGCAGAACATCTGAGGACATTGTCTCAGAACTCCTCGTGGGTACATTTCCTCTGGGAGGGAGCTGTGAAGGAGGAAAGGTTTGCACACACTAGGAAGCCCCTTCGCGGGCGGAGACTGCGGGTGGCGGAGGGGGAGAGCTTCGAAGCCGCGGAGGAGAGCACAGCAACAGGGGTGCGGAGGGCAAAGCGGAGAGATTCCCGCACGGAGGATCGGTGCCGACTGGCACTCACCAGCCCGAGAGGCTTGTCTGCTCACCCGCCGGGGCGGGCGGGGCTGCGAGCTGAGGTTCGGGCTCCTGCAGGGGTTAGTGAACCACGGCTAGCCGGGAGGGAGTCCGGGAAAAAGTCAGGACCCGCCAAAGAGGCAAGAGACTTTTTCTTCCCTCTTTGTTTCCTGGTGCGCGAGGAGAGGGGATTAAGAGCGCTGCTTAAAGGAGCTCCATAGACGGGTGCGAGCTGCGGCTAAAAGCGCGGACCCCAGAGACGGGCATGAGACGCTAAGGCTGCTGCTGCCGCCACCAAGAAGCCTGTGTGCGAGCACAGGTCACTATCCACACCTCCCTTCCGGGGAGCCTGTGCAGCCCGCCACTGCCAGGGTCTCGGGATCCAGGGACACCTTCCCCCAGTGGTAAGGATTTTGAAGAATAATCAGCAGAGTGAAAATATAGAGTGATGGCAGGCATGGGGAATTGGTGAAGAAAAGCCTCTCTGACAGGTGGCACTTAAGTAGAAAGGGAATGAGCTATACAGCTTCCAGAGGAAAGCCATTTCAGGCAGAGAAACAGAAGGACAAAGGCTCTGAGATGGAAATGTACCTGGTGTGTTTGAGGAATCATCAAGGAAGCTAGTTTGGTGGAAACAACCAATAGAGGGGAGAGTCCTAGGAACTGACTGAGCTTGGAGAGGTAGCAGGGACCATGTAGGTCACCAGAAAGACTGAATTATATTCTAAGTGTGATGGAAAACCTTGCCCTCACTTATCACATTATAGGCAAAAGTTCATATAAAATATAAATTTAGAGAAATTCAGTGTTGGGAAGAATTGAGTGTTGAAACCAGAGTCTTAATCTGATTTCTATTTAAAAGGACCTCTCTGTGATCTACAGATTTTATTAAAAGAGTTTATATTATGTTCTGAATATAAACATACAGCAGATATGATTAATGAGATGTAATAATGAAAGGTTTTGAATGAAAAACCTTTTTTCAGGAAAATAGCCTGTGTCTCCTTACTATCCATGTCAAAAGATCCAACAAATCTGATACATCTGCGTAATTAGGGCCATGATATAAAAGAGATTTCATCTACAGAAATATTCTATCTTGCATTAAGGAGC
This sequence comes from Tursiops truncatus, assembly GCF_011762595.2. Lineage (NCBI taxonomy): Eukaryota > Metazoa > Chordata > Mammalia > Artiodactyla > Delphinidae > Tursiops > Tursiops truncatus. Next base: position 48,517,986 of record NC_047050.1, read on the forward strand.
CTATCAGAAGAAGGTGAATGAATGCTTTGGTAAATTGTGGAAATTGAGAATATACTATCAATTATCGGACCTTTGGGTTCAAGATGGCGGAGTAGAAGGACGCGCACTCACTCGCTCTTGCAAGAGCACCAGAATCACAACTAACTGCTGAACAGTCATCGAAAGGAAGACACTGGAACTCACCAAAAAACACACCCCACATCCAAAGACAAAGGAGAAGCCACAGTGAGACGGTAGGAGGGGCGCAATCACTATAAAATCAAATCCCATAACCACTGTGACTCACAAACTGGAGAACAATTATACTACAAAAGTCCACCCACTGGAGTGAAGGCTCTGAGCCCCACGTCAGGCCTCCCAACCTGGGGGTCCGGCAACAGGAGGAGAAATTTCCAGAGAATCAGACTTTGAAGGCTAGCGGGATTTGATTGAAGAGCTTCAACAGGACTGGGGGGAAACAGAGACTCCACTCTTGGCGGGCACACACAAAGTAGTGTGTGCATCAGGACCCAGCGGGGAAGGAGCAGTGACCCCACAGGATACTGAACCAGACCTACCTGCTAGTGTTGGAGGGTCTCCTGCAGAGGCAGGGGGTGGCTGTGGCTCACCATGGGGACAAGGACACTGGCAGCAGAAGTTCTGGGAAGTACTCCTTGGCATCAGCCCTCCCAGAGTCCACCACCAAAGAGCCTGTAGCCTCCACTGCTGGGGCGCCTCAGGCCAAACAACCAACAGGGAGGGAACCCAGCCCCACCCATCAGCAGACAAGCAGATTAAAGTTTTACTGAGCTCTGCCCACCAGAGCAACACCCAGCTCTACCCAACACCAGTCCCTCCCATCAGGAAGCTTGCACAAGCCTCTTAGAAAGCCTCATCCACCAGAGGGCAGACAGCAGAAGCTAGAAGAACTACAATCCTGCAGCATGTGGAACGAAAACCACATTCACAGAGAGATAGACAAAATGAAAATGCAGAAGGCTATGTACCAGATGAAGGAAAAAGATAAAACCCCAGAAGAACAATTAAATGAAGTGGAGATAGGCAACCTTCCAGAAAAAGAATTCAGAATAATGATAGTGAAGATGATACAGGACCTTGGAAAAAGAACGGAGGCAAAGATCGAGAAGACGCAAGAAATGTTTAACAAAGACCTACAAGAATTAAAGAACAAACACCTAGAAGAATTAAAGAACAAGCAAACAGAGATGAACAACACAATAACTGAAATGAAAAATACACTGGAAGGAATCAATAGCAGAATAACTGAGGCAGAAGAAAGGATAATTGACCTGGAAGACAGAATGGTGGAATTCACTGCTGTGGAACAGAATAAAGAAAGAAGAATGAAAAGAAATGAAGACAGCCTAAGAGACCTCTGGGACAACATTAAATGCACCAACATTCGCATTAGAGGGGTCCCAGAAGGAGAGGAGAAAGGACGCGAGAAAATATTTGAAGATTACAGTCAAAAACTTTCCTAACATGGGAAAGGAAATAGCCACCCACGTACAGGAAGCGCGGAGAGTCCCAGGCAGGATAAACACAAGGAGAAACACACCAAGACACATAGTAATCAAATTGACAGAAATTAAAGACAAAGAAAAATTATTAAAAGCAACAAGGGAAAAACGACAATAACATACAAAGGAACTCTAATAAGGATAACAGCTGATTCCTCAGCAGAATCTGTACAAGCCAAAAGGGAGTGGCATGATATATTTAAACGAAAGAATCTACAACCAAGATTACTCTACCCGGCAAGGATCTCATTCAGCTTTCATGGAGAAATCAAAAGCTTTACAGATAAGCAAAAGCTAAGAGAATTCAGCACCACAAAACCAGCTCTACAACGAATGTTAAAGGAACTTCTCTAAGTGGGAAACACAAGAGAAGAAAAGGACCTACAAAAACAAACCCAAAACAATTATGAAAATGGTAATAGGCACCTACCTATTGATAATTACCTTAAATGTGAATGGATTAAATGCTGCAACCAAAAGACACAGGCTGGCTGAATGGATACAAAAACAAGACGCACATATATGCAGTCTACAGCAGACCCACTTCAGACCTAGGGACATATACAGACTGAAAGCGGGGGGATGGAAAAAGATATTCCATGCAAATCGAAATCAAAAGAAAGCTAGAGTAGCAATACTCATATCAGATAAAATAGACTTTAAAATAAAGAATGTTACAAGAGACAAGGAAGGACACTACATAATGTTCAAGGGATCAATCCAAGAAGAAGATATAACAATTATAAATACATATGCACCCAACATAAGAGCACCTCAATACATAAGGTAAATGCTAACAGCTATAAAGGAGGAAATGGACAGTAACACAATAGTAGTGGGGGACTTTAACACCTCACTTACACCAATGGACAGATCATCCAGGCAGAAAATTAATAAGGAAACACAAGCTTTAAATGACACAATAGACCAGATAGATTTAATTGATATTTATAGGACATGACATCTGAAAACAGCAGATTACACTCTCAAGTGCGCATGGAACATTCTCCAGGATACATCATATCCTGGGTCACAAATCAAGCCTCGGTAAATTTAAGAAAATCGAAATCGTATCAAGCATTTTTTCCAACTACAATGCTATGAGATTAGAAATAAATTACAGGGAAAAAAATGTAAAAATATGCTGGAGGAGGGCTTCCCTGGTGGCGCAGTGGTTGAGAGTCCGCCTGCCGATGCAGGGGACACGGGTTCGTGCCCCGGTCTGGGAAGACCCCACATGCTGCGAAGCAGCTGGGCCCGTGAGCCATGGCCGCTGAGCCTGTGCGTCCGGAGCCTGTGTTCTGCAACGGGAGAGGCCACAACAGTGAGAGGCCCGCGTACCGCAAAAAAAAAAAAAAAAAATTACATTTTCTTTATCAAAGAACATTAAAGTTTTCCTACTGCTGGTTCCACAAATCATTTTTTATTATGAACAAAATCAATTAGTTCATCGCTCAATGCTACTTAACTTATTAATGCTACTCCCAAGTAATAAGAAATATCTATATTTCATAATAACTAGACTTGAACTTGTGAATGTGTTTTGAGTCTCCAGAATTGTAAAGTTAACTGCTCTCACATTCACATTGACAGAGGTCACATAAATGATATCTGGTGAACTGAAACTATTAATTATGGAAACCACGTTCAATTCAAGTGAACATTTTCCTTTGATCTAGGTCTGCTTAGATAAAATGGTGCATGATTTTACAACTTCCGTGCTAAATATTCAGGCCAGCTCAGCGACAGTAGCAGAGAGAGAATAACCTCCTCTGACAGATGATTTCTAAAGAGCCGGCCGCACCAGGCCTCCCTTGTTCAGTTGAGAGCTCGTGGTAGAAAGTGCAAGTTCTGACACTCCACCGTCTTTTCTGACAGGGACATTTCACGCAGGAGAGATGCTCTTGTTCCAGATGGTTTTTCAGCTTTCTGCACACTAGCTTTGTGGACTCCTGCTGTAACTGAAAATTGGTTTTACGCCAACATTTGACAAAGAAATTAGATTAGGTTAACTACTCTTTGGTTTTAGATTACTGATATAAAGTGCTTTCATGAATATGACAGAAGAAATTGAAATTCAAGTTAAGTGATGTCCCCAGGTAAATTTTCATTTAGACATTTTCCCTGAGGTTTTTATAGTATCATAAACCTACATTCAGATACAGAATTTGCATAGAATCAGGCTCATTGAAATTTTGATGATCTTTTTCAATCTATAATATTCTTTTTAGTGTTTTTATGGAAAACTAGCTAGATATTTGAAGTGACTGTAAAGATGATGATATGAAAAGATTTGAAAGGCATCTATTAATTCATCTGCATGGTGAAAGCATTCATTATGTTTATTACTTCTGGGTTCTCATGAACTGAGTAAGAGAAAGTCATTTTCTTGAAGTGAGGATTTGCTTGATATCCCTCCATAATTTTTCCAAGTTCTAAGCATTTGGAGAATAAAACAGACATATCAAGTACATACTGTATTTGGCAAGTTGTAAATGTGATTGACTGAAGCATTGAGCTATAGCTGTTACCAGAACATATATTATGAGATGTCTGAAACTTCAGCTTCCCAGTTAGCATGTATCTGGACAGCCAACTGCTAGGACAGAGATGAGGTCATCTTGCACATTGCTGGCACCTGGTACTCACCAGATGCTTTGCACTCATAACTAGCTGAACGTTCACCAGAGCATTCAGTCTAATTCCCCAGGCACTGTAATGGACAGGATATATATAGTATGGGTGGAAAATCTTGTTTAAAAAAAAGTCCAACATTGGAACAGCAGGTAAAGTGATTTGACTGTCATAAAGCTAGTCTGTGTCTAATGTATGATAATGTGAGAACATTCCTGATATTTGAGAAAATAAAACAGCTCTGTTCCCATCCTGTGATCTTGATTTTTAACCTCTACGCTCCGGAGAAATTTCCTCAGATCCGTGTTCTGTCATCTTCTGCCTTTCCTGACTATCTCTTAGCCTTTTCACATCACCATAAATTATTGGCTGGCACTGGCACAGTATTTGCCTAAAATCATAGACCATTTTTGAGAAGGAAGCTGTGAGGTCACGTAGGGCATTGGTTACAGAGTTGGGGTTCATGGACACAGGGCAGTCAGTGACGAACCATCTTGTTACCAAATGAGAAAAATAAAGATAATATCAGACTAATTTTGCTAAATTTCTTTTTTTATCTGAAATGATTATTTGGTATTAAAATGGTCTTTTATGCAAAGAAGGTGATAATAAATAATAATCATTGTCCCTAATTAAGAAAAGCAGAAGTATTTAGCCTAAAATACTAAGTGGATGTCCAATTTTAATTTTCAGATTTATGGTTCTATGAATCTAAGAGTCTGGGAACTACTGACCTAGTTCAGATAATTACCCAAGCCATAGATCCCATCAACAGAAATCCTAAGTAGTGATAATCCAGCCTTTTCTCAGCACCCTTCCTGTGAGTCCCCAGCCTAATGGGCTGCTCATATGAATTTGGGCTTTCTAATTATTACAAGTTTTCCTCTACATTGGCTCTAAGTCTACTACTCTAATTACTAGTTCATCATTTTACCTAAAGCCATATGTGCTGTGTCTAATACAACACTTTCCCAAATATCTTCTAAAGACCAGTAATACCAAGGTATGTGTTAATAGGTATCATGAGGAGGAGGGGGGACCACAGACAGATTATTTGGGGAAGCAATAGTTCAAACCAGTAGATTGATTAATTTCAGTACTTCACAAATTCTTTACTGGGCTAATTCATTTAACAAATATTTATTGGACATCCACTACATGGCAGACAGTGTTCTATATTCTAATCTATACTGGAGATATTTAAGAGGAAGATATAATAATCTGAGTTTTCCAAATTTGGACTGCGGTACCTTTTTTTTCTTTCTTGTAGCTGGTGTTCTTAGGGGCAGCACTAAAATCATTAGATAAAAGCTATTTTTTCTCCTTCTCTGCCTTTCTTTAAAGATTCACAAACTAAACACGTTGATTCCTTTAACTCAGTTACATGATTTCCAGTCCCTTCTGCTGTACCCCGGACATGCCTTAACTTGTCTTTAGCTTCTGTTAAAAAATATGGCTAATAACTGAACACAAAAACCAGGTTTGGCTTGACCTCGTGCAATATGGGACTGCTGTCTTCTTTTTCTGGGTGTATATTCCTATAAGTGCAAGAGGAGCTCATTTTTGTTTAGTTTTGCTGTGCCTTGTTTTTGCCATATTTATCATGTGCTTGTTAAATATGAGCTCTGAGCCGATCACGAGCGCACATCTCTATCAAGCATCACCTTGTTAGAGCTGGCCCATCAACCTGTCACCTTAAGATCTTTCTGGAAATGTGTTCATTAGGCTTTTGAGGAAAGCTACCCACTGAAGTCTGTTCTAAGTAGGGACAGGTTATTGAAGGAATGAGTCTGGAATAATGAAGACAGGTATCTCATCTACACAGCTTGCTGTACTGCAGGAACAGTGACACAAGAAAGTGTCAGGGGAACACTGAGACAACGGGACCGTTGGGCCTCACAAAATTGAGAATGTGTTTCAAGAATTGAAGGCCGGGCTTCCCTGATGGCGCAGTGGTTAAGAATCTGCCTGCCAATGCACGGGACACGGGTTTGAGCCCTGGTCCGGGAGCCCATGCCACGGAGCCACTGAGCCCACAGGCCACAACTACTGAAGCCCGCGCATCTAGAGCCTGCGCTCCACAACAAGAGAAGCCACCGCAATGAGAAGCCCGCGCACCACAACAAAGAGTAGCCCCCCACTCACTGCAACTAGAGAAAGCCCACGTGCAGCAATGAAGACCCGATGCAGCCAATAAATAAACAAACAAATAACTAATTTTTTAAAAAAGAACTGAAGGCCAATTAGGATGCGCTGATGCCCTAGTGACTGTCATCTCGTTGCACCAAGGAGCAAAACTTTACTGATCTCTCTTCTAGTTCTTTTGTATTCATCTAATTTAACAATGCCTGACTTTCCTTGTGACCTTCTGATTCTGTACCTGCTACCACTGCTTAAGTCTCCCCATATATTTCAAGCTGAAATGGTGGCCCTATGAGTGCACTGCTATCTTATTTCAATAATTTTCTCTCAATCAAGCAATTCTTCTACTATGGCAGTTCTAATCTATCATATGGCTCATGTAACAGGTTTGATTTTTGATAACTATCTTTGAGATAAGTTAGTCCTAAGTAAGACCACAAGTAAACTAAATAGATTAGTGTAGAATAGTGGGTGGTTATTAAAATGTGGTCCCTGGGCTAGCAGAATTAGCATCACCTGGGAACTTGTTCCAGGCTCCAGCCCAACCCTACTGAATCAGAAAATCTGGACCTGGGATCCAGCAATCTGTAGTTTATCGAGCCCTCCAGGTGATTCTGGTGCATGCTCAAGTTTAAGAACAGATGGGTATAAAATTGTCTCTCTAGAGTCTAGATTTACAGTGTGACTGCCAAAAATAATGACTTTGGGCATAATTGATATGCAAAAGATCCTTCTGATAATATTTAACTAACAGTTTCAGCTGTTTTTTTAAAGTTGTTTTTTGACTGGAGGAGAGCATTGTCAGCATATAAGATCATGCTTCTTTTCCTGTTAGCTGCGGCATCCAATTGATGCAAATTTCGGAGCAATATTTTGGTACACATGTTAAAAGCAACAATTCTGATTTCTGAATGTTTAAAACATTCAGAGAGGAATGTGTGTTGCTGGAGGTTTTCATGGTATTGATATTTAAAACATGTATAACAGCTTTATTGAGATAGAATTCATATGTCATATAATTCACTCATTTAAAATGTACAATTCATTAACTTTTAGTATATTCAGTGTTGTGCAACCATCACCCCAATTAATACATTTTCCTCACCCCCCCAAAAGAACCCCCGTATCCATTAGCAGCCACCCCCCACCCTTACCTAATACCAATCCCATACCTAACTCCCCCCTCAGTCATAGACAACCACTAATCTCCTTTCTGTCTCTATAAATTTGCCTCTTCTGGACATTTCATATAAATGGCATCATACAGTATATGGTCTTTTATCACTGGCTTCTCTGACAGCATAATGTTTTTAAGGTTCATCCATGTTGTACCGTGCATCAGTAATTCAGTCCTTTTCATTATTTCAAATCATTCCAAATAATGGCCCATTGAATATATCTAAATATAGATGGTATTTTAAATATAAATAGATATACATTTTATTTATCCATTCATCGGCTTATGGACACGGGTTGTTTCCACATTTTAGGATAAATAATGCCACTGTGAACACTCATGGTACAGGTTTTTGTGTGGACATTATTTTCATTTATCTTGGGTAGGAATTAGGACTAGAATTGCTAGTTCATATGGTAACTCTGTATTTAATTTCTCTAGGAACTGCCAGACTATTTAAGTGGCTACATCATTTTGCATTCCCATCAGCAATGTATGAGTGTTCCAGTTTCTCCATATCCTTGCCAGCACATATTATCTGTCTTTTTAAAAATTAATTAATTTTTATTTTTGGCTGCATTGGGTCTTGCTGCATGCGGGCTTTCTCTAGTTGCAGCAAGTGGGGGCTACTCCTCATTGCGGTGCACGGGCTCCTTATTGCGGTGGCTTCTCTTGTTGCGGAGCACAGGCTCTAGGTGCGCGGGCTCCAGTAGTTGTGGCACGTGGGCTCAGTAGTTGTGCTTCACGGGCTCAGTTGCTCGTGGCATGTGGGATCTTCCCAGACCAGGGCTTAAACCCATGTCCCCTGCATTGGCAGGTGGATTCTTAACCACTGCACCACCAGGGAAGTCCATTATCTGTCTTTTGATTCTAACCATCTTAGTGGGTATGAGTAGTATCTCATTGTTTTGATTTGTACTTCCCTAATGATTAATGATGTTGATGTTAAGCCTCTTTTTATATGCTTTTTGTCCACTTCTTCGGAGAAATGCTATTCAGATCCTTTGCCCATAGTTTAATTGAGTTATTTGACTTTTCAGTATTGAATTATAAAAAATTCTTTATATATCTTTATATATCCTAGATGCAGGTCCTTCTCAGGTATATGACTCGTGGTATTTTTTTTTTTTTGATAAAGGCTTGAAGGACTAGATGTGATTTCTATATATGGAGTTGGAGATTAATGAGAGATTTGAAAAAGTACATTTTCTTTTCAATGAAACAGAGTAGCAATGGTCACTGCTATGATAATTCAACATCAACTTCACGTGTTACTTATCTAGGATATTTAATTGAGGGATTTTACTTCAAATTTGTTGAGGCGAAAACCAATGCAGAGTTTTAAGGGAAAGAGAGTTTCCGTAAGGGGTGGATAACCAAATAATGAAGAGTTCAAACAGAATGAGAACTAAATATAAGCTGTGGAAATTAGGATCCTGGTTATTTGTGACACAAGAGAACAGTTTCTCTGGAATGATGGGGCAAGAACCATAATATACTCAGCTTATGTGTAAGGGAAAAGGAGGACATGGTGGCAGTGTGCATGTGCCTTTACTAAATTGGCATGTGATGAGTAGGAGAGAGGAGGCTGGTCATGAAGTGGAATCAGGAACAAGGAAGAGAAGGGTCTTTCGATTGGAGAGATTTGAGCATGTTTGAGGCAATGGATAGAAAGTGTGTGGAGAGGGAACAATTGTTTGACCATAAAGGAGAGGGTGGTTGCAAAGTCTCAGCGAGGTAGGGCGGGGCAGAATAGAAAACATAAGGGGAGTAGTTCCTTATTGGCCGTCAGGCCGCCTCTCTGAGCTCCACAACCATTCTCAGATGTGGGACCCAAACAAACAGGCTGTACCTTTACTGTTCGCGTCATTTTCTGTTGGTCTCAATGAGATTTCTAACTCTCATCGCATTCCCTCCTCATAATATGTTCATCTGAAGCTTCTATCAAATCATCAGTGTTGATTTGTTCATGAAGAAATGTTTCTTATTATAGAATATTCTGTGTTACTGAGTTTTTTTACAGTGACAATCTGTTTGAGGCAAGCTTTTAATTGAAAAATTCACCTGATATCCCTTACAGTTCAATATTTTAACGGCCTAAATATACCTCTAGTTACCCCACAAATCCAGGTGCCTACGGATCTTTGAAATGGTTACTAATTTTAATCTCTTAGCTAAAGCAAAACTAATAAATAATCTACACTGTTCTAAATGTTAGATGCTTAACAAACAATAATCTAAACATTTCTTTCTAAATTACAAGCTTCCTTCAGATGATTTTCTTTTTGTTTTTATGTTTTATATATGAAGCTTTCCCATCGACCGAATATCAATATCTGGAGAATAAGTGTACAGAAATCAGACTTTTAACTGACTAAAAACCAGGAGACCCAACTTTAAGTCCCTCTGCAGTAACTAACTGTCTCCTTCGGTAAATCACAATCTGGACACCTTATTTCTTCCTGGGAAAATTACGAGGTCAAAATGAAATCGAAAGTGGCCTCCAGATTTGTTACTTTGTGAGTCTTTATGTAAATTTGGAGTTGCATTTTCTCTCTTTGTTTGCTAATCCAGATCTCCAAGTTAATATATGTATACCATTCTGATTTAAAGATATAATGCAACATACTATCTTATTTTCTCATTGATGATTTTTTTTTTAAATTGATTGCAAATCCTTCAAACCGAAATCCTGATGTTTCCTTCCTGTCCTGAATCTTTTCATGTAATGTTCATTGAGAGCCGCTTGCCAGGCTGGCCCAGTCTCAGGCCTCCTGAACAGCATTTATACATGTGCTGGACCTCCTTCTCCATGTGAACCACATTTGTGATGACTGCACTCTCGCCCCACAGCCCAGCCATACCAGAGGGTCCCAGCAATCTGGTATTTTCTTCTCTGCTCCAAATTCTCCTATCCAGGTCTGTGAACTACAGTGAGTTTGTTTGTTTGTTTTGTTTTGTGGGGATGTAGATGGGGGACTGTGGGCACGTTTTCCATACTAAGCACTGTGCTAGGTACTCTGTCATGTAATTTCAATAATTTTTTTTTCTTTTTTCTTTTGGCCACACTGCATGGCTTGCGGTATCTTAGTTCCCCGACCAGGGATTGAACTCAGGCCCCGGCAGTGAAAGCGCTGAGTCCTAACCACTGGACCGCCAGGGAATTCCCTTTAATCTCAATACATTTTTATGCCTTTCCTGGAAATTGGGTCATCACCAATTTATACATGAGGAAACTAAGACTAATTCAGGTTAAAGAACTTACCCAAGTAAGTGGAGGGAGGTTGGCTGAACCTCTGACAGCTTACTTCCAAAGTCTTTGCTCTTTGCTACTCTGTTTTTGTACATCTAGAGTATCCATGGGGAGGAAGAATACTGGGCTTACCTAGGAGGAAGAACTTTAATGCTCTTTTCACTTTCTTTTTTTCCCCTGGATGCCTCGAAGGGTGGGGAGGAAAGAGACTTGAAGTATATGGGGAAGGAAAGATTGATACACATATCTCTGGAGAGCGTGCTCATTTCATTTCAAGGTGTCTATTTTAATGGAAATCATGTTTTCCCATTGTTAATAATAAATGATCATAAAAGCAGTTGTCATCCCTTGAGTTGCTCGTGTAATGAGGCAAGAACACTATTGATCAGTGTTTTAATTAGGTTATAGCATCAAAGGTATTTTTAAATTTCTCTATGTAAAACTCCACTGCATTTTACATAGTTGGTGTCTTTACATCTAAATTTATTTTCAGTACCTGTAATATGCCATGTTGTGTTAGTTTGGAAATGTATTATCGGTGACAGGTATTACATCCTCTAGGCAGCCACAAGATTGCAGTAAAATGAAGCATTTGTTGTAAACCAGATGTATGCCCTGTCATTGCATCATTTGAAATACCGTATTATGTAGAAATTGAGGCAGTGTTCACAAATCTATCAGGATTATCTTGCACATGGTTGATAAAAACAAAGGGAGCAGATCATTACTGTAGAGGTTGGCAGTTCATCATGTATTGAGTGCACACTTTTGACCAAAAAATAAACAGATGATCAAGACTGAATCTTAGGCTTCATCTAGCTAATACTCCGGTAGAGGAGCCAGAGAGATGATTGGATTTTCAGCACCATGGGAATCATCTTTATTTTGTTTATCTTATTTACCAAAATGGTCTTTGCCCATAAATCACACAAACCAAGTCAAAGCTTTCCCTAAGCAGAATTCTTTTATCATATAGCACTTTGGATAAAAAAAAAAAAAAATCACTCATAAAACCGTAGTATGAGAAACAGTTGGCATAATAGCTCCTCGGGAAAAAGACCTAAGGATTTTATTTGTCCATAAAGTCAGTGTAAACCAGAGTTGTGATGAGCTCCCATACCCGTTATAATAGGTGGCATTAATAGAAGCAGAGAGCGAACACAAATGGGCAAGGGAGAAGACTTCATCTGTCTGCTGTACTAATTAAATCACCCGCAGAGGGTAGTGCACATTTCCAACAATCACACAGTGGAGGAGACTGACAAAATGAATCTGTCTATTAAAGGTAGATAAAAATAGAACTACATCTCATAAAGATGCTTTCATTAGAAAATGTTAGATAACGCTGAGGCCGATATGGAGTCTGTGATGGTGGCGATGAGGATATCATTAATGATAACTCCTGCTTATTACATTCTCTTATTTAATGTTCTCACAATCCAGTGAGGTAAGGATACTTATTATCACCCATTTTGCAGAGAATAAAATGGGCACAGAGAAGTTCATGCAGCTCCTTGAGATCACACAGTCAGGAAGAGGGACACCTGAGTCCATGTCCTTAATGATATTGCCACGTGTTACCACTTGTAAATAGCTGCCTGTCCTTGAAAGCGCTGTCCTGGGACTACAGCGCTTTGCATGAGGAGAGAGTGATTTTATACAGTGCCAGGGTGTGGAACTAGCCAGTGGGTTAAATTTGGCAGACAGATTCTCAAACCTTTGTGTGAAAGAGTTTTCTAATAAGCAGAGGTGCTCAAGAAGTGGCAGGGGAGCTGTTTTAGGTATATGCAAAATCAAGAGCGGCTCTTTCCTTTGGTCTGGCCCTAATGGAATGGAGATTTCCATTTACCTAAGATACTAAAAGTTGTCAAAAGTTTTCGTTGTTGCTGTTTTACTGTCTTTAAATAATTGACTCAAAAAATTATTAAGGAGCATTTTGTTATTTCCCATGCTAGTTCCAGTCTGGATTCCCTTTTTGTTTTTTTCAGGGATAGAAATAGGGAGTTCTGTTCAGAACTCAAAGTAAACACACTGGGGCAGGGTTTTTCCTTCAAAGAAAGGTATACGAAAGCTTTCATTACCTTCCCTGGGACAGCAGTCATAGGCTATGACAATTACCTAATTTGAGGCAGGTTAATAACAGATTTCTTTCCATCCTTTCACAGCAATATTACAAAAAGCTGGCAAAAAGTCTCGGGAGAAAATTTTCATTGGTACTTTGCAGGTATCATATGTTCCATTTGTTGCAATTCATGTAAACTGTCTTCTGATAAAGACGCACACAGATCTTAGTTCAGCTTCCGTAAATTCAAAAAAAGCCACAATTTCATAGAAATAGTTATAATGAACATTAATTGAGCACTTAGTATGTGAGAGGCAGTGTTTCAAGCACTTTACATTTTAATGCCCTTAATCGTTATACTGATCAGGGGAGTGAAGAATTACAAATATCTCCTTTATAGACAAAATAAATGCATAGAAATAATATGTGATTGCCCAAGATCACACAGATGGTGTCTGAGATGTGATTTGTACCTCAGCAGTCTCAGTCCAGGGCCTACTCTCTTAATCAAGTCTCTGCACAGCCTCATTATCCAGTTTGTTATCCATAAGAGAAGCAAACTCATTCGTTGTATGGTGAGTGCATGGGGAGGATGCTGCAGATTGGCTCATCTGATACCCACTCTACTCCTCTTCTAGCATATCTTCCTGTGCTATAGAGCCTGGAAACTCAAAGAGCACCTTGTCAAGGCTCCCTGGCAGCTAGAGCTTTACTCGTGCTCCGGGCTCTGCCAAGCAGATTCTGTTGACTAAGACTTGGGGTGTGTGGAAGCGAGGTGCAGAAAAGGCAGCAAAGGCATTTGTTCTCCTGTAGTTACTGGTCTGGTCTTTGACATCATAGCTGTTGAGCAGGGGGTTGGCAGCAACAGCGAGAATTCCTCCATGAAATTCTTGTCATGTGGTTGGGAACTTCTGTAACTACTTACTACCCTGTAGTAAAATACTTTCTACTTAAGCAAGCTAGATTACATTCCCCGTGAACAAGAACCCTGATTAATGCAGAGGTCGTCAAGTCTATGAAGGGATATTATCCAAGCATCTCTTTGACCCTTGGTGTCCCTCCAGTACTGGAAAGTTGACTAGAGGCAATGCATTCCTTCAATATTAGAAAGTTGGACTGGAAGGCTCATTTCAAGTTTAAAATTCTATGATTTTTGAGCTCAAGGACCAGAACAGAGCAGAGAGGAGAGACTTCATACGTTTGCTTAAGCCAGTTTTTCAATAGAGTTTAACTCTTCCTTCGCTGAGTTAGCCATCTCACAAAAAGCACTGCATTTCTGGGAGATAATGTGTCTGGAAAAAAAGTAACAGACACTGTCCTGAGGAATAATAAACCTACATGATTAAGAAGGGCCCCCACCAAAAGCATTGCTTGTTACGTTGATACCCTCAGTTGTGGAGAAGCAATAATGGAGATTTTTCTTATATCTCTCTTGCCTGTACACTGTTTTCCTTCTCCTGGCCTCCCCACCAAGTCAAGATGAAGTTTGGAATTGTACTTGGTCTTAAAGGAGGTTGGATAGGAGGCATCTCTGGAGGTGAACAACCATTGAGAAGGGTGGAGTGACACTGAGACAGTGAGTCTGCAGGTTTAGCTGAGGTTAAGGGAAGGACAGAGAAACAGATAAGGTTGGAGATAAGAACTTAGAACTAAGGAAATAATCTTCTATTATGTGGATTGCCTGTTGTTTTTAGCAGATTTAAAAAAAATTTTATTTTATATTGGAGTATAGTTGGTTAACAATGTTGTGTTCATTTCAGGTATACAGTAAAGTGACTCAGTTATACATATACATGTGCCTATTCTTTTTCAAATTATTTTCCCTTTTAGGTTGTTCCAGAATATTGAGCAGAGTCCCCTGTGCTATATAGTAGGTCCTTGTTGGTTATCTATTTTAAATACAGTAGTGTGTATATGTCAATCCCAAACTCCCAGTTTATCCCTCCTCCCTGCCTTTCCCCTTTGTTAACCATAAGTTGTTTTCTAAGTCTGTGTCTGTTTCTGTTTTGTAAATAAGTTCATTTATATCACTTTTTTTTAGATTCCACATATAAGCAATATCATATGATATTTGTCTTTGTCTGACTTACTTCACTTAGTATGATAATCTCCATGTCCATCCATGTTGTCACACATGGCATTATTTCATTCTTTATAATGACTGAGTAATATTTCATTGTATACATGTACCACATCTTCTTTATCCATTCATCTGTTGATGGACATTTAGGTTGCTTCTGTGTCTTGGCTATTGTGAATAGTGCTACTCTGACCATTGGAATGCATGTATCCTTTTGAACCATGGTTTTCTTCAGATATATGCCTAGGAGTGAGATTGCTGGATCATATGGTAGCTCCATTTTAAAAAAGGCTCTTTTAAGAAGGTTAATATAAGATTGGTAAGTTGGGTGATTGGAGGTAGGAAAGAAATACAGTAAGTTACTGGCGAAAGAAAAAGTAGTACTTTCATATTCTTTAGATAATTTTACCTATTTCAGTTCAAAATACATTTTAAGAAAGTAGTAGAACATATATTTTAGGAAAATAGTAGAAAATCATTTTTAATGGAATCTCTACCTAAAAAAGCAGACCATAATTATTCTAAAGATTAGATGAATAGATGATTCATCCATTAGATGATTAAATAACCAATGACAGGGCATTTGAGACACAATATTTTAGTCTAAGAGTTGAGGGTGGAAGGGACATATTTCTAAGCAATTGACACACAGCCACCCACAAATCATGACAAGTTTGCTAGCTTTGAAAAATGAAATGTTTAAAATTAGAGAACATTTTAAAAGGATATGTTTACTGCTACATACCTTTTGGAATGGCAAAAAAATAAAAAATAAAGTAAAATAAAAGATAAAAGAAAACAGTTGCTTACAAAATTAATCATACACTTGACATATGACCCAACAACCCCACTCCTAGATAATTACTCAAGAGAAATTAAAACCAATATTCACCTGTATGAGGATTTTCATAATAACTTTATTCATAATCACTGAAAATTGGAAACAACTTGAATATCCTTCAACTGGTTAACAGATGAGCCAATGTCATATAGCCATACAATGGAATACTATTCAGCAGTAAAAAAAGGAAGGAACTATTGATATTAGCAACACCATGGATGAATTGTAACTATATTTTGTTAAGTGAAGAAGCTGAAGAAAAAGACTGAAGAAACTACATATTGCATGGTTCCATTTGTTTGACATTCTAGAAAAGTTATAGGGATGGGGAACAGATCAGTGGTTGTCTGAATTTTGAGGAGGGGACAGTGGTTGAATAAAATGGGGGTGCACAAGGAATTCTTAGGGTGATGAACTGTTCTGTATTCTAGTCCAGTGACAGATATAGGACACTATGCATTTATCACAATCCATAGAAATGTATATCACAAACGTGAACTTCAATGTATGTATATACATTTTTTTAAAAGATCAACCGCGATGTTGGGGGATCCCAGGGCATAGAATGCAGACAGAAAACTAAATCTAACCTTGTTACAAATGTATGACATAAGCTTAGTGATCGTAATGGGGAAAAAGTAGTTTACCTAAATAATTAGAAAACACTGTTTTGACTGGAAGCTATCAAGCTGGAGACAGAAAAGAACTATGCATGAACATTGTATTCTAATTGGTAAATTTGTTTCTCCCAGGAGTACCCAGTAGCAATTCTGAAATTACTTCAGATGTGTATGTATATATGTAAATTGCATATAACTGGAGCCAGATTTATCACTATCAGAGAAATAAGTTACAAATAAGCAAGAGGGCATTCTGTATTTTCAGAAATATAGAAACTCCTCAGTAACCTGTTTTCATTTCCTTTGCATAATGGATTGCTGGATTGTATGGTAGTTCTATTTTTAATTTTTTGAGGACCCTCCAAACTGTTTGTTCCCCATAGTGGCTGCACCAGTTTACAATACCATCAGCCGGGCACAAGTGTTCCCTTTTCTCCACATCCTTGCCAACACTTACCTCTTGTCTTCTTGATGATTGCCATTCTCACAGGTCTGAAATGGTATCTCATTGTGGTTTTGATCTGCATCTCCCTGATTGATTAGTGATGTTGAGTACCTTTTCATGTACCTCTTGGCTATTTGGATGTCTTTTTTGGGAAAATGTCTATTTCATTCCTCTGCCTATTTTTTAACTGATGTTGTTGTTGTTGTTATTGAGTTATAATATTAGATATGTGAGTGTTAACATAGCTTCTTTTCTTTATTGATGCAGCTTTGCTTTACTAGTTCTTATTGTTCTGTAAAAATATTCCTTGTACATGCACATCTGGGAATTTTTTTCTCATTTTCTCTAGGATTTCAGTTTAATCCTCCTCTCCCCCCACCCACTAAACAGTCTCATCCAAATTGGAATACTGAATCTTTAACTTTTGTCTCCATTGTCTTTATTTATTTGCACCAGCCATAATGATTTTGATGCCCCAAAGGCCACTTGAAAATACTAAAATGTTGAAAATACTAAAAGGTTTTGAAGTTTAAATGGAAGCAACTACCAGTTAGATTTTAAACCTCCTAAATAATCCTGAGTCAGTTTCCCCATCTCTGACATTGATATAGTAATTTCATAATTATGTCAGTACACTCATTCTGTTTGTGTGGAGATTAAATTAATAAAGATAGTAAAGAGGGCTTGGGAAATATAAAATACTCTAGCTCAGTAGTTTTTATTGTATTCAGTGATATAGCTGTGAAAATAGCAATCCTAGCATTTTATTATCATTATTTCATCTAAGCTCTCAGCTGTTTACCTGGCTGGGAACAATTGGAATGAAAATGAGTTGTTATAGCTCATCTTGGGCTTTATAATCTGAGCCTGTATATCATTTTTTTAAACTCATAATTCAGAAAAGAGTGCTAGAGCCATAGATGTGAATAATTAAAGAACATTATTTAAAATATCATTTCACTATCCCAAAAGAAGCCTTTCTGAAGGCTTCTACTAGGCACTCAGACTGTGATTAGAAGCCCTGTTTTTCTTCTTTTCCTAGTATTTCGTTGGATTCAGGAAAAAGGAAAAGAAAAATAAATAACCCAATTAAAATGGAATAAAAATGAAATGAGTGATACCATTTCTTGTTAGGAGTACAAATATATACAGTGTTTTACATAATGTAGACATGAAACACTAAATAGTGAAACAGAGTGTATATAGTGATGTGAGTGGGTAATTGCCAAATCCCTGTGTAATACAGCAGAGAGGACTAATAAAAATTAATGAATCATGCTCCTTTTTATAATTCTTTCAGTTATGTATAATTTTCTCTATCCTAGTTAGGACATACCTGTTTCGATTATATGTTAGTTCAGGAAAGTTTGAGTGTTGCCCTGCTGTGAAATAAGAGGTAAATTGCAATACATTTCCATTAACTTATAGGCATTTATGACTAAAGAAGTCTGAGTAGTTTTTTATATTAAGTATATACCTGACTTTGAAGTGAAAATATAAACAGAACTCCATTATTTAATTTTCTATTCTTTTTTCTAATATGTATGTTATCAGGATTTTCAGTTATGCTAAAATTTCTGTGGTCAAACATGTCTACTAGTTTAATGACCTGGCATGCCATCTGTGTGTTTTCTCTCAACATGCTGGAAAGTGCACATTACCCCTAATATGATACCCTGTAAATGAAGTGCCTATTTTTCATATTATTGCATTTCAAATAAGGTATTCATTACCTCTACATTAACTTATTTCAAGAGTAATTAGGAAATCAACAGGTCTTATGTATGGGAATCATAGAACACTGGTATTATTTTTAACAAGAACAAATTCAGAGAATTTAAAATTTTCTTTTTGTTTATGTGTTTTCTTAGACCTTGAGATCTAGAGAAAAAATAATAATATTGGTCACCCATTTACTAAGTGCCTAATAATATGCCAGACAGTGTGCAAATATTATTGTGTTATTTCATAAATCTTTATGAAAGTTCTTGTAGGGTGGTGTTATTCCCATTTTACTTTCGAGGCAAATTAGGATTAGATGTGTTAAGACCTTAGCTCAAAAGCACACAAGAGTGGGGCTTCCCTGGTGGCGCAGTGGTTGAGAGTCTGCCTTGCCGATGCAGGGGACATGGGTTCGTGCCCCGGTCCGGGAAAGGTCCCACGTGCCGCGGAGCAGCTGGGTCGCTGAGCCTGCGCGTCCGGAGCCTGTGCTCCGCAACAGGAGGGGCCACAACAGTGAGAGGCCCGCGTACCGCAAAAAAAAAATCACGCAAGAGGGAACCAAGTCAGGGATCACATGCAGATTTTTCTAGTTACCAGAACCCCAGAATTTTTCCCCTATGTCAGAATGTTACTTTTTCATGTCACTTTATAGCTTCTTTTGCCCAGGAAATGTGAACAACCATCAGTAACAATGGTGTTCCTTAGAACAGAACCTCTCAGAATCTCTAGTAAGATATGAGATTGTCAGGCCACAGTACAATTTGGAACGGAATTAATTAAGACAAACTAGGGGGAAAGAACAATATTAGACCCACTTTCCAACAATGATAATTGTAGTCATGGGAGTTAATTTCCTTTACATATGGTTTACCATTTACATCTCATCATAGTATTCACTAACTCCTCTATATGGAGAGTGTGTATCTCACAGGGCATTTGTGAAGATTACATGAAATAATCTATTCAAAAGACCTAGACTAGTACCTGCACATAGAAGGCGCTCAGTAGGTATTAGCTATTATTCTGTCAGAAGTTCTTACCTGATTGTTTCATTTGTGTATCTCTCACCATATCATGATGTATCAGAATTCCTCTGTCCTTGTTACCCCAAATGGTGTTTGTCATAGAGAGTATTGCATTTTGTCATCCTTCTCCTTCACAGACTTTTAAAATTTCTTCCTCAATTGCCTAACACTAATTTATTAGAGATTATTTTGTTTAACAAATACTTACATAAGTATTTACTATATGCTAGAAACTGTTTCAAGCATTTTACAAATATTAACTCATATAATATTCATATTCAAAGCTCTATGAGAAAGAGTCTCAGTAAACATTTGTTCAGGAGATCAGTCACAATAAGTTTATGGCATAAAGTGTTTATTAAAAGAATTAGATCAATTGTGGGAGGAGCTGGGGACATGAAGGTCCAGAAGAGGAAATTAGAGGATCAGAGAAGTCACATGCCTATCAATCTGAGAAGCCAGGTACATCCAGAAACTGAAATGACAATAGCAAGGGGAGCTTACAAAGAGAAGCTGTGGTTTCTTTGTAACTTCTGCCTCCGTGGGTCCTCAGTCAAGAGCCTGCTGGCAGCTCTGAGTCTGCTCTTGGTCAGCAGCATGACAAGTAAGGAAGAACCTCTGAATGGGGCAGTGAGGGAAAGTTAGGACAAGCTCTGCATCTGTCCATCATCACATGTGACCACAAAGCCATTCAGAGATTAAATGACCACTGCTTCATTTCCACTCTGCACATCTCCGGCAAGCTTTCTTTTGATAAGAATAACCCAGCAACGTACAGGGGAGGGGTTCTGGGAAATGTAATTCCTACCTTAACCAAGTTGGCATGACACAGTCCAACATATAAGCAGGCGCATTTATTTTCCTTGCCTTACAAATGAGGAAGCTGAGGCACAAAGCCAAGTAAGTTGCCCAAGGTCACCCGGCTCCTGAGTGGCAGAATCAGGTTTGGATCCAGGCAGTCTGATTCCAGATTGCAAGCTCTTAACTCCTGTGCTTTTCTGCCTCTGCAGTAAAGTAGGGTTCTATAGACAATCTCAGTGTATTTTTCCTTATTTCAAGTCTCCTTGTGTCTGGTTAAGAAAATTCATCACCAGGCCGTTATGTAAAGCAATGATATGAGTTATCTTCATTCTCTTCTATTTTTGTCAACATCCCTAACTTACTTTAGTTTTTCTCATAATCTGTGTTTTGCCCTTCCAAGACTCACTATTTTTTCAAAATAAATTCTTGATTATTAGCTTTCCAACTATTTTGATTTTTTTTAACTCTGTCTTTTAGCAGTTGCATATCTTACACTATTTTAATGATCATTTGAATGTCTGTTCTCTGTATGTAGTCTTACATCATTAATGTCCACACCTGTCATATTCTCAAGCATACTCCAACATTCTTAAATCAGGAATACTACCTTCTTTTCCTTTGTGTCACCACCAAAGTGTGCCTAGTAGATGCTCACAAGTACTTTCTATTAAATGCCAAATCTTCCTGCTGTAAATAAAGGAAGTTTCATTTGAATAACTGGAAATCATGTTCGTATTGAATAAAAGCACTTTCTGTATATGTATAGCAAAGTGATCTCTTTCAACTCTGGGTTTTTAACTCTGGGTTTTCTTCCTCTGGTTTAATGGCTACCTTCTTAAAAATACCCTCAAAAGAGAATGACGTAGCATGAACATTTTTGGACTGAAAGAATCCCAGCATTTCTCTAACATTAACAAAAATATTCCTTTCAAATCAGTTTCTTCTTTTTCCAAGAGTAGTAAAAGATTCACTATAATTTTTAAAACCTTTTTAAGATTAACATAAATTGGTCTTGTATTATGATTTTATAGCCAGAGTTGGCAGATTATTTGAGTGACTGAAATACTGAGTTATGACATCCAATTTGGATTATGAAAATAAACAAGTTTTAAATTTGTTTCATTACAAAAGGAAACATCTGTAATAAAATATCTCCATAACAAGGTTCCATTATGAATCACACTTAGAGACAGAATATCTAATTTTGATATGGAAACAAAGCATGCTCAAAGGTATCATGATCCTGCTGAATGGATTTATGACAGATAGATACAAGTAGGTATGTGTTTTGGAGGATTAAATGATCCTTTTGACTTCATAATTTAAGTTAGATGCTATTAAAAAATTTGAGTAGCTACTACTCAAAAATTTCAATGTGTTATCAAGTACTCTAGTGAATACTAAGTTTAAGAAAATGAAAAGTTAAAGACAGATAGAAAGCTAAGCATTTAAAAATTGTTTTACTTGAAACTATTTAGCAAATGAGAATTTGATGATTGCTTTTGTTCTTGTCAATAAAGATGGGAAAAAAGGCATTCATTAGTATAAAAATAAAAGCTAATCAAAAATAGCTCCATGATCTTTCTATGTACTCAGAAGTGTACTTAAAGAAATGATTTAATGATGAATTATTTGAGGAGGAAGGGCAGTTTATCTCATTTTCCCAAACTGGGCAATAATTGTGTTTCTTATAGTGAGGTAAAGTTCCCTTATAACAGATAGTAATGATAATAGAATAGTAAGCAAGGAAAGCCATCACTGAATGCTTTCTGTGTGCCAGGCAGTATGCTTACACTCATAATAATACTATAAGGTAGTTACCATTATTATCCCCATTTTACAGATAAGGCGATTTAGGGTTAAAGAGATCATTACTAATCAGCTAGTGAATGACAAAGCTGGGTTTTGAGCTTCAGTGGCTGATTTCCAGAGCTCAGAATTTAAACCACAGTGTTGTTCTGCTAGTCTAATAACCCACATGTAGCAGATTGCAAAAAAAAAAAATTCCATAATTCTTCACTTTTTCCTAATCCATGCCCTGCACAAAGTGACTTTTCAGCTTCTCCCATCAAGAAGCGAAGTCTGTTTCCCCTTCCCTTGAATCTGAGTAGGCCTGTGACTTGCTTCAGCCAATAGAATCCCACAGAAGTGACACTGTGGAAGTTCAGAGCCTAGCCTGCAAGAGCCCTTGCATGCTTCCACTCCCTTGGAACCCTACCCAGACATCATGTGAACAATCACATGCTAACCTGCTGGAGGATGAGAGAATATGGGCCAGAGCTGTGTCAGCTCAGCTGTCTCAGCCACAGTCACAGAGATGTGAGAGAGTATAAAACAGATCAGCAATGCCAAGTTGCACATGATGGCAGATGATGAGGGAGGCCAGTTGAGAAAAAGAACCACCCAGATGAGTCCAGCCAGAATTGTTTATCCAGAGAATCATAAGTTAAATAAGTGGTTGTTTTTAGCCACCACATTTCAGGGTGGTTTGTTACACAGTAGTAGCTAACCAATACATCAGAGGAGTTATTTAACAGAACAACAGACTAAATAGTAAATATGGTGTTAAAACTCTCTCCTATATATTCATATACAGTGAACTCTGAAACTTCTGAAGTCAATCTCTTGTCCCTCCTAAGGAACTAGTAAACATTTACAATTTGCACAGTTGGAAGAACATATTTAGAATCCTCCTCTCTGTACCTTACATTGATCTAATCTTGTCTTGGGGCCTGCTTGTCTTACTGTTGCTTTTGCACTTGTATGAGTACTTGGAAAACAGTCTTTAATTATTACCCCAAGAATAGCTGTTATTTCTGGTTCTCTAACATAACTGCTCAGTTTACTCAGAAACATGTAAGTTAGAAGTTTACTCAATACAAGTTGAATTATTTTTGAGTCAAGAATATAAGCTTTGATACCCATTTCGGCTTTGCTTATTCATATACATAAACCACAATTTAAAGAGTATCTGACTATGTTCATGCAAAACATGCACACAGAGCAAACTATTATCTCACTGGTGGCAACTGTATTTCAGCAAATTAACTTTACATTTTCTTCAGTTTTCGCTAGGTAAGGTGCATGCAGGTGTTAGTATGACTTAGTTGAGGGAAAACAGAAAGCAGTTAGAATAGGTCAAGATCATTTATTCTGTGGTGAGGTTTTGGTGGAAGCTGATAGGGAGAGCAGGAGGGGAAGTTGGCCTTTCAAGAGAGATTTAACCAAGGGGTCCTACAGGAAAAGTTTCCATCACTGCAGTGGTATTTAATTGTGTAATAGATTCATTTTCTCCCCTGGACTATGAAACCTTTGAGCTTTTCTCTCTAGTGCCTAGCATGCCTCATGCATACAATGATATACTGATACTACACACAGAGAGGGAAAATGCATTACTTTCCCCATGATAATTAGCTTTTCCTGAATCGCTTCTGGAGGTCAATTTTGCAAAAGCAGAGAAATCAGAAGCATCATTGGGCTTTTCTCAGATAAAAGAAAGGAAAGATTATTTTACTGTTAAACACAACAAAAATCTATGTTTTGGTACAGCCATGTTTCCTTGTCTGTAACTGTCTAATTCTTAGAAAATGATTATTTGGCCTGGGAAGGAGTCAAAATTGAGAAAATGGTTTCTTTCCAAAGAAATTAAATTAAGTTTTATCTTCCTTAAGAAATAGTAGGCTTTTAAATGTACTTGGCACACAAACCAATGAAATTATGAAAGTAATGAATACAGAACTTGAAACACGTAGAGTAACTTGAAGTAAAGCTCACAGGGGTTACATTTACGGAAATTAATTCACAACTCCTGGAGAATATTTAAGAATATTTGTGGTTCACTCACTAGCTTCATACAGCAGGCTGATATAGTTGTATTGTATGAAAGGCTTAGAGTTGGGCTTAATGATAGAAAAAGAATTAGATAGCCTTTCTTTTCTTGGAATATACAAAACAACTAAATCTCATCTTTAAATTGAGCTTAGTGAATTAGATGGGGTGTTTTTGTATATACTTCTTAATCTTTCTCCTTTCTCAGAGAGTCATCTTGAAAATATTTTACCTCGGAGAGGATGCAGCAAGGTCTCATCCCACTAAGGAGCAAACTGAAGAATTTCTTCTTTGATCAGTTGGGATTGGTTTTTTTAAATGCCTGTAGGAGATAACACACACACACACACACACACAAGTGTGAACTTTTTCAAAACTACCAATAAAATGCAATCCAAAAACCACCAATGAAGATATAATTTCCTATTATTTCAGTAACAATCTAAGGTCTAGATGGCTGAAAAAGTTTTGAGTTTGCATTTGCACTCAGCCTCATTTATTTCTAGGAGGAAAAGGAATAATAAATACCAGTTTTTCTGTAGATTGAATAACAGTTTTGATTCTCTGTAAGCATCTTTCTAGTTTTAATATTCCATTTGTCAATGAAGGGAATTTGTCAGAGAAGAGAGAACTAAATGAAGTTGATTTAGCTTGAAAGTTAAAAATCCTGTTACTTTCTTGTTTTTCTAATCAAATCCAATGATAATATATTAAATCTCTTTTGTATTTGGAACAATGGTAGATGTTGGCTGTTAGTGACATCCTTAGAAGAAAGATGTGACTCTTTCTTTATTCAGTAAATCAATTCATTAGTACAAAATCAACCCAGAACCTTCTTTCAAAAAGAGCCCTGCACCTTCAGAAGGAGGCTTGGCCTCTTAGAACATTGAATTAATTCCAAGGTGATTCCTGCAAACAGGTGCTGAGCCTAGAGGGGACGCAAGTGTTTATAGACATAGCAACGAGGTTATCAAAGCTTCTGACTTTAAAACCTAAGATGTGGATAACCTGATATGGGATATAGCTCAAAAAATATGAAAGCATTATATGGATGACTGATTGGTGTAAGCAAAAGAAGAGTAATGGAATGTGTACAACAACCAACTTTACCATGAGTGTCTCAGAGAAAAGGGCAATCATTTCTAATAACTTTATTTTGTACTAAATTCTAAGCTTCCCAGTACTTATCAATTTAACTGCATCTGTGGTCCTCCAGAAATGATTAAATCATTATATGTTTGTTCCAGAAAGGATTCATTTCTTCAGAAATGCTTATTAATCCACTTATTCATTCATTTATTCATTTAATAAGTCACTATTGAGCATCTACCAAGTATCAGATACTATGTTAGATGCTGAGATTATAGCAGCAAGTAAGACTTACACTGTTTTTGCCCTTTTGCAATTAATTACATAAATAAGTGTTTAATTATATTTGAGGAAAGTGTTAAGAAGGAAAAGTATCTTATGAGATGAGAATGATTTATAGGGAGTTTTCACCTGACCTAGTATACAGAAGAGAGAAGATTTCTGTATGAAAGTGACACTTAAGCTGACAGCTGCATGTGGGCAAACTTCCTGTGTTGGGAAAGTACTGATGTCGTCAAGAATGATAAGAAGTGAGGGAAGAGAATGGTGTGACACGAGGCAAGGGCAGAGCATGCACAGCACTTTGGCAGGTTAAACGTGCTGACTTTCATCCAGTGGATACCCATTATGTCCTACACCCTGAAGGCACTGTGTAGTATACAGCTGCCACAAAATAGACACATGATGGTACATGATTGGCACCATGAAGGACATGAAAGTGTGAAAGTTATAGTTGGTTCGTTCAAGAAGTCCTCAGTGTCATAAAGGAGACATATGCATGATGCTTCTTCTCCCATGTGAATTTTCTGGGACAGAGTCTCCCTTACTTTTCATTTTATCCCCTGTCTCTAATGCAACAGATTTGTGCTCAGTAGTAAATATATGGTCATTGCATAATTTTTTATAAATATCCTTAGTGCAGTGATAAGGCTTTGCTTATCCAAGGTCCCTGATTTCTGTACAACCCTGAGTCTTAGAACATTGGCCTTTTGGCATCTAAAGAGTTTAAGGCTTCAGGCTACTTCTGCCGTTGATCCTTTATGGTTAAACTATATAATCTTAGATTTAGTGTCACCGAGGGGGCCTGTATTATGTTCAGAACAGTTAAAGTGCTGGACTGTAAAAGGCACTCTGCATACTACCTATTACTCTAATAGTATGGGAATTGAACACTTTGGAGCCAAACTGTTTAGGAGGCAGTAGTGACTCTGCTACTCACTGTGACATTTTAATTTTCTTGTCCTCAGTTTCTCAGCAGTAAAATGGAGAGAAAAGCAGAACCTACTTCATACGATTACTGTGAGGATTGACCATAAACATTTCTATAAATTTCTTAGTATACTCTCAATACATATTAATATTAAACACTCAAAAATGTTCCCTTTGTTGTTATTGTTGTTATATTAGGTAATTCTCAAAATTCTTCTGAGATACTAGTAATTCTAGCATTTGAACCTAGATTTTTTTTTTTTTTTGTGACAACTTTCACTCTTGACTATATCAGCCTCTCTCAGGCTTTTTGTGTCTCTCAGGAAATTTCCTTAGCCATATCCAATAGCATACAAATCAATCCCTAGCATCCCAGAAGGCATCCTGTCCTTCAAATGCCAGGATGGGGAAAAAGGTGTTTCTGGGACCAAAAGTGAGCTACATCTCACCTCTCAAACTGAGTTGTAAATATGAAAGCTATTTAAGGCCCAGCGCTGGAAACAGTTTCCAGACCTCTTTAAAATTGTCCCCATACATAACAGTGTGCCTCTTAACAGCATTAAAACCAAACAGACCTTTGGGCTATGAGCAATTCCTACATAAGTGTTCTTATCAATTCCCATTACCTAGTTTATTTTGGCACAGAAAGTTCCTCAACAAATATTATCATTTTCAAGGTGAAGTACACAAGGAGTCAGGAGGTTTTAGACCTAAAACTCTGTCCTGAAATAGAATTATGCTAATGATCAAGTCAGGCAATGTGAGCCTCTGTTTTTATTGGTTAACTAGTAGATTGAACTTTAATTCTTTATATGTAATGGGGTGATTTTTCTTTTATTTTGGTGTTTTCCTAAATTTTCTAGAAGTTTTATAATACAGGTATATTATTTATATTATCAGTTAAATCATTTTCTTTTAAAAAAAGATATATATATTTCATCACAGGATGATGATGTATATATTTATCTCTTCTGTAATCCTATTTGTTTGTATTGCCCTATAAAGGGGGGAATACTTACGCTCAACATGTTATAGAAATTCAGTGATAGACGGTAACTTGCATTATTCTGAAAGCTAATCTTGATAAATACCATGTGAGTTTTCATTGCTTGCCAGGGAATCCATTTGGTTGTCTACGACTGACTTAGAACATTTTTTGACAAATAACTAAGGAAAAATTTGTTTTAGACAAGGCTAAGCTTTGCCTTCATTTAGTTTTCTTTTTTTTTAAATATATACCTTATTTTTCTAGGGCTGCTACTGATCTATTGTATTCATCATATATAAAGCCTGTTTTTAGTATTTTCATTCTATGATAATGTTTAACTTTGGATTTGACTTTGATCTAACACTGCTTTTAAATACATGGTCATTTAATATTAGGCCAAAACATGTATTCAGTGCACATGCAGGTACCTGATCCCAGAAATCCTATTGTACTCTCCAAGCACTCTTCTCAGAATTAAATATCTTTCCAGTACTCACTGTGATTTATTAATGTATGCACTAATAATTGTAGAAAGACATCAATGTCTGTCGAGCTTCTGGTTAAGCTCTAAAACCTTAAATTTTCAGGTCTCCTAGACATAGTGATTATTAGACATTGTTAAATTGAATAAGAGCTAATCAAGACAAATTTTCAGTAACACTGAAAAGAGTTTTAACAGGTTGGTTAAGGGTCAATAATTAGATTTTATTTTTGTTTTATTCAATAACTCCATGCTATCTAGAAAATATTCTTAATTAGATGTTTTCTAATTTTCAAAGTAGACCCAGTTCTCACTGCATACACGGTGGTTAGCAGAATAGGATGAAAATATAGCTAATGCTGTATCTACTTTTGGTTGAATATCTTGTAATTATTTTGTTGTTAGAACTGCACAGTGCTTTTTTTTCTTAACCAATAATATTTTTTTTCTAAATAAGGAGTTAAGAGGCTGTGTTAAATTTCTGAATTTGACAAACTGATTTATGATATTTGGGACTTTGTTTTCTGGAATTGATGGGTTTTGATTTGTAAATGTGCCATCAGTGATTTATCACTGATGACAAGGCACATATTTCCTATGTGACAAGTGCTAAGAGATCATGAACAACTCCCAGGTGACACAGTTGGAGTGTTTTCTGTCATATGTAACTCAAAGCGAGAAGAGCCCATACCGAATTGGTGAGATCAGGGAAAGGAAAGCCAGTGTATATAGATTTTCTACCATGTGCCAGACACTATAACAGGATTGTTACATGTGGGATCTCATTTAACCTCCTCAAGCTCATCAGCAAGTAGAAAAAAATTAGAATTCAGAATCCAATCTATCTCATTGAAATGTGACACTTTTCGCACTTATACCACTTACATTCTTTAATAGACAGGGTATTTTTGAGATACATCAGGAAAGCTTGAAAAGCTGTGGCCGTATAGAGGGATGGGTGGGCATGGGATGTTAAAAATGGGAAGGAGAAAGAGCAGTCTGGTCAGAACCTCATGGGTAAAGAATAGATATCAGAAAGGGTGGGTGAGAAACAAGAAGTTGTTTAGTTGGACCAGACCAGAACAACCTTTGGAGTGGTGGAAATACAGACTGGAAAGGAAGGCTAGCAACATATTGTAAAGGACTTTGAAATGCCAAGACAAGGAGTATGGACTTAATTAGGAAGGCAGCAGGGAGCCACTGAAGGTTTTGTGTGGAGGAGCAATATGATTACAGCTGACAGCAGTCTTAATAAAGCTTAATAAATAGTCCAGTTTATAACCGTAGGCCAACTGCTGAGCGGAAGCCAAAAGCTGTGCTGCAGAATTAGCAAACTAATTACTGTGAGGGTTGATGGCCTGAATTTAATCTGAGTCATCCTTTATAGTAGAGTATGAGCCCCTAGAATTGTAAACAGATATCTGAAGTGACAGGTGACATGTCTCCTCGGAGTCTCCTCTTTTTATTTGACACAACAGTGGCACACTGTTAAAATGCCTTAACAGGACCATGATTTACTTTTCACCATTTTTGCAACCTCTCTTCCTTGTCAATATTCAGTGTATTTTTATGGCTTTTCAGCAGGCCTAAAATCTATTGCCATCTGTCTTATTACTTATAATAATGCTTTGCCATCTTTTATTGGTATTCATGTGCTTTGCCAAAAGGGAAGGCATCATTATGTTATCTGCAGTTTGAATTAACAGCTGATGTTGACTAGAAGACAATATTCAAATTTCAGTTCTAGCAACCGGGATAATTTTTTTTTTTTTTTTATTTTGGAAGTAGGCTACGTAAGAATCTTTATGTAAGGTAAAGTTTCCTTTATCTTTTGGGTAAGAGGCTTTTAATGTGTTTTGTGTGTGTATGTATTTGTGTGTTTACATGTGTTGTGTGTGTGTGTGTGCGTGCGTGCATGCGTGCATGCACGTGAGAGCAAGGGGGTGAGAGTGAGAGAGACCATGCATATGACTATGTAGAGAAAGGACTAGATGTTTATCATATTGCTTCCTTCTGTGGAATAACTCCTGGCAAACAAAAAAGTTGCATAATTAAGTTTCTTATAAAACACTTTCTCTTTAATACATTGTGGTGATTACTCTCACCCTTAATAGTGAGAAAGTTTTGCTCCCTTGTCAGCAATCCAATATTATTTTGAACTTATGCAATTTTATATATTATATTATGGTGAGTTTTTTGCCCTTTTTCCCCGCAGTAGATTGTGTGTCTCTGGAGGACAACATATTTATACATTTGGTGCAAAGCATGGCACCTGGCTCATCGTATATCTTCAAATAGTTATCCCCATACTGTTGGAGCTTTCCTATCTTAGGACAGTCTTGCCTGGGCGTTCATTCACTCAACAGATTTTGAGACGCTCCTAAGTACTTTGAACAGAATACAGTCCCCTCTCTTTAAAAACTTGCAGACAAATGATCAGATGATTACAATATAATCTGTAAGTGTTGTGATTGCTGTAGGTATAGTGTAGAAACAACCTTGGGGTAAGGGAATGGCTTACTAGAGGGGATGACCTTTTATCTGAGTTTTAATACAATTTAAAAAGGGAAGGCATAAGGGTGAGAAAGCAGGAGAGAGTTAGAATGTACATGGGCCTGAGTGTGAAACATGGGCCTGGTGGGATGACATTGCTGCTAACGTAGTATGACCATGGGAGGAGAGGAAATCGGAAACGCTGGAGCCAGATCCTGAAGGTATTTTTGGTAACACCCCAAATCAGGTCACTCAATCACTAAGATTTCTATGTCGTAATTCGAAGCTACATTTTAAAAGTAACTGGGTGCTAATTCTAAGGAATTCCATTACTGTGGCTACCCATTGCCATTTCTTTTAAAGAAGAAATGGTTGTTTGGTTTGAAATGGCACGATTTTGTCATTTTTGACTTTATAGGCACATTTAGAACACATATAGAATTAGAGTTCTAGTATCTATGTAAGAATAATAATAATAGTACCTACTTCTAAGGGCTGTGAACTTTCAATGAGCTAATGCAAAGTGACTACATGGCAAATATAAAAACTCAATATGTATTATGGGTGTGTATTATGACATGTTCTCTCTTGTATTTGTGGGAAAGACCCAAAGCATGAAGTACATCAGGGCTGGTAGCAATGCATAAATCTGGCCAACATTCTCTTGAAGCCTAATTTTTGTGTCTACTATTTTTTAAGTACTATTTACCATTTGGGCCAAAGTGCTACTTATTTAGCCATTTCTTATCTCCAGATTTAAACTCAAAGTAGCAGCTTTGAAGATTTTGCTTTATTGGGTGGCTTAGACATTTGTGGCTGGTAAGACTTGGAAGGGGCCTTGACTTAGGGTTTTTCGAGTTTTCTCTTAACTTAGAATGTTAATTAGCATTACAAAGAAACAAGGTTGATGCATAGGAAGGAAGAGTGTTATAAAAAGACTAACAGAAAAAAAAAGACTAATAGGAATAGTATGCATCAAATATATTTCTGTGTGCTGAATGAATCATTTTTAGTGTCTTATACTTAACAGTGTTTAAAAATGTCAAGTTCCACCTTTGCCTTATACCAGCTATGTGACCTCATCTGAAAAAAAAATGATGTTAATAGTATACCTATGTCATAAAATCATTGGAGAATTATACAGTAATTTATATAATATACTTAACATGGTGGCTGTCAGTTATTAAATATTCCAATAGTGTTAGCTATTGAAACTCTACTGTTATGTAAACATGACATGATTGTGCAAATCAGACAACCTGTAAAAATAAGAGAGAATGTGTACTACTTAAAATTATGGACTTATCACTCAGATCTGAGCAAGGTTTACTACAATATGTTATGTATAGTCTTTACTCTCAGGTACAATTCTTTCTAGCTAATTCTTTTTCACTTCACTCTGTGAGACCGAGGAAATTCTTCTGTTTAAAGCGTGATTGGAAAACACCTAATAGTCTCAGTAAATTTCAAATGTGTCTGTGAGTCCAATGAGCTCAGTTATCAAATTGTCTCTTCCTAATATAATACATAGAGCTGCTATCTATAAAACTATTACTGTTTACAGAAGAAATTTTTAAGTTTCCTCGTCAGCCAAATTTTGTGACGTGAAAATTTTGATGTAAAAAAAGGACCCACGAGGAGTTCCAACTATTACCGTATAGCATCAGTATTATTGTAGTGTCTTTATGCCTATGGAATACGTATGGTTTAGTCAGGGTGTTGTCTAGAAACAATGGCACGCTCAGAGTGTGTAATTTGAGAAGACTTTAATGAAGGGATGACTTACAAAGGGTTAACCAGCATGTAGGGAGCCACTAGGGAGAGCACAGTAACCTCCAGGGACTAGGGACAGTGGTGGTGAGAGGGGGCTTTATCACTCCTAGGCATGAAGTGACCAGGGATGATGGAGACAGAGGGCTTTGTGAAAAGGGCTGCTTCACTCTAGCTGCGGCCGTCTCTGGTGGGTCCAGCTGTCCACTCAGTATCAAGTGGCCAGCTTAGTAAAGGAACACTTTAAATTTTAACTTTTGACAAAAATGGCAGCTTACAGAATGTGATTACAAGGAAGTTAAAAAGAAAAGACAGTAAATCAATGGGGAGGAGGTTCATTTGAGGCTGTGAATAAATGATGCAAATTTGGGATTTTGTAATCTTTAGTGTTTATTTCATTTTTTTTTACATCTTTATTGGAGTATAATTGCTTTACAATGGTGTGTTAGTTTCTGCTTCATAACAAAGTGAATCAGTTATTCATATACATATGTTCCCATATCTCTTCCCTCTTGCGTCTCCCTCCCTCCCACCCTCCCTATATTTCATTTTGTAAATGGACTACTGAGTATATATATATATATATATATATATATATATATATATATATATGATATACAAGATTCATTTGAAAATATACTAATGTGTTCATCTCTTCACACCATCTTTCTCTATATTCCATGTCCTTCTCTCTCGTAATGTCTCTGTCATAACCTGATCCTTTGTTCATAACGAACTGTCTGATATTTTGAAATGGTGCTAAACTTCCCTTCTGTTGTTTGTTGGTGGCTTGTTTTTCAGAATAAAACAGTGTATCCTTGCCATGGAGCACAACACAGCAGCCATCGAAAATTGTGCTATTAATCTGTTTATTTATGGAAGAGGAATAGATGTCCACAACAACTGGGCAAAAAGCAGGTTGCAAAATAGCACACACTTAGATAGGTTGCAGGCTATTTCTTATCCTCTATTTGCAGAAAGGGAACTTTGAAGAGCCGAGTGGTGTATTGATTGGCTTGATTGTGGTCACATGGTGAGTATCAGCAGCTCTTCCAAGAACATCCCAGTCCCTAGAGCGTGGATCCAGTCAATAGCCTGTTAGTTCAAAAGCTAAATAGGTGACAGATGAGCTCGTTATGTGGCTAAAGGCATGAAAAGCTGAAATCCACGGAGTCTGTGAGGAGACTAGTTCTGCTGCATTATGTCCCACTCCTTGGTGGGGCTGCAGAGGGTCCCCCTTCAGGACAGGCTGGGGCACTGCACCCCTCAGCTTTGCATCTGTCTGGATTGCTGTATTGTTGGGGGCAATCTCTTAGCTGCCCTCTGGTTCTTTGTTTCTTATTTGGGCAATAATTCAACGGATTTTAATAATTTGGACCTTTTATTTGCCAGTCCAACTGCAGTAGTGTAGAGTGGCAGATTTATTTCATTTTATGGAATTAGATATAACTCAAATCACTATGGAACTCAATATGCAAATCAGACTTTACACTTACGCTATTTTTTTTTTTCAGAAAGAATACGACTCAACCTGAATAAACACATACAGACTATTCCACCTTCTTTTAAAGGGTTAAAACTGAGCTCTCAGGAAAATCGGTAGCCCAGAATATTTAAGTCTCTGGGGCAGAAAAGAAGGAAAGCATTTTTATGTGAAGGGGAGGAAAATCACTTGTGTTTTAAAAATACCTTTAAATATGAATGTATATGAATTTGGCAGAATGATCTAAGAGGAAAAGAAAAATACATGTGGTAGCATTATGAGAATTTAATATATAAGAAAGCCATACTGAAGCAAAGTTGACAGTTTTAAATTACTCTCCTTTTAAAGATATAGACCAATTGTAAAATTGGTTATGAATTGAAGGTCATACATCTTTTTTCGTTAATTTGTAGAATTTACGTTCTAACATTTATCTTTACTCTCTGAAGTCATGAAGAATATATCTTTTTTATAAATTTCTTTATATCTGAGAAATAAATATATCATTCGTTACTAGTTTACTAATAGATATATTTGTAATTTTAGTTCCAATAAAGGAGTTATTTGGGGGTTTATGTGATTAGCTAAATTAGCTGTATTTTAAAATCACTGTAAACCATTAATATGTGCAATCTCTTATGAAATCAAAACTCCTAAATCTTTATACTCATTAAAACAATTGTGTCTTCTTGTAAATATTTTGTAGTAAAACTATTATATATCTAAATTTTACATCTAAAATACCTTATATCTGAAAATATTTTATATCCAAAATATTAATATGATATCACACTAAATTGGTATGGCCAATTAAAATGTTACTATTTGAGGAATGGTCTCAAGCTAAAGAGACTGTGCTGTGTTTTCCCCTGCAGCTGTTCTATACACTGACCATATGTTAAAAAAAGAAGCCACTATACAGTCACTACCTTTATTTTTCATTTTCCTTTAATAGAATACTAATAATTTTAAAAAATACTTAAAATTGCATCATATTCAGAAGAGAAGAGTGACACCTAGCCAATGAGTGTGCCTTCATTTTGTTTCTGAAGAGATGACCCACCGTGGAAGCCCACACTAGATAACAAAATTACCAAATGTAAGCAGTCAAGGTCAGTGGCCTCTGGACTTTTTTGAGGGTGCATACCTATTGATAAAACATGTGCCTCCAATACATATGCACATATTTATTAATAAATTATATCTATGAGCTATGATAATAATATACTCTGTACATGATAAAACATATTTCCCAACTAGAGTTCTTCACACAATTAGAAATCTTAACATCTTTCGTACCCTTCCCAAACAGATGATTCTGTGGAACATCTGGGTGTGTGCCACCGTCCCCCACACACAAACATACACACTTTGGAGAACATTATTATAGAAGTCTGCTCTTCCTTAGACCTCTTTAAATAATTCTGAGTTGTATAATAGGAAGCTAAAATTGGAAGACTTTTTACTAATTTACAGGTATATCAGTTATCTATCACCAAAACAATACCAGGTAACAACCTGCACCCAAACATAGTAGTTTAAAACAATAAGCATTTATCATTATTCCTGTGTCTGTAGGTCAGCTGGAGGGTTCTTCTGGGCTCAGCTGGGCTCACCCTATGTCTGTGGTTAGCTGTAGGGTGGGGAGGCGGTTTTGCTGATCTTGGCTGGGTTCCCTCACGTGTCTAGCTGTGGACTGCGCTAGGATCGCCTCAGCTGGGACACCTGGGCTCCCTTCCACATGCTTCGCTATTACCTTCCTTCAGAAGGCAAGACTGGGTGTGTTCTCTCCATGATTTCAGAGAAGCAAGATTGGAAGCAAATGACCAAATGACCAAATGCTTTTTCAAGCCTCTGCTTCCGTCAGTTTTGCTTCTGTCTCACTGGCTAAAGCAAACGCTGATCGGGCTCAGCATCAGATTGGGAAGGCAATACACAATTAAAGAGTAAAAGGCATGGGTGTGAGAGGTGGGGCCATTAATGCTGTCAATCTACAGCATCAACACAAAGTCTCTTCTCTGTCTGATACATGCAAATGGACTGATAATTTCTAGATAGAGTAGCCTGTGCCAAATATACCTCAGTCTTCTGATTATTTCAGTGTTTAGGGTAATTTTCTGGCCATAGAGGTTATAGATGTTTCATTTTTGTAATTCAGCTCATTGGAAGTTGAAGTTAAATTTTAAGATTGTATTTCCAAAGGGTTTCGTCATTAATGTCTTGGGTAGTCTCAGCTCTAAGGAAGCAGGAAAAGTGTAATTGTGACTGTTGTAATTATGTACTCACTTGTTTTGCATATGGAAAGTTAAGCCTCTTTTCATGAAGTGTTGGTCTAAAACTAAACGGGAAATGTGATAAAATTCTATCATTTAAGTTAGAAATGGATAATTCCTCAAAAAATACACAGTAAAAGTCTGTATCCTGTAATGTATGTCACACACACATATTATTTAAAGAACAAGTACCCCCCAAAGTAGAAAAAAAATGAGAACACCTCTCTTCAATGAAAAAAGAAGTTAATTCTGAATGGCAAGGTTGTATCTGGTTTTGAGGTAACTTATAAATGTCCCAGATTCTGTTATTGTCTTACAAAAACATTTGCTTATTTAAATCATTATTGGAATTCCCTGGCGGTCTAGTGGTTGAGACTCTGCGCTTACACTGCAGGGGGCGTGCGTCCCATCCCTGGTCGGGCAACTAGGATCCTACATGCCATGTGGAGCTGCCAAAAATAAATAAATAAAAAAAATAAAACATCATAAAATAGTAAAAAGATAAATAGTAATAATATGTTCATTTTAAGTCACATTTTATGATTTTCCGTGTGTTTTCCACCTGTATGATTTCAAATATAAAAGCTGAATGGCTTCTCAGAGTGCGTATTCACCCTTATGGTGATTAACTACCATTGTTGGAGCACTCATTTTGTGCCACATTAGAGCATTCATTTAGTGCTCACAGCTCAGTGAGGTAGCTATGTTTACAGATTAATAAAAGATTTAGAAAGGCTAAGTAACTTGCCCAAGGTCACAATCAATCAGTGTCAGAAGAATCAGAACTTGAAATCATTTCTTTCTGACACCAAATTCTACGCTCTATATTCTTAATTTTATTCTTAATCATTACACTGTAAAGCACTTAATATTAATGGGTTTTTAATATTATAGAGATCTTTTAAGAGGTGAGTGATCTAAATGGTGCCTACAGAGGGGGTCAAAATGGCTCTTGGTATTGCCCAGGAGAGAGGTTCCCCCTGGCTGGTTAGCATAAATATCCAGCATTTCCCTAGGGTTCTAGAAGCCTCTGACTTTCAGAGCTCAAAACCCGTTAGTCATATTATTGACCCAACCCTGATTGTGTTTTCACTGTTTCATTGTTATTTCCCCCCACAAGGAATCAATAAGTAGTCAGGCCCTGTGGGAGTGTGATTTCTTATTATAATTGATTAGATTAGCATCTAGTTGAATAAAAATTAACAAAGTAAAACACTTTAAGAGGGACCGTGGCTCTTATCACTGTAGACTCAGTCTTTCAAAAAACGATATATGCCACCTTCAAAGTGCACCCAACGAGTACCCTCAGATTTAAGGTCCGTCCTAGAGCACAGTTGTCAGCTATCCTTTTGACCATCCTTACTTTATTGGTAAAGCAATTTTAGGCGTTCAGTTTTGAAACCGTCATTCAAATTAAGTGACTGGGCTTTATTTAAGGAGCTATTTCTATATTTCTGGGACTATGGCTAGGATAAACTCCCGAAGCAGTTTGAGAGAATAAATTGCCTCAATTCTGGCAGGTAAATTAGTTATTCTCAAGATGCTTCTAAATTACGTTTACTTTCTAAGCCTCTGTTATGCTAATTTAGCTCACCTGAACAGTTGTTTATTTAGTGGATTAAATAAAAGCAAAGAGGTCAAGGGCCAGACCACAAAAGGCCTGAAAGGTCAACAGTGGAGCAGTTGCCTGGAACTGCCACCTACTATCTCCCTGACCATCTCTGTGACTCAGCTGCTTCACCTGTACATGGGACAATAACACCTCCCTCACTGGGATGTTGTGAGGATAAAATGTGGTGTTACAACCGAGATGCTCAGAATAAGGCCTGGCACTTTAAGCGTTCAGTAGCTTTTTGATATTAGTATTTTTAAAAATTTTTATTAGAGTATAGTTGATTTACAATGTTGCGTTAGTTTCTGCTGTACAGCAAAGTGTATCAGTTATACATATGCATATATCCACTCTTTTTTAGATTCTTTTCCCATATAGGTCATTACAGAATATTGAGGATATTATTATTTTTTAAATTGCTACACAGATTCTACAGACCTCTAATTTCTGGCAAATCTATTCTACTTTTCTTCTTTTATATGTGTTCTTTTATACACTCTTATAAAATAATTGAAGATCATGCCTCAATCTAAAGTAACTCTGTGTGTTAGAAAATATTCATTTTCATAATTGTTTTCTGGGGAGTTCCCTGGTGGCCTGGAGGTCAGGATCCCAGGCTTTCACTGCCGTGGCCTGGGTTCAATACCTGGTCAGGGAACTAAGATCCCACAAGTCACGTGTCATGGCCAAAAATAATAATAATAATTGCTGTTTTTTGTTCTTCAAGAAGAAGGGGTATAAGTGATGGAGAAAAATTTCAGTGTGGTCTTAGACTTCTTCTGGAGGATCTCAGTACCCGGATGAAAAGTGATATTCTCTTCGTAACGTCACTGAACAATTCTTGATTTATTTCTGTAGGAACATGATCAATTTAAAAGAATATAGTGACTAAGAGGAAGACCCTGGAGACAGATTTTTGTGGGTCTGAATCTGAGTTTCACCATGTACTCAGTTGCGTGACCTTGGGCAAGTTTTTAAAAACTCTTTGCGCCTCAGTCTCTTTATCTATACAATTAGGATGATAACAGCACCTATCTCAGAGTACATTTGCGAGGATTAAAGTTTATGAACATTACTTGCAGTACTGCATGGCTCATAGTAAATACTAAATAAATATTAGATACTATTATTATAATCACCATTTTGTGACTTACAAGTACATAAGCTGAAATTGGAATTAATACTTTAGGAAATTTGTCAGAAATATTTTTGAAATTTTTATCATCTGCCCCTCTTTTGCTATAACAAAGTTAAAATTGCAAGACATTGCCTCATCAGGTATTCTTCCCATTGATTCGAATTCTGTGATATGCCTCTATGTTTGGTAGACTGATTCGTGATTGTATTTATTGAAGCCCGATCAAAGACTGCAGGGCACAGCCTCAAACAGTCACGCTTGCAGCTATGGGTAACTCTGTGGTCTCAGATTCAGCGCTCGTTCTGTAATACTTTTTAAGAGAATAAAAGAGACTGCTATATTCTGAAAGGGCCAAGAGCTACCACTGGAAAGATAGCCATATATTGAGGCCAATTGCTTCAACTTGGCAAATGCTGTTACTGTGACATTATTGTGGCTTTCCTCTCTTCCTGAAATATTAGCACAGGAATATTAATTTTCTTAATTCTGCCATTATCTCTAGGGAGAGTACTTGATTATTTGGAGCTATGTGAAGAATATGTTCTGACAGACCAATCTCATCCTCTAAGAAGTGTGAGAAATCTCTTGGATGAAAGGCTAGTGATAAATCAATGTGTGATATTTCAATATGGAATAAACAATCAAGTACCTGGGGGCATATAGGCTTAGCTGAGAGACAGGGACTGAAATGTTTCTGCCCTTAGCTTAGTGATGAAAATATTAGCCTCCGTAACATTTACAGTATATTTGGCTACAAATAACAACATTTTCTCCAGTGTTATTTAAGTAGAAATTTCTGTGATGATGGAAATGTTCTATAATTGCACTGTCCAGCACTGTGGAACCAAATGTGTTATCTTATTTAATTTTAATTTATTAAAATTTTAAAGCCACATGTGGCCAGGGGCTATGATATTGAAGAGCACAGCTATAAATGATGTCTTGAATAAGTACTAGGTCTATTTCTCATATAAGAAGAAATCTGGAACTAGGAGATGCAGGGATGATGTGGGTGCTGACAGGTGTCATTAAGGAAATGAGCTCCTTCAGTGTTCTGCCTCAGCAGCTCTACATTCACAGCCCTTTCATCCTCATGGTCACAAGATGGCTGTACCCCAAAGCATGTCATCTGTATTCAAAACAGCAAGAAGGAAGTTGGGTAGAAGGTTAGGCCTTCACTTTAGGAGGCCCTTCTGCATTATTCCCAAGACTTTCACCCACCTCTAATTGGCTAGAACTTGTCACATGCCCACCCCGCCTGCAATAGAGGTAGGGAGTCCATGTATTTCTCTTACCAGCATCTACTGCAGAGAAAGCAAAAAGAGGAGAAGGTTGGAAAGGATATGGAGTGTACTGGTCTACAATGTTGCCATAGCAGACATTTAGCTACTTATCCTATGGAATTCCATATCCTATGGAATGCCACAATTATGGGCTTGGAGTAGTCAATATCTTTTTCAAAAATCTAGGTGACAAACTGTAGATGACACTAGACTTTGGCTTCAAGACTGTTTAGTACTGTAGAGTATAGGACTAGGACTTTGATGTATTGGAGTGATGAAGAGAACAGAGTGTCACATTTAAGGAAAACTGACTAATATAAGTGGTCTTTTAAGTATTGAAAACAACTTAGCATGTTACCAAGGAAATAAAGATATTAGAGTTAGAAATTCAAATGTCAACATATGTAGGCATCTCATGGTTATGGGACGTGTGGGACGCATGGTTTGGTGCCATATGTGCCCATGGGTCACCCTGGAAGACCCCCCTCCCCAAATGAATACTTATCCTCTCAACCATGGGCAGCTATTTAAAACCTCCTTTTACAAAATAGGAACTTGAGGCTTGGAGCAATTAAAGTACTTGTCTACAACTTTGTAACCACTGTGTGGCAGAGTCGGGATTCAGATCAATCTGAATTGACAACAAGCCAGAGTTCTCCACAGTAGGATGCAGTGAAGACTGTCAGTCACTCAGCCCTGGGCTCACAATCTGTTTTCTTCACTTACTGTGTGACTTTCTGAGATCTGTTTCTCCTCGTGTTTGTTCCCTGCTGGAAATTCGTTAATAATGACTGCCCTTAGATAAAAATTGGCCCCTAGCCTAAATCTCCACCCTCTATCCCTCAATGGTGGAGGCAAGGCTACCTGCCCAAGACTTTGAGCTCCTCTAGAATTAAGAATTTCTTCTAATTATCTTTAAGTTTCAGCAGAACATCTGGCACATAGTAGAGGTTTAAGAAATAATTACTTTATCAAACAATCTATGATAGAGATCAATATATCTCCCATTTTTGGAGGACTATGAGATTATATATATATGTTTTCTCTCTGGTTGAGTTTTTTCCAAACTGCTTTGGACTTCTCAGTTTTGCTAAGAAAATATAATTGTGAAATGTAGGTAAGATTGTGAATGTCTTCCAGTATTTTATTCAGTATATTTAAAGCTTATGCATGTTCAGTGTAAATATTTTCCAGTAATTTCTGTAATAATGTCTCTCTTTGAATTGATGGTTTTAGAGATTTATGTTCCCTTAAAATGGAAACTAAGCATAGAAGGATTTCTGTAGCCTCTTCTGTGTGTGTGGATAGAACTTCAGTGATTTCATTTACGTAATAGGTTGGTATCTTTTGTTTTCTTTAAGCATTTTTCGTTAAGTCATAATCCCTTATAAAATGAATGCATTTTTCAAACATCCAAAGGCCTATTGCAAAGAATTGAAAGGAACTTTATGTGTTATATAAACCAATGGACCAATTTAGTTTGCTTAGTCTTAAAAGGGAACCGATGGGATGAAGTTAGTTAGCATTTAAAAAATACAATTGTATACAGCACAGAGGGGAATGAAAGTTACGTTTATCCCATACTTTCTTCAAATGTAGATTGTGCTCTTTACCTATCTGACTTCATTTCAGAGCTAAGTAAAGGAACATTTATTATTATGTTCAAAATACCTTGGTTTTAACAGCCACCTCAGGAAGAAAGTATTTATTGATTTATTTACTGATTTATTGAAAGTTTATTGATTTTATAATCCTAAGAATCAAGAATTCACTTACCTATCTCGTCCCTCTTCTAAAAACCTGCCAGGTGTAAAATGATACTCTCTACCTTTACCATAACAAAGCTGCTACCTACTTTATAGAGGTTATAAAACTCTGGGAACTAAGACAGATGCACAGAGTCTGGATTATCTTAGATGTGGTATTTTAGCTTATCTTCCTATCATGGTCTTTCCAAGAGAAGATAATAGCGCCTTGTTATGACTATCCCACTCTTCCAGTCCTAGTGGATTTCAAGGATTTCCTTGACTCTCCTCATCTCAGAGGAAAGTGGTTTTGGAGTCTTTCTGTTCCTTCTCCGTAAGCCTAGAGGAACAAATCCATCTTAGAGGTCCTGTCAGGTACTAGTTAACCCCTTGAACAACACAGGTTTGAACTGCATGGGTTCACTTAATACAGATTTTTTCAATAGTAATTATTACATTGCTACAGTGTACAGGGGGTTGGTTGAATCCATGGATGTGGAACCGCAGATACAGAGCAACCATGGATACGGAGGGCAGACTATAAGTTATAAACAGATTTGTGACTGCACAGAGGGTTGGTGTCCCTAAACCCTGCATTGCTGTGGACAGTTTCTATACATCATTTGCTCTCCTTACAACTCTCTGAGGATCTATTGCTCCATTTTTTTAGAGTTAATTAATGCATCTCTAAATAAAGTAATTTGCTGTGGTAGATTCAATTCCTTGCTACTCCTCCCATTGAGAGGTGGAGTTTAATTCCTTTCTCTTTAGTTTGGGATGGCTTCAGTGGCCTGCTTGACCAACAGTATGTGACATAAGTGATGTTCTAGGACTTCTGAGGCTACGTCATAAGAAACTCGGCAGCTTCTGCCCGCAACTTCAAGGATGGTTGTTCTTGGAGCCCTGAGCTGACATAGCAGTCCGGCTGGAGCCACCGTATTATAAGGAAGCCCAAGATATGCTGAACCAGCCTACAGTTGTTTCAGCCCCAGACGTTTGAGCCATCCCTGCTAAAATTCCAGTATCATGAAACAGAGATAAGCTGTCCACGCTCCACCCAGACCAAATTCCTGACCCACAAAATTCATGAGATAAAATAATAATAATAAGGTGACGATGGTGATAAATTGTTGTTTTAATCCAGAGCAGGTAACTGGAAGACTTACCAACTTCTAACACAGGGGTTCTCACTCTAAAGTCTGTGCTCTTAACCTCCCTGTAAACGTCAGCTGCCTGTGTTCCTGTTATGCTTCATTAAATTTATAACCACAGGAATAAAACTGAATAAGTTAGATTTCTCTTATAAGAAAACAAAGCTAGAACCAATTTAAAGTAACTCTGCCATCATGCTTCATTTTTATTCATTTGCCATGATCCAAAATGGCCTAATATTATATATGTTTCTTCAACTGTCTGCATTCTTCCCCAGAATATAAACTTCACGAGGACTTTGTTTTTTACTTTATAGCTTCCATAGCGCCTGCAACCAGAGTCTGGCGTGAGTAGTTGCTCAAGGAATATTTGTTGAATAAAGGAATGAATCAATGATTCACAGTGAAAAAAAGGCATAGATATTATTCTTTCTGTATAGAATGTAATTCTTCTGGAAAAATAAGAAAGCCAGAATATTATAAAGATACTATAGTAAATATCTGGGTACCCTAAACCAGGAATTAACAGATGTTCAGATTATACCATGTTCACATCAGAGTTTTCTTTTTCTCTAAAGGAAATAAAATATTAGAGAGAAAGTCGAATCTGCCTATGTTTTCCTATTCGCCTTTCTCCTCTCCTAGACGCAATACTATCACTATTCAACACGTAAATTCTTATGCTCTTACTATATATCACTGTGTGCAAAACAATATATCTG
Source organism: Tursiops truncatus (assembly GCF_011762595.2). Classification (NCBI taxonomy): domain Eukaryota; kingdom Metazoa; phylum Chordata; class Mammalia; order Artiodactyla; family Delphinidae; genus Tursiops; species Tursiops truncatus. Next base: position 48,561,573 of record NC_047050.1, read on the forward strand.
CTCGGCTCTGCCTTCAAAATGAAGTATATCATAGTCCCAAGCCCCGTTCACCTGTTCCTGCTACTTACCTAGTCCACCTCCTGTCATCTTTCATCAGGGTTGCTGCAACATCTTCCTAACTGCTCTTTGCTTTCTCTCTCACAGCGTCATCCCAACATGCTCCATTTCTTCTTCTCCTAGCAGCTAGATTGATCCTTCAAAAGCATTCCCTCCTCCTAGCCCACGGGGGCTCCACTGCCACTGGAATAAAATCCATGGTCCTTGCCCTGTTCACCAGGCCCTGTTTGATCCGCCCTCCAGCCTCCAGGCCTCCCGCTCTCTCCCTTGCCCCCCTGTGCTGCAGGAGTACTGGCCTTCTTGCTGTTGAGGGAGCACATCGAGCACATTTCCATCTCTGGGCTTTTGCGTTTGCTCGTCCTTCACTCTGGATGGCCCTCCCACAGGCCTGTCTCTTGAGGCTCCAGCAGATCACTGCCTGTGTTCAGGTTTTGTCCAAAAGTCATCTCCTGATGAGGTAGGGAGACCATTCAATCTATAGTTGAATTGCCCTCATGGTCTCTTACCAGGTTTTATTTTTCTCCATAAAATGTACCACGACCTGACAGAATTTGCACATGGATGTATGTATATATGCATGCATTGATCTGTTTTTGCTGTCTATTCCTTCAGTAGATTATAAGCTTTTGTAAGGCCAGGGACCTTCTTTTTTTTTAAGATGTTGGGGGTAGGAGTTTATTCATTTATTTTATTTATTTTTGCTATGTTGGGTCTTCGTTTCTGTGCCAGGGCTTTCTCTAGTTGTGGCAAGTGGGGGCCACTCTTCATCGCGGTGCGCGGGCCTCTCACTATCGCGGCCTCTCTTGTTGCGGAGCACAGGCTCCAGACGCGCAGGCTCAGTAGTTGTGGCTCACGGGCCCAGTTGCTCCGTGGCATGTGGGATCCTCCCAGACCAGGGCTCAAACCCGTGTCCCCTGCATTAGCAGGCAGATTCTCAACCACTGCGCCACCAGGGAAGCCCAGGGCCCTTCTTTGATTCCATCTTTTTTGGGCTTAGAATGATGGCTGACATAAAGTAGGTGCCCCCAAAATGTGTTGAATGAAGAAATATAGGAATATAGTGTTCTGTGTATATAATATATATGTATTTATATATATATATTTATATATAATTTCTATACACAGAACACTATATTCCATCCATCTATCTAGTTCAATCATTTTAACTGTGGTATGTTATTCCATACATTTTATTTATCTATTCCCCTATTTTTAGATTGTGATTACTTTTAGTTTTCACTTTTCTAAACAATGCTGAAAGAAACATTCTTTAGAATATACTTTTCTTGTTTGTTTTTCCTTGTAGGTGCATAACAGAATAAACATTTCTGAGTTTTTTCACCTAGCAGTTAAATTCATCTATAAAAGTAATTCCACAGAAATTAGTTTTTTGCTTACAGGATTCGTCTGTCATCCACCAAATGTTCCTGTGCAAACGTAAAAGTCATTTTAGGAGTGGGGAGAAAAACAATGTCACCAAACTTTTTTTTAAAGAACAAGTTTAATATTCTATTTACCTTTTAAATCTCATACTTTTCTGACATCGTGCCCTAATGATGTATATGTTCTGCTGTTAAAACTAGAATATAATGTTACCTCTGATTAAATTATTTCATTTTGATGTTATGTGCCTGCACCTTTGTGTGGTTGTGTGTGTGTGTGTGTGTGTGTGTGTATATATATATGATCATTTGAATTACTGTGTTCCCAGTAGTTTAAGCAATGCTAATATTCCACTAAATCAGAGAGAAACTATTCAGAGAGTTTTGTGTTTTGCTTGCTAAAGTTAAAAAAAAAAGCCAATTTTGTTACAAAATTGTGAACTTTGTTAAACTGAAGAGGTGATGAGAAAAAACAGCGAAAAACTCATTAAGAGCGTTAATACTAAGATATAATATAGACAATTTCCAAAAGAACTGGAGCTTTCAATATGCTTTGAAACAGCATATTTTACTGGATATCATACATTTTGACTGTGAAGCTATGAATGCAACTAAAACAGATAAGAAAAAATTGCTTTTTGGGGGTGATCATTTCGCCTTGCTCCTTGTTAAATCATTCCAGAAAGGAAAAAAAGCTGAGTTCTATTTACTTAATTTGTAATTTGTAACAATTTGGAGAGAAGTTAATCTAAATGTCAACATTTTAAAAAGTTTATCTGTGCTAAGAAAAATTATCAAGTAACTAGTGTTAGGGTTGAATGGCAATTATACCTCAGTAAACCTGGGAAAAAAGTTGGATTCAGGAAATATAATTTATTCATTTAGCAGTTATTTATTGAGGGCCTACTAGGAGTCAGGTGCTATTCCAGATACTCAGGATACAATTATGGATAAAATACTTGAGGTCTTTACTCCTTTGAGCTTACTAGTAGTAGGAGAGATAATAAACAAGGAAACTCATACTTAAATGAGATGATGCCCCACTATGAACTTACTCCTGCCGTGAAGCCCATAACACAGGGCAGTGTGATTGAAAGTGAGTGCATCTGGGGGACAGAGAGGGGGTCAAAATTGCCTTAGCTCTGGTGTCCTGGGGGCACCTCTGAGGGGGTAACAGTTGAGCTAAGAGCTGCATGAGGCATCAATTATGCAGACATCCAGTGAAAGACTCTGCAGTCAAAGGAACAGCAAGTGAGAACAAGTTTGCTGTGTGTGAAGACTGCAGAGGTCTGTGTCACTGAGGAAGTGAGGGAGAGAGGGGCAGAAAATATGGTAGGTGGGACAGCGAGGAGCCTTGGAGGCTTGGTAAGGAGCTGGATTTTAAGCTAGGGATTCCTAGGTATTCTAGGAAGCCCCTGAAAAGGTTTGGCAGGGGAGTGGCATGGCAGATTTATGTGTGTGTGTGTGTTATACTAGACATACGTAATACATATTATATTATTATTAACAATTATTGACATACTAATTATAATAATATTGTAAGGAAGGCACCATTTCACCTCTCCCCTCTTAGGGTTTTTCAGCTCGGTCTCATAAATAAACTGACATCAGATAGATTAACAGGAGAAAACTTGTGAGTTTTACCTGACATGGGAGCCCTCGTGAGGAAATGAAGACCCAAAGAAGTGGCAAAACCTAAATGCTTTATACCAGCTTGAACAAAGAGAGGCGATTGTGGAGAAGCACCTAAAATATACAGGGAGGCTAAGAGAAGATAAGAATGATTTTTACAAGGTCTGTTTGCACAGAGTTCTCTCAGCTTTGACTCCTGGTTGAAGAATGTTTCTTTTCTCTCTTGGTACAGGGAGGGGATCTTTCCCACGGGAGTTTTTATGTCCTGTTTTCGGGAAGAAAAGGGGAAATTGGAATATCCTTCTTGCATCGGCTCTTTCTAAAGTGCCCCCAGCCCCAAACCATCCCTACACCAATGCGGCCCACCTGGGGGTGGCGCACTCTGCCATCCTCCAATATAATGAATAGTATAATATATAACATTTATTATATATAATATAATATGTATATCTTTTTTAACATCTTTATTGGAGTATAATTGCTTTACAATTTTGTGTTAGTTTCTGCTGTATAACAAAGTGAATCAGCTATATGCATACATATATCCCCATATTCCCTCCCTCTTACATCTCCCTCCCACCCTCCCTATCCCACCCCTCTAGGTGGTCACAAAGCACCGAGCTGATCTCCCTGTGCTATGTGGCCGCTTCCCACTAGCTATCTGTTTTACTTTTGGTAGTGTATATATGTCCATGCCACTCTCTCACTTCGTCCCAGCTTACCCTTCCCCCTCCCCGTGTACTCAAGTCCATTCTCTACATCTGCGTCTTTATATATATGTTATGTATTTCTATATTTTAATGACCATTCTGGCTCCTACCTGGAGAATGGATTGTAAGGGGCCACCTAGTGGGTGAGGGTAACCACTGAGCACGGGCAGGGTTGCTAGAAGTCCAGAAGAAAAAAGTGCACTAGTGGATTAGATGAGGGCAGAATTTCTCAACCCAGGCACTATTGGCATCTTGGGGCAACCACACAAGAGTGGGTGTGCTGTGCACTGTAGGATATTTAGCAACGTCTTTGGCCTCTTCTCACTAGATATCAGTGTCATTGCCCACCTCCCTGCCCCAGGTGTTACCAAAAATATCTCCATCCATTGCCAAATGTCCCGGGGGGGGGGGAACAAAATTGGCCCCAATTGAGAACTGAGAAGGCGATAGTATTGGAGATGGGGGACAGAAGCCATATTTAATATATATCTGGTGGTAGAGCATACGTGACCTACTGACTGATTAGAAATTTCAGGAAAAAGAAGACATTGGTTCTTGTATATGACCCCCATCTGCCTGTAAATAATATTCTCATTGCAAATGATATTTATCTACAGTTTATTAATGCAGAACCTGAAGGGCTTTGTTTGGCAATGACGTCTTACTTGCTGGTTTTGTTGCTATTTACAGAGTCTACTTGAATATAGAATGTAAAATTACTTACTAATCTGGGCTTGTCAGTTATTCAGTCAGGTCTTCTTCTTAATCACCCTCAATCATGAGGATTTGTGATACTGTAAAAGGAAAGTACCTGTTCCTGATAAATACCAGTACATCTGCTTAATCATTTATAAAGGCCTGAATTATTCATGTATGTATGTGTGACTATAAGCACGTTGGGGACTTGTGGGTATGACTTCATGTCCCAGATGAAAAGCTAGTACTTCTTCTATATGTAGGATGTGGAGGAAGCAGGGGTAATTATAGAACTATGGAAAGTAGATACATTTTGACTCCAAATAATGGAAACTTTCTCCCCATTCTTTCACTTCTCTGTCTGGTCCTCTGGAACCATCCCCTCTTAGCCACTGGGATATGTGCCCCTATCAAATACCCTCTGTCTTCCATACACTCCGCAGCCCCAGATATGACAGCCACTCTCCATGTGACACACCTCCTCACCCTTCAGTGCTCTGATTACTGACTGCTTTGTAGGATGCCGTTAGGCACATCTGCATGACCAACCACATCCAGTGGTTGGTCCTAAACGTGAAATTAAGCTCCAAAATCAGTCAGATGGAGAAAGAGTAAAGTGGGGCTTTACTTTGCTTATTCTGGATGTTACATCCATTTTCACTGTTCACGATCCCACTGGCTTTTTTTTTTTTTTTTTTTTTTTTTTTTTTGCGGTATGCGGGCCTCTCACTGCTGTGGCCTCTCCCGTTGCAGAGCACAGGCTCCGGATACACAGGCTCAGCGGCCATGGCTCACGGGCCCAGCCACTCCGCGGCATGTGGGATCTTCCCGGACCGGGGCACGAACCCGTGTCCCCTGCATCGGCAGGCGGACTCTCAACCACTGCGCCACCAGGGAAGCCCCACATTGGCTTTTTTGAAATGCACATGGCATTTTTTTTTCTCTCTCCAAGGAAAGAGTAAAAATAGTTATGGCTTTTTGGCTAAAAACTAAAACAGATACTATTTATAATGCTCTTGACATAAAATATATTAAAGTTAGTAATTATTGAAATTGGTAATAGCAAAACAAACAGCCACCATTTCATGGCTGCTGGTCATGTACCAGGCAGTGAGCTAGGCCCTTGCATAGGTTATTTCCAAATGGTATGATGTTTCTCTCAAATGCATATTATTATCCCCAGTTTACAGATTTGGAAACTGGAACTGAGAGGTTCTGCAGTCTTGCTCAAATTTGCCTTGCAGGTTAGTAGCACTTCCAGGTTTCAAACATAATCTCTTTGGCTCAGGAGCTCAAATTCTCAACCATCTCACGCTCTACCCTTTTTAAAATAAAAATAGCACCATTGACTATTTGCATCCCACTCTCTTTCAGGGACTTCGTGAATATAATCTCAATTACTCCTCCCCACAGCCTAATAAAATGGGTGTCTTGTGCCTGTTTCATCACTAAGAAAAATGAGGTTGAGCGAAGTTTCATAACTTACAGTTTTATCAGGACCTTACAATTTCAAGAGACAGAAAACCTAGGTATTAATAATTCATGTAAAGCTGAGGGGCAGAACTGGCTTCCGTTATGCCTGAGCCCAGAGGATGCAATCTCCCTCTCTCCACGTCTTTGCTGTGCTTTTCCTCTCTGTCGGCTATTTTCACACACAGCCTTCCCTGTTGAGGCGGCTGATGACTGCCAGCTGCTGAAGGCTCACATCCTCTCTGCTTCCCAGTCCTCAGCAGCCCAGCCATGCCTCTTTCCCTGAACTTCCTGCACATTTCTGGAATTGCATAGCATGTTCCTTGTTTGGCTGGGTCTGATAACCCTCCTTCCCCTGGGGCAGGGAAGTAGGCTCAACACAACCCAAATCCACAGAGAAGCAGTCCATTGTACCTTCACCCCCAGAAAGGGGGGATGACTGTGGGGTGAGCAAAACAAAACAACCAAATAACATCTGTCCATTACATGTACCTGTGTTCCAGTAGTGCTTAGTGACATATATAGGACTCAGATTCAGATCTGTAAGGCTCCAAAGCACTTTCTCTTACCCTTTACCCTGAGCTTCATCTCCAGATAATTGTCTTTAAAAATCCATTGTGAGGGCTTCCCTGGTGGCGCAGTGGTTGAGAGTCCGCCTGCCGATGCAGGGGACACGGGTTCGTGCCCCAGTCCGGGAAGATCCCACATGCCGCGGAGCGGCTGGGCCCGTGAGCCATGGCCGCTGAGCCTGCGCGCCCGGAGCCTGTGCTCCGCAACGGGAGAGGCCACGACAGTGAGAGGCCCGCGTACCGCAAAAAAAAAAAAAAATCCATTGTGAGATAATTTCAAAATCTCCTGTACTTCTGTTAAAAAAAAAAAAAGCCAGTTTTTAAAGGAAATGATGTTTAAAAGCACCAGCATACTTGTGATATATCTCTTAAAAATAAGTCTGTCAACATAAGGGAAATATTTTTTCTAGAAACTAGAGATTCTCTAAAGTTTAGATTAAAAAAATGCAATGATTTAGTGTCTAATTTCATGACAGTTTTTGCATTGAATAAAATGTCCCTCATCACATCTCCAAAATAAAGGATATTTGGCATAGAATGGACTTTCTCCTCATCTTTCATTTTAAGGCTGCACTACTATTTTCTGTCTTTCCCAACAACACAAAGAGTCTTTATCATCATTTCAGCAATCTTTATTTCAGTGTTTTTGACCTCACACTTTGAGGACAGTACTCTCCCCTTGGGAAAAATTAAGTAGAAAAGTGTAGGCAGAAATAAATAATGTAACCCAGTGGAAAGAGTACAGGATTAGGAATCAGGAATGAGGGACAGCAAATTAGTTCCTCACTTTCTGAGATGATCTCCTATAACCCTCTTACATAATCTCATTAATGGCTGTATTTTCACACTGGGTACAGTAGAGCTTTTCAAATTGGCCAGTAAATCAAAATTCGTTCACTCAGACAAAAATGAATTGAGAGTCTGTGGCACAGTACTGTGGTAGATACGGTGAAAGTTACAAGATGGTTCTTCAAGGGAATCTGTTGTCATTCCCTAAAATGCATTGATTATCTAATAGATACATGACACTGTGCTAGAAGAGGGGATCTTAAAGATATACAGAAAAGCTCTAAGGGGCTTCTAGTCTACATGGAGAGATATGGGCAAAAAGAAAGATAAATATACAAGGCAGCATATACAGTGTGCCATGTGAATAGAAGTGCTTTATGCGTTTAACTTCTGGTGAGCAGTTCAGACCATTAGGGACTGTCCACACATACCTTGTAATATGGGTGAATCTGATTATTTCCATGAATATCAGCATAAAGGTAGATGCAGGCAGTCAAGGTAGGTACACAAGGACCAGATTGTTGACCAAGTATATCCAAATCCAGAGTGGATTATATAAGGAAAGGAAAGGGGGAATCCACCACAAACAAAGGAATGATCATAACATTCATGTGTTATAATATACAGGAGGCACTAATTTATATCAACATGTGTTATAAATGAAAAATACATGTTGATTCAATATGCAAAAAAACAGAATGAAAAATATATCTCATTAATAATTTTTATACTTTGAAATGATATATTTTGGATACATTGGGTAAAATATTAGTTATTTTGATGTGGCCTTTAGGAAATTTAAATATATATGGCTTACATTATATGGCTATTGGAGAGCAGTACTTAATTTGACCAGATCAGGAACTGAGGATGCTTTTTACAAATCCCATTTTCTACCAGTTCTCAATTCCAAGTTGTAAGCAAGCTCTAGATACCTTTATTCTAAAGCCTGGTCACTGATTACAAAATGTGTTGGGGGAATTGTGTGAGAAAACTAATACTTATTGAGCACCTACTCTTTTCTGGGCTGCCGTATGAAGTTGGAGTTTTTATTCTCCATTCAAAGGAAGCTCATTCAGATGAAGTAACTTGTCCTGGGTCCAGAGAGCACAAATAGAATCAAACTCAGGACTTTCTCATTCCAAAATAGATGCTTGTCTATATACTATGTTGTATGCCCCAAGTGCTGCTACCAAACCAGTGCTGCCTGAGTACTAGAGTGTTAGGAAGTCACCAAGGTATTTACAGAGACAAAGAGTAAGGGCTTTGGAGTCCAACCTGGGATTCTAAGCCTGAGTCTGCTGCTTTGTAGCTGGGCAAATTATTTAACTACCTTGAGATTCAGTTTTATCATCTGTAAAGTACAGATGAGAGTAACGCTGTTCTCACAGGTTTGTTCTAAATGTTAAACCAAATTATATTTATTGAGTACTTAGTGCCCATCCCACAATTAGGATTCAGTAAATGATGGCAGTATGTTTAAGATACAGGGCCAGGGATGAGCATGTTGGTTCAGGCCCTATAGCTTGTCTGATAGGTATGAAATTAGATTAGCACTGCTCTGGTGCCCTTAACTTGCCAGCCATGTGACCTTGGGCCAGTTACATCTCTGTGCCTCAGTCCCCACCTACATATGAATTGGGTTTAATAAGGGTCCCATCCCCATTGTTGTTGGGATGATTAAATGAGATAATGCACGAAAATTGCTTAGAACCCCACCTGGAGCAAAATAATGGAAAATGATAGTTGCATTGTTGTTTTTACTGTTGTTAATATTCAGGAGACATATGTTTTTCAAAATTGTATTTATATATATATATTTATTCTTTTAGCTTTTTAACTGTTTTTGTTCTATTTCCTGATATTTGCTTTTAAATTTAGGGGTCCTAAACCACTGTGCTTTCTGAATTTATTCCTTTTAGACTCTTCCCATGCAGCTAAGGGATGCATGTGCTAGCCTTTAATAGTCACTACCCACCCCACCTCAACCAGCTTCTTACTTTCCATGCAAACATTGTGGGTTTTTTCTTGGAAATCCCACTGGCAGAGGGGAGAAATCACTTTTTTTTTCCCACCGCTGAATCCTCAGAACCTAGCAAAATGCCACATTCAATAAATTTGTCAAATGAATGAGAAACCAGGTAGCCATGTCTATTAGATTAATAATAAAAATAACGATTTAGATAGAGTTCTAATTAGGTTCTGCACATAGAATTCTCCTATGAATGACGTCTTTGAGAATTTGTGAATCTGTAAATCATCGATTATGTTCTGGACAGTTGAAAACGCTGGCTAAGTGAGGTTTTACTGTGGCTGATATTATTTGGGGGCATGAATAAAATTTAACTTATTTTAAATAAGTTGACCTTTTAATTTCATCTTCAATAAAATGGAGAAAAGATCTGCTGTCTCTGTCATAGAGGGGATTCGTAGCAGTGCCCCTCATCAATGGAACTGCATTTTCAAAGTGGACAACAGTTTTAGAAACTTCAGTGTATTGTCTGGATTATAGATTTATAACTTATTGGTTTATTCTTATATGCTCACCCTCCAAAAGCTGGTTGAATAGGTTCTGCTCTGAAGATAGGAGTGCAACATTTCCTGACCAGCTGTGCTCAGCCATGCCATATGGACCACTGCACAACTTGTCCTTAATAAATGTCCTTAATAACTGTCACAACCCCCAATTAAAGTGATTTTTTTTTCTTTACATGCTGAAATCACTGCTGATTTCAATAATGAATAATTATACAGAATGTAGTTAGGAGTAAAAGAGCATTCTTTTCTAGTTCTGGGTGGTAGAACAACTTCCAACTCATTAAAATTTTACTGTTAAATTTTGAGGCATGTACCTAAAAAATATCGGGCCACTGATGAATAGATTACATTCTATCCACAGTTTCTGCTCTCATTTGTTTCTTTTCAAGGAGGCACAGGATTTGCTTTGTAGTTTTTACCTCTCTGGATAAAGGCAGATAAAAAATAATATTGAAAAGAATATCTGGCAGTTGGAATTTTTAAATAATATAAATAAATAATCATATAATATAATATAATCAAAGTTTATGTTTCATCTTAGAAAAACATAGTAAAATAGAAAGCAGTGCCAAATTGAAATGAAAATATCAAGTACAACATGTTAACCTAGATGATCAGAATTTTTCACCAGTTGATATTCTCAGGTTAAATGTATAAAGGTAGTTAGTACTCTCCCATTCATAACATTTTTCCAGTGTGACTGTCAACTGTTGTTTATTTTTATAGCTGAGCTTGGACTTATAAACATTTGTTAAATACATTCATTCCTTGTTTGAATTTTTTAAAAAGAAAGTATTATCTGAAAATGTAATTCCAAAATTCTTGTAGAAAATTTATGTATACACACACACACACACACACACACACACACACACACACAGACACTCACACCATCTATACTTATCACACAGATGTTAGAATTAGGATAATTTAATATAAATCACAGTATTTCAGAACAAATATAAAATACTTTAGATATGACCTTGGGCAGTAGCCATTAAGAATTCAAGGAGAGTTCTTTTTCTGCTGTTTCTAAATCCTTTGTCTTAATGAGTCTACCAACAGAGCCCTTTATTTATAGGGAATTAAACGGAAACCACTAAAGCAGTCCTGATAATATCCACCTGCTTTCCTATTATGAAAGAGCCTTACAGCACAGTGGAGTAGACAAACACCCTAATCTCACCTGTTTTATTTCTAGTATAACGTCATGGGCTCGTGACAAGTTTGTAGTCACTTAAGAGGCTTATTTAGGCACTCGATACCCGAGTAAGTGAACCCTGAATACCACGAGGCCTAACTGCTAAATTATGGGTCCGTCCAAATGTGAGCATTTTCTAGTGCCAGGCAAATCCATTGGCAGGATACTCAGCCCAGCAGCCTGCTGCCCATAGTTTGGGAACCGCTCATTATTAACTGGTCATGTTTCAGGGCAGCCCCCCCTCCCCCCCGATGGCATCACATCCAGCCTGTGCTAAAAGACCAGCCTTATTGCTGTGCCTGGTCCTTATGTGCCCTCTCCCCATTTTTGCCACCTTCATTTCTGTCCATGTCCATTATGCATTGCCTTGTTTTAGACTTTAGTTACCTTTTAAGTTTACCCTAGATGTCCACTTAATCAGATCTTACCTGAATAAAGATGTTAGGGACAGAAAGAAAAGATACACATGCTTATTAGTTCACAGCTTAGCACTACTCACATTGCAAAGGCTCGGGAAGAATTACTAGCTGTGGCAAGTCATCTCTTACTATTTCTCTGAAAGTACAATAAAAATGTAGCTCCTCCTGAAAAGGAGTGGCAAAAATAGGCTGTTGGCTGGGTTCAGTTCTACCTTAAAAGCAAGTTGGCCTTAATTTCTCCTGGGGTGTGGGTGTTAGTGAACGAGGTGATCTTGGGTGGCCTCGACCTGCAGCGGCTTGAAGCAGGACTTCAGTTCCCAGCCAGAGACTGAAGTTGGGTAGCAGCAGTGAGAGTGCTGAATCCTAGACACCAGACCACCAGGGACCAGTGGCCAGTGACAAGGTCGTGGCCTGTCAGCTTTGTAGAAATGAATTTCCACAGAGAGATGGAAAGTAGTGAAGCAAGTAAAGTGTTTATTAGGAGGAACAAGAGTACAGTATGTATGGAAAGACACACGGGAGGGCTCAGAGACAGTCTCACCCTCGTGGTAGTTTGAATCACTTTTTTGGGGCATTTCTTCCAGGTTTCCTTTGCCTGGTTCTGAGTCTGTATTTGGTATATTTCAGGGTCCTCCCCTGTGTGCATGCGCATCTCTTAGCCAAGGTGGATTCTAGCGAAGAGGCCTATGGGTAGTTGACATCACTTACTATGGGGTGACGCCCCCTCCCTTTTGATCTCCAAGGAGACTTTCTGTGCATGTGTAGTCGGGAAGGTCTCCTTGACTTTGAGAATAAGAAATATGTGGTCCTTTGTCTCTTATCTGGGCAGGGCCCAGCCTCCTCTCTTAGAGGATGGCTTTGTGACAGTCTTCTGCAGCCCAAGCAGGTGGATACAAGTGAAAAGCGTGAGTGTGATGCGAGGTGGCTGTCTCCCCTTCACCGTTACCCTCGAGAAACTGGCAAGGTGGACACCTTCGTGTGTCCAAATGTGGTTCCTTAAGAGATTGGTTTGTCATCTGAGGAAGCTGCTCTAACTCATTTCTACTTCTCTTCACAAGTCTGGGTGTCGCAATGCCCTGGGGCTTTCCTATGTCCTGGCTTCCCTGAATCCACAGGGAGCTTCTTCACATAGAGATTGAATTTTTACAGTGATCTCTGGCAGCAGCAGTCTAAGGTTTCATCCCATCCCCAACATATCCTTTAAATAACATACGTTTGACTCTTTCTGCTACTTCTATCTGTTAGGATGCTAGGTAATTTACACCTAAGGACTGTGTTTACAGATTTTTGATATATTATTTGATATATTTGATATATCAAATATTTGATTATTTGATATATTATTGATATATTATCATCATCAAGATTTTGAAGAAACATTAAATGTTTCTTTGAAGGCATTTTAAACTTTTTTAGGGTATTAATTTGACAGTAATTGAGGCTTATCTTTGGTAATGCTGCACATTAAATGACAAAATCTACCTTATCTAAGTATTTCTCTTTTAATACTGAGGAAGAACGTTCTGGTGGTATGAAGGGCTTTACCTAAAGTAATGTAATAAAGTGAGGGAAATGGGATAAAGGTCAGTGTTTGGAGTCTTTAAGGACAGAGTTCAAATCCCATGTCTGCCATTTACTAGCTATTTGACCTTGAGCAAATTCCACGACCTTGCCAATTTCCCATTCTTTCTTCTGTTAAGTGGAAATATGAATAGTAGCTACCTCACAGGCACCACTGTGAGAGTAAGTAATGCATTTAGGGCATTTGCCACAATGCCTAGAGCATAGTAAGAACACAATGAATTAAAGTGAAAGCCGTGTCCACGTCAGTATTATTGCATTCTTTGAGGGTTGAAAGTCTGATATGGACACTATCTCTAAATCGCTTGTTCGTTTGTTTTGTATGCTACGACGAAATTTCACCTGAGCACCTCTGTCATTTACTAACACATCCTATTGTGTAGTTTAAATAATATGCCACAAAGAAAAATACACTTATGGAAGCATATTTCTCATATACATAACCGAAGAGCAATTGCGTTTAAACCCGCCTTCTTTGTACTCACTGAATGGCATGTTCTTTAGGGAATAACAGCTTGCTCTGTGGACTTTAGGGTCTTCTTTTTCCTCGGATGCTTTTCCGCATGCCAGCCCCTCCCCCCAACAGCCGGGCCCCTGGTGGAGGTGTGGGCGGAGTTTGCGAGACACCAAGTACCGGGCTCACAGGTAACACAACGCTCATCCGATCCGCCTGGGCTCCCACACAGCTATAAGGTTGCCTGCTCTCCCGCACTGAAATGACGAAGGACCAAAACAGCCCGGGGTAGGTGAGATCTACTAGCTCCATCTGTTGTTGCTTCCTCTGTTATTAAGAAGAAAACGTTTCCTAGTTCCATTAGCAAATGAAATCAGATCTCTGATTTCTGTGCAAGTGGGAAATCAAATCTTTGTGTTTATGGGACCAAACAGATGGATTCTGTGGCTGTTTCCTGGCAAAATGGGACCATGAGCAAGGCAGGCAGCCAAAGGCATAGGTATTAAAGAAAGGGAAAACCTTCTGACATGCTTGGTTTGCTGTATCCATTACTTCTGATCCCTTTCAAAACCATAGTGCTTTGTAATTTTTTAATGCTATTTTCTAATTTTACCTTAGCACTACCAGTCATTGACTAGCACCTCTTATTGACGGATTAAACGCTTTTAAATGGCGTGGGGAGATAATCATACTTTTTGTTCTCCATTAAAAGTATCTTAAGCATTTATTATATATTTTAGTATGTTGTATTTAGCTTAATACATTATTTAAAATCATTTTTAAATAATTGCTTGAGAAAACGAGTCATGAAAAATTGTATTTTTCTGAGAATAATAGTTTTTCAAACACTTTGTATTTTAAACTAACAGTGGTGTCGGTCTAGCAACATGGAATATCTTTTGAATAGTCTCAATTTTCAACTGTTTACGGGCCGTGGTAGATGCCCATGTGATCTTTTACAACATCTGACATAGCAAAGGTACAGAAACTTGTCTTTCACCCCGAGAAATAAACTAACTCCCTTTACTCACTAATCCTTTTTTTAACGTCTTTATTTAATTTGTTACAATATTGCTTCTTTTTTTTTTTTTTTTTATGTTTTGGTGTTTTGGCCGCGAGGCACATGGGACCCTAGCTCCCCGACCAGGGATCAAACCTGCACCCCCCACATTGGAAAGCAAAGTCTTAACCACTGGACCGCAAGGGAAGTCCCTAATCCCTTTTTTAAACTATAAGATTATGTTTCCTTTTTCTTTGTTTCTGTAAGATGTGGACTACAGCATTAGTAGTTTTTAACATCATTCAGATATCAAAATTATATTATTTTATGTAATTAAAGCTGTTTTTTCCTTCTGATATGGAGTTTACAGATGGGTAGGTGGGAAAAAACATAATTTTTGAAACTTGAGTATTTACCCAGATTACTTAATTAGCACTTTGCTGTCTGGTTTGACAATTAAAGTTGACCACGAATTTGCATCTTGGAAGCAAGAAAACCACAATTTTCTGGAAACTTAATTAAAAATATATAGATTTTTGCCTGCACTGTAGAAATATTTTAGGGGTTGAAATTTCCTAATTAAGAATTAACCTGCTTCAACAGATGTTTCCCTTTTGACCAATTTCACTCTTTGTTTAATAATGAGAAAAACTAACAGTTCTTCTTGCCTTCTTTCCATCAATATTTAAATGAGGAAAACCATCCAAAGTTCTGAGGCAAAAGCAGGCACAGCTACATAGAATGCTTTAGTTGCAAAACCAACAGAGATATTCAGAAACCTTAACAAAATTATTTCTTTAGAAATAACCCCAGAGGTACCACCACTTATACTAGAAAATGATGTTCATCGTTTAATAAGGGCCACTATTCCGTGTGCCCTACATGTATTAACACAATTATCACAACCACTCCTGTGAGATTGGTGTTGTTATTATTCCTGTTGTACTGATTAGGATACTGAAATAAAAAAAGTAAATAAGTTTCTCAGCATCACACATTTACTAATGGTGGCAGTAGAGTCCATAGTAGCTTGGTAATAGATTTTTAAAAAATTAAAACAAATCCAATTCAAGACTATTTTTTTAAAATTCCACTTATATTTTCTTCATTAGGTATTCAAATTACAAAATATGTGCTTATGGATACAAATCAGATAGCACAAAAATGTACAAAGAAAACAATTCTGCCACGTCCCCTTTCTGAACCTACTCTCCTGACAGTAGAGAATATCTCTCTGCATTTTTCTTCATGCTTAAGCAACAGACACGTGCACTCTCCCACATGCGTGCATGTTTTTAAACAAACATAAAAACCTCCAAACATTACTTTGAAATTTGCTATTTCACCAAGTTACACGTCACGGTAGAGTCATGCTTCATGCCACTAGAGTTACAGCTCAGCTTTACGATGGTGCATAATATTTCGTGGGATGAATGAACCATAATTTATTCATGTTATGATGGATATTCAGATAAATGAATGATCAATTGCCTAAGTGTTTGAAGTAGACACCTGACAGAAAGAGTGAGATGAGCCAGGTGCTTTAACCAAAGGTAAGGTTTGATTATGAGAACATTTTTCATAATACTGCAAGTTCTTAGTGATTACTTGATCAAAATTATGCCTGGCTATATCCCAAGTCCACACTTCTTAAAATGCTCCCCATTGCCTTAAAGACTATAATTGATCTCATTATCTTTGTCTCTATGTAGTATCTTAGTTTAGATTCTTTGAAGCAAACCAGAAGGACTTAGGACATGGGAAAATTGAAATGTCTATACCTCTTAAATTTTTGCTGATGGGAAAAGTAAAAACACTAATTCATTGCAGTTCTAAATTTTGGTTTGAAAAGAAAAAAACAAAAGCAATCAATCAAAACAATAAAGAAGGATAGGCAGCTCTGAAATAAACACATTGCCTGGGATATTCTCCATAAGAATATGCTTTCCATGGCCGACTGAACAGCAGTACACTGTATACAACAACCCTTTAAGGTCCTTGTCTCCTGTGGCGCCAGTATTTCTTGTAGAATGAAATAGGCATCTTTAAGCCACCTGAGTACCTCTTGAGCATAGGAGAGTTATTCCTTAAATACTTTTATGTCTCCATTTTATAGATCCCTGAAAGAGATTCTTTTTTCCTCTTTGAGTTTGAAAACAAAGCAAATCTTCTACAATGATTAGTACTTCCTTTTTGTGCCTCAGAAAAATAATTCCTCATTTCTTATTTCTCAAGAACAAGCAGCTCATCAAGTTATCTGCTTGACTTTTCCTGCTTCTGGAACTGAAGCAAGTTTGCTTATCTAGCAGTATTCTGTAAAGCAGCAAAGAGTGACATTCAGTACCGTCCCCATCATAAATTGGGAAACAAGAGAGACTATAACACACTCTTTGTGCTCCTGTGGAACCCATCAAAGCTAGAGATGTGGAGCCTGACTCAATTCACATCTTAAATGTCTGAAAGAAATTTTGCATTGTGTTTATTTGCTCAGGGTTTAGTGCAAAAAATATATACATGCCCTTGAGGTGATGACAGGAACGCAGTCATCTGAGAATGGGAGTTTTCACGTTGATACTCTGAGCGTTCTGTTCAGGACCATGTGGAATCTAGGGCTACATCTGAGTGCATGATACTGGAAATCTTACAAGTACTTACACTGGCTCTAATATATATATCATTCACACACATGAATTCTACCCACTTAGAAACAAAAACTTATCCAGAAACTGCATCATGGTAGTTGTTCTTTAAATATACACTATTCAGAATAAAGGATTTGTTCTTATAATTTTGACCTTTTGAGAAATTATGTGTATAGTTATTCCCTTCAAAGCCAGTTCAGTTTCAAAGCAATTTATATGATTGTTTTTATTTCAGAATAATAGGAATTTTTTCTTTTTGTTTTTTACATATTGGTTTTGATGATGATGATGTATGCTGGTTGGAATATTAATGATTTAAAAATAGCACAAAGAGACAAAGCTTTATATACTATAAAATTTTAATTGTTTTCCAGAAGTGCTCATATCTGTTGAGACTAGCAATAAAAATTTTAAATATTGTACATATATCTGTAATTTAGTTCAACATACATTTCTTTAGCTTTTATTTTTTGCAAGGCATTTGACTTTTTGTTATAAGAAGATTCAAAAATGAATAAAACTCAATTCTAGCTCTCCAGATTTTCCTGGTTAGTGGGTGAAACTCAGAGTTAAATGTGTAAATATTAATATGGTATAACATCAGGAAGGCTGCTATGTGCTCAAACAGTGGGGCGTTAAAAACACGAGGTTGGGGCTTCCCTGGTGGCGCAGTGGTTGAGAGTCCGCCTGCCGATGCAGGGGACACGGGTTCGTGCCCCGGTCCGGGAAGATCCCACATGCCGCGGAGCGGCTGGGTCCGTGAGCCATGGCCGCTGAGCCTGCGCGTCCGGAGCCTGTGCTCCGTAACGGGAGAGGCCACAACAGTGAAAGGCCCGCGTACCGCAAAAAAAAAACAAAAAAAAAAAAAACAAAAAAAACCCCACGAGGCCATGAGATGATTTCAGGAAAGAGAGCATACTTGACTGAATGCCCACTGTGTACTCATTTCGGGGTCCCAGAGTCTGGCAAATATTTCAAAACGTTTCATGTGTAAAAAACAAACCAAAGTCTAGCTCCTTACTCCATCTGCATTTGGTTTCTTTCTAGTAGGGTCATGTGTGTAATGAAAAACACAGGAAAAGGATGTGGCTTATTCTTCAATGGTAATTTTAAAATGGTAGAAGATGGGTGCTGAACCCCACTGATATTCAAAAGAAGCGTGATATTAGTTGAATTTTTTATTCTCTTGCGGCTTCTTAAATTTTTGAAATGCATGTAAATATGAACTTAAAGACAGCAGTGTTTTAAATCTACTCTATAAACATGACAGCAAACCAAAATGTTGATGTTAAATTAACTATTCATTTATATACATGTTTATATATTATTTATAGTTACTGTGTATATATATTTAAATATACTATGCTCATAAATATAAAAGAGAAACTTTTAATTCATCGGAAAATTTTTCCACATTTTGTTATCTTTACAGAAAAGAATATTTAGGCCACTCAGTATCTATAGACACCTTTTCTTTCTATTACATCCAAGTACATCATGGAATAATTCTGAAAACACTGCCATGCCTCTACTTGATATTGGACTTGTTCTTTTAAATTGGTCAACAATTTACTGCTCATGGCATTTCACTTTTTGAGAAGCATTTTAAATTAATTGCCTACTTTAATGGGGACATATTAGCAATCTCTTCCCTTGCTTTTTATTGTTTATTTTGAAACTTAATGAAAACCCTTTTTGGGCTTGTTTTTATGTGTAATCCAGTTTAGAGTGATAAAAATTTTGAAGGCCTGTTTAAATAACATAAACTGAAATATAGGTAATCCTTTAGTGAGTCTACAGTGCTCTAGGGTTAAATTGAAACCTTTTAATGTGATGTAAAGCCCCCTGGGTTACATGCACCCTAATCTCTCCCTCCTGTCCATAGCCATACCCATATACTGAAAATTGCTTCAAATGTGTTTTTCTCTTTCTCAGCTCTGTGTTTTTGCACAGGCTTACCTCTGCCCAGAATGCCCTTTCTTGGACTGTCCACTTTGTGGCTTTTTAGTACTTCTTCAAGTATCTGGTAAATGTGACTCCCCCTTGGAGGTCCTTCCCATCTCCAGGCAGTGCTGCAGTGCTGTTCAGTTTGAGCTGTCCCAGGCCGAGTTTGCCCTTCTATCGCTGCACGGAATCACATTGGTATAATCACCTCATCTTTCCGTCTCTCTCTCCCATTCACCTAGGAAGACTCAATTCTTCTTTGTATTCCCAGGGCTCAGCATGGTACCTTGCCCTCCGTGTTGGGTGATCTAAGGCTACAGTATATGCACCATTTTGAAAGTGATCATCTTTTTGATGATCAAACAGCTCTCAGATGCTATACTGTTCTTCCATCAATGTGAAGGCATTTTAAATTGAGTGCTGATTTTCTTTGATTATGAACCATGAGCAGGGAATCATGTTGTTTAAATCCTCTTCTTTCTTAGTCCAGTCTTTCATTCAGGCCCTCATTATATCTCATACAAACGATTTCAGGATCTTCCTAACTAGTCTTCCCTACCATCAGTCCCCTTCTCTGTCATCCAGCCTATATATCATTGCGAGAGCTAACTTCCTGAAAACATATCTGATCCTTCCTGTTCTTAAAACCCCCTGGGCACACCCTATCATAATACATAATCTAGGTCCAGCATCTAAGACTGTAGCCTGGCAACAGTATGAGATCTGGGACACATTGTGTTTTGTTCAACATTATACCCCAGCACCTAGCACAGTGATTGGCATGTCTTACAATGCATGTGCTATCTTAGGATAACCTATGACATCAAATCTAAGACGTCAGTGATCACAAAACACAACGTTATTTTATGTACCACTAAGGGAAAAGAAATCTGCAAATTCTAGTGTGGCACAACTGTTTCTTTCTTATATGCTTTTGAATTTTTATTTTATTCTTCCTGAAAGACATTTGAGACTTCTTCAGGTAAAAGCAGGTTTTTATTATTTCTCACTCTGGTGCATAAATAAAAAGCAAAATATAAGCAAAATAAATGGGCTAAGTTTATTCTTACAACTTTGCAATGAAAGCCTGACGTTTCTGCATCTCTTGCCTCCTCAGAGTCATTGACATTTGTGTTCTGTTCCACATAATATCGTTCTCTGTTTCATCAAGAGTATTAGTGATGAAGCATGTCTTGGAAGAGTTATTTTATTCCACCCACTTTGCATTCATAGGTAGCCATAACTTCCAGCTGTCCAGCTACATCCTGATATCAGAGGTGTTAAAAGGTTAAAACGGTAAGGTACGTCTCAGAATTGATGAACAAAGTGAATTATGCATGGGCTGAATGCATGCTATTATTATAATGCTCCCAACCTACCCTTTCAGTTTCCTCTCCCCACATTTCAATCCCACACACTATTTCTCTGAACTGAGAGACTTTGTGAATGGGAGGAGATCCTTTTGCAACTCTGTGTTATTGCGTTCATTCCTATTCACTCAGCATGAAATTGACTTCTCTTCTCTGTTCTCAAACTCAGACTAGCTCTTCATGATCCAATTTAAATGCCATCTCCAAGCCTACCTTCCTCACTACCCCAGATAGACTTTGTTTCTGCCTCTCCAATACCTTCTGAGCATTTTGTATACACTAATTTGAACACTTCTCACATTTTTTTCTGATGACATGGTTAAGGATAAAGACCAAACATGTGGTATTTTTCCTTGTCTTCTTGCTGTTGGCACACAGTTATTTTTTCAATGAAACTTGAATAAATATAGTTTGGTATATCTCATTCCTTTATTTGACTGTGGAATGGTGTGAAGTGAGAGAACGTTTTTCCAAAGTTTCCCTGGGAGGACTTGTGATACCAATGCTCTTATATGACTGGTATCCTTGGTCCAGTATTTTGCTTTAGATAGAATATCTAAATTCTGCATTGGTCAAGACTTACATTTTACAAAACAAACAAAAGCTCACTAATCCGATATTTGTGTACATTTCATCAGCATTGTACAACCTATTTGTTAAACATCATTTATACATTCACAATTTTTATACTACAATTAACCAGAGATCAGAGTCTGAAAAAGACAACTAGAAACAATTTTAGAAACTTTAAGAGCAAATTTAAATTCTCAGTTGAAACGTTGTATATTGATTAAAAAAAAACATTAGCCAAGGTCCAATGCCTGTTCTTTAAAAGTATCTCCTCATTTCATTAACAAGTGTCAAAACAAAGAGTGTATGTCCAAATCCCTATGCTAGCCATGAGTCATTCTACAATATATATATAGATGTTAACGTGACTCAAAGAGATACTGACAAAGGAACAGGTGATGATCTTCTGGAACAGTGTTACTGAAAATATTGTCTGTTCCAGCCTGCATCAGTCACATACTGGATAGAAATGCAGTAGGGGGCCTCAGCTTCTGATTCCCTAGATTCTGGGTAATTTTTATAGGCACAGAAGCTTGAGAATATGTGATTTTAGATTCTGATCCATTGAATCTGATACCACAGAAGATATATTTAGTGTTTTCCTGGTAATCCTAGACTAATTCCCAAATTCCAATAGGGACTTTTTCTTCTGGGCTGTACAAGTCAGCACTCTTAGGTTCCATAATTCAAAAACTTTGAAAAATATTTTCTAGAATATTTTCATCATTAGCCTTTCACTATGAAATGCTGTAAACATAATGGCATTTCACTTCACTCTATATACATGGGGAGTTAGTAACTCACTGTGAATACAGATGGAAGAAAGAACTAAAAAAGATCATTTTGTACTGTATGCTTTCCAGAGGAAATGATCTGCGATATAGAATTAAACAGAAAGCTTTTAAAACAATTCTGAATCACTGCACACACGTAGAAAGAGATCTGAGTCATC
This sequence comes from Tursiops truncatus, assembly GCF_011762595.2. Lineage (NCBI taxonomy): Eukaryota > Metazoa > Chordata > Mammalia > Artiodactyla > Delphinidae > Tursiops > Tursiops truncatus. Next base: position 48,583,549 of record NC_047050.1, read on the forward strand.
ATAGGTCACCCAGAGGATGGAGCCTAACTGGGAATAAAATGTACTTGTTGTCCTCCATACCTTACCTACTTCCTCCTTGCTCTGATGATTCTTTTTTTTTTTTTAACATCTTTATTGGAGTATATATAATTGCTTTACAATGGTGTGTTAGTTTCTGCTTTATAACAAAGTGAATCAGTTATACATATACATATGTTCCCATATCTCTTCCCTCTTGCGTCTCCCTCCCTCCCACCCTCCCTATCCCACCCCTCTAGGTGGTCACAAAGCACCGAGCTGATCTCCCTGTGCTATGTGGCTGCTTCCCACTAGCTATCTATTCTACATTTGGTAGTGTATATATGTCCATGCCACTCTCTTACTTCGTCCCAGCTTAGCCTTCCCCCTCCCCATATCCTCAAGTCCATTCTCTAGTAGGTCTGTGTCTTTATTCCCGTCTTACCCCTAGGTTCATCAGTACCAATTTCTTTTTTAGATTCCATATATATGTGTTAGCATATGGTATTTGTTTTTCTCTTTCTGACTCACTTCACTCTGTATGACAGACTCTAGGTCCATCCACCTCATTAGAAATAGCTCAATTTCGTTTCTTTTTATGGCTGAGTAATATTCCGTTGTATATATGTGCCACATCTTCTTTATCCTCTGATGATTCTTAATCTAGTCATGCATCATACGATCATGCTTCTGTGAAACAATGTGAACAGCTTTTCATTAAGGATTTTCTGGCTTCTTCTAGTATATTCAGGAGAAGCAAAATAAGCATTACTTACTAAAAAAAAAAAGACATTGGGTTATTTACACAATAGGAACTTGAAAAACTAAATACTTGAATTTGAACACATCCAGCACTATTGTCTGACTTTATTTCTGTTGATAGGATAATTATGTTGGAGATGGTTTTATAGCATCACATTGTAGTTTGGAGGAAAGAGACAAATTGAATCCATCTCGATGCGGTATTGTGAGGTTTTTTTTCCTCCTCATTACAATTTCACCTGCATTTTTTCCCTCCACACCACAATTTCACCTGCATTCTTCTTTGCATTTACATCTGTATCCATCATAAACTCCATAACAATAATTTAGTCAGCGTTTGATTACCTCTGGAGCCTACTTAACCCCTCTGCCCAGCCGCTCCTTTACTTGTATTCTTAGCAGAGTCCCATGTCAACCAGGGATGGCAGATAAATGGAGACTCAAGGATCCGAGAGACCCCAGAAATAAATGTTGTGAGTGTGTGTGTGTGTGTGTTCTTCCTGTAAATTGCAGTTATATTTATTGTAAGCATTTTATATAAAAATGCATCTTTAAACTGACCCCTAATTAAGTGGCTAAGACAACTGACTGGGTATCATTGTTATATTTTAGGCAGTTCCCATCTAAATTTTCAGTCTTTCTCCACCTTTGAAGCTAGGATTTACTCATTTCACATCTACTTACTGATTACACACATGTCCTAAATCCCTCCGGTGTGCCAGGCACGGTGCTCGGCAGTGGGACTCAGGCGAGCAAGATACTTACTTCCAACCAGCTTGCTTTTCTACGGCTATAGCTTGGGCTTCTGGCAGCACTTGTTAGGAATAATTGTCTCTCTTCCTGTTCCGATCTATAATAAATGAACCACTTTCTGACCTATACAGGAGCCTTTCACTAGGGAGAAGGTGGGTCAATATCTTGAAAAGCCCAGGACCTAGCATATCTGCTGTTCATTTAGCTTAATATGTCTGTAATGACATGGCCTCATTAATACATGCCAGGTTTTCCCTGTTGCAGCAGTTGCCACCATGTGTCCTTCTTACTTCACTAAAACAATCTTTTAATTTAACAAAAGACAATCTTTGTGATACACTGAAGCCTGTCAGAGAAATGATGTCATTGTTAACCGTCATTATTCACCCAGTGTCACAAGCCAGCTGGGCTGCATGAGCTGAAGTCAGGAGGGGGCGGAGCATTCGGAGGTGTCTCTTTTCCTCTAGCTGTAGAGCTAGCTGACTGTCAGCTCACCACAGACATTCACTCATTTATTCATTCATTCCTTTTAAAATAAATGGCATGTTGAGTGCTTGCTTGTGGCAGGCATAGTTCTGGGTACAAGAGATGCAGTGGTTGATGAGGCAGAGATGGTCCCAGCCTTGTGGATTCCAGTCTGTCACTTGCAGCTTACTTTAAATTTACTTTTGACACCAGTGCTCTAAATCAGTGCCTTCACAAGTTGACAGTAATCCAGAGAATCACTGAGAATCTCTTTACACCTGGAAATATCACCAAGAATCTCTCTACACCTGGAAATATTTGCAAAGACTTTCAGTACACTCTCTGAGGCTGCCCTGTCCTTCAAGAGCTGCCACTGTCAGTTTCCAAGTGCAGAATTAAATGCCATCATCATCTTTCTATGTATAAGAAATGTGACTTGCAATACCCTGTGAATGCTTCCAGTTATCTTGGAATTGCATGGAAGGCAGCATGGGGGAATTTGGGTTGTTTCTTACATGCCATTTCCTGGCATTTTGAAAACGTTTGTACCAAGTCAAGTGATAGGGCCATGCACTGCCTTGGTTTCAGAAGCATTTCTAGTGGTAGCTAAAGGGCTTTAAAGCAGTCTCTAAAAGTAATCTAATCTCTGTGCCTCATGCCTGGGCCAAATCAGGTCTACTGCTGGTGAAACAATTTGTGTAATCATCATCATTTTATAAAAGTAAGTTAATAAGCAGGTACTGTGCTGGGATGTTTGGAATATGTTCCCGTTAATATGTCTTATTAAGGAAAAGACTTTCTGTAAGGCAGAATCTCCCTATACTCAGAATGTGCCAACCATGAACACTTGCCTAAGACAGGTGATTAGCAGATGAACCAAAATTATCCCCAAAGAAATTCAGATCTTTCCCAGGTACAGGTGTATGATATTTGTACTGGGCAGATATAGTCAGAAAGGCTAACCCCCCTCCCCTTGTCTTTCAGGGCTGTGATTTTAGACTGCCCCTGGGCTGTCACTTTTTGCCTCTTTTGAATTTATCCCCTCCTCCCATACACACTATGGCCAGGATTGTTGTACAGACATAAACTAAAGTTTTAACCATGGAGCCACCAACAGTCTTGCAAAGAATATGCCACTAACTCTGATTAAACATCTTTTATTATTCCACATTCTCTGAGGCTCAGCCTGTCTAAACTCTGTCCCTACCAAGGAACCACCAAAAAGTAACTGAGATATCTTGTTGATATTTACTCTGCAAATAAAATATCTGAGAGTGACATCAAATTATTGAGCATATTAAATGTATGTGTGTATATAGTCGTGACCTTGGGAAAAATACTTAACTGTTTTCTTTACTGTTTCTTCTGTGAAAAAGGAAGAGGATCCATAGTGTTCCTAGTTTTATAGAAGTCTATTTAGGTGCCTCTACCATTACTGATGAGCAAACAATTATTATAGTCATTTCTAAACTGTAAATTTAGAAACGTGAAAAAGAAGAGTATAAATTATCTTTAATGGGGCATTGAGGAATTTTACTTAAAGCATGTTATTATCATAACGTCTTAAAAGGAATTCTACTTAAAAACAAGTTATTTCTCCAGAACTTATTAACAATAATCTATAACAATAATAAAATCAGTAATAAATTCTAAGGAAAAATATGGCAGGGCACAGTTAAAAAGATTTTCTCAGTTATCCAAGAGCAAACTTAGCATTGTATAGATGAACTCCACTAGTAATCCTGTTACTGAACCAACCTGGGATGCACTCGCGCCAGTGTGCAGTAACGCCAATCTACTGACACCGGGTTATGGTGAAGGAAAGTGCAATGTTTATTGCAGGGCACCAAGCAAGGAGTTCAAGATGCTTAGTGCTCATAAATCTGGAACTCCCTGATGGGGTTTAGCAAAACATTTTTAAAGGAAAGGTGAGGGAAGGGCATCCCAGGGTACATGATCAGCTCGTGGACAGTTCTCTGACTGGTTGTAGATGAGGTACAGGATGGTGTCACAGGGGTTAACATTATCAATCCTTAGGTGCCAGTAGTTCTGTGGGCTGGTGAGCTCATGATCATCAAGTAGTTAATTTCTTCCGTTTGGTGGTCGTTTTAGCATCTGTAAAACAACTCAGGGGCTTCCCTGGTGGCTCAGTGGTTGAGAATCCGTCTGCCGATGCAGGGGACACGGGTTCGTGCCCCGGTCTGGGAAGATCCCACATGCCGCGGAGCGGCTAGGCCCGTGAGCCATGGCCGCTGAGCCTGTGCTCCGCAACGGGAGAGGCCACAACAGTGAGAGGCCTGCGTACCGGAAAAAAAAACCAAAAACAACAACTCAGGAAATGTGCATCAGATACTATCATCTAGGTACTTCAGAGAGGAGTTAAAGCAGAGGATACGGGGGAGGGGTCTGTCACAGGAAGGCCCCATAGCATCCTGCTGGGCTACAATCCCCAAGTGTATCTTGATTTACTCTTTTAAGGCACTTCTCCCAGAGAAGGATTCTGAAGTCATAGATCCATACTCAACATTCATTTCAGTGATCTCTTAGCAATGCCTGCCATGGACAAGGGAACAGAAATTGTAGCATGTGTGACCTGTAACATATATGTAGGTTATGTGACAATCCTATAAATTCCTACTACACTTATAATTAGTACCAGATTATGGAATGTTAATTTTACTTGAATTAGTCCATATACTTTTAAAATTAGATAAATCCAACTGGACTATAAATTGATTGAGAAAAGTTCCCATATGTTATACCACTTTATTTTTTTCTGTAGATGCTGTTCAGATTTGGGGTACACAGTAATTACTCAAACATGTATTGACTTGGTAAAACAATGCAGTCGAATGACATTCAAGTTTACCTCCATAGGCTTGTATAAAATCTCACAGAGAAATGCAGTATTTGGGGCCTATGTATATAGATTTATATTAAAATGTTTATATGTATTTATATATATACATATGTAATTGTATAATATACTGTATATTAATATATTACATATTTATTACATGTAAAATGAGATACCAATTTAATACGTAAGTATATTAAATTAATATAAGATATGTATTAGTTATATATTTTATATTATATTTACTTAAGACACAAAGAAGAGTTAAACAAGCAGAATGTTTAGCCTGAAGGAAAAAACAATAGGGGGCCATTAATAGCCAAGCACATATGTTTAAAAATCTGTTTATCCAAGAATGCTTAGCTTTGTCCTAAGTGTCCTTAACGGTAAGCTAGGGCCAGTGGTTTGAGATTATGTGAACAGATTTTAGTAAGGAAAAATTTTCCCAAATCGAGATCTGGCGAAGGTAAGAGTCATCCCCTTTGGGAAATGATGAGTTCCCTTCACTAGATGTATTGACGTATAAAGTAGGAATTTTAGAGGGGCGTCAAGCTTTGGGTGTATGGTTCAAATAGGTGGCTTTCACAGTTATTTTAAACCCAAAAATATAGACTTCTTGCTGATTCTAAGTTTCCTTATTTGTAAATAATAATACCTGCCTTTCCCCTCACAGATTATTGTGCAGAGGAGAATAGATGACACAGCTGACCCTTGAACAGTTTGAACTGCATGGGTCCACTTATGTGCAGATTTTTTTTCCATAAATATAGCACCTGTGTTTTCATTTTACAGATCTTTAAGTGTAAGGGAAAAGTCTGTGTTTGATTAGAGATCACAATACATGGAATCAGAACTAGGGTTTTGAGGCCTGATTCTATACAAACTGTCTCAGCTTCCTGCCCTTGGGTGAATGATTTATCGATTGCTTTGTTTTTGAGGCAGAGATAGCAGAACACAGATTTTCAACTGTGGGTGTGTGGGGGGGGTAGATCGGCACCCTTAACCCTTGCCCTAAACTCTCGCATTGTTCAAGGGTCAACCATATATGCAAAGTGTTGCAAAAAATATAAAGAATAAGTAATTCTGTTGCGTGAAAGGAAGTTACTCATTAATGAGTGTGAATCAGATCTGACTAATACCACAGTTATTCATTAGCATCTGTAAGAAACATCCAAATTAAAACACCTAAAGATAATACATGAACTTGTGATTTTCAGACTTATGTTTAGAGAAAGGTGTACTGACTCACTTTACAGGGACTTGGATAAAGATGGATTTATTTCCCTTTCACATTAATTTTTAGTTGTATTAATGTATTATTTTTCTATTATATAGAAGATCTTGGGTGATCTTACCGACAGGTTTTTGTCTGTTGGTTAGTCTATTGGACTATTTTGTGTGTCTCAAAGAAGTTTTGGAAAAGGATAATAATCTGTTCCAGAAAAGTATACCTCTGCGAATAATTTAGCCGAATTAAAATCATTTCAGAGAAATGAATTTAGATTTCTCAGCTTTATATATTCACATTCCTACAGTAGTCTTTATTAACCTTTAAAGGACACAAGGTTTGTCTGATTGTTATGCTTTAGGCAGCATGTAAAGGTGTAAGTAGGATATTGTGTGGAACTTCTTAATCGCTGTTTCTGCATTGAATGTGCTAGTTTGTTTTTCCACCTCTGTTTCAATCACTATCCATTCACAGACTCTTCAGTTCCTGTGGGGAGCTTTGGGAGAACACACTGCTTCTCTGAATAAATAGCAAATGCAATCCAAAACCTTGGATAAACTATTTAAAAGTATAATAAGAGCCCATGAACTAGGTTTTCATGAGATTGAGAAACGCATAATGGAAGGCGAGGGAGTCTCGCTCTGCTTAGAGAAGTGGCATAGAGGTTGAGAACATAGCAAGGCTGTCAGCCTGCCTTGGTTGAACTAGGATTCAAATCCTAGTTCAGCCATTTCTGAGCTGTGTGACTTTGTTAAATTACCTAATTTTTGCTTGTCTCAACTAGCCTATCAGGGAATCAGGGATTATAAGAGCACCAGTGTCATTGTATTATTCATATAAAATACTTAGGGCAATACTGGCATATAGTAAGAGCTCAATAAATGCTTATAGCTATACTTTAGAGTCCTGGATTAGACCGGGAAAACCTGAGCTCTAAGCCTGAGTCATCTGGGTAGCATATAGTCGGTTTTTGCTGATAGCAATATCAGTTTCTTCATCGATATATAATATAATTGATTTTATTCAAAACCACAGGTGCTTCTGCATTGTAGAATGTAATTTCAGGGCCTCACCTATTTATCATCACACTTAAGTGAACCTATCTATCTTTTTTTCTGTTATGTATGTGTTTATTACATTTTAACGTAATATTTTCTAAAACTCCCTGATTGTACTCTCATTGTTTGTTTGATTGTAGCCTGTTGAGTTGAACCTAGAATCTTCATAGAAAAGTACTGTCTTCCACAAATGTTTCCTCTGGAATGATAATAGCACTTGATATTTTACAGAACATTTTCAAGCACAGTGTTGCACTAATCCTTAAAACATCTTGTGATGTAGGTATTTTTATTCTTATTTTGTGATGAGAGAACTGATAGCAAAGTTAATGGAGTAAAATTAAGCTAAGTTGTTTATTCAAGCTGATTATTTCTAGACCACACAAATTAATGGATTATATATGTGCCTTTGTGGGAAGAGTGGAGGCTTGTCCCTGTGCAGTGTTTTGTACAAAAAAGAATGCAAAAGGGCTTCCCTGGTGGCGCAGTGGTTGAGAGTCCGCCTGCCGATGCAGGGGACACGGGTTCGTGCCCCGGTCTGGGAAGATCCCACATGCCGCGGAGCGGCTGGGCCCGTGAGCCATGGCCACTGAGCCTGCGCGTCCGGAGCCCGTGCTCCGCAACAGGAGAGGCCACAGGAGTGAGAGGCCCGCGTACCGCAAAAAAAAAAAAAAAAAAAAATGCAAAAGTTGAAAAACTAAAAAAAAGACATAAAGAAGGAATCATTCATTACTTGACTTCTATTATTCCTTTTTTCTCTTTTTCATAGAGTGGAGGAAGTTTTTTTTTTTTCTCTTGGCCACACTGCACTGCTTGTGGGATCTTAGTTCCCTGACCGGGGACCTCAGCAGTGAGAGTGTTGAGTCTTAACCACTGGACCACCAGGGAATTCCCGAGAGGAGGAACTTTTGATATGGCAACTGTCAGCCTGCTGCTGTCACCCTTAGATGTCCCCAGGTTCCTTGACATTAGCACAGTGTAAGTGTCAGTGAGAGAGACTCTTAGCAGTGCATCTATCGGCCTTTTTTGATGTTGACTTCATAGTTGATAAATGGCAGGTCTCATTTATCCTGCAGCTGGAAGAAATCTCCTTATGTTATTTTTTATTTATTTATTCAACAAATATTTATAGGACACCTAGGATATGTCAGGCAGGGAGGTGCCTCTTTATACAGTAACCATGGATAGATTGTCATCTCTTATCTGGTTCCCTTTTCTGCATCACTGAACATGGGCTTGTTCTTTGTTGTCATGACATCTACACTCATTTATTCATTCAATGAGTATTTATTGAGTAGCTACTATAAAGGCACTAGGGATAAAGTAGTAGAGAAAAAGTATAAAAGTCATTGCCCTCATGAAGCCCACATGGAAAGGAGGGGGCAGACAGAAAAGCAGGATACTTGAATGAAATACATAGTATGTTAAGTTTTTTTCAGTATTAATGATAATAAGATAGACAAGGGGATAGGGAATGTTGGGTGGGTGAAATTTTAGATGATTTGGGCATGGAAAGCCTCACTGTGAGGATGATTGTTGGATCAATACTGGAAAGAAGTGAGGGGGCCAGCTGTGGATGTCAGTGGAAGGAAAAATAAGTATAAGGCCTGCCTAAGGTGGGAGCATGCCCAGTGTGTTTGACAAATATTGAAGAGGAAAATGCAGTTGAAATGAAGTCATCAAGGGAGTAGATGGGGGCAAGGGAGAGTAGTGGGAGATGAAGTCAGAAAGGCAAAAAGAGGCCAAACCATGTAGAGCCTTGTAGGTCATTGTGAGGACTTTGGCTTTAACTCTAAGTGAGATGGGAAGCCACAGGAGGGTACAGAGCAGATGAATGATGTGATCTGATTGACTTTTTTTTTTTTTTTTTTGCGGTACGCGGGCCTCTCACCATTGTGGCCTCTCCCGTCGCGGAGCACAGGCTCCAGACACGCAGGCTCAGCGGCCATGGCTCACGGACCCAGCCGCTCCGCGGCATGTGGGATCTTCCCAGACCGGGGCACGAACCCGTGTCCCCTGCATCGGCAGGCGGACTCTCAAACACTGAGCCACCAGGGAAGCCCCTGATTGACGTTTTAACAGAATCACTTTGGCTGTTATGTTAAGAATAGACGAAGGCATAGCAGAGAAACCAGATGAGGGAATCTTGGCTTGGACCAGAGTAGTGGCGATGGGAGGATGAGAAGTGGTCAAACTATGGATATATTTTGAAAGTACCTCCTGCATAACTTGCCGATGGACCAGTTGTAGAATGTGAGAGAAAGAGAAGGATCAGGATGATATCAGAGTTTTTGACTTGAGCACCTAGAAGATTCGAGCTGTCATTAACAATTTGAGGAACATCATTACCTATCATTATTCTCTCTCCCATAGATTAAGAATAGAAAACTTCAACTACTTGAACATAGTGACAGGATACCATATAGTTATGGTACTTGATTGTACTTTATTCAAGAGACAGTTTGGGGACTCGAGTTCTATTCTTGAATATTCCATAAACTAGCCCCGTGATGTAGGTTAAGCCACTTTAAGTCTCAAACTTACTTTATTCTTAAATGAAACTGACTCAGGCATCTCTAAGAAGCCTTCTCTAATGTCATTGTCTAAAAAATATTAATCAATTTCTCCACTGCCCTACTTTATACCTGTAAAAACTTCTGCTATTCTATGTGTTTATATTTTATATGTTGCCATATCTGTTGTCCTTACTAGAACATGTGCTCCTCAATTGAGAGAAAAACTGATATCTTACGAATTCTTATCTTATGAATAATTTTGATACTGCACTATAACAGTTTAGACACATAACTGCTTATTTTACTTGCTTTTCTAATTTAATAAAAAGATGAACATTCATCATTTTTTCATGAAATTGAATCTTCAAAGTATAAGCTTGGAATATATTATAGGAATAGGAAGGGAGCATTAATATTATTGGTTTGCAAAATTGAGCCACATTTTTGGGAGGGGGAGGGTGGCAAGGAAAAGGAAATTTTCTTTCAAAGACTATTATTTTAACCCAAATAACTTATTCAGCCATAGTATAATTTTTTTTTTTCTTTTGCGGTACGCGGGCCTCTCACTGTTGTAGCCTCTCCTGTTGCAGAGCACAGGCTCTGGACGTGCAAGCCCAGCAGCCATGGCTCACGGGCCCAGCCGCTCCACGGCATGTGGGATCTTCCCAGACCAGGGCACGAACCCGTGTCCCCTGCATCGGCAGGCGGACTCTCAACCACTGCGCCACCAGGGAAGCCCCATAGTATAATTTGATCATGTTCTTGATTATTCTTTGGAAGCTAAAACTTTAACTTAGAAATGACATGATTACCTTTCAATTTTGTTGCTTTCAATTCAGTTACTTTCATCCATATAAATTTCATTTATTAGATATAATTTACTTCCAATTCAATTTATATTTACTAATATTTTCCCCAAATGAAATACATTTCTGTACTAAATATAAAGGGGTAAATGTAGATATAGCAGAATAATGAAGAAGGGATGAAACCCTGCCACTGAGGACGTCTACAGCTTGATTCAAATAATTTAGTTAGCCTTGGTGATTAAGCTACAGCCCACACTTACTGGATCACATTGTAGCTTGCTCCCGGTGCTGAAGATTCTTCAGGGGCCCACATGAATAAAGCAGACTACCAAGCTAGGGACTCTGATTTTAAAATAATGAGTGCTTTTTTGTTTTAAAAATTTGCTCTAAAGGCAGTTCTGGGAGATAAATTCCAATAATAGCATATTATTATTTGAAGAAATAACAGCATGTAGGCTATATATAAGCTACTTTGAAGGGGAAAATACTCTTTTTTTTTTACTGTTTTATTTTGAAATAATTTTAGACTTAGAGGAAAGCTGCAAAAATAGTGAGCAGGTTCCCATATGCCCTTCACCCGGCTTCCCCTAATGTTAATTTCTTACATTATCATATTTTGATTATTGAGACCTGAAAATGGGTATATATAGCATTCTATTAACTAATCTACAGACCCTATTAGAATTCTATCAGTTTTCCACTACTGTCCTTTTTCTGGCTTGGGATCCAATGCAGGATCCCTTGTTGTATTCCATTGTTATGTCCCGTCGTATCCCCAATCTGTGTCAGTCTTATCTGCCATGACCTTGTCACTTTTGAAGAGTAATGGTCAGTTATTTTGTAGAGTGTTTGAATGATGTTTCCTGATGTTTGGATTCAGGATATGCAGGAAAATACTCTGTTGAATATATAAGCCTAGGATGCATTTGTTCAAAAAGTGGTAATATGTCATATATAAACATAAATGATCTTAAAGGCTGTGTTTTGAACAGTCTTGGGCTGATACTTTTTCCCCAATTCAGATCTACTGAGGATTTCCCATTCACAAATAAAAGGGTGAGTCAGTAACTCAAACAGAAAAATTCTGAAAATATGCAGTAAAAATATACTGTTAGATGCCCTGGAAAATGCAAAGAAATACAAGCCATAATCCTTTACCTCAAATACTATACAATCAGGTTAAGGTGGCAAGATATAGAGAGTTTGTTCACTATTTGATTGACTTTGTTCACTATTAAAATGTATATGCACAAAAGATTAAATAAAGAGCATATTAAAACAACATATTAAAGGAGGATTATGCTATCATTTAAGTCATTGAATCAATTGATTCTTTTTAATGTTTAATTAAAATGTTTAATGTTTAATGTTCTTTTTAATGTTTATTGGCTTGTATAGGCTGAAAAGCCCATATCTCAAGATGTTCTGGATTCAAGGCTTTAAAAATATCATCAGGGCTTCCCTGGTGGTGCAGTGGTTGGGAGTCCGCCTACCGATGCGTGGGATGCGGGTTCGTGCCCCGGTCTGGGAGGATCCCACATGCCGCGGAGCATCTGGGCCCGTGAGCCATGGCTAATGAGCCTGCGCATCCGGAGCCTGTGCTCCGCAACGGGAGAGACCACAGCAGTGAGAGGCCGGCGTACTGCAAAAAAAAAAAATATATATATATATATATATATATATATCATCAATACTTTGTTCTTTTCCATCTCCTGTCAACTGTCTCTATCTTCTTGGTTTTTAGGGACAATGGAAAAGAAGAATCACTTTCTCAGAAACAATAGCATATATCTTCCCGTATCTTGTTTGGTCTAAGTCACATGCCCATTACTGAACCAATAGTTCTGGCTAAGGGAAAAACGATGGTAGCGTTGGCTTAGGCTTGGATCACAGAGCAGGTTTCACTGGAGGCACGTGACTAAGGGGGAGAAGGGTTGTTCCTCAGAGGGAAATATAGGAATGCGGTTACAGGAAGGAGGGTAAGTGAATGCTAAATGTAAAAAAAAAAACCCAGATATTTACTATAACCCTCAAATTTGAATTGGTTTAAATTTAGAGGGTAAATGCTTCTCAACATATGAGACAGATTGATTGCTGTAGTAAAGAGTACTCCCATGCTTAGATCATGTGAGAGACTTACACAATTAAATTATATTAATTAAATCATCACTCCATGGTGATGTATCTTCTTTTCTTCTAAAGTTAATATCCACATTTGCCTGTCATCTAAATATCAGTGTCCAGTGCTTATATTTCTCAGGAATTGCTCCTTGTTAAGCCAGAGTAATCAGTAGTCTCACTCCGTATGTTCTTCCGGTCTAGGCTGCACATGCCCAAATTTTTGGAGCTGTTCTTAACTTTGTACTCTGAGGTTTTTGTTTGTTTTTTTTGTTTTTTCCTAGCAGGAAGCCATGTTAAAAATTGCCTAACCAGGCTAGGCAATGTGTTTTTCTGTGATTTTTTTTGTAGCACTACTCAAGTTATACATCACTGGTATGTCCTATGAAATCTGCTTTTTCACTGATTTTCAGTTGACTTTGTTATGAAATTGATTGACAGGGAAGGTTATAAAGATTCTGTTTATACCAACTGGAAGAAGAAAGAATACTGTCTCTGAATAGTTTAGTGTATTCTTGGTTGGAAGATCATGTTGGATAAAATGACCCCTCAGGTTTTCTTCCAGCCCTAAGGCAGGATGGAACTTAATGCCGCAGCAGAAATAAGCTGCTGCCACAACTGGGCACCAGATAAATGCCTTTTGATGAAGGTGATTAAATAAAGGTCCTAATGGTAGTCATCACACAGTATCAGCCTTTCTCCCAGTGCCTTTGAAAACACCACTTGAAAAGACTATAAAAAAATATGCGTTCTGTTTAGGCAGCAGATGCTCTCATTAGGCATCTCAAGGTTTCTTGAGAAAAATAAAACACATGTTAGGGTTCTGAGTAGTAGATTGTTAGGTTTAAAAGAAAACTAAATGTAACCTTTTGTAATGTAAAATAATAAACTGCTAAGATAACCATAAAGGCTTTCTTTTAACACAAAGTGTATGTCTTTCTGTTTTCTAGAGGGCTCTAAAAAGAGCCACATGCTATGACCACATATCTACAGGGGAAAAAACAGACACTTTAATAAAGTAGAAGTTAGCAGTGCTTAATTTCTAGTGGAAAGTGAAGAGATTAATAAAGAGGATTGTTTCTGTTCTTTAGGGGGTAAGCTTGAGTATTATAAAAAATTATTGCAATACTTTTAAAACAACTGCTTACCAAATTGTTTCTATACATTTAATATCTGGGGTCTCATCAGAGGGAGAAGTTTCAGTCTTGTCTATTCAATACTCTAAGAAAAATCAGACGAGAAGCCCCTGTTTTCTTTCATATTGACTGTGCCTTTCCTTGCCACTGACATGAGACTTACAGCTGCCAGTGGAAGGCAGAAAGGTTGTCCAATTTGAAAGCAAAACTTTGATTACTTATTTGTACTTTGCTATCATGAATTCAGTAAGAAATATATATGTATTTTATATTTCATGTGAATTTCAGACCAGTGTTCCCTTAGGACTGACGATGTTATGGACTACGTAATCTAGAGAATTTTTCTATTTACCAGGTAAAGTGGCACCCCCATGTGTCAGGAAATGATTGTTACCCAAAGTGTTCTTGGAAGGTGTAAGCTTTTCAACACCTGATTATGGACAGCAGCATACAATTTGATGCGTGGCTTTCAGACTAGGAAGGCTTATGGTAATCTAAAGAAGTGAATTTTTACAAGATCCTTATGTACCTTCTGCAAGGGTTGAGTGTGATTGAAGGAGCTCCTCATTTTTGCACTTATACTGTTATTTCACATAGCACACCATCCTTAATTTATTAAAAGTAAATAAATAAAAGGATGAGCCCCTAACCAAAATGTAATTAATTTAAAGTTATTTGAGTCCAAGTAAATTACTTTATTTATCTTTTGGTTGCGATTTTGTCTTTGTTGCTGTGCGTGGCCTTTCTCTAGTTGCGGTGAGCGGGGGCTACTCTTCGTTGTGGTGCATGGGCTTCTCATTGTGGTGGCTTGTCTTATTGTGGAGCAAGGGCTCTAGGAGCGCAGGCTTCAGTAGTTCTGGCATGTGGGCTCAGTAGTTGTGGTGCACAGGCTTAGTTGCTCCGCAGCATGTGGGATCTTCCTGGACTAGGGCTCTAACCCGTGTCTCCTGCATTGGCAGGCGGATTCTAAACCACTGCGCCACCAGGGGAATCCTGAGTAAATTACTTTTTACTGTGTTCTATACTTTAGGCCACCTCAAATCACCAAAAGTTGGTGCTTGGGGAAAAAAAAGTTAATTCACACTTGCAAAGCAGAATAAAAGGACAATACAAATAGCTCATAGTTGAATTCTTTCATGTCTGAACAGTAAGAAAATTCTTGACAGAAAGAGCACCTATTTAAAAAAAAGATGGGGGCTTCCCTGGTGGCGTAGTGATTGAGAGTCTGACTGCCGGTGCGGGGGATGAGGGTTCGAGCCCTGGTCTGGGGGGATCCCACATGCCGCGGAGCGACTGGGCCCGTGAACCACAACTACTGAGCCTGCGCGTCTGGAGCCTGTGCTCCGCAACAAGAGGGGCCACGATAGTGAGAGGCCCGCGCACCGCGATGAAGAGTGGCCCCTGCTTGCCAAAACTGGAGAAAGCCCTCGCACAGAAATGAAGATCCCAAATGAAGACCCTAGTCAAAAAATAAATAAATAAATTTTAAAAAAAGATGAAGTGCAGTAATTGGTTGAAAGAGACTCTTTGTTTAGAGATGAACACTGGACTTACTAAATCCAGAAAAAGAATAGTTTAGGATAAGGGTGGGTGTGATAGCATGAGAAGTTAGTCAGTCAGTGGTCCCTGGTGCCTTGGAGCTAGTTAATAGTTAAATTTAACATAATCTATGTGATTAATTCTAAAAAATAATTTGATTATAGGAGAGAGCTGTTATGTAATTTTTCCTACTATTTTTTGTTGTAAAACCATTGTAACTTTTATCAGTAAGAAAAATTTTTCTTTCAAGTGAGAGTTAAAGATTAGAATTGGTTTCTAAGAAAAGTTGAAGAATGTATGTGTTATGTATATGTGAGTGTGTGTATACTTCTAAAGTAAGAAATTAAATTCAACTGCATTTAAATAATATATGACAGTTTAAATTCCGTATCTAATTTCAGTCCTATACTTTTGATAATTCCTAGATATTCTTTATTGAGTACTATAGCAATTCAATACCCACCTCCTCAGAAGAGGAGAAAAAGGGTGACTTTTCTCTAGATGAATCACTTTTACAGCTCTATCCTAACTTAATATTACACTACCTTTAAAAATATATATTATCAATAATTAGCTTTTTGGTCTAAATATTTAGTGTATTCTCTGAATAGTACTATATCAGTATCTATTTTATATTGTCTATTTCTCTAGGACTGTACTTGTTTAAATTATTTTTGTATATTGATACTAACCATATGCTGCCGAGGACTTATGCATGCTACCATACCGCTATGCCTTATGGAATCAAAAACCAGAATCTTTCATTCACTTCCCATTGACGTTCTCTGCAATGTCTTATCTACCTAGTAAGTTTCTATTACCCTCTCCAGTATCACTTTAGATTTTCTCATCACGTTTTCTCAACTGCTAGTTGGAAGCAATTGCTTAAAGTAAATTCGCTTACAGGGCTGCCACATTACATAATTGCAGGGGGCACCATTGTCTCCCTGGGGTTGTGTAGTGCACAGCCTGCGTGGCAGCCATTTACCGTCATTACCCAAACATAGAGGACTTCAATTTTGGATATTTATATTTAGTATTTAGAGCTGGCCAATTACTTTACATAAACTAGCTTTTGCGTAAAGATCCAGGATTTACTTGCATGACTCAGTTGCTTTAAATTTAATCAGTATTCACATTTGAATACAGAAAAAACCGTAGCTTTATAGTTATTCCTGAACTACAAGAAGCACTTGAGGATGTAAAGATTTGTACTCTAGAATTTAATCACAAAAGATTAAAGTTTCTAACTTGATTTAAAGAACAAACTTAAGAGACTTTACTGGGAATGTAAATATTTTTGGTTTATTTACAGTGCAGTGTTTTCAGTTGTGAAGTTGGCTAGTTATGTAGGCGGAAGGTGTAGGAGTTGTGATAGTCAGTATTTTACAACAATTTTGCCACTTCTTGACTTCTCTATATTCTTAACAACTGTAGTAGCAATGCCTAAATTTCTGGAATGCTCTTCCCCCACAGTAGTTTCCAAAGAACTAATTTTTGTTCATTAATTATCAAGCACAATTGTTTATTGTGATAAACAATTGAGAAGGGATGGGAAGAAGATGAAGAAAAAGAGAAACCCGAAAGGTCACCTTGACTTTGTTAGCATTACCCCCGATATGCAGAGCCAGCCAGATATTTCGCTTCTCTGCATTGTGTTATTTCTCAAATCATCTTGCTTGTAAAATTCAAACCTAGTATAGCTATTTCACTTTCTGCATTTTTTCTGAATTCCTTTTAGTAAAGTACTGATAGAAATAGGTTTTACATTAATTAGGCTTATGAAGAAATAATAACTTCTCTGAGTATTCTAATGCCTTTTTTCTTAAAATTCTATTTCTTTTGTCCTATTGATGCACTTTGGTGGGTGGACTGGATATTAGCTGATAATAAACTATAGAAATATTTCAGTCCCAAACGTTTTGAGTGATAGTATTGCTTAATTCCTCCCTGTGTTTCTTATTTCCTGATCTAGACAGTGAGTGTTGGGAATGGATGTGTGTACATGGTAAGCCCTCGGTAAACACTTGTGATGTAGCACAGTAATATGTGCTGCAGCACTGGAGGATGGACCTGGCCTTGTGTGTCTGCTCTGTCAGTCACTAGCTGTGTAAATTTTCATAGTCCCTTAAACTTTCTGAACCTTAGATTGCTCATAGGAATATAAAGTTCCTGCCTTGCCTATCTTACAAAGGGTTATGTGGATTAAATTATTTAATATACGTGAGCAAACTTAGACCAATACAGTGCCATATGAATTTAAGGAAGAGAGTGATTGAATACTTCTAACTAAATTAAGGCGATAGTTATTGTTCAAAAGCTCCCTTGTTTCAGGTCACTGAGTGAAATAAATTGGTATCTCTGGGAATCTTACATAATCATCTCCATCAGTGTTAAGGCAGCTTACCAAGTAAATGAAGATAACGAGGAGGCCGTGGCTAGAACTAAGTAAGAATGTTGAGGTGGATGACAGTAGCCTCTCATTTCTTTGAAAATTTTTTATTGTGCTGATCCTAAGACAGGCAAATGGTTTAGCAAAACATGGTTGGATCTTGGAGTCTTAAACACCTGGGCCATGTGTGGCACACAGGATGAGTAAGGTTAAAGACTGAACACTGAATGTTTTCTTGGAAGGCCCTATACTGACGTTATGTAACGGTTTCCTGCTACCTCCTTAATTCTACATGATAGATTAAACTAGGAGACTTCTAGAAAATTGCATTAAAGACTTCCAACAATAGGGAGAGGCTGGATACCAGAAACATAACCAGATACAGAAGGTTTAGAATATTGATCCTTGTATAAACATAAATAAAACTTTCTTAGGCAATATTGCATAGCTCTCCAATGAACTGTTTTGGTAGCTCTAGTAAGAATATATGACTGGCTTCTTTTGAAGTGAACTAGAAATTGAGGAAAAATATGAAGTGTCTTTAGGTTAGAGAACCAGAAGAATAAATTCTTAAGAAGAGCCATGGGAGGAAAGAGTACATCCAAATAGCTTTTGAGAAAGGAAGGTATAAATCATTCTTACATGGAGCAACTCAATTTGCCACATTTTAACCTGTTTTATTTTATTTTGAAAAATATATCTTAAACATGCCCTTGATGGATTCATAGTATGATTTCTATTAAGTTAATATCTGTCTTCATGCTAATCTTATTCTGTGTCATCTTCCTTCTAATTGCCGTGCGTGTGAATTATGGGTAGGTTAAGTAATTAACTCTGTTTTTCCTGGATGCTTATGATGCTTTTAGGCTTCCAGGAGTAGGATATACAGGATGAGAAATTTGAGGTACTGTTGTCAGAAAATTAGGGAGAGGATAATGGGGCAAGTAAAAATAACATGCACGTAACATTCATGGATGCCTTCATTCATTCATTAAACAAATGAATGTGTCAAATTTGATACAGACACCATACTGACTTACCTTTAAGTGAATCATGGCTATTTCATGGGGAAAAGATACACAACTGCGAAACAAACAACAAATTTAGAGTAAGATCAGAGTACTCCCATGGCTTCTCTATATTACTGCATTTTGGTGGATGGAGTGTTAGTTATGGGGGCTCTGAAAGACTATTCTATGGGCATGCATACTCTGAGCCCCCAAATTATCTGGAAGACAAGAGCACAGAGCAGAAATTAAACTCCTTCTCAAGGGTTCCAACCAAGTAAATCATTCAACAATGAGTGGATAAGATGTTGAGGCAGTGTAGAATACTGGCAAGAATAAGAGTTAGGAATCAGTGGAAACTGGGCACAAATCCCATCTGTAGCCCCTGCAAGCTCAGTGACATTTAGAAGGCTACAGAAATTCCCTGAACAACTTTGTATTTTAAAGTAGAGATAAAAATACCTACTTCTCAAGCTCATTATATAATGTCCTGCATAGTTCCTGGTACATGGTAGACAATTAATAAATATTCATTTCCTTATTACTAGATACTTCGATGGGTATTCAATTTGTCATATATCCATAGACTCAAATAGCAGAGAAAGTACTAAAGTCTTCTTCTTTATCTCTGTTATTAACTAGAATTTGTTTTGTTCACTCATTTGGATTTCACTTCATTATGGATGTTTTTTCCAGGCTTCAAAGATTCTTTCAAATGAGCTGTGGCTTTATACATGTCAGAATGTGAAGACATTTAGACCAATTATTTTAGTAATGAGCAGAATGTGCCTCGCTGGTTTCCTTAATGTTTGGTTGTTGGGGCCTGAAATCACTATGAAGGTAAAATCTTCATAGCTAATGAAACAGAATAGGTGAAAGTAAATAGAGAACTGTCCAGCAATAAAACTGTCACTTGGTCATCTGACACCTGTAGGA
This sequence comes from Tursiops truncatus, assembly GCF_011762595.2. Lineage (NCBI taxonomy): Eukaryota > Metazoa > Chordata > Mammalia > Artiodactyla > Delphinidae > Tursiops > Tursiops truncatus. The sequence continues at coordinate 48,603,122 of NC_047050.1, forward strand.
AAACTTGACAGCAACAGGCAGTTCCAGTCACTGGGGACTAGGAAATAAAGAAATAATATTGCTTTCTGGCTGATGAATTGTATGAGCACAGTCAACTGAGAAAGATTCATGCAGCAAGATTTGACTTGAAGGTATTGGCATTTCTATTAAAAAAAGGAAGGAAAGAAGGAAGGAAGGAAACAAGAAATAGAAGTGCTAGCAACTGAAAATAAAAATTGGTGACTTAGTGAGTGAATGCTTGATAGCACCTCTAGCCCCATCCTGAGGGGGTGGTGATATGACACCTGAACATGATCTCTTCTTTAAATATTATATACCAGTAATACCATGAAAGTAGCCATTAAAATCATCTGCTTATCTTTATCCTCATCAGGAAGCTTCCAGTTATAATTTGGTTATGAATTATTAGCTTGCATATAGGCCAATGGAGTATCTGGTCCACCTGAAAACATTTCTGGTTATAAATTCATGGCTTGGCATTGTGATTTTAATGTGTTAGTCTCTTGGAAATCTGATTACCTGTAGACTTTCTTGCATGGATGAATAATTAAATTTCCAAGCCCACAAGCTGAGGACCAGATTCTGGGAAATGGTGATGTCATCACAAGCTAAGGGGGCCAGTTTCTCTGGAGAGCCAGCCAGCCTTCCCCAAACATCTTCGCTAACACCTTTCCATTCAAAATGAAGCCATCCTATGCTGGACTCAACTATAATGACTGAATTTACATTTGATTTTCAAGGGATCAGATCAAGAGATTTGGTTTGGCTTTAGCCTCTTACTCTATTTATTAAAAATACATAGAGACTTCCTTGGCAGTCCAGTGGTTAAAGAATTCGTCTTCCAGTTCAGGGGGTGTAGGTTTAATCCCTGGTTGGGGAGCTAAGATCCCACATGGCTTGTGGCCAAAAAGCCAAAACATAAAACGGAAGCAATATAGCAACAAATTCAATAAAGACCTTCAAATAAAATGGTCCACATTAAAAAAAAAATACATAGCTAGAAAATCTATTTGACATTGAATTTGGCAATGACTTTTTAGTTAGAACACCAAAGGCACAATTTATGAGAGAAAGAATTGATCAGCTGGACTTCATTAAAATTAAAAATTTCTCCTCTGCAAAAGACACTGTCAAAAGAATGAAAAGTCTCCCAGAGACTGGGAGAAAATAATTGCAAATGAAATATCTGATAAAGGACTGTTATCCAAAATATATGAAGAACTCTTAAAACTCAACAATAGGAAAACAAACAGTTCAATTAAAAAATGAGCCAGAGACCTTAATGGATACCTCGCCAAAGAAGATATACAGATGGCAAATAGGCATATGAAAAGATGCCCCAGTTTAGACATCATCAGGGAAATGCAATTTAAAACTACAGTGAGATGCCACTATACATCTTTTAGAATGGTCAAAATCCAGAACGCTGACAGCACTAAATGCTGACAAGGATACGAAGCAACAGTAATTCTCATTCATGGCTGGCAGGAATGCAAAATGGTACAGCCACTTTGGAAGACAGTTTGATGGTTTCTTATAAAACTAAACATACTCTTACCATGTGATGTAGCAATCACATTCCTTGGTATTTACCCAGAGCAGCTGAAGACTTATGTCTACACAAAAACGTGCACATGGATGTTTATATCAGCTTTATTTGTAATTGCCAAAACTTGGAGGTAATCAAGATGTCCTTCAGTAGGTGAATGGGTAAATAAACTGCGGTACTTCCATACAATGGAACATTACTCTGCACTTAAAAGAAATATATATCAGCCAAAAAAAGATAGGGATAAACCTTAAATTCATATTGCTAAGTGAAAGAAGCCAATCTGAAAAAAACTCCATACCGTATGATTCCAACTCTGTGACATTCTGGAAAAAGCAAGACTATGAAAACAGTAAAAAGATTAGTGGGTGCCAGTGACTGGGGAGAGGGAAGGATAAATAGGCACAGAGGACTTTTAGGGCAGTGAAACTACTCTGTATGATACTCCAGTGTTTGTCCAAACTCATAGAATGCACAACACCAAGAGTGAACCCTAATGTAAACTGTGGACTTTGGGTGATAATGACATGTCAGTTTAGGTTCACCAGTTGTAACAAATGCACCCCTCTGGTGGAGGATGTTGATAATGGGGGAGGCTGCAGTGAGGGGATGCAAGGAGTAGAGGGGAGTATCTATTCCTTCTGCTCCATTTTTCTGTGAACATACAATTAAAGTTAATTTTAAAAGGTATGACTAATTTTAAAAGCACAAAATTTCAACTGTTAAATTATCAATTAATTCATCATTGGGTTGTACTAATTTATTGATTTAAATGTCATTTTAGTTGGCTTGCTTGCTTTTGGCAAAGATTTGCCCAAATAACTGGATTTACGTCGTGTTGAAAGTTACTAACATTGTTTTATCAAGGAAAATGCTTGATCTTGTTGCAAGAATGCAAAGCGCCTCCTGGCTCATAAACTGAATGATTTGGTTCAAAAACATTGCCTGTCTAACTGGATTTGAAGTCAGGAGTTTTTTTCCTCAATCACTCTAAATTTCAATCCCATTTTTTAATGCTTTTGATAGACTCAAATTCCTTCTTCTAAGTAATCTAAACATATGAAATAAAATCATCAATTTAGTGGTGGACTCTGTTCCAATGTCAACATGGGTAAATAATCTTTAAAAAAATTATATATCTATTTTATATATAGATAACAGGCAATGCTGTTTTTTAAGACTATTTAAGGTCATTCTCCTTTATATCCCTGTCCTTCCTAACATAGCATGTTCTTCGATAGATTCTCAGGTTTCTTATGGTACCTATGAGATCGAAATTTAAAGATACTTATTAACCGTGTGGTATGTGTATATATATATATATATATGTGTATATATATGTGTGTGTATATATATATATATATTTATAATGTTATTCGCCCTTTAAAAAGAAGGAAATCCTGCCATTTGTGACAACATGGATGGAGCTGGAGGACATTATGCTAAGTGAAATAAGCCAGACACGGAAAAAGCAAATACTGTGTGATCTCACTTATTCTTCTACTCCTTGCAGAGTCTAAAATAGTTCAACCTCAGAGAAGCAGAGAGTAGAATGATGGTTGGCAGGGCTGGAGCGGGGGAGAAGTGGGGAGATGTTGGTCAGAAGGGCACAAAGGTTCAGTTATTCATGATAAATAAGTTCTGGAGATTTAATAGACAGCATGGCGCCTAGAGTTAATAATATGGAACCGTATACTTGAAATTTGCTAATAGGGTAAATCTTAAGTGTTCTTACCACAAAAAGAAAGGAAGGAAGAAGGAATAGTGGGAGGGAGGGAGGGAAGGAAGGAAGGAAGGGGGAGGGAGGGAAGGAAAGGAAAAGAAAAGAAAAAAGAAAGAAGAGTAAGTGAGGTGATAGGTATGTTAATTAGCTTGTCTTTGGTGATCTTTTCACAATGTATATGAATATAAAAGGTCAAACTGTACACCTTAAATATATACCATTTTTGGTCAGTTATACCTCAGTAAAATCTAGCAGTCTCACGTAAGGTCGCCTTGACTTGTGCAGTGACTTTGCTCTGTGCATTAAGTAGTTTCCTGCAGCATTTCTTCCTCCTGGCGTTATTGTAATAAGTAGAGTGTGTCTCTTTCCCTAAGCACTAACTTCAGCTGTCACGGTAACTAAAATCTAGTTTCCAAAGCAGTGGGTAATGAATGCACTGTAGTCAAGTGAAGCAACAAATCTTTAACAATTGAAGGACTGCGAACAATTCTATTTACACGGCATCTCTTGCTAAAAATGCAGATAAGAGCAACAAGGGCACTACATTCCTGCCCTGGGAAGGGGATTGAGTGGGCTTATTGCGGGGACACTCTGTATGCTTCCTTCCACAGGGAGTGAGTTGAGGGAGAAGCCTCAGGAGCATGGCACCCTTGGGTTCTCTGACCGGCATGGAGTGTTCTGGTCAGCCAGAGGACAAGAGCCTATGTGAGGGATAGGGGAGGGTGGGGAGGGGTGTCAGTCATTTTCCAGAAGAAAATGGAGAGACAAGGAGGGGAACAACCACTGTCGGTTTAGAGGATAATGAGAGGGACCTTGTTATATTTGCTCAACATTAGGAATGCACTCAAGAGAGTGAATACAGAAAGTACGGTCTTAGAGACGCCGCATACACAGAGCCAACCACCTGTTGCAAGTTTCCATTTGGACACAGTATATATCCAACCAGCCTAGCCATATCCCCTTCTCTCTCCTTCCCGCAAGTCCTGCTCAGCTGCTCCTGTTGTGGCAGTGCTCCCCACTCCAATCTCAGGAAATGGAACCATGTAGGGTGCAAAGAATTTGCAGGGTGCCAAGCAAGGAGTTCAGGACAGCTAGTGCTCAAAATACCTGAATTCCCTGATGGGTTTCAGCAAAGCATTTTTAAAGGCAAGGTGAGGGAGGGGCATCCCAGGGTTGTGATCAGCTTGTACACAATTCTGATTGGTTGATGGTGAGGTAACAGGGTGGTGTCCTAGGGGTTAACATTATCAATCCTCAGGCTCCAGTAGGTCTGGGCGATGTGCTTATGGTCACCAAGTAGTTAACTTCTTCCATTTGATGGAGGTTTTAGCATCTGTAAAACAGCTCAGGAAATGTGCATGAGATACTGTTATCTAGGTACTTCAGGGAGGAACTAAAGATTCTGTGACTGCCATATGGTTGATTTACTGTTTAAATTGTTACCAGTTCTCCTGGCCCAAGTGCTACTTTTGTCACTACATGTTCACATCCTTTCAATCATTAATTCTTGAGCCAGGCTTTTGTGACGCAGGGGAAGCCTGGGACTACAGCTTTTCTACAAGCAAGAGGCAGGCAGAGGACATGGGGGGAAGGGTCTGTCCCAGGAAGGTCCCATGGGGTCCTGCTTGGCTACACTATGGGAGAATCTGTTTCTCGCCTTTTCATTTCCAGAGGCCAGTCACATTCTTTGGCTCATGTTCTCTCTCCTCCATGTTCAAAGCCACCAATCTCTGTTTCACTGTTGGTCATTTTCTCCTGTTCTGCTGTGCTCATATATCCCCCGGATGCGCCTCGTCTGCCTGCCTCTTCCACTTTTAAAGACACTTTTCATTACATCGGGCCCACTTAGATCCAGCATAATTTCCCCCATCTGAAGATACTTGACCACATATGCAAAGTCCCTTTTGCTGTGCAAGGTAGTCTGTTTACAGGTTCAAGAGATGACGATTTGGACACCTTTGGGGGCTATATTCTGCCCACCACACTCCTGTTATCCTTTTCCTCACCTTCATAATCGCCTCCATGTAGTTGAGAGCATAGACTTTTTTTTTTTTTTTTTTTGGCGGTACGCAGGCCTCTTACTGTTGTGGCCTCTCCCGTTGCGGAGCACAGGCTCCAGACGCGCAGGCTCAGCGGCCATGGCTCACGGGCCCAGCCGCTCCGCGGCATGTGGGATCTTCCCGGACCGGGGCACGAACCCGTGTCCCCTGCATCAGCAGGCGGACTCTCAACCACTGCGCCACCAGGGAAGCCCGAGAGCATTGACTTTTAATTCTCGCTTTATCAGATTTTACCTGAGTGATGTTGTATAAGTACTGAACCTCTCTGAGTTCTGGGTTTCTCATCTGTAAATGAGTTGCCCTCTTACTTAACATATTGCATAGATTGTAGTACGCATTCAACACATTACAGCATTTCTGATAACAGCATTGCCATCGTTATCATCATGATAATTGTCTGTTTCCTTACCTCCCCCTATATCTTTAAGCCTGGTTAGCAGAACCGCCATACCTTCTTCATATTATTTGTTTTGTAGTGTCTGGGATGGGGCCCCACCATAAGCGCTCAACTCAATAAATGTTTTTGAGTTCATTCAATAAACGGCTTTTGAATAAATTAATCAAGTAAAAGAAAACTGTCCACCTATTTCAGACTGTTGGTCTAAGAACACCTATTTTACATGCTTCAAAGAAATGTCGCCACAACAACCCTCTAATTGCCTCTGCTTTCATGTTCTATGTTTAGCTCATGTCACTGGAGCTTCACATTGGTTTTCTTTTAGCCAATTGTGCATGTATACATTCTCTCAGATATGACCTTCTAGATCTCTGAGCCAACTATGTCAAGAATTAAGATATATTAAGAAACTGGATCTTGGTAAAAAAGTTTCTCAAATCCTGCCTGTCTTTCCTAAATTTGTATAATCATACAGAATGAATTAGAGACAAATACTGATAGTTTTGTGCTTTTTTAAAAAAAAAAAAAACAGTGCTGTTCTCCCTTTCCTTTTCAATTACGTATATAATAAAATGTATGTTTATATATTAATTTCCTGGACCTGTAGGAAATAAGCCTATTTTGTTTATATTAAAAGTTTTTGAGACTTCTCATGGTTTCACATTTTATTTGTATGCCTGTTTAGTACATAAAATGAGACTTTTCATCTTGTCTTTTATCATCTGGGAAGAAGTAGAATTTGTAGATTCCCAGTCTAATACTGCAGTTAAATTTGTATGCATAATTGCTTATTGAAGTGACCAGATAGAGGTTATTATATTATAATAAATATGCATAATTGCTTATTGAAGTGACCAGATAGAGGTTATTATATTATAATAAGTTATAATTACTATATAATGTTTTCAATGTCAATATAATTTTTAACCTAAAAGTTCTTGAAGTTCAAGTAAACAGCAGCTTTGGGTCACATTGAGTAAATATCTCAAGTATTATGCAACCTTCCTGAATATGAATCCAGGTTCTCTTGTGCTGGTGTGTGACTTGGAGTCAGAATGAAGGGTGCAGAGGGAGCCCTGGGGACCCACTCCAATGCAGCACCGTTCCTGGGGTGACTTTGGGCAGTTGCCAGAAAAACCCTTCATTGCAGATTTTCCTGGGAGATAGATTTCCTTTCATAATTAAGTCTATGTGCAATAAGTATTTGCATTTTATGTTAGTGTATCTGACATATTATTTACTATCTTCTGTATAGTAAACACTAGGTAAATATTTATTGGTAGCTTGATTTTGAGGTTTGAGGATTGGTATTGTTAGTTGGTAATATTAAATAAACCAGTGATGATGTAGCCAACACAAAACATTATTTAGATATATCAGGAGAGTTGTTATGACATGGTTATACAGAATAATAATTTCAAAAATGTTCTAATTATTAACGATAAAATGTGTTTCATCAAGCTGTCTTCTGTACTTAAGATGTTTAGTTTTATGAAAGATGCTTGCCTCTTGTTGATTTAGGATTATGTCCTCGATTATGTACTAATCATACGCTCTGTGATTTTGAGGAACTAATTTAACCTTTCCTACAACATATTTTCCTCACCTATCAGTTTTTTTTCCTGTAACTAGGGTGACCATATAATTTGTGTCCAAATTGAAACACTTGAGAGAGAATAAGGTTACCATTAATAACTATGCCAGGACAATTGGCTTAAACTAGACTGTTCCAGGCTAGTTGAATGTGTGATCACTCTACCAGTAGCCCTGTTTTCATTAAACACAACTAATACTTCCTGAGGACTATTACATGCGAGACATTTTTCTTTGAACCAAAGAAACAAAAGAAGGAATACATTTTCCTTTCACCAGCCTTTGTCTTCACCACCAACCAGCTGTGTTCTGCTTTGATGAATTTTATTTATTTTCACATAAACAATGTATTACCTTACTTAAAATGCTTGCAAACCACCAAAAGAGTAGAGTAGAAGAATAAGTTCAGTGTCATGAGGAAGATTTAGAATGCTGTGAGGTGCAGAGTTAAAGAAAGCGTGTCTTATGCGAGGTAGGAGGATGCAGTATTTAAAAAGCGCGTTCCTCCTGAAGGTGAGCCTGGCGGGTGGTTAAAAGAACTGAAGACAGAAATGTAAAGCGGGAGATTCCCTGGGGCAGTTTCCCTGACTGAGAGGAAGTCTTCTGTCATCTTGGATTGAAGAGGCACAGGGGCAGAATGAGTTGGATTTGGCAGGTTTAGCCCATGTGTGGAGGAGCTGATGCCATATGGCATGATGGAGGGCTTTGTATGCCAACCTGAGGAATGTATGTTTAATGTGATGTGTTTATTATTAAACAAATGATAGTCCCAGCCCCTTCTCTTGTCCTGGCTGTCCTCTCTGCCTTTATACTGGCCAAATGTCTCAATCTGGGTTATTCATTTTTCTCCCTTCCTTTCATGTCTGCTCTCCTGGTGAATGTGCTCAATATATAAGCATCCTGATTTTTACCGATTGTAAATACAATACCAACAGACTTGCTCTGCCTCGTACCCTCGGGAAGGAATTATTCTTTTGCCCAACCTTGCCTAGATAACTGGCCTTAATTTTCTTTTCATTCCTTTCTTTCCCTTCCTCGCCCCAGTTTATTTTTGCTGTCTTTTATGGGGTTTTCCCCTCATTTCCTAGTTAGTATTTTATTTTGGTTAATAGAACTGAAATCCATATGTGTGTGTAGACAAACAGTCATTTGCACACAGACACACGCACACACACAAACAGCAGTATGAGTACACTGATTTTCCTTGACCCACAAACACTTTTTTTCCCACGTATTAACTAATCTAAACAGAATATATATTGTAACCAGTACATACAATTAATGTGATGATGTAGCTTTTCTTCCCACACCCCCAAAAAGCTCCTAAAGAAATCTGTGACATTTTAGAAGTGTGAAAATATCGGTAGTGTGAAATTTCCGGTTTTCAAGCCTGTGAAAGAGAGCAGAGGCTTGTTGAATTAACTCCATGTCACACTGTTTTCTATGCTCCCAGCCTGCGATGAGCAGCAGTGTCGTGGTGACAAGGGCTAGCTCCACAGACACACCTACTGCCTGCTCTGAATGTGTGTGACCTCAAGCGAGTCAACCTCTTCTCCTCATTCCTTACCTGTAAAATGAGGCCAAGAAGAACAAACTTTCCAGGATTGATTGGAATGGTTTGCATGAATATTTAGATCAATGCTTAGCACATCCTAAGGTATCTACGTGGTCATCCTTTTGTTTGTTTGTTTCCTCTAGATTTAACAATGAAAAAGCAAATATTTAAAAAAGTGGAAATGGTATAAAATACTATCTGGTTATATTTCATGAGATGCACCAGAGGTTCTCAAACTTCCTGGGTTCACTCTAATCTCAGGCTTTTCTCATGATGCCCCTAGACTGAAATAAATACCTAATAGTTTGTTAATTAATTAAGTCCAAACCATGGAAAGGTAGCCATTTGTGTTGACTGAAAAAAAAAAAAAAGCACAACCTAAAAGTTGAGAATTATGTTTTATTCCTTAGATATACTGAGGACATAAGCCCAGGAGACAGGCTCTCAGATGGCTCTGAGGGACTATTCCGAAGAGGTAAGGGAGGAGCCAGGATAGATAGGAAATTTGGCAACAAAACAGAGGTAGACAGAACATCAAAAAATTACTGTTAATTAAGGAAAACGCAGATATCTCAAGGTAATGACTTTAGCGCTTTTCTATGTATGGGAAGATGCAAGAGTCTGGGCTCATTTATATCATTCCTTTGATAGGCACCTTAACTGTCTGGGGCCAGCATCCTGTTTTTCTCTGTCCTGAATGCCCTCAGGGTGCATAGGTGGGGGCGGCTGTTAGGGGGCGTAGGGGGGCAGCTGTGGTGGCTGATGGCTTGCTGGCTACGGCATCCTTTGCTTACTGACAAGACAGGCTGTGGTCTTTGTCTACATTTGCATGATATCCACCAGTTGTCGATGTGTTTTCCCTGAAAATTTTAAATCCCTCCCAACCTCCACGCGTACCCCCTGTGAGTTTGCTGCAGCCCCTGAGGTATTTGGGGGCACAATTCGGAAATGATAAGGGTACTTACTTGTTTAGCTCTTACCCCTGCCTGTTATTTCATAATCATTCAGCAAGTGCTCTGTGATGCTGATTCATGACTTCCCCCTCTCCAAAACCTTTAATCTGTCTCTACACAGAGTTAGCTCAGAAAGCCCTCAGAGGAAAACCTAAAAAAGGAAGCTGGGGCTTCATGTAAAGTGTTGCTGTGTGCCTGAGGGCCTCGGAGAATCTAAAGCAAAACGAAAAGGAAAAAGAGACTCAGTTCTCCAGTGTGTTCACTGTGTCAATCACAGTTGCCCTTAAAACCTAGGAATACATGCTTTTATGGTTCCCTGGAGCTCCTCTGCAGGTGTGCCAAGCAGAAGTTACCCGAAGGTCACCTGCACAATGATGTAGGTAAAAGGAAAGCCTGATGTTTACTGTTCCACCCCCCAGGCTCTGGAAACCGGCAGCAATACAGCAGTGTCCACTCACCTGTCTTCCAGATGGCTCCATATGTTTCCAGTTGCCGCCCGCAGGTATTTGGGCTGGTTGTAAAAAGCTAACTAAGTCTTTGGAGAAAGGAAACACTGCCTCACCAGACCTGTAAGCTCCCAGGCCAATTAACCCATCATGCATTATATATTATATTATATGTTAATGTTTACCAAACTGTGTTGCCAATGATTTAACAAAACTTCACCAGTCCGGACTCCTAAACAGTAAAATCTAGGTTTCTGAAGAGCTGGAGGATACATAGAGACAAGAGCTTTTCCATATGAATTGATGTTAAAAAGAATTTTTAAAAAAGTGCCTCATACATTTTTCCTACATTCTGGAAAGATACAGTTACATATACTGAAGGAGCTGGAGTGGACCTTGAGGCCAAGTTACTTTTTACATGAAACTAGAATTAAAAATAAATCTTTCTAAAATGCATTACAGATTGTTCGGCAACATTATATGCTGTAGCTATAGATAGGCGTGCGGTCAGGGAGGAGCTTTAAGGTCCTGTGTTGCCACTACTTTACAGATGAGGGCACAGCCCCTCCAGCCTGCAGGACTGTCAAGCTGGCACACATTTATTTCATCGCATGCTGTCTCGATTAGGTTCAAATGAGTGCTGATCGCATCTGCACTGCCTGTGTGCCCCACGTAGGTTCCCTGCCCCCGGAGTCCTCTTCAGTCATCTCCTCTCACTCTCTCCCCTCTGCCCATTTCACACACTCTTTGTAATCACCATAGCCACATATCTGGGGACTCTGCACTCAAATGCACTGTCCTCCCTTCCAGGGATGTCATTATCTTCCTGACCTGTGCTTATTGCTTCTGGGGACTCAGGATCTGCTGATGGAATACCAAGACCGTTGTTTTTTTTTTTTTTTTTTTTTTTACATCCTATGTTAATGTTTGCAGTCATTATAGGAGAGGAGATTGAAAGAAAAATGGAAGTAGGAATAAAGGTCAGTATAGCATTACATTACCAAAACCAGCCCATGAGGCAGTATGAGCTAAAGGTAAGAACACGCTCTTTGAAGTCTGTCCTCTGTACCTGCTGTCAGACTCCAGCTCTCCCGTGTAGTGTTCATAAGATCTGGATTAAGACACTCAGCCACTCTAAGCCTCAGTCCCTCATCTCTAGAAAGGGCATGATGATACCCACCTTAAATAGTTGTTATGAGAAATTATGAATCAGAATATGTTGAAAGAGTTTAGATCTCTGAAAATAATAAACACTGATTGGTTATCATTAGCCCATTTTACAGAAGGGGCAGTTGAGGATAGAAGTAAGGGACTTGTTGCAGACCATGGTTTGTAAATAGAAGGAGCAGAAGACACCTTCGTCCCCCATCTGCCTCATTCCTTCTTCCTATTAGATATTCGGAGGCTGTCTAGAAGCTGGGGGTTCTGAAGCATCAGATTTTTTCAGTCTTAGGATTTCAGTGCTGCCTCCCTCCTGCTTCTCCCCCGCCCCACCACTAGCACTTAGTGAAACTTCAAGCTGAATAAATTGTTCATGGTCTCACTGTAAACAATGACTTTCTCCCATGGAGGGGAAAAAAAAATTGTGTTTGATGACCTTTCACTGCACATAGTCAGTGTGCACTGGGAGGAACAAAATGAGCCCTGAAGATAATTTAATTTTCTTTAGAGCCTGAAGACAGGAATCTGTAAGCCATAATGCTCTCCAGCTTTAATCAGTATCCTGATTTGTCAACCTGTGACTATAGCATGCCAGTCAGTTTAATGAATACTCACTGCCCCAAATGAATGAATATTGAGTACCTACTATGCGCTGCTATGTAGTCACAAAACAATGCTTCTCACACCTTAACATACACACACATCACGTGGGATTTATTAAAATGTCAAGTCTGGTTCACTCGGTCTAGGATGGGACTTGAGACTGCATTTCTAACAAGCTCCCAGGTGACACCAGCGCTGCCAGTCCATGGACCAGGAGGTGATTCTTAGACACATTAAAGTTCTAGAAGCACTAAGGTATCCCATTCTTCTTTTAATTCTCTAACACTTTTTGGTATTTACTATTCTTTTATTATTTTACATATTGCTTATATTCTCCAATAGAATTAAAGTTCTGTGAGAGCACAGACCTTTCTACTTTGATCATCACCGTATTCCCGGCTCCTAGAGTAGCGCCTAACACATGTGGGTGAGCTGCAGCCGAAAGCCCATCTCCTCACACACCAGTACTCAGTAATATTTGTGATTCAATAAATGACTAGATGAATACAGGTAATGGTAATATACATACACACATAATATTTAGATATTGTGTATATTATCCTAATAGGAACATTCAGACGAATATATTATCAACCTCAAGTTGTAAATATACAATAATACATGTCAAATTAGTGTTATGGACAACTACAATAAAACTTCTTGAAATTGGGCAAATATTGAAAGTTTCAGAAAAGAAATAAAATTTAAACTAGTTTTAAGTGAAGACAAACACTTTTATAAATATAGAAAGAGAAGGAGAGGAAGGTAATTCATGTAGATGGAATTTGGTAGGATAATTATTTGAGATTTAACCTTAAGTTTTATTCCCCTTGAAGCCTTCCCCCAGTTTCCATGCAGTTATCCGGTTCCCTAGTTTTCCTATCATAGAGAATTTTGCAGTGCAAAAAACAGAAGTTGCTGAAAGTCTGCTGTTTCTTTTATAAAATCCTAAACTTGAAGAGATTATGCTCTGTATCGTGGGGTAGGGTAGAAGAGAGAAGAGTTCTTTTGAGGACAGCTAAAGCAACAAGAATTTTTCCCAAGGCAAAAGAATTCAGTCTAAGCTGAGAAGATGATGCTGTAGGTATTATTCATTTTTTTCTATGCCATGGTCCCCTCCAGTAGTTTGGTGGGAATTACAGACAAAGCCTATTATATTGGAATTCATTTATCAAAACACTTTTTAAGATTGAGATATAGTAATATATATGTTTATTTATTAATGTATAAAATAATAAGGTCTGGAAGCATAACTAATAATTACCTTGATTTCGATATAGTGATGAGCATGGATTTTTAGCTATGAAGTGATACAAAATATCTCTACTTTTTATTCATGATGGATTTATAGGTACTGCTAATATCAATACTCTTGTAGTTTATTGCCTACATTTGTAATAGGAGGAAATGGTACATTTTCACTTGGAAGTTAATGAAAATAAAGATGTAAACATTCTCCCATCCAAGTCTATGGAACCCTTTGGTGTGGTCTCCAGGTTCAAAGGAAGGACTGAGCGTCACTCCCAGGTAGCGCTTATCAGTCAGGAGAGTCTAGGTCAGTGGTTCTCAGTGTCTTGTCCCTGAACCAGTAGCATAAGCATCACCTAGGAACTTGTTAGGACTGGAAATTCTCAGGTCTTATCCCGGTCCAGCTGAATAGAAACTCTGGAAACAGGGTCAGAAATCTGTTTTTACAAGCCCTCCAGGTGATTCTGATGCATGCCAAGCTGGAGAAGCACTAAACTAAATTATACTTTAGTAACAAACTAGCCCTAAATCTCAGTAGTATCCATATAAAACAGTATGATTTTTGACTTCATTCAAGTTGAACTTCCATCATGGTTAGGCTGGGTTCATTCTACTCCATGTCTGCTCACTTGGGATCCGGGTGACAGAACAGCCACCATCTCCAACATTATTAGTACTGTGCCAGAGGAGAAAGAAGAATGGAGGGTCTCACACTGGTGATTAATGGACCAACAGTGATGCGTGGCACTTCCACTAACCACTAATTGGCCAGAACTAATCACGAGGCTCTACCCAATGGCTGGGGGACAGGAAGTGCCCAGAAGCCAGGGAGCTAGGGATGACTAACACATTATCGAGATACAGTGAGATCTCAGAGAGTATGACCCACTAACACCCCACAGCCACTCCAATGATTCCCATGTTTGTAGCAGGCACAGGAAAAGCAGAATCACAGGCCCTGAGGAAGCCATGCAGCCTGGTCCAGCGGGTGGACCAATGTGAACCAATGTGACCACGAAATCTATGACAAAGTAGACCAGTGACTGGGATGGGCCAAAGGAGGGGGCACTTCGTTTTATTTTGGTGATGCTTAAGACCCAGGGACTTTTGCACAACTCTGGGCAAGGAAGGAAAATACAAGAGTGACTGAGATTGCACTTCCTGTTTCTGACACACCTGAGATTGTAGGGTAAGCTTCATATCCACCAGAGCTGTTGTCTGTGTAAAGTGCACTCGTTCAGCACTTAATGCAGGACATTTTAAAGGGTGATTTCTTAAATGCTTTTGATGATGATAAAATAAACTCTTTGGATACTTCAGCACTGACTAAATTGACATATTGACTTAGAAAGATTATAGGTTTGAGGTTTTTCTAAATTCATATTGGGACTCAGTTAATGGAACAATGAGTCACTGGTACTTAATCATTTCTTTGTGATTGTGACAGGTAATTCTTTTTCATCAGTTATAAAATCTTACATTCAGCTGGCATTTTTCTACAATGTTCTCTACTTGCCCTGCGTTTGCCTCAAAATAAAGAGAAGTTGGGCTTCCCTGGTGGCGCAGTGGTTGAGGGTCCGCCTGCCGATGCAGGGGATACGGGTTCATGCCCCGGTCTGGGAGGATCCCACATGCCGCGGAGCGGCTGGGCCCGTGAGCCATGGCCGCTGAGCCTGCGCGTCCGGAGCCTGTGTTCCACAACGGGAGAGGCCACAAAAGTGAGAGGCCCGTGTACCACAAAAAAATAATAATAATAAATAAATAAATAAAGAGAAGTTATTAGCCATGTAATGATGAGAAAGTAGTCACGGTAAAAGTTGATCTAATACGGTCTTGTTAAAAAAAAGCCTGGCTCATCTGGTGAAGATTTTATTACTTGACCCTCTTGGAAATATCTTAGCCACTATGTGACCATAAATGTGCATTTGATGAAGATTGAAATCTACAATTAAATGCTACATTTGTATTTAGTAACCACCAATTTTTTCTGTTGCATTGTAATGTACCAGTAGGTGATTAAGCCCTCGCCAATGGAGAAAAAGCTTCTGTAGAAGAATTTATGTGGTCACAATATATTTTTTGAGGGGGTATCTTTATTGAATGTCTGAGAATGAGGTATGACATATATGTTGGTAGAGAATATTTCACCTTCTCACTATGAAATGTACACATTATAATATCTGCCCACTTTGTCGCCCTATTTTTCCCCAGGGGGAAAACATGTGTGTATTGCCCAGGAAAACGCTATGGGATTAGTTAGTATACTTTTAACTGAGTTCAAATGTCCTGGCTTATCTCTGACTTTTGTACATATGACTTGTGTCTTCTTATTGTAGTTCCCTGTTAGAAATTAGCTGATAATTGTCCTTAAGCAATAGCTACCAGTTCTTATAGACACTCCTGGAAGTTGGCCTATATTGTTTGCTATGAATTCCATTTTGCAAAATTGTAATAAAATACAATTTTTAAGAAAATGGTACAAGTATATGAACATCAGGTTTTACATTTATTGAAACATTTTTCTCAATGTAGTTTTGATGTTTGCTGCCTAGATAATAAATCCACGCATGGACTATTCCTTTAAACATATCCCAACACAATCTGTCTTATGAACAAATCAATCAACAGAGTATTTCAGATATAATTTTAAAAAATGCTATCTGCAGAAATAATAAAATTTTTGCTTACTAACAAATTTCATGAGACAGTTTGGAGCCCATATATTTTAGCTTCAATCAAATAAACTTTGGATGAAATCCAGAAACTTTTAAATAGCAACATAGACCATAGGAATGCAGTTTATTTAAGTCAGACTTTAAGACTGTTGTTTTAAATCATGATTGCGTCTCTAGTTTCCATTCTACTCACATCTTAAGGGGTGTGTGTGTGTGTGTGTGTGTGTGTGTGTAAATTAGACAGTGCATCTTGGGATTCATTGTAGTATGTCACTTGAAAAACTTTTTCAAAAATGCTTGGAGTTGATTTTTTCTCCAAGACAATTTCATTTGGCATTAGTTCACCTTGATCATCTTATATGGCAAGAAACCAACTGATGCAGGTTTTACCTCTTTGGCTAAAGAATGAGTAGTTTTTTTTGTTTTTTTTTTTTTTTTTTGCGGTACGCGGGCCTCTCACTGTTGTGGCCTCTCCCGTTGTGGAGCACAGGCTCCGGACGCGCAGGCCCAGTGGCCATGGCTACGGGCCCAGGCGCTCCACGGCACGTGGGACCCTCCCGGACCGGGGCACGAACCCGCGTCCCCTGCATCGGCAGGCAGACTCCCAATCACTGCGCCACCAGGGAAGCCCATGAGTAGATATTTTTTAAGTATGTAGTGTCCTGTTTTCTTTGACAACTGTAATTGCCCAGGAGGTAATTACCAGGTTAACTGCTTGTTAATTACTACTTTTGCTTTGGGCTCATACTTATTGTCATGAAAAATGTTATTATTTCTGGTGGCCTCCATGAGGGTCATCTTACATCAGGGGAAGAAAAGCGTGTGTTTAATATGAAATATATTCATTTTAATATCTTCACCTTCTGTGGCCCAAACCTTTGTGTAGCATGGTTTTGCTTTTTCTATTCTGTGTTGTCAGCACTAAAGTAACAAAATAGATTCTGCTCTGTGTGCCTAGAGGATTGTTTTCCCCAAAACCTGTATGGTATTTGCTTCCACTGTGCAGGAAAGATTACAACATGCAATGGACCTATCACTGTCTCCAAAATTGCTGCTGCCCTTAATCAACTAAATGCATGACAAGAATTATGAACATGTTTCACAATTTTCCTTCTTCTTCCTTGATTCTTGAGTAGCACATAGAATCTTATTCAACATTTCCTGTTGGAGTAGAAAGGAAACATAGAAATATAATTACAGTAGTTTGATATATGTAGTGAGATAAAGCAATATTTGGGTTCTAACTCCAACAATACCCGTGAAGTTAAATAGGAGAATATGTGGTAGAAAAAGAATTGTTCTTCCCCTAAAACTGACCTTCTCGTCACTGTCTCAGCAGTGACTTGCCATTTTAAAGCTTTGTCTGAATAATAAGGCAGTATTTTTTTGCCTGTGAAGTGAGAAATGAATGTTAAAAATGTAGTCACTGAGCTTTCCTTTGCTTACTGTGACAAAACCAATGACCCAGTAATCATAAATGACCACTAATGTCTAGCTGCTGGCTGTAGTGCTCTATGGATTTTTGTGGTGCAAATTGTCATTGTGTGTAGACTACTTAATCGAGTTCCTGAGAAATTACCAAAGAATTTCTTTAAAAAGAAAAAGTACAATCATCAAGGAAAAACACAGCAGATACTATACATGAAGTGCTACATTTAAGATGTCAGTCTTTTTCCTGTATATGTAAAAACCTCTGTAGAGAAGTTGTCATTTTTAAATGATGGAAAGCATATAACGTTTCCTTCTAGTTAAAAATCTCTGCAGGTAAACTGTCATTTTTAAATGAATGTGTCTAGTGTTTCCTTCTTAGTTAATGCAGAATGAAGTATTTGAGTTGTGACACAATTGCTCTACTGTCTAAAATTCTGTTCTAAGCACTGGAAATCTGTCAGTGAACAAGGCAGGTGAGCTTTCAGCTCTCACATCATTAATGAAGCAGTTCGGGACCACAGATCATTCACAAGAAAATATATCTACGATAAATAGTCTGAAGAAAATACCAGTAAAATAGGGTGATGGGAGGAATTGACAACTTCAGGTTGGGTAGTAAAGAAGGTCTTTCTCTAAAGAGGCTTTTGAGTTGAGACCTGGATGACAAGGAACCAGACGTGAATTTCTAGGGAAGGTGCGTTTCAAGCAGGGGGAGCTTCTAGTACAAAAGCTTTGAGACTAGTAAAGTGTCTAGGAACAGAAAAAAGTGTGGACACAACAGTAAGGAGGAGCATAGAGATGAGGACAGGGAAATAGGCAGGGGCCATGTCATGAAGGGTCCTGCAGGATTTGGTAAGTGGTTTAAAATCTATTCAGTGAAGATAAGAAGCCCTATTGGAAGGACTGACTTGATCTGAATTATGTTTTTAAAACAGCAGTTTGCTCTATGTGTGGAAAATGGATTGAATGAGAGGAAAGAGCAGAAGCAGTAGGAGGCCGTAGTGGCATCCAAAGAAGGAATAATGGTGGGTCAGCCAGAACATTCGTCCCAGGACTCTCCAAATTATCCTTGCTCTGAAATGCCTCTTACCTCTGCAAAATAAAAATGTTATCCATCTAAACACTTTCTGCTTCAATGCAAAAAAGGGAAGGATAGCATACTCTCCGCAGCTGTTTCGCATCCCAGAGCTGTATCCCATCTCAGTATCCTTTTCTCCACATGGAGATTATTTTGAACCATCCAGGTGGTTTTGATCAAATTGTATACATGTAGAATATTATTCTTAAGCTCCAGTACAACCCCACAGACACAAAGATTAACTTAAGCTGACTAAGGACATTTCAACTGCCAGGAGGTTAAGACAGTATTTAAATTCATAATCTGCAGTACCTTGGGTTTGAGCTATGACCTGCAAGATACGATTTACTGACCAATAAGAAAGACTTCATCAAGCTGGACTGTCATTCTAGAAGTGTTTCCTTATACACGATTCCTAGGTGCTGAAGCATCATTTTTAAAAAGCTCTGCTTTGGGAAATCAATGTGAGGGATTGTGTTAGGCAACACAGGCAGATCCAGCTTTACGGGTGTGTGCCCTGTGCAGCTAGCTGTGCAGGGCCTGTGCCTGTCCACACTTGGTTTTATGCTCTGCAGTCACTATCTTGAATTCTTACTACATTTTTAAACAAGGAACCTCTCATTTTCATTTTGCACGGGGAACCACAAATTATGTAGCTGGCCCTGATCACAGAGCTTGGAAAACTGTATGAAAATCTATCCCTCTGCTGTCAGGCATGGAGAGGTAGAGGAAGGAGGGGAGCAGGTTTGAATAAAGGGATTCTCTGGCAAAGGAAATTCATTGCCTGTCGAATCTGAGATAATCTAGTCCAGTGGTTTTCAAGTGCCTGTGTTCAGTCCACGCCTACCTGATTTTTACCTCTCTGTGGAAAAATAAGAACATTGGACGAGGATGCCCTCAGTTTTTTGTAAAGGTAAATTTGTTCAGCTGAGAGGTCTGCTCTTTATTCTGAAATTAGATTAATCTTGCCACTTTTGGTCTAACATGTTTTCTGTTTTGTAACATATTGGTAGCAGGTAGGAACTTTTTATTTTAAAGCACTTCTGTAAAATAAAACTTGACCACTTCATTTCAGCCTAATGCTTCTTGACAAGAAACAAACAAACAAAACGCTCCATCCTATCCCTGTCTTCTGCTTTACCTTTACCTCTTTTTTTCTAATCCCAACCTCAGTTTTCTCTTATTCTAATTATTCCCAATAGCAATGACACACAGTTCACAAATACTTGAACCTAATTTCTTAAGGTTGAGTAAAAGGTAATCAGAAATAAATTCACATGAATATTAGAACTTGTAGATAAATCCAAAGTGGAGGAGAGATTATCCTCCTGTAACCAGAGTACTTATAATTCTGTTTTATAAATCCATCCCCTTTTGTGTCCTAAAGGAGAGCAACAGTTTTTATCTTGGTAACCCCAACACTTAGCATCGTGCATTAGGTTCAATAAGCCTTCAATTGAATATATTGAAAATAAATTTTTAAAAAATATATATATATATTATATTATATTGTATTGTGTTATATTTAACTGGAAATGTCCCTGAAATGGAGGGATGTCTCCATTCTATCACCACCTTCTTTGGTGGTTCCAGCCCTTCTTGAGCCAAAGAGCAATGACCTTAAGAAGGGTTAATAAAGGTGCATTGCATCTGTAGCAGGAAGTGGAAATTAGACATTTTCTCTGGTTCAGCTGGATCTAAGACACCCGATACTCACACATTTTGAAATGAGGTGTGGAACCGCCAGATCGAGACTTGAGAAGCTGATGGTCAGGGACTGTTCTGTGACTCTTAGCTGAGCACCCACCGCCAGCTGATACAACAGTTTAGAGATTAGAGCAGGATTTTTAGAGAGAGCTGCTGGCATTCTGGGAATCTTGTCCTATCCCAACCCCCACCCTCACCTTAAATCTATGTATGGGGCTTCATTGGGACAACCCAGAGAGCTTGGGGAAACAATGGGTTAGACTTTGACTCAACCATGAGAAATCAAAGAGTAGGGAGAATCTGACACAGGGATACAAAGAGCTGCTATCGCGCGAGTGTGCTGAAACCTACAGGTCAAGGAATGTTCGTTTCTTGTTGGCAAAATGTGGCAGAGAGAGAGAGAGGGAGACCTGGCCTGAAAGGTCAGGTCTTAGATCTTGTCGAGGAGGGCTGTTTGGGGGAAATAACATGGCAGTGTATGTGAGGGCTGGTATAGGAGCTACTAGGGCCCAGTGAGAAGATTTGCATTCACTCGAAAAGAGGAAACTGCAGAGGAGGGATCTCCAGTCAGGTGTGGACTACAAAGAACCTATAAAATATCCCACCTGACAAGAGAAAGAGGTGGCTTTAAACACCTAACAAAATGCAGAGTGCTGGTGCCCACAGCTAAGACCCCTGGAGCATAGTACAGTGCCTTGAACATAGATGGGGATCAGTGGATACTTGGTGAACACAAAGAATGTAGACTTGCTAGGCAGATATCACAGGGGTGATATCCAGCATGGTACAGACGAGAATGATGAGGTTCAGGTTAAGTGTGTTAAGTCAGGTTTATTCCTAGTTATGGCAGAATCTAGTCGAGAGCACTGTTCTGAATAGGTGCTCAGAACAGCACTGTATGGCCATTACCAGGTTTGTGAGATAAAGCAACTAAGAGTTCATAAGAAGACTCCAAGGCAGTCTTTCCTGGGGTGCTTGTATGTACCTGGTTATTCAGTTTATCCTTAGCCTTTAATGGTGGCTACTGTGTGCCCGGCAGGATACAGGGCGCTGGTGGTTCAAATATAAATAAGACAATCCCTGACCTCAGGTAGCTTATGGTGTACAGATGAAAGGCCGTAATAGGTCATTTACTTAATCTATAGCATGAGCCCAAGAAATGTTAGTTCCAGTAATGCCACTGTGAAGTCAGGTGGTTGAACTCAGCTTCCCTGCAGATTGCAAGGGCCCTCCAAACTACAATTAAGTATAGATTGCTACTTTTTGCCATCATCAGATTTTATTTCTTATTCTTTAACGATGATTGACTGAATATACTATTTTTAATAGAGTTATGTAGGTATTTCTATCAGTCTTTAATGTAATTAGAAATTGACATATATGGATATATTTTTTTCTACTGCCCTTTTCTTCCTGGCTTGTTAATATGTAATATTTTGCTCCTGTGCATTCAACCTCCATTTGATTTTTCTCCTAATGTGATTTACTACCTGCAGAAATATGACACCCGGAAAATACAGGAGTGAAATGCCCATTAGCATAATGCCAGTATATCAACACATGTTTTAAAGGGTCTTCTAGCCCAAGCCTATTCCTTAGATGATGCATTCAACCATAATTTTCAGCCTTTAAAATTAGTCCTTCTCATAGATCTGGAGACAGCTCTCTTTTCACACAACTGTTATGAATATTGTGGTTTTCTAACCAAAGAGATGTGACAGTAATTTCTTAAGAAAGATTTGGGACATTGTGACCGGTCCAAACTAAAAATGAAAGAAGAGGGAGAGGATAAACATAACCTCATGCCCTGTACATTGTGACTGGTCCAAACTAAAAATGAAAGAAGAGGGAGAGGATAAACATAACCTCATGCCCTGTACATTGTAACTGGTCCAAACTAAAAATGAAAGAAGAGGGAGAGGATAAACATAACCTCATGCCCTGTACATTGTGACTGGTCCAAACTAAAAATGAAAGAAGAGGGAGAGGATAAACATAACCTCATGCCCTGTAAGTCTTCTGAGTGAAGACATGTCTGGAATTTACGCAGAGGGATAATTTACTTATTTCTTCATCGATTCACTTATTCATGTAGTAAATATTTTTGGTGTGCACATACTGTGCAAGGCACTTGGTAGATGGATAAAGGAGATGTGCTTCCAGGCCCACCAGAGTGAACAGCAAAGTGAGAGAGACAGAAGAGAAAAAAGTAAACATGAACAAATGTATCATTAGACTTGGTGATAAATACCCTGAGAAGCAGATGAGCAGAGCGCTAAAGCACAGCTTGAGTGGGGCCGGGAGGTAGGAGATGGGAGACAACCTACTTAGAATCATGGGGGATGGGGTTTCTGAGGAGAGTTAAAAAATGAGAAGCAGCCAGCAACTCAAAGAGTCAGAGGAAATAGCATGTGCAAAGGCCCTGAGGAAAGCGAGAGCTCGGCGTGTTTGAGAACCTTGAAGGACACCAAGGACTCTGGCACATGAGCGAGAAGAAGAGCCCAGGATGAAGTAGGAGATGGAGAGATGCAGGGACTTACAGCCCATGGAAAGCAGTTGAGAAATTCATCAGGTCACACTGGGGAGGCGTTCAGTTCTTTGGAGCAAGAGAGTAGCCTATCTCCTTTAGGCTTAAAATGCTTGTTACGGCTGCTGCAAGAACAGGTAGGAAAAAAGGAAAGTCTAACAGGGAGACCAATATGGAGGCTGTGGCAGTAATCCAGTGGGCTGGTGACTAGGGAGGTGGGCGTGGAGATGGAGAGAAGTGGAGAGGCTGAAGGTATAATTTGGGAAGGCAGAATGGAGAGAATGTGTTGATGAATTAGAATTGGAGAGTGTTGGAAAGGGAGGGAACAAATATAACTTCGAGTTTTCCGGCTTGAATAACCGTAGGTGTTGGTGCCATTTGCAAAGATGGAGAAGACAGGAAGGAAGGTTGAGGCAAATTTAGGAACCAAGAATTTGTTTAGGAACATGGTGAGTTTAAGATGTACCACAGGTAATCGATAATGCCAAGTAGCTAGTTGTATATTTAAGTCTGCCGTTCTGGGGAAAGTTTGAGCTGGAGGTATAAATGTGGGAGTTTTTAGCATATAAATATTTCTTCCCAAGGGAATGGATGAGAACATCTAGGGAGATAGTGAACGTAAAGCGAAGGGAGGCCCAGCTCCGTTAGGCCCCTGGATATTCCAGAATTTAGGGTTGAAAGGGAAAAAAAGGAACTCTTAAGGAATAGTGGGAAAAAAAGGAATATTAGAAGTATTGTGTGTCAGGGGCTCTAAGCTAGGATGTTTCAACATAGAGGGGCCATTAAAAAAAAGTTGAGGACTTATATGTACCAGTGCACATCATGCTGAATATTTATATGGATGACGTTATGTTATCCTTTTAATAACGCTTCAAGGTAAGTAGAGTTATTAAACTCGTTTTACAAGTGAGTAAACTGTAGAGAGATGAAGCAATTTGCCCAAATTTGGGACACAGGCTTCTAACTCCAGAGTCTTACCCTTTGTGCCATCCACCTCTACAAACACATCCTGTGACTCAAAGACTAAAAAAGAGATGAAAACCAAAAAAAGTAACTTCGTGTGAAATGATTGAAAACCTAAATGAGTTGTTTTGCGAGAGTGGTATTGGAGAGGGTTGTGCAGTGATGAAGAGATGAAGCCGAGTGCTGTGAAACAGAGAAGGGAACTCAAGAAAGGGGATGGTAGCCTTAGGAAGAAAACAGCTTCTTGAAGGGATGAGAGATTTTAGCACCTGGTGGAATGCTGGTGGGAATGGCTTAGCAAAGAGGGGGAGATTCATGACCACGTTGGAAGCAGATAACCTAGGAGTAACGTTGAGAAAGTGATGTAGGAGGAGCACCGTCTGCCTTGCCGGCATCCCTTCCTGTGTGTGTAAAATAGAACCTTCCTTCCTTTGTGAAGGATTTAGAAGAGACCTTTGGCTCTCTGTGTCTGTGCCTCTCCAAAGGAAGGAGAGCAACTTCTCAAACTGTGAAAGGGACTGCAGAGGTCTGGCCCCACCTCCTCTGCCTTCTGTCTTTGGGATGTGGTGCCCACAGCATCTTTGTGATGTTCTCTGAGCATGGAGCAGCCTCACCAGGATACTGCTTCTCCAAGCTGCCAGCTTGTAACGGGGTCCTTGACTCCTGTCTTTATTTCTCAGTTGGTTCAGGATTTACAGAGGGAAGAGAGTAGTTAGTCCATTAAAACCTCAGGTATAGAGAGAGGATGCTGTTGGATTCAGAGAACACATGGAGAGATTAACTTTAACAAGAGGAGGACCATACCCTTTTCTGTAATAGGAAAAATGTTTTAAATAATAGGGAAAGAAATGTAGGTTTATAGAGTTGCCACTGGGAAGAAGACAGTGACTTCTTTAATGTAATTTTAAACATTTTATAGTATGTTTACCTGAAGAAAGTCTAAAATCCAACTTTGCTGTATTGGGGGCACACTTCGTAGACCTCATGTGTTAAAGCACTATTATCTGAACAGAAGAAAACTATAACAGGTTCCCCAGTGATCTTCAAACTGGGAGAGGGCACATGGTTGCCCTATTCTAGGGTAGCTACTTAGAGTCTACATAGGACAGTTTAAAAAAATTCCTTTTCCATCAGGAATACCCTCAATAATGCAATCTTACACTTAAAAACAACAAGACATCATTTTCATTTGAAAATATTTAGGATGACAATAGGATGGGCTGGTTTAAAGAGGTAAAGAAACAATGGATTAAATGAAGTGATGTTTTCCATCAAGCTCCTGAATTAATATGTAAATAAGAGACCTATATTTTTGAACTTCTTTTCCTGTGTCTCATGTATTCATTTGGGGAAATTAAGACGGGAGATTTTTGTGCTACATTGGTATTTTAACTATAAACCATTGCGCTTTGGCCCAGAGTGTTATTACCTGCAGAAGCTATCTTGATTAAGTTTGGAGTTGCCTTGTGTTGTGCGTAAGCAAAACTACATTTTAATCAGCTAGTCCACATGCTTTATACAGATAGTTTGTAATAGGCCCTGTTAAACATAGATTCCTTTAATCAGCAATGTTGGATAGAAGCCTATAGTCTTAAAATAGTCTTCTTTATTCTGATTTCCTTCTCCCTAAGATGAATAAACAGAATGCAGTCGATGTGGCAATAGCTGTTACAAATCATTTCATCAAAGGTAATAAAATTAAATTCCATCTCTGTGAGTTATTACAGAAGACTGTGGAACATTTACAAGAATTTGACTTCCAAATCCTTCAAGCCCTAATCTTTGGATTTGCATAATGTGTTTCTACTTTCAGGATTTTCCAGTCGAAAGGCTTTGAAGTTCCAAGGCAAAAACTGAAATAAATTGGAAATCTGTGTAATTTCAAAGTGAATGCTTACAATATAATGGTATAATTGGAAAGTACATGGAAGGGGAAACATAAAATTTTACTACTATTGACTTAATTTTTGGAAACTTGATAGTAGAAAGATAATAGGCAAAATTCTTCATGAGTGATCAAAAATATAAAGTAGAACTTTCAAATCAATAACATTATTTAATATTAGATTACTTTAAAACAGTAGATCCTGAACTTGAACCCCAGTTTTTGATTCCAGAGTCCTTGCTTTTTTCACTTCTTCATGCCACCACTGAAATTTTTTGCATGGGGATGTCAATTTATCAAGACTACAGAGTGTATTTTTAGAAATTACAAAGCTGAATTTAGTGAAAAAAGAAGTGAAATACTGTTCAGCTTTATCATACTACTGATAATGGAGGTGGAATAATTTCCTTTGTGTAAGCTTCAAAACATTACCATGATCGGATGGGAAAGAGGCTATATTACGTGAATGTACTAAATTGATGATTATATCTGCTCCCAAACTGTCCAAAGTTACTTATTCTCTTAGTTTGTTTTCATGGATTTTATACATGAACTTGCTTGCATTTTTGTGTTATCTCTTGTGGATTTTTCCCATGATGAAACCACTCATTCATTTAACTATTTATGACGTGCCTTCTATATGCCAAGAAATATGCTAAGTCCTAGGAATGAAATGGTGAACAGACTGAATTTCTGTGAATGCAGGAATTCAGTTGATCTGGTGGTGAGTATTCCTGATGAAAAATGCTTCTCTCCAACCTCTTTTCTCTGGGCTGGCATAAGCATGGGGATATAAATAAACCAGCTGGCAAACTTCAAGGACTTGGATGTCTTTTTCATGAAAGGTCAATAAGAAAGGCTAACCTTTTACATTAGGATTTATTGAACTCTGTAGAGGCAGATCGGTTTTGGATTTAATTTCTAGTATTTTTGTTACAAAATTAGGTATGATAGTAATGAATTCATGTGTGCTTCTATATGACTGATATTATGTACACTGGCCTTGCTTGCTCTTCACAGAGTTGAATTCAATTGCATTTAACAAGAGAATTTCTAGCAAACCATTTCTACATATCATTGCACCTGTGGCTCAATTCTTGAATTTTCTGTGCTCTGAATCTCCAAGATAGGAAAGTATAAATCTCTTAGAATGAATACAGGGCTAGAAACATCTTATAACAAGGTCTCTAGTTTTGGTGTCCCATTAACTGTTCCACTACCAGTTTGTACTCCCCAATGATAATTCTGTTGAAACTTTTTGCATTGGTTTGGAATTTTAAAAGAAGACTGTGTAATTCCTGATCCCATGTTAATGATATTTTCTGTCTTAATCCTTGTGTTTAGGAGCAGAAAGAATAGATTGGCCACAGCAATTATAGAGCAGGCTGTAATTGGCATACCCCATACCAAGAAAACAAGGGATTGTTTTCTTGTTTTAATGCATAGGTTTCCAATCTGTCATTTCTTCTGCTTGGACTTCTGAATATGCTTGTTTTTTGATGGTTTTGTGGTTTGTTTTTAGCTGCTGATTTTTAGTCAAACTTTACAGCAGGGGTAACAAAAGCCCTTAATTTTGCAGTGTGAAAATTCTTTAGGCATTCACTCTCAAAAGCTCTTTTTGAGTGACTTGACATTTTTGCAGCGCACAGTATCCAACTTCGAAAATCTACATTCTCAGCAGCTTTACTACTTTAAAAAATATCCTTACATTAGCTCTTTTAGGAAGCAAGGAGACAGCTTTGCTAACAGTAATGAGTTGTGCAAATCACAGATGGTCTTCTGGTTGGAAATTACTGGAAAGGACTACAAGCATTGAGTCTTTGGGGCATAGCCATTCACATGCATCCATGTATGTATGTGTACATGTACATTTGTGTAAGTATACAACAAATAAATGGGGCAAAGAGGGAATTTGTGTAGCTGCTACTGGTACTGCAGAGTTCTGTGGAATTTTACCAAGTACTTTCATTGAAATTAACACATTTTCTGTTCACAGCAACTCTCTTGGGTCAAGTAGGTAGATAGCCTGAATGCCACCATTGTGGGTAAGAAAGTAGAGACCCAGACAGTCCAAGTTCTTGTCCACAGTCACATGACTGATGAGTGTCAGAGCTGAAATTTATCTCTGTCTCCTAATTCTGAAGTATGGCTTTTTGGTCAAAATGTCCTGGTTGGATTCCAGCTTTCCTAATTTTTAGCCTCCCAACCAAACTTTTCCTATGCCCTAGGGAATATTCCCCTTATACTGTAGTAGATTTTCCCAACTGTTGCTATTATTGCTATGGGCATCCCAATACTATATAGTAAATGATTAATAGAAGGTCCATTTTTTCCCCAGATAGCTACAGAGCTCAGGAACATATCCAATTAGTTATAAAAAATGTACGATTTAAATTCACTTGATGGGAGAAGTAATTCCAGTTAAGAACTCAGGTTAAATGAATTTTTTTTTCTTATGTATTTAAGTCATACCAGGGTTTAGTTTAGGCTTAAGGTAGAGTTCTATTATGCAGTATTCAAACAAGTTAACAAAACTGTTAAAAGATGCAGAGCATGACAGGCAAAGAAAGATGAAAAGCATTGCTTAGCTATGACTTGGAGGGAAGATGATTGAAGGGTGGAGATAGTGGGAAGGTGAAAATCCCCACAGTGTGAGGGGGAAAGGGAAGGTAAGACCAAAAGAGTATGACAGGTAATAAACCAGAGTAATAAACATCTAAATGTGAAGATGCTTAGGAAAAGCTTCTCCATAGTGAAAGCCATTGAAATAGAGGGTTGACCCGCATCTTGCGGAGAAGTCCTGTGTGGTGAGCAGCCTAAAGCCACGTTCACTCACTGTCGGCACAAGTTCTGGGCTCCAGATGTCCATTATATCCTTTAACACAGAAGATTCATGTATTCTACTCCGTGATTTTGAAAATGAGTGGAAGATTTCTTATGTTTCTGGTAAAGTCGAAATAAGTTAGGCAAGAATAAAATTTAGCTGATGACTATGAGATTAATTCTGTTTACATTGGCTAGAATTGAAAGTTTTCTGCCATTCCTTTTTTTTCTCTAGCTCCTGTGACCTCACATTTCATCATCCTCCGCCTACAGGGCTTCTCCTGCTCCTTGGAGAACTGGTTGAAATCGGCATGAACCCTATTTTTACAGAGTAGGAGAGGCAAAAACCCTCCTCACGCTTGCTTTCTTGGTCTTGTCCTTACTTCCTCCTGATTCCCTGGTCTCTACCTCTGCTTACGAGTTTGCTAATTTAGGTCAACTCCACACAGATTAAAAATATGTATAACTCAAGTGAACTAGTCAATGGATTCGGTTGTTTTCCAAAAGATTTGGGGGCTCTCACAGGAAAAATACCATATTACGCACCACCCAAAGGACTCCCATTTAGCATGTCTCTTCTTGTTATCTTCCACTCCTTCACCAAAATCCACACTCCAGAAAAGGTGAAGCCCCCTACAAAATGTAATGTAATCCCTATAGGCTCAATGTTTAAAGTTGTGCAGCAGGGAAGGATCCTAAGAAACTGATATAATTTCCTCAGCATTCATAGAAGTTTGAACAAAATTATATCCCCTTACATCATCATAAAGAGATTGGAACTTGCATCCTGTGCAGGTGCTATGCTAGGTACTTTCCCATAGGATGTTGACTTAGTTCTCAGAACCTTCCTGGGTATGTTTTATCCCCATTTTATAGATGAGGAAACAGTCTCAGAGAAGTGTCCAACATTGTTCCCATGCAGAAAGGAGGTAGTGGGATATATGTTTGGAGGAGTAGGAAGAATTCTTTTTTGTTCAAGAACAGAGGAACAAGAAAAGGCAAAGATTATGAAACACCAGACGGTCTGCCTATCAGAGCCATGCCAAGAGGGATGGCTCCTTCTAGTCATGTCTTTGGAAATGCAAAGCACACTAAACAAAGATCCTTTCAGTGCCTATTAAGGGATTATTTTTGTCTCTATTTGTAGTGCTTCATTTATCATCAATGGGTATTTTATCTCATGTACAACTACATAGGCCATTATGCTATATTTACATTTGTTTAACACATTTAATTAAGAACATTGTTAAAAAATGTAAAAAAGACTTCCCCTTTCATGAAATTTGGAAATCAAAGGTAGCATTTAGCAGGTTTCCTTGTCAACCACAGTAGTCATCTTCAGAATCTTTAAAGGAGTAATTCAGTTACCCACACAGTTCTGCTTTCTAAGATCGTGCAAATGGAAGTCTTTTCTTAAGCAAGCCCACAAAGCTACTAGCAGTATTCCCGACTCCAGCAACAACACGAAAACATGATACCTTTCAAGTCTTGATTGGGAAGAGTGTCTGCTGGGGAAGGGCAGAAAGAAGAGGGGAAATACAGAAAGGCTATTGGCTGCTTGCCTTTGTCCTTTGCTCATTCCAAAGAGGCTATAAAAGGAGTTGTGGGACACTTAGGTGTTTGAAGTGTTGGAGAACTTCCTTACTTATAGTATCTAGCCCTTTATCAAACATAAGATCCATTGTTGATATCCTCCCATGGGATACATAACTTTAGCAACTCTGGTCAATTCTAAAACAGACCAACATAAGATATAAACAATTTCTGGTGATGAAATAATCTGCTATGTGAATTGGAAATAAAATCTGTCACATTTACATTTTGAAAAGAATCTTTGTTGAGAACTAGAGAGCAGTTGAATTTCTTTCAGGAAAATTTAGCACTTTTCCTTTCGATCCCTACTCCTCTGCACCCCCCTCCCCCCAGAAAACTTGCTTTATACTGAAACTCAAATTTAATTTTGAAATACAGTTTATAGGATGAACTCTAGAAAAATTAACCTTTTTGTAAGTGAAAATGGTCAAATATTGGTGATTTCTTAGAGTTTGTAGGGTTCACTGTAATGTTTTTAGTATAGTCTAAGTCTTTGTGTCTTAAGTGCAGTTTTCGGAAAGCCACGTTGGGACAAATTAACGTTGCTGCTTTGGTGGCCCCCAGCTTATTTCTTAACTTCTTATTAATCTTAATGCCGTCTTAAGCTGCATATAGTACTACCATAACTTTTAGTTCCAGTCTACAAACTCCAGACTAAGACAAGAATGATGTTATTGGAAGACCAAGGCATTAATAAATACATAACCCTGTACAAAGTAAACCCTTGTTTCCTTAAGTATGTTGAACATTACGACATACTTGGTTGTATGTTGATTTGTATGTTGTAGGTGATTTTCGGTGGTGATTCCTTGAAGGACATTGCGTGCAGTTTGCTTAAGTTGGAAATACAGCCTTCAACCTAATTTCAACAAAGCAACCAAAGTGATTCTTTTAAAATACAGTCATCGTGCCATTTCTCCTTTGCTCACATCCTCTCCAGGCCTCATTCTTGAATGACCTTGAAGCTCTGTATAATCTGTCCTCTTTCCCCTGCTCCCCAGCACCATCTTGTTGACTTCATCTCCTGTTTCTCTTCCCCTCCCTTTTTCTGTTCCAGCCACTTTGTTCCTCTAACACAAAAAAAACTGGTTCCCCATTTGCTGAAATGCTGCTCCCCAAATATGCTCATGGCTCCTTCTTTCAGGTCTCTCCTCAAAAGTCTGATGGTGTGAGAGCACTACCTTGACTCTCCTTTATATAATAGTATGCCTGTACACCTCTGTCTGCTATCCCTTTTACTCTGCTTTGTTTTAATCCACAGTACTTTTTGCCACCTGATTTGTTATCTATTGGTTTCTTACTTTGCTTATTACTCATCTCCCTCTATAAGAATGAGGATTCCATGATGGCAGGTGTTTTGCCTCTTTTGCTCACTGTGTATCCGTGGTGCCCAGTAGAGCGCCTGGTGCAGAGTAGCCATTCAAGGAATGAATGAATAGTCCCTTTCAGTTCATGAAAAGCAGGGGGATAGGGGATAGGGAATAGCCATCCCCAGCGAGGAAAGGATCCGTCTTTAGATTCACTCTACTCTGGCCATCTTTGGGAGTCTAGAGGCCAAGACTTTCATTCTATTTCTTTCTACTGTCACCTTTTTGTAGCAAGCAGCCATTCAGTAACTATATGTAATCTTCATTGTAAATGAATAAGTTAAAAATTCAGTCAGTTTCAGATGAAGACTTTTTTTTTTTTTTTTTTTTGCGGTATGCGGGCCTCTCACTGTTGTGGCCTCTCCCGTTGCGGAGCACAGGCTCCGGACGCGCAGGCTCAGCGGCCGTGGCTCACGGGCCCAGCCACTCTGCGGCCTGTGAGATCTTCCCAGACTGGGGCACGAACCCGTGTCCCCTGCATCGGCAGGCGGACTCTCAACCACTGCGCCACCAGGGAAGCCCTCAGATGGAGACTTTTTATTGGAGTATATGGTATACTCAGAAAAGATGCAGAAACCATACATCATTAGATTTTCACAAAGTAAATACATAGAACCCAGATTAGGAAACAAAATAGTACCAGAATCCCAGAAAGCCCTTCATGTCTCTATCAATGTAATAACTCCCCCAGCAGTTATCCTACGCACACTTTTAATATCATAGATTGTTTTGCTTCTATCTGAACTTTATACAAATGGAATCCTACAGCATGTGCCTTTATGTATCTGTCTCCTTTTCTCAACATTATTTTTATGAAAACCATCCATGTTGTTGCAAGTAGTTATAGTTTGTTCATTTCCGTTGCTGTATAAAATTCCACTATGTAAGTATCATCATAACTCACTTATGCATTTCTACTGTTGGTAAGACTTTTGGGCTGTTTTTGATATTTGTGTGTTACAGATAGTGCTTCTGTGAATACTCTCAACTGGGTCTTTGGGTGAACACGCCTATATTTGTGTAGGATAAATTCTAAGAATAGAATTGGTGAGTCAAAAGATGCATGCCTTCAGCTAAGCAGGCATTTGCCCAAAGTAGTCTCCACCATCAGTGTCCCAGAATTCCAATTGCTGCTTATCACCATACTTCATGCCATGTCTTTGACATTTTAGCCCTTTTGGTAGATCTGTTCATGAGTGCAGTGTGGTCTTAGTTTGTATTTCTCATGACTAGTGCTGTTGAGCACTTGTTAATATATTTGTTGGCAATTTGGATAAAGCGAGTCAATTTTCATGAATATTAAGTAGGTAACATAGGTGGTATGTGAAGATGGCAGATATCCTACAGGTGATAATTCAATGACTAAAATTCAGTAAACACTGCTTTCATTAAAGAATCTTCTACTAATTGATATATTTTATTTCTTTAACAGAGCTTTTGCTCTGGTAAATTCAATTTAATAAACGCTTATTGAGAGCTCATTATGAATAACCTCCTATGCAGAATGGTGTCAGGCCACCAAGGTCTATGTCATTGAAAGCTGTCCAGAGGAGACCACATCTAAGCCAAGTCTAGAAGCAGGAGCAGGGGTCTGACTGTGGGGCAAAAAGTGGGAGCTAATGTACTGGAAAGGCTTGAATAAAACCTGTAGGTGTGAAGGTGTATGAAACTTTCAGGAAATTCCAAATTTGCAGGTGTGACTACCATAACTGATAAAGAAAACTGCCAACTCGCCTTCTGTAGGGAATTAAGACTTGAAAAATGACACTTAACATTAGCCTCCAGAAGAACCAAAGGCCTAGAGTAAGCTGGGCTTAGGGTTCAGTTGCATTACAAATATCAAGTTGTGTAGCTTGAAGTATTTGAATTTAACTCATATCATTTACCAATTATTTTTATACCAAGAGAAATATTCTCGTGCTTACGTGGCCTTTTGCTTTCCATGTTAGGCCTGATGTCAGCTCTCTAAAATGCAGGAGTGAGCAATACATTTATTGTCATTGAGAGTATCTGGAGAAACAGTATAAACGCTATAATTTTTCCAGCTAAGATGCTGTTACCGATGAAACAGAAAAGCACTGGCAGCCTCTAGTTATACAGATAGGCATTTCATTATTCTTTTCTGGGTTGCAATTATTTATTTCTAACTAATGTTTTGCATTAGCATTAAAAAACACTCCTTTCAAAAGTACAAGCAATAGTCAAATGCATTGTCTTTGTCTGAAGTTACATTTTATTTGCTATTCAAAAAATAAAGGTCTTCTTTTTATCACCTTACATTTTAATATATTTTAATGAAACCTTTCAGAATGATTAGACAGAAGATTTTCTTCCCCACTAGTTTCAAGAATATTTGAAGAATTTAAAATACTGTAGGGAAGGTCTGTAATTTCTGAACATACCTTGTTCTCTTTCAAGGCCAAGTATAACTCAGTTGTTGAAAGCAATTATGGTGGAGATAAATATGAAGAAAGTGTGTCTTTCTCTAGAGTCAGTAATTACAGCATGCGGTATTCTTTACCTGTAGGTTGAAGAAAAAGTCCCAGTCGGTGGATATTACTGCTCCAGGGTTCAACCCTTTGGCTGGTGCAGGAAAGCAAATGCCACAAGCCAGTAAACCCACCACACCCAAGACGTCCATCATTGAAGAAGAGCAGAACAACGCAGCAAATTCCCAGAAGCATCCTTCCCGAAGGAGTGAGCTGAAGAGGTTCTACACCATTGGTGAGCACCACGATTTATGCAAGTGAATAGATGGGGTCTATCCAAACAGCACAGTGAATGTGTGGGGCTGTGGTTAAATGTCCCTTGTTTATATAACGTGTACAGTCCTCCCTCAGTATCCACTGGTTCCAGGACCCTTCAGGGACACCAAAATCCAAGGATGCTCAAGCCCCTTATATAAAACGGCATAGTATTTGCATATAACCTACACACATCCTCCCATATACTTTAAATCATCTCTAGGTTACTTGTAATACCGAATGTAATGTAAATGCTATGTAAATAGTACTGGATCTGCAGAAAATTCAAGTTTTGCTTTTTTGGAACTTGCTGGATATTTCCCCCCAAATATCTTCAATCCTTGGTTGGTTGAATACGTGGATGTGGAACCTGCAGATACAGAGGGCCGACTGTATATCTTTCTGATGGTTTATGGTGGACATCTCATACAGTCTGAACGTGGAGTTGGAAAAATACTGCACACCTTCAGCAAAGTTAAATAATAGAGTAGGCCTGAGGACCTTCTATATCCTGCCTAAGAGAAGTAAATTACATATATATGGTTTTCCAAGTTTTAAGCTTATGTGCTACTATTTTCATTTCTGCCAGTCTTTAGCCGGGCGCCGTTTTTGTTTTTGGTTTTCGGTTTTTGCTCTTTTCATTCTCCCTCCAGGCTTTCAAGTGGCTGACCCTGTTCTGTCAGGTTGTTGAGACAGTGGTTGATGTCAGCCTGTAACTAACAAAGCCACTAAGAAAATAGAAAATTATTACGTTCTGAGGAAGGACAGATTATGTTGTAGGTCCGTTTTTACCTTGCACATTACTTCACATTGGAGAGATTGAATCACGTCCATATCCCAATGTATGACATGGTAGTAGGCTGTGGATAGGGTCTTGCAGACATTATGCCGCCTTTTTCCCAGGTAGAATAATATCCTGTAATTTTGAACGTTAACACTTAATTGGAGTGTTAGAGGTAATCAATTCAAATAAGTCGAATTACCAAATTTTATGTACCAGTATTTGTTCATCATGTCATTGGCCTTGATTTTTAACTCACAATAACAATTTTCAGTGTTTTAGGTCTAACTGAGACACAAGTTGCTAAACATATGTATGGTAGAGGTGATGTGTAGGGGAGATGACTCTACCAGGAAGAAGACGGATGCTTCGGTGTTGCTTATTATTTCATTTGGAGAGATTTGGTCATCACCAAAATCCTTAATAGTAGACACTGTTGGCTTAATGCCTTTACTAAAGTTACATCAAAGGGGTCATGTTTTTCTTGGTATCCAGCACCCCACCACCCCATTATGGGATGTTTGGAATTTTTTCTCAGATATTTTAGTGTCTCTATCTAGAAATGTAATCAGATCAGATTTCTACCATTTCCTACCATTTTATATCTTCTTCCTATATCTACTCTCAGGTTTCCTTTTTTTCCACATGAAGATGTTAAAGTCTTATTTTTTAATAGACAACAAGCATGGTGTCTTTGAGGATGTCAGTGGTCAGCGATAATGAGAATTGATATACGAGAGTGTAGACAGGTACATATTTCCATTTTTAAAACTTATGATAGCAGAGTTCTAAAAATCAATCAACTAGAAAAGCCCGTGACGTTTACACAACTGCTTCTCTCTCCATTTTCCAATGTCCTCTCCTCCCACCCTTCAACATGTCCACTACCATCTACTGCTTTTCTGATTTACTATTAACTGGATAAGAAGACAATATTTTGCCTTCAGAAAATAAAGCTTATCTTATAAACTCAATATTCCTTAAAGATGAGAAAATGAGGGTAAAACATTGACCCCCAGCTTGGCCAATGTAAATAAACAACTAAGCCTGAAAAATAGAATTCTAAATGGTGAGTTTGGATTGCAGAAAGATGAACTATCAGTTATTTTAAATAGTCCTACAGCTAGTGAATGTTTATTTTTGGATTTGCAACAGTTTGATTCATAAGCAATGTCAGTGGCATGTCTGTATGTTAAAATAGACCTGGAGACATTTTCAAGGCTGAAATATTAGCAACCACGTAATCACCTATAGTGAAAGATCATTTCACAAAACAAGCCTATTTCAGTATCCCTTAGTAAATGTATTGGTAATAAAGACAACAACAATTATAACTGCCATTTATTGGTAAGTCCAAATACTAGGCACACATTAAGCTCCTTTCTTCTCTCTCAGTTGATCCTCACAACTCTTGTAAGTATTATACTCTCTATTTTTTTAGATGAGGGATAGAACCTTAAAGAAATTAAAGAAAAAACTGTGAGCCAGAGATAGCCAACTCTGTGAATGAAATTAACCTTCTTGTGACATTTTAGAGTCTGCCTTTTATGTCACTCGGAAGGATACCATCCCCGTCTAGAGAGGTGAGCCCGAGGAGTTTCTTTGAGTGATACAGTGGAGTGATATTTTTACTGCAATCCCCAGAAAATTTCACTTAAGGAAACCATGCCAACTAACCCATCCACCAGCCAACATGCCCTTTCATTTAAAGATATCTTTCATGTCTCAATTTATAGCTCACACAACTGGAAAAACCTGGGAGCCCTCTTGTGGCCAAGTTGCTACTACATTTAAGTTTAGCAATGAAGTGCAGTACTATATTTAAGTAATCATTCTAGGAATTGAAGACTTTTTAAATTAAAAAAAAGAACTAGAAAATTTTGGACTTATTTAAATGTCTCCTAGTGGCTAATGAGTGGCTACAGTAGCTTCTCTAGAAATTTCTTTTGATCTCACAGCTTTTATCCCTCATGCATTTATGTATAGGATCTACTTCCTGTTGAGAGAACTCTAGGAAATAGAAATGATTGCCTCCTTGTATAGACAATAGATTTAGGTCCTTAATTATTCCTAATAACAGAAACATGTTAAAACAATTACAGCAGCAAAAAAAAAATGGCACGGCATAAACTCATTACTTTTTATAGGAAAACAATCCATCTTATAAGAAGTATAATAAAATTTCATTGTTTTGATATAAGCAGAGGAAAAGCTGTTCTCTATTGGTGTGAGATATATGAATCTTCAGCTAAATTAAAAGGAGAGTAACCACTATAGCAGGACTGTGGCTAAAGAAAGAGTCTGTTCTGTGCTGCTTTTGTTACCAACTGTATAATCTTGCACAGTTACTTACCATCACTTGACCTTAACCTTCTCATCTGGACAGTGACAGATTTAGACCAAATCAGTCTTTCTGAGTATTTTTTCTTGCTCGCTTTTTATTATACATTTGACCATATGAAGTACTGTATATGTTTTCTATTGCTGTGAAACAAATTACCACAAACTTAGCTGTTTAAAACAACACCCATTTATCAGCTCACAGCTGTGTAGGTCAGAAATCCACAAAACATGACTATACTTTCTGCTCGGGGTATCTACAAGGCTAAAATCAAGGTGTTAGCTGGGCTGAGTTCTTGTCTGGAGGTGGGTTCAGCTCGGGAAATGTATGCTTCCAAGTTCATTCCTTTTGTTGGCAGAATTCAGTTCCTTGAAGTGGTAGGTCTGAGGTCCCCATTTCCTGGTTGGCCGTCAGCTGGGGCTCACTCTCAGCTTTCAGAGGCTACTCTCTTCCCTTGCCACGTGGCCTCTTCCATCTTCAAGCCAGTAACTGCATGTCAAATCCTTCTCTTATGAATCTCTAGTTTCCTCTCCTTGGGCTAGCCAAGAAAGCGCTCTACTTTAAACGACTTATGTAATTAGGTCAGGGCCACCCAGATGATCTTCCTGTTTCAAAGTCAGTAAAACCTAATCATGGGAGTAATGTCCATCATATTCACAGGCCTGGGGATCACACACGTGTGTACCTTACAGGGGTGAGGCATCTTGGGGACCATCTTAGAATTCTGCCTAACACATTGTACACCACTTACCCAGTGCACACTCAACCACCAACATAGCTGAAAAAAATTTCCTGAGAACATTTCCTTACTATCTATTCTGATCGTTATTTTCATTTTTTTAAATGCAATCTCAACACACGAAATTGACTACATGGTCTGTTAATGAGTTGTGACTTACAACTGACTAGATATTTGAAGTCCTTCAGGTACTTACAATTCTATTATTATTTTTAAATAAAAGTGTTAATTAGAACTAGAATAATATAATATTAAATTAGTGGACTGGCTCTAATGGGTAAACAGATGAAAACAGAATAGAATTGTTCCCTACTCCAGTTTTTGTTTGTGCTCAGTAAAACTACTTGAGTTTAACAACGTATATAAGAAACCTATATCCTTCAAAAACATAGTCCCTACTTAAAGATGGAAAATGAAACCAAATAGCAGACTCACATTTTTAATACTCCATGTATTCTCTACATTTAATTTAGAGAACTACATGTAAGGACTTCTGAAAAGAGTTGTAAAGCAGATGTAGAGATAGTGAAGAAGACTCGGCATGCAGAATCCAGAAGCGTCCCAGCACTCCCTAAGCTGGGCTTGTAAATCCGTGTAATATTCATTCCTTGATTCAGAATCTAAAGCCAGAGTTCGTACATCTCTCTCCAGCATCTGTGACTATTAGTAAAATGTGCTGATGTCTTTCCATTCTGAGACTTTTTTTGCTTGACAGTTAGGAAGTGGGACAGGTCTTGAATAGATGTCTCCATAATCAGAGTCATTCAGTGACACACCAAATGCTGATTAGTCCTCGATCAGACCCAGCTGTGTGAAGGCCTCATCGAAGATGCTGCTCAGAATAAGAAGAAGGGTAAAACAGAGATCCCTGCTCTTGAGGTGTTCATCACGTGTCGGTGGGGGAGGGCGTGCTTGGTTAAAATAGGCACACCAGTGAGTAGAATACAAGACAGATGCTCTCGATGCCATGGGTGGGGCCAGAGGTAGGGGAGATGAGTGAGGAGTAGCGGAGGGCAGGGGAGGTTCACTCAAAGTGCTGTGGAATCCAGAAGATGGAGAAATCACATCAGACCTTAAAGGCACTCCGGGGCTCTTTATTGGCTTCATAGATCTAGGCACTGTTCATCACCCTCCGTTCTCGCTGCCTTGACATCTAGCCCTTAGCTGTCTTCCTTATCTTCTTGTGTTAGCATGTCTCCATACCAAATCTCAATTCTTATGAGTAGGAAAGGATGGCATTAATGTCATTAATCCTAACACTGAGTACAGTGTAAGGCACACAGTAAGTGCTAAATAAACTTTGGGGGCGGCAAAGAGGAGGGAGGGGGGTTGCTGGTGGAGGTAGTGGAGATGAACCTTGCCCTTTTCAGTGGAGGAGGAGGGAGGAAATGGGCCAAGAGCTTAGTGTAAAGAAGAGCTTTGAATACTTCCAGGCATGAGAGAAGGATTGGAACCCCTGCTGTGGAGAACAATGAATAAGATCTACAACTTTTAAATCTGTTAGAAATTAGAAAAAGGTTAGATTTAGCAAAACCCTTTTTAAATTTTTTTATTTAGTTATTTATTATTTTGCGGTACGCGGGCCTCTCACTGTTGTGGCCCCTCCCGCTGCGGAGCACAGGCTCCGGACGCGCAGGCTCAGCAGCCGTGGCTCACGGGGCCTAGCCGCTCCGCGGCACGTGGGATCTTCCCGGACCGGGGCACGAACCTGTGTCCCCTGCATCGGCAGGCGGACTCTCAACCACTGCGCCACCAGGGAAGCCCTTAATTTATTTTTTTAATTGAAGTATAATTGATTTACAGTGTTGTGATAATTTCTGTTGTACAGGAAAGTGACTCAGTTACATTACATACATATATATACATATGTGTGTGTGTGTGTGTGTGTGTGTGTATATATATATATATATTCTTTTTCAGATTCTTTTCCATTATAGGTTATTATAAGATATTGAATATAGCTCCCTATACTATACAGTAGGTCCTTATTTTATTTGTAGTAATTTGTATCTGTTAATCCCAAATTCCCAATTTATCCCTCCCCCCTTTCCCCTTTGGTAACCATAGGTTTGTTTTCTACGTCTACAAGTCTATTTTTGTTTTGTAAATAAGTTCATTTGTACCATTTTTTTAGGTTCCACATATAAGTGATATCATAAGATATTTGCCTTTCTCTGTCTGACCTATTTCACTTAGTATGATAATCTCTACGTTCATCCATGTTGCTGCAAATGGCATTATTTCATTTTTATGGCTGAGTAATATTCCATTTTCTGTGTGTGTGTGTGTGTGTGTATGTGTATGTACACATCTTTATATCATCTTCTTTATCCATTCATCTGGGTTTTTTTTTTAATATTTATTTATTTTTGGCTGTGTCATGTCAGTTGCGGCATGTGGGATCTTTCGTTGCGGTGCACAGGCTCTTCGCTGGGGCACGTGGGCTTCTCTCTAGTTGTGGCGCACGGGTTCCAGAGTACGTGGCCTCTATATTTGCGGCACACAGGCTCTCTAGTTGTGGCATGCGGGCTCAGTGATGCGCGGGCTTAGTTACCCCGCAGCATGTGGGATCTTAGTCCCCTGTCCAGGGGTTGAACCTGCATCCCCTGCATTGGAAGGCGGATTCTTAACCACTGGACCACCAGGGAAGTCCCTCCGTTCATCTGTTGATGGACATTTAGGTTGCTTCCATGTCTTGACTATTGTAGACAGTGCTGCTGTGAACATTGGGGTGCATGTATGTTTTCAAATTAGAGCTTTTGTCTCTTCCAGATATATGCCCATGAGTGGGATTGCTGGGTCGTATGGTAGTTCTATTTGTAGTTTCTTAAGGAACCTCCATACTGTTCTCCATAGTAGCTGTACCAATTTACATTCCCACCAACAGTGTAGGAGCATTCCCTTTTCTCCACACCCTCTCCAGCATTTATTGTTTGTAAACTTTGTGATGATGGCCATTCTGACTGGTGTGAAATGATACCTCATTGTAGTTTTGATTTGCATTTCTCTAATAATTAACAGTGTTGAGCATCTTTTCAATGTGGCTGTTGGCCATCTGTATGTCTTCTTTGGAGAAATGTCCATTTAGATCTTCTGCCCATTTTTTTGATTGGGTTGTTTGCCTTTTTGATAATGAGCTGTATGAGCTGTTTGTATATTTTGGAAATTAAGCCCTTGTCGGTCGCATAATTTGCAAATATTTTCTCCCATTCCTTAGGTTGTCTTTTTGTTTTGTTTATGGTT
This sequence comes from Tursiops truncatus, assembly GCF_011762595.2. Classification (NCBI taxonomy): domain Eukaryota; kingdom Metazoa; phylum Chordata; class Mammalia; order Artiodactyla; family Delphinidae; genus Tursiops; species Tursiops truncatus. Next base: position 48,644,307 of record NC_047050.1, read on the forward strand.
TCCTTTGCTGTGCAAAAGCTTATAAGATTGATTAGGTCCCATTTGTTTATTTTTGCTTTTATTTCTTTTGCCTTGGGAGACTGACCTAAGAAAACATTGCTGCGATTTATGTCAGAGAACATTTTGCCTGTGTTCTCTTCTAGGAGTTTAATGGTGTCATGTATTACATTTAAAGCTCCCTTTAATTATGCTATTTATTTATTTATTTATTTACTTATTTATTATAAGAAAGGTCAGTAGTAATATACCTTTGTTTATTTTTTAATTTAGTAATTTAAGTATTCTCATTTTTCTTTTTTTTTTTAACATCTTTATTGGGGTATAATTGCTTTACAATGGTGTGTTAGTTTCTGCTTTATAACAAAGTGAATCAGCTATACATATACATATGTTCCCATATCTCTTCCCTCTTGCGTCTCCCTCCCTCCCACCCTCCCTATCCCACCGCTCTAGGTGGTCACAAAGCACCAAGCTGATCTCCCGGTTCTATGCGGCTGCTTCCCACTAGCTATCTACCTTACGTTTGGTAGTGTATATATGTCCATGCCTCTCTCTCGCTTTGTCACAGCTCACCCTTCCCCCTCCCCATATCCTCAAGTCTGTTCTCCAGTAGGTCTGTGTCTTTATTCCTGTCTTACCCCTAGGTTCTTCATGACATTTCTTTTCTTAAATTCCATATATATGTGTTAGTATACGGTATTTGTCTTTCTCTTTCTGACTTACTTCACTCTGTATGACAGACTCTAGGTCTATCCACCTCATTACAAATAGCTCTATTTCGTTTCTTTTTGTGGCTGAGTAATATTCCATTGTATATATGTGCCATGTCTTCTTTATCCATTCATCGGATGATGGGCACTTAGGTTGTTTCCATCTCCAGGCTATTGTTAATAGAGCTGCAATGAACATTGTGGTACATGTCTCTTTTTGAATTATGGTTTTCTCAGGGTATATGCCCAGTAGTGGGATTGCTGGGTCATATGGTAGTTCTATTTGTAGTTTTTTAAGGAACCTCCATACTGTTCTCCATAGTGGCTGAACCAATTCACATTTATTATGCTATTTAAATGCTCTCTGCAAGTTCAAAGACAAGGCAGAAAAGGGTTGAAGTTAGCCTTCCTTGGTTCTTGGCTCAGCAGGGCTTCCAAACAGGGCCAGTAGGAGGCTCCTTGAATAACAGGTGTCTGTATAATACTTCTGGAACTTTCCTTCAGTTGAGACTTCCGTGCAGGTCCTCACCTTGTCAAGCGAACTCACAGTCTGCTCACGCCTTTTAATCTCTTGTTTGCCCTCGTGGATCAGTCTCTACCTTTTGTCCTTTCTATATTAATCTCACTGTATCACCTTCTCTTTGTTGAATACCATGTATGATGAATCAGTCAGTGTTCTCTACACAGTAATTTCCAGTTATATTCAGATAAACAAATTCTGGGTTTATTTGGTGGATGTGTTTGACTCAAACTTTCTCATATATGAAAATATGTTCCTTCACTTATTAACCTATTCACTTATTAATTAAATAAATGTTTATTAAATGCCTACTACAAACCAGGCCTTGTTCAAAGTGCCACTAATACAAGAGAAAATAAGGCCAAGTCCAGGCACTCAGGTGCTTATGCTCTAGTGGGAAAAACAGGGAATAAATAAGCAACTGGTTATTCATTGTCAATGAATAGTAAGTTTTTAAAGAAAAATAAAACAGGTTAATGGAGGAGGGCGATAGAAAAGTTACTCTGTAAAATGTGTTTAAACCTTATACAATTTTTATAAACATTCTAGCAGATAAATGATACAGTTCTGAGAAATCAGTTGGGCTGGTTTCAATTACAGGACATTCGATACATTAATAATAGATTTTTCAAAGAGTTGTTTTTCGCTTGTCATAGAATTAATTTATGAAAAGACTAATGGAATTGATATTTGCAGCATGAAGAAGAAAATGATTGAGGGAAAATTTAATGATCCTCAGGCTTCCCAGCATTGTTTGGAAAAGGAGGTGCCCAGATGTTCTTCATTTCTACCAAGGAAAGAATAAGTTGTAGCAAAGAATATAAAAATTAAATACTGGGGGAATGTAACAACTTGAGCACCGTTACTGGGGAAGTTTGGGTCGTGTTTTCTAAAGTACAGCCGTTATGTCTTTAGAGTGGTTTAGGCATCAACTTGCCTGGAAAAGTGCTCCGATCCGCTCTCCAAGATCCTGAATGGTTTTGATCAGTGGCAGGAAGGCGGAAGGGTAGTCATTCATCCCACTGCGTTTACTGAGCTCCTTTTTTTGGTCCCAGAGGCAGGATGGATCAAGGGTGAGGAACTTGGCCTCTGGAATCTGGTGTCTAAGTTGGAATCCCATTCCCCCTGCTAGTTATGTGACCATAAACAAGGCACTTAGAATCTCAAAGCTCAGTGTCTTCACTTATAAAAGGAAATAAAACTGATGCTTCCTGAAAGGGCCGTTGTAAGGAGTAAATGAAGTAGTCTATGTAAAGTGCTTATAATAGTGCCTAGAACATGGAAGTTCTCCATGAATATTAGTGAGCTTGTTATTGTCGTTGTGCATTAAAGATGTGGCATGAATGAGGCGTCATGATCGCTGCCCACCTGCTATGTGAAGCTAGCCTCCTGCCCTGATCCTTGTGGATATGCTCACTTATCCCCTGGTTTTTAGCAGGTGGTTCCCTCACTCCCCACAAGATAAGGTTGTCTGTTGCTCTGTAGACCTTTCATGCTCTGCCCCAGTTTACTCTCCAGCTTAGTCTCAGACCCCAGCCCCACACTCTAGCCATGCTCATTGTGGTTTCCCAAAGGTGTCCTTCCGTATGATGTATGATGGGCTTTATGGAAGTGTTTCCTTCTGCCTAGAACAGTGTTAGGATTCCATCCAAATTCCCCTCATACTTGGCCACACCTTCCCCAGATTTGATCAACATGAAAAGATTCAAAGCATTTTAACATATGCATTGTCAGTTTTTTAGGTGACTAAAAAATACATGTTAAATTCAGTGAATGCTTATAACCTTCCTAAAAGATGAGTAGGATACTTATTATGGCCACCATATAGCATTCTTGGGAATTGAGTCTCTGAAAGTTGAATGACTTTTTCATGATCACACTGGAAATGGTGGCAAAGTCAAGGAAAGAATAAGTAGATTGATAACTAATGGTAAACAGTTTGTCTTCTGCATGTTTTCAGGTCAATTCTCTTCTCAAAAACAAAAACAAAAATGAAATTTGATCATTGACAGAGATCTCAGTAAGTGGTTTCGCAAGCACTAGTCCATACCTTTTATGGTGAAACAGATGCCTTAAAAAAAGAATACTAGTTTTTCATGAAATTACATTTATTCGATTAAAGTGACCATCTTTTCCTTCTTTTGCTCATCCTTCCTTCTTTCTTTCCTTCTTCCCCTCCTCTCTTTTCTTCTTTTCTCACCTCCTTCCTCGTGTTAAAATGGACTGCCTTCTGTGAAATGATGGCATAGTATATATATTGCTTTTGTAGAATTTTTTAATAAGATGTGGTTTTTTTGTTTTGTTTTGCGGTACGCGGGCCTCTCACCACTGTGGCCTCTCCCGCGGCGGAGCACAGGCTCCGGACACGCAGGCTCAGTGGCCATGGCTCACGGGCCCAGCCGCTCCACGGCATGTGGGCTCTTCCCGGACCGGGACACGAACCCGCGTCCTCCGCATCGGCAGGCGGACTCCCAACCACTGCGCCACCAGGGAAGACCTAAGATGTGTTATTTTTAAATCTCCTCACTTGTCAAAATTAAGTTAGGAAATGTCCCCCAAATATTCTTTTGAAATATTACTCTTCTGTGAAATTGTAAAAGTCTGACATCCACTGATCTTGTCCTTTGCCCTGCCTTCGGAATAGAATATCTTTAACATTCCAAACTTAATGAAGCACAGATAAATACAGATTTGTATCTTACTAACCCCAGGCTGCTTACATATTGAAAAGAGAGCCTACAGAATTAGGGGTTCCCTGGGAATTCTTCTGAGTAGTTGGCAAAATTAAAACAGTAATAACTAGTTTGGAAACTCTGAAAAGGGAAAAGCAAGACACGTATTTAACTATTTTTTAATTGCAATACACCAGGCATTTAAAAATATCACCACAAAACTTATATTCCTCTCCTTCTGAATCCAGACTTTTTAATTATAAGAATAAAAAAGATCGACTCTAAAATGAAAATATTGTAGCAGGAAAGAGAAAGAAAAAAAAGGAAAAGACTAATCTCGCTGGAGGTGACACATTCTGCAGCATGAAACTAGGTCACCGCTGAACCAGAACCTTCTCTCCACGCTAGAAGATTCTTCATGTAAAAGCAGGAAGTCTCTGATTTAATCAGAACCAACTTGGCACACAAGTCACTGTCTGTAAGCACAGAAACTAAAATGGGTAACTGCTCTGAGGGTTCAGATTAAATTATGTTCTTGAGAAAAATGACTTTGTTTTGAATTGATGTTTGTTTGATGACTTCTTATACTTTCTGGGTCACAAGATTATTTAAGGAAAATTATTCTGTTGCTGAGGTTCCTTGTTATACGTGGAATCTGGACTTCCCTAAATGGACCTGGGCTTTTCACAGATTTCAAAGACTGCTGCACATGTAGAAGTGCGTTTTCTTTTTGACCCACATTGCATTAGATTGGGCCATTTGTATTAAGATAATGGAATTTGAAGATATTGAAAATCCAAGTTCAATTTTTTTGTTTACTTGTGGGGTAAGCAGACCTTGGGATTCGGTGTATGAGAATCTGCATCTGTGTGTATGTGCTGGAGGGGTATTTGAATGGGTTTTTATTTCATGTCATTTAAAAAATTCCATTTAAAATCCACTTTAAAACATGAGGCCTAGGAAAACCACAAATGAAAACTTCTTTTCCAGTCTAGACTAAATATGAACACTTTATTTCTTTCAAGAGAAATTAGATTTTTTAACTAAGCATTTATACAATTTTAACTAAATTTTACTAAGCAGTAGAGGTGTACTCAGAAAGAAGAAAAAGATGTTTGTTTGATACCCCTATAGATTGGTAATGTTTGTAACATGCTAGATAAGCTTGCCAGCTGTAATTTACAAAGTTACCACCATATTTTGTACATTTGCCATATTCTCTTTTGCCCTGATTCTGTTATTGTTCTCTGTCAGAGGTAATCAACCCAGGATCGAGAAACACAGCTTAATCATGGCTGTGATAAATGGATTAAGAAATGTCAATACCCCAGGGTTTCCTTGAGCTACTGGTGTTGGTTTGGTATTTGAGTTGCAGCATAACTTATAACTTATTAGAAACAAATTATACCTGTCAATTTATTTAATGATTTCTAAGCAGCCTAATTGAAGCTATACTGGTTAAAATTGTGTAATAATTTAAACAGACATTGTTTCATGGTGGAGAAATAATCATGATCTTATTTGAAATTTGCTAAATCCCTATGACAATAAATCCGTCAGCACTGCCAGCCATCAGAACTTGCCCTTTCCCCCTGCCAACGCTTGTAGGAACGTTCCTTTCCACTGAACCATGGCTAGGGGAAGAAAATGACAGATTATTAAGAAATACCTGCTTTGTTTTAAACATTAAGGGATAGAATTAATGGCATTTTGAACAGTGAAATATGTTCAAATTTCCCCCGTATTTCCATTTTTTTAAAAAAGCATCAATTTAAAGAGTTTCTAGGATCTTGCAAATATTCAGAAATAAAGCTATTGATAGCCCCTTGTTATGTTGCACACCTGAAACTAATATAATGTCTATGTCAATTATACCTCGATGAAAAATATATTTAAAAAAGCAATTGATATCTCCTGATTTTTTAGGATATGGCTTTTCTTCCTACTTCATATCTAAAGACATTTTTCACACATTAAAAAAACCTGCAAGATTCATGCTCCTCAACAAAATTTTGACCATGTTCACACTCTGACCAAAAGAATATTACTGAGAAGAATGTGAAAATAGTTGAAAGTGAGACACAATTGAGGGAAATGCTTCTATTGGCTATTTCTGCCAGAGGTTTTGAAATGACTTTGACTATAGTTAATTACTTTGAACAGCCCAATTATAAATGTTTCGGTGACCATTCCTAATAGATTCACTATAAATCATGTGCACATGTACATGCAAGCAAGCTTTTAGTGAGCTATTTTAAAACTTCACTAATTCACAGCTTGAATCATCTGGACAGACTATGACCTAAAAAGCCTTTGTGTCAGTATAATCTATGAATAAAAGGCTATGTGAATTCTTAATGGAAACATGATTTCAGAATACAGAAAATATTATGTTCAGCAAATTAGCTTAACAGCCTCTTAGTAGGTAAAAATACCTGCTAAGAGAAATTCATGTAATGGTTTTGAAGTAATGTTATCTAATACTTAACCTATTTCATGTTACTATGTATGTTTGAAGATAACAAAGTTAAATACCTTCAAAATATTATCTGAATAAGTCTTTAGCTATTTAGATGGATGTTTCCTGGAGGAGAAGGCCTATGTTGTCTGTGTAATCATAGCCGACACATCTTAGCATCCCATTTCCTCCATTCTCCTTGGTCATTTATTTGGTCAGCCTGTTTCATGAGTTGGAATCTTAAGTCTTCTGGTACATTCAGTCTTATGGACATTAAATATTAAGATGTTACACATTAAGTATATGGACGATAGTCCATCACAGAGAAATCAGTAAGTCTTTAAACAGTGCCTGCCTACCTGCTGCATCACAATATTTTTTATTTGCTAGGATTTGCACTCAAGAATCCTTGGACTTAATTTTGTTGCTTAAATTTTAATATGTCGATAGAAAGGACATTGATTTCCTCCCCTAGTTCTCTGAGCCAAAGGAGGCAAAAATTATCATCAGTAGTATATTGGAAATAAAATATCATAGGTGCCCACAGGGAGTTTTACCTTGTGACTCTGTTTATTGAGTGTCTCATAAACCAGTTCAAAACAATTTCCTTTTTAATTAGGTAATTTTAGTGTCTTTGAGGTCTTTTTCAAGTATTATTTCAAGTGAGTCATTGTATAGCAGAACAGCAGAATACTGTTTACTCTAACTAAAGAAACAGGGTATCTGGTGTGCTATTTGAGGCTACAAAGTTTCACTTCCTACTTTAAATAATTCTCTCAAATTACAGATCTTTCTTGATATGAGAAACATTCTTGTAAATAAACATAGGGTGAGTGGGATGGGATAGGGATAGCCAAAAAGTCGCACTAAAATAAGGAAAAGAGGAATATCAATAGTAATTCCCTGTCTCCATGCTCTCATTTATTTTTTTCACCTCTACCCCTAAATAAGCCTATCTAAATCTTAGTTCAGTGGTCAGTTTTAAGAATGCTTATTCATTCATTTAATAAATGAATGACCACTGTTGACAATTGGCAGTTGGAGATGAGGCTTGAGAAAGAAGAGGGGCCAGATAATGGGGCGTCTTGTGGGCTGTACTATAGAATTTGGACTTAATCATGACACCTTGGGAATTGTTGAAGGTTTTTGCCTAGGGGAGTACCTTGATAAGGTTGCTTTATAGAGAGATGTTTTGAGCATCATATGGAGAATGGGTTGGGGCTATACATGCCTAGAGACAGAATAATCTTTTAGATGTATAAGTGTCAGGGCTAATTAGATATTATGCTGTACGGCTTAAGCGCTTTGGCTCTGGAATTACACAGATCTAGTTTTGGATACCCGCACAGCCATTCTAAGTAGCTCTGTGACCTTGGACAAGTCACTTAACCTCACTGATTTTCCTTTGGGAAGTGAGAATATTACCCTGTACCACTCAGGTTTGTAATAAGGTTTATATGAGGTAATGTGTACAAATTGCTTACTAGATCCTGGCACAGTGTAACACACAGTAGAAGTTAAATAAAAAGTAAAGTATCAAAATAATATTAATGGAGAGTGACAAAGTCCTAATCTAGGGCAGAGGCAATATGAGAGGAGAGAATTACAGAGAGGTGATGGATATAAATGGGGAGGAACTGGTGACCAGCTGGAAATGAAAAAGAAGAAGATTTTCCAATCAGTTCTATGATTTCAAGTTTTGAATGCTTGAAGCAATGATAGCTGACATTTTTCCATTAAGGTATATCTCCTTTTCTAAACCAAACATATCTCTATGGGCCAGAAAAGGGGTAGAAACACATAGCAATAAAGGATCATGGAACCCACAGTCAAGAACAGCTCAAGAGGACATGGTATCTAAATGTAATGTGGTATCCTGGATGGGATCCTGGAACAGAAAAGGGACATTAAGTCAAAATGTAAGGAAGTCTGGATAAAGTATGGACTTTAGTTAATAGTAATGTATCAGTATTAGCTTATTAATTATAACAAATGTAACTAATCAATATAAGAGGTTAATAATAGGGGAAACTGGGTATGGGATATATGAGAACTCTGTACTATCTTAGCAATTTTTCGATAAATCTAAAAACTTTTCTCAAATAGAAAATTATTAAAAAAAAAAATGGGTACCATGCACATTAGAAGAACAAAGCCCCACTTACTTCTTCAAATTTAGCAGCTGAGCAGGGATTCCCAACCATGAAAGGCTGGAAAAAGCTGTGATTACTGCCCACCCTGGGTTGTGGCTCAGCGTAAGCTTCAGAGGCCAGAGGAAACAGAGAGGCTTGGAACCTGGACCTAGGAGAAGCCACCCCTCCATTCCACAGCCGAATCGATTTTCTCGCCATGAGCCACCAATACAAGACCTTGTTCTGGAATGGAAGTCTCGGGGGCAAGTTGAGCTAAGAGGAAAATGGCTAGAGGAAGTGAAGGCACTAGAGAGAGGAAAAGAAATGTGAAACCTAAAAGCTCGCTCTCAAGAGGAGTCCGAAACTAAAATTGAAGTACACGAGGAAAGCTAAAACTGAGAAAGTCAACAAAATCAACAACTGGGTGAGGAATTCACTAGAGAAAATGAAAAAAAAAAAAAAAACTGTTAGTTTTTAAATTGACTTTATGATTTGTGTGAGGCTTCTAGGATAACTGTTGAGTTTCTGATTTGAACACCTAGGTGCATGGGGTTAGCATTCACAAAGATGGGAAATGCTCAGGGGATAGCTATTGAAATGGGATATTGAGTTCGATTGTGGGTCCGTTGAGCTTTGAGATTCCTGGGGGGATAGGCAGTTGGATCTGCAGTTCTGGTGCACAGGAGGTAGGTTTAGGATGAAGACGTCTCTCCAAATCAGCATGTAAGTATAACGGAGTTTCTTAAGAAGAGTGAATAAAGTGATAAAGAAAAGAGTCCTCCCCAAAATTTAAGGGGTAGGACCAGACCAACAGGCTGCAAAGGAAACTGAGAAAGGACGAACAGGGACGTAGGAGGAATCTTTGTGGTTTCCTCAAGCTCTATAATCCTATAAATTATCCCCTTGTTGCCTCTGCTAGTTATTTAGGAAAGAAATGAAACTATGCCATTCACATGACCAAACATGCAAAAGATTATCATGATGAGGCCTTGACATCCTAGTATTCAGGAATAAATGTGTTCAAGAAAGCCATGTTGGAAGAGGGGCAGGGGGAATGTTCTTTGTCAAAGAGAGAGGGAACAGCAACTTCTCTTTGGTTCCCTTCTTTGGTCATCCCCTGTGATTTAAGTCTACTGGAGTAATAAAATCTGTCAAGAAAAATGGGATGAACTGGGATTGATGTCTTAAGTATCACATCAGAAACCTTTTGATGTTAAAGGCAAATGGTTTCTATCTGATGTAGAGGAATGTCAATGCATCCGAAAACATCTCTTTCCAGTATTGAATCAGTATTCATGAGTCTGTTCTCTTAGCGTAAATCACACTTGTGATTCATTCTCTTTAAACACCCTACTTATTGCAGAGTCATGTCACATCACACAGGCTGAGAACTTTCTCCTCCCTTATTTGGGGACTTGTAGAAAACTTCAGGATAAGCAGCAGACAGCAAATGACTCAGGGGTTCAAGGCGGTTCTGTGATACACTCCCTGAAGAGGGGAAAGGCTTGTTTTTTTTTTTTTTAATCTGTCTTTCCCCAATTGTTTTTATTTATTTATTTATTTATTTTTAACATCTTTATTGGAGTATAATTGCTTTACAATGGTGTGTTAGTTTCTGCTTTATAACAAAGTGAATCAGTTATACATATACATATGTTCCCATATCTCTTCCCTCTTGCGTCTCCCTCCCTCCCACCCTCCCTATCCCACCCCTCCAGGCGGTCACAAAGCACCGAGCTGATCTCCCTGTGCTGTGCGGCTGCTTCCCACTAGCTATCTACCTTACTTTTCAACAGCAGCACCCAGAAAGGAAAGCTTTAAAGCCTTCAGACTATTCTAAAGAATCCCTTCTTAAATGGGAGAATCTTATAAAAATGCAGAGGCTGACTCAGTAGGCCTGGGGTGGGACCCACCATTTCGCATTTGTAACAACAATCCAGGTGCTGCTGGTCCATGAATAGCAAGACTGGTCTATAGAGCCTGCAGGCATCTTCACGAGGAAACACATATAAAATATTTTTCAGTATTTGGACCCAAGTTATCATCCTGGACTAAAAATATATCTTGAAGACTTAATGTTCCTTTCTTGAAACAGACTACTGCTACTCCAAGCCCTTAATACCTATGCTATTAGAAACTTTCAGAGTAAGAATAAGAACGTGGATGCACCCACACATGCATACACATAGTTTTCATACTATCAGATACACAAATTACCCTAAAGTAGTAATAGATAAAATTGTTTTGTTAAGATTAGAGAATTTGCCACGTGTTAGCAGCTTCTGAATTTGATTAGTCGAGGGTGCTGATTGGGACATTATCATGTAATTTAGTGCAGAGCAGGAGAAACAACTAGGTTCTGAAACAAAAGAGACAGGTTAGAATTTAGCAATTCACTGGCTGTTTTAGCTCTGCTATTCACCAGTTGTATGGGTCAAGTTTGTTGATCAGTTTTTTTCAACTATTCAATGGGAATAAAAACTTTCTTCATAGGCTTTTTGTGAGTATTAAATAAAACAATGCATGTAAAGCTCTTAGTACTGAATCTGGTTAGTAAATTCTTAACAGATAGTTCCTCTTTCATTAAAGAAGGAGAATGAAAATGGAAAGATGTCAATGGGCAAGTAATAGCCATCAGTAATAATCAATAATAAGTAGTCTTACTTGGGGAAAATCCGTTATTGCTATATTTTAATGTCTATATATATTAATTTTGTCCTGAAAGCAAACATGAGGTTTCTGCATCAGACTTAAGATTACCTACAGCAATAACAGCACTGATTCCCCTTCCCTGGCAGCAGCTTGATGAAGGGCAATGTCAACCCTGCTTGTAGGAGTTTGTACTGCAGGGAGCCTGAAATATCAATCTGGACATTTATACAGGAGCTGGACAGCTGCCCTGCTCCCCTCTGGAAAAAGGGAGAGAAATCTTTGTCCGTAATATGTATGAATCTTCTCTGGTCCCTAAATTTTTATAACCCTTGGCACAACAAACAAGAAAGCTCAGGGTTTTAGCCTCCTTTGAAATATAAACACATAGATCCAGGGAGATAAATCTCTGTCTCCAGAGCTCTTCATTTATTCAGCCATCGTTTTACCTAGATGCCAATTTTTTTGCTAAATCTGGACCTTCCGATGGCCCCTCCTCCCCTCCCATCCCCTCCCCATGACTCCTGAACTTTCAGTACAGTTTATACAAATTAAGACATTTTTGTCTGTGATAGGATTTCCTGTGGAAACGGATGGAAAGACTAAGTTCCTTGTCCTGGTTGAATTGGCAGAAATAGGTAGAACTGACAGACCCATAGGATAGAGAGACCCACCCCTGACATTAGGGTCAGACAGATCATCGTTAATAGTGGAAAGAGGCGACTCAAAAATCAGATAACTTTGAAACTGTTCCCACATTTACTGCTAATCAAAGGTGTGGTCCTGGACCTGGGTCACTTATCCTCCCAGAATTCTAACTCCTACTTGAAAAACTAGGGAATTTGCGATCCACATGATCAGGAAAACCCCTCTGAGCCTTTAATACATGGATTTTAATATTTTTAACTGTGGTGCCTTTTATTAGCGTTCCCTTCAAACAAAGTTATTTTGAGCATTGACTTTTTTTGGCATAACCCCTATCTAAATACAAAACAACATTTGTTCTTAAAAACAGCTGCAGTTACTTGTACCTTGTCCTTTCTGTCATTTTTAGTATTCTTTCATGAGAGTTGTTTGTTCAAAACCTAGGCTAGGCTCTTTTACCAAAACGTACAAGTCTCAGGTTGGAACTGCTTATTTCCTGTTTGTGATTCCAACCATTCATCATGATTTGTCCTTTTACAGCCTCCTAAACTCCTTTTATTTAGCGTAATTGTTTTGCTGCGTTAAAAGAAGCAATCTTTATACTAATTAAATCATTTACAGAAAGGAACCTTTTCTCAGTGGTTATGTTCTTTGCTTTGGTTTCATGACCCCAGATAGTTCTCACAAACTCAACAATTCTGAATAGCCTGGAAATAGGTGTTTTGAGTGCAATAAAGCATAGCTAAAGTTAAGCATGCAAAAATGCATGTGGAGCTAGCTTCTGCAAAGTGGGGAAGACGAAGGAGAAAAAAATCCCAACAGTTATAAGTACATGTGTGTGCTGGACACTATGCATTATCATTTCATTTAATTATCATAAAAATTTTGTGATAGGTTTTTTTTTTTGGTCCTATGTGTACATGTATACATGAGATTCAAAGATATCGCATGGTCTTCCCAAGGTCGTCCAACTCGTAAGGGGTAGAACAAAGATTTAAATCCACGTTGGACTCCAAAACCTATCTATCTTCTTTCCATTAAATTTCACTTTCTCCAGAGTTCTACTCTTTCATAGCAACCTGTTTAACACATGAGATGATGCCTGTATAAGCTCTGCATAAACTGTAAAGTGCTGTACAACTGTGACTTATTACCACTATAATTGATAAAACTGGATAAGTCATTTTAGGTTCCTAAGAACAATCATAAATAACAGATAAGCGCAATTATGCACTTAGTCTTGCTCATGTAATTTTACTTCTCATATGTGTATTTGAAATAGCATTTTATAATTAATGTATTGTTCCCACTGAAGCACTATACATGCCCTTTTCATATTTTCTCAATGAAAGCAGAATACTGGCAATATTTGAAAACTCATTGTATCATTCAACTTGGGACTTCTTACGGAGTGTGTGTGTGTATGTGTGTAGAGTTTTTAGTAAAATCTAAACTGAACTTCTGTTTGTTTTCATGCTCTAGTATATTGTGAACTGATAAAATTACAATATTTTTTGACAGGAACCAAAACTAAGTTCACCAAACATATTGCTAAAAAACGGTAAATTAATTTAAAATGTCATGCAATGGAATTGGCTATGCGTTTTTTAAGAATGACTCATGTCAAACAAACCTTTTCTTTTTAAATAGAAGATTTAAGAATTAGGAAAATGTCATAGTGAAAATATCTTGATTTCAGCAGAGCCATCTGACAAATTTCTTATGATGGTCAGTTAAACAGAGAGAGAAATAAACATGAGATGATTCTGTGGATAGCTTTGAGGATGACTAATAATGAGGGGTCAGCTTAGAGAATGGTTTCCTAGTACTGGGCCATAAGGCCTGAATTTTAAGACTTTGTCTCATTCACATTTCACCGTCGTCTTGGCCCATATACAGATAAGCTCTAAATTGACACAATGCTAAGTGAAATCAAAATATGACAAGATAAGTTCACCTTAAATGATTGACTCAAATTGAAAAATTAACATTTAATAAGTTTAAATGTTAATTTTTCTCTGCTTGAAAAAGTCACCTGTACATGTACAGATTTCAGAAAACCTGATTAAACAGCAATTTGGATAAAAAGAGATCCACAGATTTTAGTTTTAGAAGTGGACTTTCAGCAATGTGACATTGCAAGCCGAAAAAGGGAATCCAGTCTTGAATGGTCAGGATCTCAGGGATACCTGCTAGCTGTTTTCTACCTTAGGGAAGACGGATCATCTACATGGCTCCCAAGGATAGCTCTAAAACCAGTAGGTGGAAGTTCCAAGACCACTGTTTAGCTTAATATAAAGAAGGACCATATGAAAATATGACTGCAAAAAGAAGGGATTCTAAGGCAACTCCTCCCAACAGTTAATCTGTTTTGTTTTTTAAAATAATACATTCATATTTCATTTTTGCATAAAACCATGGTAATGTCTGTACTGTTCCATTTTTTAGACTATGCAATGCCACAGTCAAATTCTGTTTGCATTTTAATAGACTTCTGAATGATTTCCTTTTTCTTGTAGTACTTCAGCATTACTGCCCTCAATTAGGAGGGCCCCGTAGTAAGAGGCAGTGTAGAAGAGGGTAAAAGCCTTCGCTATAAAGCCGAACATAGCCTGACTTAAATCTAGGCTCTACTAGTTACTATGTGACACTGGGAAGTTTGCTTAATTTCTCTGAACCTCTGTTTCTACATCTCTAAAAAGATGTTGTCTACATCACTAGGCTGTTCTAAGCATTAAATGTAGATAATGTGTTTTTTAAATTAGTAATTTCAAATAAAATATGATAAGTGCTTAACAAATACCCATTAATAATAATTTACAAGAGTATGATAATTCATGTTTTTAAAACAATTAGAAATGTGTCAGACACGTAGTAAGTAGTAGATAAATAAAAGCGAATGATTATTATGTTAGTGTGAAACAAATTGGTATAATGGTGCTCCTGGGATGCAGCACAAATCATTTATTGGGAGATACAGTGGTGAAGAAATGAAGAAAAGGAGGTTCATTCATTGTTGCCAAAGCAGGCTGCGTGAGTCGAGGGCTATCATAAAGCCACGTCTAACCCCAAATATTTTCTCTTTCGGTTTGATCCCAAAGCCCCCCTATGAAAATCACCCACAAGTTATAAAACAAAGAGATGACTTTTTCCAGGGAATCGCTGATCCACCTGTGAAGAAGAAAGGGAATACTTTTGATTCTTGCTTATTAGCACTTTGGCAAAACTGAATTTAGCAGATTGGTGTTCGCTATCTCAGAAGCACAGAAGCGGTTTCCTGAGGTGTGAAGAGCTATGGAAACAGCTGATTTCAGCAAGCCTAAGAGAAGCAGGGCAGGGATTAACACTGAGTGATTGAAAGGCAGAGCAGTCCCTGAGGGATCCCAGGGAGTGAATAGAGATCTCAAAGGCGATAGAGAAGAAACACGTTATACCAAGTGGGGCTAAGATACCAACATCTCATCTAGGCCCTAAGTTGATTGTTGTATTGGCCCTTGGCTCTTATATGTATCATTCTGTATTATCTTGAGCATATCCTATGAGTTATGTATTTTTATCTCCATTTAACCAATGAGCAAGTTAGGGCTCAGATAGGTTAAGTAGCTTGCCTGAGATCCCACAGTTAGTAACCAATGAACCAAGGAATTGAGCCTGCCTTTTGTACAAGAGCAGAAATCTGTTTACTCTCTGTCACTGAATGAATAAAATGAGCCTCTCTTTTACAAACACAGCAAACTTATTTCACCATTGAAATAGGGACACAGGTGATCTTCCTAAGCCCTTTGGAAAGAATTCTTTAACTTGACAGAGATTGTCTAGCAGCTAAGATTATATAATAATTGGAGATTACTATGAATATTACCCAACCTGAAATCCTAATGAAATAAGTTCACAAGAAAACACACAGACTGTAAGTAGCCTAAAACAAGTGTTTACTAAATGGGTGGAGCATCTGATAGGGGGAAATATATTCTCCAATTCTAGGAAGTTTTGGAGGCAAAGCTTCCAAAACTTTCGGTTCGTATTCAGAACTTAAAAAGATCACAAAAACAACTTATTTCTTCTTCCCAATCTGTAGTTCTGCCAAGGTTTATTGAGAAAATGTTACACATTCATGTGTTCACATATATACAACCATAAAATTATTTCCTCTTACTAAATTTCCACTGTGAGTTAGGCTTTTTTGTGTGTGTTTTAATTTCCATTCCCTTCAATAAAACTGTGGTAGCGTTACTGCATATAAATAGATTCAGTTTAAGTAAATGTCTCAAATATATCATGCTGTTAGCAATAGCCAGAAAGTGATATCACTACAAGAAACTAAATTTGACATTGGCTTGAGGTCTAAGGTCATGAGAAAAAAAAAATAATGAAACTGTGTGTAAATTGGTTCTGGTAGCTCAGAAGATTTGTCCTTTTTTTTTTTTTTTTTTTTTTAGCAAACCATCAAGCTCTGCTTTGTTGTTGTTGTTTTTCATAAATGGATACAGTTTGTGTCAACAATTCCCCCAAAAGTGTTGAGGATATGGTAAATTCCTTTTTTCCTGTCGATTGATCTCAGATATGGCTCGTAAGTCTGTTAGCTTTTGACTTAAGACTCACAAGTCTGAAGTCCCATTTTTATGACTTTTTTATGGTAAGTGGGCTACACCTGCAGAAATTTGCAACTTCTTTTTGCACTGTAAGCATAAAGAAGAGGCTTCCTACCTGTCTGTGCTTCTTGGCAAATCCTCAGTGACTGGCTCCAAATATAGACATTGGGGGATTCTACAGAGCAGGATGGGGAAAAGGAGAAGGAGGCAATCTAATGGGCATGACACTCATTCACAGAATTTCATAAAAGGCTTATTGGTCAAGTACCCTACCTTGAAATTACTTCAATTTAACTAGTTTAAGCTACGTCATGCCTGTCCCATCCCATATGGTCATTCCTTTGTTTTTATACCCATTTTTTTTAAACATCCCCACCTGAGATGCAGTCAGTTTATCTTTGTTTTTCTTCTGGGTTTTATGTTGATGGATTGTTTCATTTTTGAGGACTCGTGTGTGGGGATGAGAGGTTGATTAATGATTCACATGAGAGAAGGTAATGAACATTGTATATACTTGAAACAAAAGAAAAGACCAAAAAAAAAAGGAACTCTGTAGAAATTATGTAATTCTTAGCCACAAGTGATTTCTTTAAAAATGTATGAAAAGCTACTGCCTTCCTTAGACAGGATTTTATTTCTTCAGACACAAGTAGGTACATTTCTCCCTACAGATACTCATTAGTCAGCTGATACTATAGACTGTCAGCTAAGGTTTGCTTAGGAAAACAGACCACTCTAGGTATTTGAGCAAGAAAGGACTTAATACAAGGAATTAATGCCTACAAAGCTATGGGAAAGGTTGGGAGAGAAGGGCAGACAGCACTTTCTGGCTTTGAAAAACCTGGAGTGCCAATTTGACAGGAAGCAAGCTCTCAGCTGTCTACAGCACTGAAATAAATGATTTTAGAGACATGGGAGAAGCCTTTGAAAATTTCACATTGCCATCCACCCATAAGTCTACGTTGGCCACTAACAGAGGAAAGAAAAGTCGCCTTATCTTCTCCTTTCCAAGTCTTTATGAATACCTCTCATCGATGGAATCTAAATAGAAAACTTACAGGAGAATAGAAAAAAAATCTAGTTTTTAGGCTTCAAGCCCTTTGGGTCACTGTACTTAAAAGGTCAGGGATGGGACTGCATTGATATCTCTATAACAAGAGAGCACTGTCAGTTCATATAAGTCATAGGTGGAATTTTGTGTTCTCTCCAGAGGACTAGCTTGAGTAATGTTGAGTGAGTTAGCATTCTAAATGTTTACATATCCTTTCTTATCCTGCCTCTTAATTGCAGAGAGGACAAGCTTTTTACTTCCATTTACAAGATGGTGTGCTTGTCAAACTGTATAATCCAAAAGGAGACAGATATGTGCAACATAC